>NC_064920.1:1190043408-1190668408 GCF_023897955.1 Schistocerca gregaria
TTCACGCAGTATCGTATCTCCCATTTCGTCTTCATCTACATCCTCTTCCATTTCCATAATATTGTCCTCAATTACATCGCCCTTGTATAAACCTTCTATATACTCCTTCCACCTTTCTGCCTTCCCTTCTTTGCTTAGAACTGGGCTGCCATCTGAGCTCTTGATATTCATACACTTGGTTCTCTTCTCTCCAAAGGTCTCTTTAATTTTCCTGTAGGCAGTATCTATCTTACCCCTAGTGAGATAAGCTTCTACATCCTTACATTTGACCTCTAGCCATCCCTGTTTAGCCATTTTGCACTTCCTGTCGATTTCATTTTTGAGACGTTTGTATTCCTTTTTGCCTGCTTCATTTACTGCATTTTTATATTTTCTCCTTTCATCAATTAAATTCAATATTTCTTCTGTTACCCAAGGATTTCTAGCAGCCCTCGTCTTTGTACCTACTTTATCCTCTGCTGTCTTCATTACTACATCCCTCAGATCTACCCATTCTTCTTCTACTGTATTTCTTTCCCCTATTCCTGTCAATTGTTCCCTTATGCTCTCCCTGAAACTCTGTACTACCTCTGGTTCTTTCAGTTTATCCAGGTCCCATCTCCTTAATTTCCCACATTTTTGCAGTTTCTTCAGTTTTAATCTACAGGTCATAACCAATAGATTGTGGTCAGAGTCCACATCTGCCCCTGGAAATGTCTTACAACTTAAAACCTGGTTCCTAAATCTCTGTCTTACCATTATATAATCTCTCTGATACCTTTTAGTATCTCCAGGGTTCTTCCACGTATACAACCTTCTTTCATGATTCTTAAACCAAGTGTTAGCTATGATTAAGTTGTGCTCTGTGCAAAATTCTACTAGGCGGCTTCCTCTTTCATTTCTTAGCCCCAATCCATATTCACCTATTATGTTTCCTTCTCTCCCTTTTCCTACACTCGAATTCCAGTCACCCATTACTATTAAATTTTCGTCTCCCTTCACTATCTGAATAATTTCTTTTATTTCATCGTACATTTCTTCAATTTCTTCATCATCTGCAGAGCTAGTTGGCATATAAACTTGTACTACTGTAGTAGGTGTGGGCTTCGTATTTATCTTGGCCACAATAATGCGTTCACTATGCTGTTTGTAGTAGCTTACCCGCATTCCTATTTTCCTATTCATTATTAAACCTACTCCTGCATTACCCCTATTTGATTTTGTGTTTATAACCCAGTAGTCACCTGACCAGAAGTCTTGTTCCTCCTGCCACCGAACTTCACTAATTCCCACTATATCTAACTTTAACCTATCCATTTCCCTTTTTAAATTTTCTAACCTACCTGCCCGATTAAGGGATCTGACATTCCACGCTCCGATCCGTAGAACGCCAGTTTTCTTTCTCCTGATAACGACATCCTCCTGAGTAGACCCCGCCCGGAGATCCGAATGGGGGACTATTTTACCTCCGGAATATTTTACCCAAGAGGATGCCATCATCATTTAATTATACAGTAAAGCTGCATGTCCTCGGGAAAAATTACGGCTGTAGTTTTCCCTTGCTTTCAGCCGTTCGCAGTACCAGCACAGCAAGGCCGTTTTGATTAATGTTGCAAGGCCAGATCAGTCAATCATCCAGACTGTTGCCCCTGCAACTACTGAAAAGGCTGCTGCCCCTCTTCAGGAACCACATGTTTGTCTGGCCTCTCAACAGATACCCCTCCGTTGTGGTTGCACCTACGGTACGGCCATCTGTATCGCTGAGGCACGCAAGCCTCCCCACCAACGGCAAGGTCCATGGTTCATGGGGGGGGGGGGGGGGGGGGCACGAAATACTAATAATACAAAATACGGAGAAGAATTTGAAGGAACAATAAGAATGGAAGAGCATGAACATAGTGCTTGGATTAAAAGGGGTGTGAGGGAGGGAAGCAGTCTTTTGCAATTAGTGTTAAATCTATATATCTAAATGAGTGAAATAACGGAAATTTGCAGCAATGGAATTTAAAGTTTATCGTGAATGGTCATCAATGATAAGATTTGCTGATGATACTGGTGCCTTTAGTTAAGCTGAAGAATTTGTATATCATCTGTTGATTGGAATGGTCTTGGCACTGAATTTGATGGAGAGTAAACTGAAGAAAGGCGAATGTAATGTAGAATGTCGTACATGAGATAATTTATAAACTAAAAATTTCCGGATTGGTGACCACGAAGTAGACGAAGTTAAGGAATTCTTTTATCTTGGAAGTAAGACGACACATGATGGACTACTCAAAGAGGACATAAAAAGCAGACCACCACAGGCAAAGAGGTGAGTCTGTCAGCATCTAATGAAGAACGTGGTTCTCAGCATTTTTAATGGCGACGTCATGCCAATAATTTTTGCCTAATTACGGTGATACACGCTACAAACGTGATCCCTTGAATCACGAATAGTTTTGAAGTTGAAATTCTGCGAATAGTTGCGCCAAAAGAGGGACTCTAGGTGTTGTTTTATCCTACACATATCGTATGATATTATCACAACGGCAAAATCAGAGAAATTCGTGATCATATGTGCTCTTGCAGACAGAAATTCCTTGGCCTACGTATAACGATGTATGACTCCTCCGTATCAGAGCTAAACTTTAGTTAACTCAGTAGTTGAAGCTCTTTTGCTTAGAGTCATTTCAGTAACGATGTCCTTCATTTTCGAATGAAAAGATACTAAGTTAATATCTCGTTAGATGATGACTAGTTTCTGATTTAGTTTTACTGATATGGATTTGCAAAAAAGGGCACCATATATGAGTTTTAAATACCAAAACATCTCATTTGTCTCGTATTTGAAATAGAAAAACCATATGTTAATGCATACTTTCTGCTAGCTTTTGTAAGGATGCCATTTCTTCCACTTTCTTTCACACCTGAAAAATTTTAACGTTATTAAGTAAATAATAAGACCTCCGAGTAAGAAAATCCTAAAGTAGGAAAACCGCAATGTACTGGACAACAATGAATGAGCGCGCATGTGTAACTCACTAAAATCCCCTATACTACTTTTCCATTAAGCACTTTGGACAAAGAGGGACGCTAAAGTAGGAACTAGAACTTGAGAGTTTCCGAAAATCCAGATAGGGATGGCTTAACTGAAGTTCCTGCCTCACTTGGCAAGTCTGACAGTAAGAGGGATGCTGGCATGTCATGGGATATTTCAGTAGAACAGGCATGCCCGTTAGAAACAAATGGATTTGTTATTGATTGGCTTGTGTCTTCACAACCCACGAGTACCAAAACACACTTACAGCAGTGTCTAGTGAAATACAATTCCCTAACGACACTGCAGCCAGAGTCAGGAACTGCAGCAAAGAAGAACAGCGTAAGAATGAGTGAAGGAAGACAGAAAATTTTCGCGTAATATGAAAACTGGATAGTGTGGTTACGCATCGTCGATTGTTCACTAGAGCTGGGCTAGTTGGGCGAATTGGGCACACGAAAGATTTTTAAGCGCCCTGGAGGACCTAGTGACGGATACTTCTCATGTATGCCTTTTGAATTTAAAACAAGTTCGATTTTCAGGCTGTAAGGACAGGCAGAATCTTCCAGAAGGGGAGAATTATTTCACGACTGTGTCCTTGTTGATCGGAGAAATTATATACAGACTACTTTCCAACAAAGCACCAGACGTTGCTGACACGGAAATTTACTTCAGAATCAAATCAGTTTTAGATTAACTATTATATTAATAACTGCTACTTATAATTTTGCTTTTCTTGATATATAATTTAGTAATGGTCATATGTGAGAGAAATTAAGTACCATTTAGTCATTTGATTAAGTAACGAAGCTATTTTCTTTATATTTTCAAGAAAAACAGAAGTAATATTTAAAATAGGATTTCAGCCTCAGTTTCTTGATCTAATTAGTTTTACCGAAACTAACATTTAAGATAAGCACGCGCAATACTACCGAACATTCATGAGTCGGTCAGCCTTGCACATGAGATTTGTTGTACGTCCCTACTCCAGAACTGATCTGATGTGCCTTAGGGAGAAATTTATAATCAGTAACGTGAATAAATCAAGTGTAGTAATGTAAAATTCTTCCGACGTTTCGGCCACTGTTGCAAACGGTCTTGTTCCGGGTGTACACACCCTCAGGAAGGCCGTCTACAACAGTGGCTAAGGTGTCAGAGGAATATTACATATTCACAATGCGGTCACATTCCGCAAAAATGTTATGGACATCGACAACTGCGCAGGAAGCCTATGTTTACAAGGGTGCTAAATTTTACAAAAAATAATAGGGAACTTGCACTTTATAAATGTAAAGGTTTTTTTTGCGCGACAAAATTTTTCAATTATGGATGTTTCTTAAGTAATTAAAATTCTAGTGTGGGGTTTTATTGCAGTCACTTGCTTTTGTATAATTAATTTATGACTCTGCGCCGTGTGCGAAAGCATAGTCACTGTGTTATGTGAAAGAAACTGTATTATATAATATGTCACTATGACCAATATGTTACCCAGTCATCCAATAACCTTTAGCGAAATTTGACGTGTACAGTAAACACAGACTTCGGATTGTACACTGGATTAACTCACAGATATACGGAGGTTTATGTCTATTAGTGTGGAATCAAACAAAGCAGAAAATTTTGAGCTAGTTTGTAGTGTTCTCAATACTACATTTCACGTAGCGACAATACTGAACCTAAATACTCTGTTAACTTGGATTTTGAGCCAAAATAATCAACTGTACAGGAGTATGTCAAATGCGTTCCTTCTTCGCACAGTCGACATGTTATATGTGATCATCGACAAATTACTGGAACTGCATCGCAACGCACTCGTCAGAGGTGCTTTCTAGTTAGCAGCAACGTCTCATTTCCAAAAGGACTATCAGCACCTTTCTAAATTGTCATTTTCCGCAATATTCTACAGATGTTCCTTCTGTTGAACTTACCTTCGCAGTGTGAACGTTTCGTATTCAGGTAGTTGGATGGCTTTCGACAAATTTTAGAAAAGTCGCTCGGCGGTTTCCCATTTTCAGATGGATGTTACAGTGGTACTGACAGCTTCCTGCTGGACGAGGGTAGTTCGCCGACAAATATGATCGGTTTTGAGTCCAATGTGAAAACACGTATGGCTCGTAACACGTCGACAGCGCTATCACTTATGCATTAATTTACTGATTTATCTGCACTCGGCAGTAATGTAACATCACATGCCGCTTACAAAATGTACTGTCCGCTATGTCAGTTCCACTACATGCATTAGTTATTGATGATCAGAGTGTTCCAGCAGCACGGACCAAACGCATGCCTCTCGAACAGTATGCTAACTAGCACAAGCCTCGCTACACACATCGTACCTGCTTTCGAGACCGAAATTTTGAACAACCCACGTAGTCACGTAACCATCAGTTTCAGTTTACGTGAGCTCTTAATAAATTAGTAATTACTACAAGTGTTTAAGTGTAACTAACAAAATTAACGCCTAAAGAAACCAACATTTTTGTGAGGCATTGTGAGTTTACAGGCTAATTCGTTTTTTCTTTGAATCATCAATCTTCTGACTTGTTTCGTGCGGCTCCTAACGAATATCTCTCCCGTGTCAACCTCTTTATCTGAGAGTAGCACTTGAAACGTACTTCCTCAATTATTTGCTGGATGTATTCCTGTCTCTATCTTCCTCTACAGTTGTTTACCCTTTAGAGTTCCCTATAGTATCATAGAAGTTATTCCCTGATGCCTTTACAGGTGTGCTATCATCCTGTCCCTTCTTCTTGTCCCTGTTTTCTACATATTACTTTCCACTCCTATTCTATGCTGATATTCCTTATTCCTTACCTTATAAATCCATTTAATTTTCAACATTCTTTTTTAGCGTCAGATTTCAAATACGGAAACATCCTCCCTCAGAAATTTCTTCCTGTAACTAAAGCAATACACACTCCTGGAAATGGAAAAAAGAACACATTGACACCGGTGTGTCAGACCCACCATACTTGCTCCGGACACTACGAGAGGGCTGTACAAGCAATGATCACACGCTCGGCACAGCGGACACACCAAGAACCGCGGTGTTGGCCGTCGAATGGCGCTAGCTGCGCAGCATTTGTGCACCGCCGCCGTCAGTGTCAGCCAGTTTGCCGTGGCATACGGAGCTCCATCGCAGTCTTTAACACTGGTAGCATGCCGCGACAGCGTGGACGTGAACCGTATGTGCAGTTGACGGACTTTGAGCGAGGGCGTATAGTGGGCATACGGGAGGCCGGGTGGACGTACCGCCGAATTGCTCAACACGTGGGGCGTGAGGTCTCCACAGTACATCGATGTTGTCGCCAGTGGTGGGCGGAAGGTGCACGTGCCCGTCGACCTGGGACCGGACCGCAGTGACGCACGGGTGCACGCCAAGACCGTAGGATGCTACGCAGTGCTGTGGGGGACCGCACCGCCACTTCCCAGCAAATTAGGGACACTGTTGCTCCTGTGGTATCGGCGAGGACCATTCACAACCGTCTCCATGAAGCTGGGCTACGGTCCCGCACACTGTTAGGCCGTCTCCCGCTCACGCCCCAACATCGTGCAGCCCGCCTCCAGTGGTGTCGCGACAGGCGTGAATGGAGGGACGAATGGAGACGTGTCGTCTTCAGCGATGAGAGTCGCTTCTGCCTTGGTGCCAATGATGGTCGTATGCGTGTTTGGCGCCGTGCAGGTGAGCGCCACAATCAGGACTGCATACGACCGAGGCACACAGGGCCAACACCCGGCATCATGGTGTGGGGAGCGTTCTCCTACACTGGCCGTACACCTCTGGTGATCGTCGAGGGGACACTGAATAGTGCACGGTACATCCAAACCGTCATCGAACCCATCGTTCTACCATCCCTAGACCGGCAAGGGAACTTGCTGTTCCAACAGGACAATGCACGTCCGCATGTATGCCGTGCCACCCAACGTACTCTAGAAGGTGTAAGTCACCTACCCTGGCCAGCAAGATCTCCGGATCTGTCCCCCGTTGAGAATGTTCGGGACTGGATGAAGCATCATGTCACGCGGTCTGCACGTCCAGCACGAACGCTGGTCCAACTGAGGCGCCAGGTGGAAATGGCATGGCAAGCCGTTCCACAGAACTACATCCAACATCTGTACGATCGTCTCCATGGGAGAATAGCAGCCTGTAATGCTGCGAAAGGTGGATATACACTGTAGTAGTGCCGACATTGTGCATGCTCTGTTGCCTGTGTCTATGTGCCTGTGGTTCTGTCAGTGTGATCATGTGATGTATCTGACCCCAGGAATGTGTCAATAAAGTTTCCCCTTCCTGGGACAATGAATTCACGGTGTTCTTATTTCAATTTCCAGGAGTGTATTTGATATTGATAGACTTGGCCTGGAATGCCTTTTGGACAGTGCTAGTCTTCTTCTTATATTCTCCTTGCTCTGTACGTCATTGGTTAATTTGGCGCCTAGATGGCAGGGTTCCTTAACTTCATCTACTACGTGATCACTAATGTTGATGTTCAGTTTCTTGGTAATATCGTTTTTGTTACTTATTATTAATTTCGTGTTCCTCTGAATTACTCTCAAGCCATACTATGTACTCGTCACACTGTTCTTTCCATTCAGAAGACCCTGTAATTCTTCACTTTCACTGTCGTCAGCGAATCTTATCATTGATATTCCTTCGACATTTTTGAACTTTCTTTCATTTCTGTCCTTGCTTCTACTATGCGTAGATTGAACAGTAGGGGACAAACATTACATTCCTATCTTGCCCCTTTTTAATTCGAGTACTTTCTTCTGCGTCTCCCACTCTTGTAGTTTCCTCTTGGTTCTTGTACATATTGTATGTTGCCCATCCTTCCCTGTAACTTCCACAATAGTTTTCTGAGAATTTCGAAGATCCAGCACCATTTTGCAAACTGGGAGCCTTTTTCAAGAGCGACAAATCCTATGAATACATCGTTATTTTTCTTTAGTCTTACATCAATTATAAACCGCTACGTCAAAAATGCCTCTGGCGCCGGCACTTTTGATTAAGTCAAACTGATCGTCATGTAACACATCCTCAATTTTCTTACCCCTCTTCTGTATATTATAGTCGTCAGCAAACTGGTTACATGGGCCGTTAGGCTGATTGTGAGATAATTCTCTCACGTGCTAGTTCATGCAGTCTTCGGAATTGTGTGGATGATATTTTTCCGGTAGTCAGATGGTACATCCACAATTTCCTCAATTATATTACAAATTTTTATGGTATGTGTCCACCCCTTCAGCCTAATTTGATCTAAGCTCTTCCAAAGGTACGTTTATATTCTTTCCTTTTTTCTTATCTCTACGCAGAGTCAGTCCTGCGGATGATCACTTTTTTCAATTTCTTCACATTTTTCATGCTGGATATTCGCTCTAGCTGAACTGGCTTGTTTTTCTGCATTGCTGAATTTCCTGAACGTTTTTTCACATCCTTTTATCTATCAACTGCAGTATTTCTTCTGTTATTCATAGTTTCTTCATATTTATCTTCTTTGTATCTGTGTTTTTCTTTCCACTTCTCCGATTGTCCTGTTTAGAGATGCCCATTCCTCTTCAACTGAACTGCTTAATGAGCTATACGTTGTCGCAGTATCTGTACGTTTAAAGAACTTCAAGCATATTTCTCCATTCCTCGGTACTTCCGTACACCATTTCTTTGCCTATTGATTCTACCTGATCTTATGCTCGTAGTTTGCAAACAGTGACAGTGAAACTTACATAGTGCAGTTTCTCACAGTGAAGATAATCGGGAAAATTTTATGGTATGTTCTTACGGGAAAAAATTGCTGAGGTCATCCGTCCCTAGGTTTACACTCTACTTAATCTAACTCAACAATACACCCAAACACACATATGTCCGAGGGAGAACTCGAACCTCCGACGGGGGAGCCACCGGCCTGTGTGGCCGACCGGTCCCAGTCTGGAACAGCGCCACCGCTACGGTCGCAGGTTCAAATCCCGCCTCGGGCATGGCTGTGTGTGATGTCCATAGGTTAGTTAGGTTTAAGTAGTTCTAAGTTCTAGGGGACTAATGATCTGAGATTTTAAGTGCCATAGTGCTGAGAGCTGTTTAAAAGAGTGTGTGTGTGTGGGGGGGGGGGGGGGGAGGGGCGTATGGCGAAGCGCCACAGACAGCGCGGCTACGCCGAGGGTAGGTGAATGTAAAGCAAGTATAATTAGCCTAATGATAAAAAAGGAACAGAAAAACCACAGCAGGTAGTAACAAGAGAGAAAATAAATCCTCACTCATGAAGCTGATTTTATAGTGAAACATGACTGGGTAAAGAGAGAAAGATAATGTTTTGCTGAAGTCGGATTTCCTTCTAAAACTATTATCACTGAAATCCACATATTTATAAGTATTTTATTGATTCAGTTATTACGCATTTGAAGGCTTTTTGATTATTTAAATGTGTCGGATCATCGTATTCTCAGTCCTGATGCCTTCCCCTACTGCACCTTGTGCTTGATTTTGATACTAACACTGAATAGAATATAAAGAGAGCACCTACGGAGCTGGCCAACAACATTGCTTTACATCTTTAACAACTGTTTGTTATTCGTAAGCGTACATGCATAAAGGCCATGTTTTACTTGATTATGCTTACATTTTTTAGATATACAATATGTTTGGTCTGATAAAGACCAGCAAGAAAGACCTTCATTTGACATATATGTCATATTTGTAACTTAACCCGCCGAGAGCGCTAATACGGTGCTTTCTGGACTCGGGTAGGCGCGCCGGCCCCGGATCGAATCCGCCCAGCGGATTAAGGATTAACGACGAGGGCCGGTGTCCTGGACAGTGGTTTTTAGGCGGTTTACCACATCCCATTCGGTGAATACTGGGCTGGTCCCCACGTCCCGCGTCAGTTCCACGACTCGCAGACATTTGCAACACATCCGAACTATTTCATAATTTACACTAGCCTTAGATGGCTGGGGTACAGTGATTGCATTGTGGGGGGTACGGGGTGGTGGCAGACAGGGCATCTGGCCACCCCTTCGAATTCATCATGCCAAATGCGATTGTAACCATTCTGACCATGCGAAAAACTGTGGGATAAGGCACAAGCAAAAGAATGAGAAGAATATGTCATATTTGTAACTTGCGTATATTTTGAATGGTAGTCCAAAGCGAGAGCTGGCAGTCACTCCCGCTCATTCTACATCTGATGACCTGTCTGTACGTATCTGTCTTGAGGTATTGAGTCGGAGAACTGATAGTTAAAACACATTATGGCTAGAAAGTGGCCGCGCGATCAGTCTAATATTGCTTCAAGGCCATGTGGAACTGGAACTCAGAGAGATGTTTGAAAGTCTGACATGAGCTGTTGATGTCGTCATTGAAGTTTAACATATTACGGCTGTATTTTGGAATTAATACAGGATAGACTGTGGGAATCCGCTCATGATATCTCAAGTTTTAGTTCGTTTATCGCCACAGTGGAGTTTATGTATTTATGAGCTGGTGAGTACTTAGTGTTCAGTTGCACGAAATTGTATTCTGTGTACCAGTGATGTTTAAATAGTATTTGGGGAATTTGCCACCATTCTAAAAGCATTCAAGCAAACTTTACTGCATTTGACTATTGTTATTATTTTATTTTCATGTTTAAGTGAATTATTGTAGGACTACCATTTTAACGATTAACTACTTAGACCGACTGAATAAGATAGAAACCTAATGCCCCAAAACTCCACACGCCAAAGCTCTATAAAGTAAATACTCCTGCGAGGCCCATCGTAAATTTAAGAAAAGCATCAACATACATACTTGCCAGACACATGCTTAACACACAAACAACGCTGTTGTTGTTGTTGTGGTCTTCAGTCCTGAGACTGGTTTGATGCAGCTTTCCATGTTACTCTATTCTGTGCAAGCTTCTTCATCTCCCATTACCTGCTGCAACCTACATCCTTCTGAATCTGTTTAGTGCATTCATCTCTTGGTCTCTCTCTACGATTTTTACCCTCAATGCTGCCCTCCAATACTTAATTCGTGATCCCTTGATGCCTCAGAACATGTCCTACCAACCGATCCCTTTTTCTAGTCAAGCTGTCCCACAAACTCCTCTTCTCCCCAATCCTGTTCAATACCTCCTCATTAGTTATATGATCTACCCATCAAATCTTCAGCATTCTTCTGTAGCACAACTATAAAACACAAAATGACATAAGAGTAAAAAAACATAGAACAACTAGTAAATCACATAAAAGGCTTATATATTTCAGAAATAGCTACGTTAGTCTCATTTGATGTAGAAAACATGTACTCCACAATCATATTCAACGAAAGAATGAAGGTAATAGAACAAGACCTAGATAATAACAGTCAGCTACCACAGGAACACATACAGGATATCAGCAGACTCCCGCACATCATTTCTTACAAAAATTAATGAATTCAACAAAGAATGGTACCTACAAGAAGAAGAGTTGTCAATGGGATCCTCAGTTTAAGGAAAGTTACCAAATTCTTTTAGGAACAAAATAAATGAGTATTAATAAGAAAATACTACCTAATGTTCTCCAAAAAAAGTATTTATTTTGTCACCAAATTTTGTCACCAAATTTTAGGCTCCTCAGGCCACCCACAGGTGACAACTTAATTTCGCATAGATAATCATGATGTGCGACTTGCACAGATACTATTTATACAGGAAATACAAAAGTGACAAAGTGTTTGCACAGAATACACAAGAAAAATGTTACAGTAATTGTATTAACTGTAGAAGGAGATTAGCAATTTTTATATAGAGATATACATAACAATTGATGAGAAATAAAATGAATTTACAGTTTGAATCCAGTATTTGTAATGAAAACTTAACGAACGAAAAAATAGAAACTGAGACTGATCGTGTAATACTACGGTGACATTTGTATTACGTGTTCGGTGAGCCAGCCGTTGTGGCAGAGAGATTCCATGCGCTACAGTCTGGAACCGCTCGACCGCTACGGTCGCAGGTTCAAATCCTGCCTCGGGCATGGATGTGTGTGATGTCCTTAGGTTTAAGTAGTTCTAAGTTCTAGTTAAGTCCCATAGTGCTCACAGCCATTTGAACCATTTTTGTGTTCGGTGATTTCCATTTTTCTCAGTAGGGTCATCTTTCTGCTTTATTTAGTCAGAAAGTAAATGTCCACTTTCTACATCATATGGATAGTTTTCTGTTGAAAGAGGATCAGCAAAGGTCGAAACAACTCAAATCTCTTAGTAAAGATGGTGTACCAATCAGGTTTCTTCCAGAGTATGCAGACACAATAGTGGCTTTCTTAGCAATCATACACAACCGCTGACCTGGCGAAAGGTCTCTTCCTAACGATTGAAAAGTTGTACAGATCACACCAATATTCAAGAAAGGAAATAGGAGTAACCCATTGAATTACAGACCCATATCACTGACCTCAATTTCCAGTAGAATTTTGGAGCATTTACTGCACTCGACCATTATGAATCATCTTGAAGAAAATGACTTCTTGATACGTAACCAACACGGATTTGGAAGATATCATTCCTGTGCAACACAACTAGCTCTTTATTACGATAAAGTAATGAGTGCGGTCGATAAGGGATCTCAGATCGATTACTTTTTCTACACTACTGGCCATTAAAATTGCTACACCAAGAAGAAATGCAGATGATGGACGGGTATTCATTGGACAAATGTATTATACTAGAACTGACATTGATAACACTTTCCCGCAATTTGAGTGCATAGATCCTGAGAAATCAGTACCCTTTCCGTAATAACGGCCTTGATACGCCTGGGCATTGAGTCAAACAGAGCTTGGATGGCGTGTACAGGTACCTATACAGCTTCAACACGATACCACAGTTCACCAAGACTAGTGATTGGCTTATTGTGAGGAGTCAGTTGCTCGGCCATCATTGACCAGACGTTTTCAGTTGGCGAGAGATCTGGAGAATGTGCTGGCCAGGGCAGCAGTCGAATATTTTCTGTATCCATAAAGCGCCCGTACAGTAGCTGCAATATATGGTCGTGCATTATCCTGGTGAAATGTAGGGTTTCGCAGAAATCGAATGAAGGGTAGAGCCACGGGTCTAAACACATCTGAAATGTAATGTCCACTGTTCAAAGTGCCGTCAGTGCGAACAAGAGGCAACCGAGACGTGTAACGAATGGCACCCAATAACATCACGCCGTGTGACACGCCAGTATGGCGATGACGAATACACGCTTCCAATGTGCGTTCACCTCGATGTCGCCTAACACGGATGCGACCATCATGATACTGTAAACAGAAGCTGGATTCATACGAAGAAATGACGTTCTGCCATTCGTGCATCCAGCTTCGTCGTTGAGTACACCATCGCAGGCGCTCCTGTCTGTGATGCAGCGTCAAGGGTAACCGCAGCCATGGTCTCCGAGCTAATAGTCCATGCTGCTGCAAACGACGTCAAACTGTTCGTGCAGATGGTTGTTGTCTTCTAAACGTCCCCATGTGTTGACTCAGGGATCAAGACGTGGCTGCACGGTCCGTGCCAGCCATTCGGATAAGATGCCTGTCATCTCGACTGCTAGTGATACGAGGCCGTTGGGATCCAGCACGGCGTTCCGTATCACTCTCCTGAACCCATATTGTGCTAATAGTCATTGGATCTCGACTAATGTCAGCAGCAATGTCGCGATACGATATCAGCAATCTCGAGAGGCTGCAATGCGACTTTATAAATGTCGGAAACGTGATGGTACGCATTCCTCCTCCTTACAAGAGGCATCACAACAAAGTTTCGCCAGGCAACGCCGGTCAACTGCTGTTTGTGTATGAGAAATCGGTGGGAAACTTTCCTCATGTAGCAAGTTGTAGGTGTCGCCACCGGCGATAACCTTGTGTGAATGCTCTGAAAAGCTAATCATTTTCGTATCACAGCATCTTCATCCGGTCGGTTAAATTTCGCGCCTGTAGCACGTCATCTTCGTGGTGTTTCAATTGTAATGGCCAGCAGTATAGATCTCCAGATTGCTTTTGATACCGTTCCTCACAAGTGACTATTTCAAAAATTGCGTCCATATGGGGTATCGTCTCAGTTTTGTAACTGGATTCGTGATTTCATTTCATACAGGTCACAGTTTGTAATGATAGACGATAAATCATCGAGTAGAACAGAAATGATATCTGGCGTTCCGCAAGGTAATGTCATAGTCCATCTGCTGTTCCTGATTTACGTAAATGGTATATGTGGTAATCTGAGCAGCACCTTTACATTGTTTGTAGATGACGCTGTAATTTACCGTCTAGTACAATCGTCTGTCTATCAAATCCAAATACAAAGTGATCTAGAGAGAATTTCTGTATGGTGCGAAAAGTGGCAATTGGAACTAAACAAAGAAAAGTGCGAGATCATCCACATGGATACTAAATTAAATCCGATGAACTTTGGGTATACGATAAATCGCATAAATCTTGGGCTGTCAGTTCAACTAAATACCTAAGAATTGCAATTACGAGCAACTTAAATTGGAAAGACCACATAGATAATATTGTGGGGAACGCGAAACAAAGACTGCGCTTTGTTGGCAGAACATTTACAAGATGTCGTAAACCCACTAAAGAGGCAGCCTAAAATACACTTGTCCGTCCTCTGCTGGAATATTGCTGCGCAGTGTGGGGTCCTTACCAGGTAGGATTGACGGAGAACATCCAAAAAGTGCAGAGAAGGGCAGCTCGCTTCGTGTTATTGCGCAATAGGGGTAATGGGAATGAGCATTTTGGCGTCTTTGTCCGGAAAGCCCCATACGGGGCAGGTCCGGCCGCCGTGGTGCAGGTCTTGTTACATTCGACGCCACGTTGGGCGACCTGCGGGCCGGATGGGGATGATATGATGATGAAGACAACATACAGTCTCTGATCGGAGAAAATCCTCGACCCACCCGGGAATCGAAATCGGGCATGTAGGACAGCAGTCCGTCACACCGACCGCTCGGCTATCGGGGCGGACGCGCTTAAGGGGTGAGATTGTCACTCATATGATACGCGAGTTGTTCAATTGCTTGCTTTTTTTAAAAAGAATTTTTAACCTTGTATTTTTAATTGCTTTTGATTTCTAAGGCAGGCCTTCACCCATTGTTGTTTTTGGTGTGGCCTTCAGCCCAGAAAGCATCTCAAGTTTTCTTTAACTAGGCCTTCAGCCGTATTGTTAATTGTGATATTTAAACCAATGTCTAAATAAGTGGTTCATAGAAAAATAAAGTTGCGTGTTTGATTGTGCAACTCACAGTAACTGTTTAAGGTCCCATCAACAACCGTATCCTTATCCCGCGCGCTCTCTGATTACCCACCATCCAGGTTTCTTGTATTTCTGATAAATATGTAATGCCTTTTCCCATATATCAGTGTCATTCTCAATCTAATTCCATCAGCATCACCCGACTTAATTCGACTACATTCCATTATCCTCGTTTTGCTTTTGTTGATGTTCATCTTATACCCTCTTGTCAAGACACTGTCCATTCCGTTCAACTGCTCTTCCGAGCCCTTTCCTGTGTCTGACACAATTACAATGTCATTGGCGAAGCTCAAGGTTTTTATTTCTTCTCCATGGATTCTATTACCTACTCCGAACTTTTCTTTTGTTTCCTTTGCTGGTTACTCAATATACAGATTGAATAACATCGGGGAAAGGCTACAACTCTGTCTCACTCCCTTCCCAACCACTGCTTCCCTTTCATGTCCCTCGACTCTTATAACTGCCATCTGCTTTCTGTACAAATTGTAAATAGCCTTTCGCTCCCTTTATTTTACCCCTGCACCTTCAGAATTTGAAACAGATCATTCCAGTCAAAATTGTCAAAAGCTTTCTCTAAGTCTACAAATTCCAGAAACGTAGGTTTGCCTTTCCTTAATCTTTATTCTGGGATAAGCCGTAGGGTCAGTATTGCCTCACGTGTTCCAACACTTCTACGGAATCCAAACTGATCTTCCCCGAGGTCGGCTTCTACCAGTTTTTCCATTCGTCTGTTAAGAATTCGCTTTAGTATTTTGCAGCTGCGACTTATTAAACTGATCGTTCGCCACCTGCTTTGTATTTCAGAACAATATGCTTTTGACCGGCTCATGAGAACTCCCTGCTTTAAACTGAATGAGAAGTGCATTGCGCAGCGCACATGCGTCAAGGAAACATTGCCCTACCCTCTAGCACTGAGGTAATGAAAATCTTAGTAGAATACTATAAATAGCCAGCAGATTAATTATAAACAATTTCCCGAAAAAAAGGCACGTATACCAGTGGACACTTCTTCCAGAAAATTCTCAATTAATCGATGGTCAGAAGCATATTCTTATGGATTCATCTATTGCTTGATTTCATTTTTGATAATTACAGAATTGCTTCAGCTCCTTTGCTTTCACCAAAATATAAGAAATTGATATTTACTGAAACGCGTAATATGTAGGAATGTAAAATATGATCTCTGATTACAAATATGATCTACACCGTGTCCACTGGAAGCCTGGAAGCCTTACCAGTAGTGCAGTACCTGTATCATAAGCCAGTGTAGCTCTGTATTCGACGTCCAGCTCGGGATGTGGTGGCACAGTTCGTTACTGACGTGTAATTTGCCGCGTGTCCGCCTAATCAAATTGGCAGCGCGGCCCGCATGCTTTCCAGCCGGACGTGCCTGTGACGTCACTCCCGCTGTTGTTCACGGCCGCATTAGCTATAGGACGGCCACAGTGTCCAGACAGTCGGCTCTCCAACAAAGTTGTGCAGAACGCCTGTGCTAGCAAGTCGGCGCTACGACAGGCCGATGTAGTAGCGTAAACAATTATCCAGAGGCAGGTCATGATTATATTGTTTATCGTTACGGAGATACAAAGGCCGAAGACTGGCGAAGTTTTACAGAGGCTCAAAATTTAGCATGAACTTCAATGCGACAAGCCCTTAATGGTTTCCACAAGCAAACTCTCTAACGAAATCTGGTTGAAAACGCGAAAAGATTCTGGTCATAGGTAACGCACACCAACGACAAGACGCAAGTAGTTTCTTCACTGTCGCTGATGACAGTGCCACTAAAGCAGAGCTACTAAACACTAGGAAATTTCTTCATAAAAGAAGAGTAGTAAGTATTCCAGAATACTAAACTAGAACACCTTCCAACCCGAGTAACTTGCAAAAAAATGGTTCAAATGGCTCTGAGCACTATGGGACTTAACATCTCAGGTCATCAGTCCTCTAGAACTTAGAACTACTTAAACCTTACTAACGTAAGGACATCACACACATCCATGCCCGAGGCAGTATTCGAACCTGCGACCGTAGCAGTCGTGCGGTTCCGGACTGAAGCACCTAGAACCGCTCGGTCACCACGGCCGGCTAGTAACTTGCAAGCAGATATCTTCGGTTTAGTGACGCACCTCAAAACAATAAAGGCAAGGCCAGATTGTGTATCAGTCAGGTTTTTTCAGACTATGCTAGGACGATAGCCGCATAGCTATCAGCCATATGCAACTGCTCTCTCGTGAAAAGATCCGAACCCAGAGACTCGAAAGTTGCATACCAATATCCTAGACAGGAAATACTTGCAGTGCGCTGAACTGCAGACCCCTATCATTGAAGTAAATTAGCAGTAGCTCTTTTTTTCGGCCAGAATGGCCGTGCGGTTCTAAGAGCTACAGCCTGGAACTGAGCGACCGCTATGGTCGCAGGTTCGAATCCTGCCTCGGGAATGGATGTGCGTGATGTCCTTAGGTTAGTTACGTTTAATTAGTTCTACGTTCTAGGCGACTGATGACCGCAGAAGTCCAGTCGCATAGTGCTCAGAGCCATTTTAGTGGCTTTTTTAAACATAAACTATGCACGAATATTATGAATTGCCTCGAAGATAACGACTTATTAACAAACAGCCAACAGTGATTTACAAACTGTCGTTCTTGTAAAACAGAAGTAGCTCTTTATTCTCGTGAAGTAATGAGTGCTGTCGACAGCGGATGCCAAGCTGATTCCATATTTTTATACTTCCAGAAGGCCTTTGATACCGTTCCCCACAAGGCGAGTTCTACCATCGGATGAAGAAGCCATTTTGTGGTGATAATTTTCACAACAGCAATGGAATGGTTTTTATGGTGGCACGTTCCGCGAAGAGTCAAAACTCAGATTTTTACTCCCAAGATGTTGACTAGTAGTGAGGAAAAACTTGCCGCTTTCGATGGTGAATACGTAGAGGAAGGCTAACACTATCAAAGCGTTTCATGTCCGCAGCTACATCTTTTAGTCGTGAAAATTAATTCTTTAGCCTACCCTCATAAAAAGAAGTCAGGCTCTCTTAAGATAATTTTGCTTGGTGCGGCAGTTACCGCTTCAGCACTAGACCTAAGGTGAAGTACAGGAACAGAAATGCAGTTCATTGAAATCTTACATGCAAAGAAGTTTCAGTCGACACCTTCTGGCAAAAGAACCAACATAGATCAAAGATAAAAAATTACATTTTCCATCTACATTATTTACATGTGATACGAATATTAAGTTAGCCAGGAAGCGGCGTGAATCATTATATGCATAAAACAAAATAGCTTAAAATTAACAATATTTCTTTTAATATTCATTAGCTTTGAGGAAATTTTAATGAATATAGCATACACAGAAAGATGTATATATCCATGGATATATATTCTCACACATGCATGAATAATCATTATATGTTCAACAAATAGACGTCTTTGTTAATTAATTATCCTTTTAATTAAGATGACTGCTCACCCTTTTTCCCTTTTTTTCGGAAGAGTACATCGCACAGTTCAATGTTAGGGCAGTCACTTAGCAAGAAAACTTTCCTGCCCCTTATCAGTTCATTAAATGGCCAAGAATGTTGGCACCACAAATTTTCTCTTCTTGCGAGCTGATAGTGATGTGCGCTAAGCCACAGTAACCTGCTCTCTGAGTTCACTCACACTTAACCCAGTTTGAGTGGGTTACCTGTAGTAGAGTTTCACGACGTATTAAGTGTACCTCGTCATATCATGGCAGCTTGTTGCTGTTAAGTTTGGCGGGATTCACCCAGATTCACCTGTAAACGTAGCAAATAGTAGAGATAAGTAACAGCTTGTATTACTACCATGTTGCGCTGTTAACTTGAATGATCGGGGCGACGGTCTTTGCGAAACTACAGCCACTTCGAGTCATGTTCACCACTTTACGTTGGCTAAATCATTTCGTTTACGAGTAACAGTGAAATGAAATGTCGAGAAGCTAGGGGCTCCCGTATGGTAGACCGATCACCTGGTGCAAGTCTTTATAGTTGACTACATTTCGGCGACTTGCTTGTCGATGGAGACGATATGATGACGATGAAGACGACACAATGCCCCGTTGCCGAGCTGAGAAAATCTCCGACCCAGCCGGGAATTTAACCTGGGCCCTTGGCATGACATTGCGTCGCGCTGAGCCCTAAGCTATCGAGGCGCACACGTGGAGCAGTGGTGAACAGAAAGCCGCCATGGTCTCCTCACTCAGTACACACTGCAGAAAATGTTGAATGAGGTCAGCCGGCCAAACTCTATAGCCAGGGTCGATGTGCTAGGAGACATTCTGCTCAACTACGACCAAGTAATCGTCCAGTAAGGCGTAATTTGCGTGCTGTTCTAGGATTTCATCCCTACAAAATGGTAATGATGCGAAAATTGAACCCTAAAGTTTGTGTACGGAGACTAAATTTTGCTCAAGAAGTGGAGGCCATTCTTGAGCCACATGACAAGATTATATGGTTTATGAGTGAAAAAATTCACTTTCATTTGGATGACTTGGTAAAACAGCAGAACTGTTGTTATTGGACCAGTGCAAATGCAAACGTAATGCACCAGAGACCATTACATAGCCCCAAGGTGTTTGTCTAGTGTTCTGTAACTGGTAGAGATATAAGTCCATACTTTTTCCTAGATGATAAGGGGAACACTGTAACTGTAACCTCGGATCGTTATAGACAGATGACCAGTGAATTATTCCTACCTGAACTAAGAGGAAAACGTATTCCTATCTGGCGAGTTTGATTTCAGCACGTTTAACTCCTGCCTGGTTAGGAGATTTTCTCCGCTCAGGGACGGGGTGTTGTGTTGTCTTCATCATCATCATATTGTCCCCATCGACGCGCAAGTCGCCGAAGTGGCGTCAGCTAAAAATACTTGCATCAGGTGACCGGTTTACCCGACGGGAGCCCTTAGCCACACGACACAGCAAGAATGTCAATGGAACCTATCCACAACTGATTTCCGTGGTCGCGTCATTTCCCGGTTTGGTGACATTAGTTAGCCTCCTCTATCCCCAGACTTGTCCTTGAACAACAAGTAACTTGTATACGAACACAAACCGTGTACACTTGAAGAAATGCAGGAAGCAGCTTTCCATCATCCGGAAGATTTGGTTTTAAAGCATTAAGGGGAGGTTTACTATCTTTTGGTTCAATAATCGATTTTTTTTTAAATTGCATTTTTTGATCCATAAAAGTGTTTAGAATCCACCTCTGAAACGGTTTTTCTGAATACGGAACGGAAATGTTTGTACGGTTGGACAAAAAATGCACCTGTATGAAAACGGCCTTTTTCAGGCAACAAGTGTTTTCTTTCGGAGGACGAGTTATTCTACCGGTGCTTGGGAAGAGAGACACAAAAATCAAATAAAAGTTTGAAAGCTTGTGTTAGGAAGTTAGCCCCCAAGCATCTGCATTCTGGTGCGACGACTGTGGACTGCGACTTTCCTGGCAGTGAGTAGCTTCAACGAAGGGTATTCAGCAATTCTGAAGACCATGACGACGATGGACGTCACCCTGGGACTCTATTCGACGTAGTTCGCCAAGCATTCGGACGACCACAGGATTCAAGCGGGCGAAAACCGCTTGTCACCTGCTGTAGGAGCGGCTCTGGAGCAGCGTAGGATGGCCAAGGTCGAGCAGAACGCCTCTATGAGGAAGGACTAGTTTATGGACCCGGAATAGCAGATTGGACGTAAGTTGCGTAATGTTGCATTTATATGTAGTGACAACTTCAAACGTGTTTTTCTCGAAATGACATTTTTTTTATATCGCGTGGTATGGTAACTTTAAATCGTCTGAACCGATTGGCATGATTCTTTGTTCCCGACGAAGCCAACTACATTGTGTAGGAGTTGTACCACTTTTATTCCGATCCAACAATTATAAATATTTTTACTTGGCTGAAGAAGTCGAAAAACCGACAAAAAAACATTTTTTTAAATGGCCGCCATTTCGTTTCCTATGGTCCAAATAACTTAATCAAGGTACAACGCCTGAAGATTCCTATATACTTCGCTAACGTCACCTCAATTTTGATTTCAGGCGGCCCGGCTGGCCTGTGACATACCGCACGTGGAGGTCTACATCGAAGTTTTGTCTCGTTCCGACGGCACTTCTGCCTTTGCTCTTCGACATTTCCCTTCGAAAAAGCTCTAGTTTGTAGAGGAAATATGAATAAATATTTTGACCATATTTGACACTGACGTCTATAACATATCCCGAGAAAAAAAATACCAAAGAACATGCTTTCTGCCGGCCGCGGTGGTTTCGCGGTTCTAGGCGCGCAGTCCGGAACCGCGCGACTGCTGCGGTCACAGGTTCGAATCCTGCCTCGGGCATGGATATGTGTGATGTCCTTAGGTTAGTTAGGTTTAAGTAGTTCTAAGTTCTAGGGGACTGATGACCACAGATGTTAAGTCCCATAGTGCTCAAAGTCATTTGAACCAAGCCAACATGCTTTCTTCGGGCCAAAGATAGTAATCGTCCCCTTCATTTTGTAAAATGGTAACACCATTTCAGTATTATTCAGTCAAACAAAATTCTTAGAAGGGTAAGTAACGAGATATTGTATTTTGTTTTGTGAAAAAGTCGTCCGGGCTTCATGCCTCAAGCCGTACTTCCTTTATACCTTTATTTTTTTTGTTCATATGTCTAATGACTGGTTTGATGCGGCCCCAGACGAAATACTTTCCTGTGCTAACCTCTTCATCTCAGAGTAGCACTTGCAACCTACGTCCTCAACTATTTGCTTGACGTATTCCAATCTCTGCCTTCCTCTACAGTTTTTGCCCTCTACAGCTCCCTCTAGTACCATGGAAGTCATTCCCTCATGTCTTAGCAGATGTGCTATCATCCTGTCCCTTCTCCATATCAGTGTTTTCCACATATTCCTTCCCTCTCCGATTCTGCGTAGAACCTCCTCATTCCTTACCTTATCAGTCCACCTAATTTTCAACATTCGTCTATAGCACCACATCTCAAATGCTTCAATTCTCATCTGTTCCGGTTTTCCCACAGTTCATTTTCACTACCATACTATGCTGTACTCCAGACGTACATCCTCAGAAATTTCTTCCTCAAATTAAGGCCGGTATTTGACATTAGTAGACTTCTCTTGGCCAAAAATTCCTTTTTTGCCATAGCGAGTCTGCTTTTGCTGTCCACCTTGCTCTGTCCGTCATTGGTTATTTTACTGCCTAGGTAGCAGAATTCCTTAACTTCATTGACTTCGTAACCATCAATCCTGATGTTTTCTCGCTGTTCTCATTTCTACTACTTCTCATTACCTTCGTCTTTCTCCCATTTACCCTCAAACCATACTGTGTATTCATTAGACTGTTTATTCCGTTCAGCAGATGATTTAATTCTTCTTCACTTTCACTCAGGATAACAATGTCATCAGGGAATCGTATCATTGATATCCTTTCACCTTGAATTTTAATTCCACTCCTGAACCTTTCTTTTATTTCCATCATTGCTTCCTCGATGTACAGATTGAAGAGTAGGGGCGAAAGGCTACAGCCTTGTCTTACTCCCTTCTTAATACGAGCACTTCGTTCTGGATCGTCCACTCTTATTATTCCCTCTTGGTTGTTGTACATATTGTATATGGCCTGTCTCTCTCTATAGCGTACCTCTACTTTTTTCAGAATATTGAACAGCTTGCACCATTTTATATTGTCGAACGCTTTTTCCAGGTCGACAAATCCTATGAACGTGTCTTGATTTTTCTTTAGCCTTGCTTCCATTATTAGCCGTAACGTCAGAATTGCCTCTCTCGTGCCTTTACTTTTCCTAAAACCGAACTGATCGTCACCTAGCGCATTCTTAATTTTCTTTTCCATTCTTCTGTATATTATTCTTGTAAGCAGCTTCGATGCATGAGCTGTTAAGCTGATTGTGCGATAATTCTCGCACTTGTCAGCACTTGCCGTCTTCGGAATTGTGTGGATGATGCTTTTCCGAAAGTCAGATGGTATGTCACTAGACTCATAGATTCTACACACCAACGTGAATAGTCGTTTTGTAGCCACTTCCCCTAATGATTTTAGAAATTCTGATGGAATGTTATCTATCCCTTCTGCCTTATTTGACCGTAAGTCCTCCAAAGCTCTTTCAAATTCCGATTCTAATACTGGATCCACTATCTCTTCTAAATCGACTCCTGTTTCTTCTTCTATCACATCAGACAAATCTTCACCCTCATAGAGGCTTTCAATGTATTCTTTCCACCTATCTGCTCTCTCCTCTGCATTTAACAGTGGAATTCCCGTTACACTCTTAATGTTACCACCGTTGCTTTTAATGTCACCAAATGTTGTTTTGACTTTGCTGAATGATGAGTCTGTCCTTCCGACAACCATATCTTTTTCTATGTCTTCACATTTTTCCTGCAGCCATTTCGTCTTAGCTTCCCTGCACGTCCTATTTATTTCATTTCTCAGCGACTTGTATTTCTGTATTCCTGATCTTCCCGGAACATGTTTGTGCTTCCTCCTTTCATCAATCAACTGAAGTATTTCTTCTGTTACCCGTGGTTTTTTCGCAGCTACCTTCTTTGTACCTATGTATTCCTTCCCAACTTCGGTGATGGCCCTTTTTAGAGATGTCCATTCCTCTTCAACTGTGCTGCCTACTGCGCTATTCCTTATTGCTATATCTATAGCGTTAGAGAAATTCAAACGTATCTCGTCATTCCTTAGAACTTCCGTATCCCACTTCTTAGCGCATTGATTCTTCTTGACTAATGTCTTGAACTTCAGCCTACTCTTCATCACTACTATATTGTGATCTGAGTCTATATCTGCTCCTGAGTACGCCTTACAATCCAGTATCTGATTTCGGAATCTCTGTCTGACCATGATGTAATCTAAATGAAATCTTCCCGTACTTCCCAGCCTTTTCAAAGTATACCTCCTCCTCTTGTGATTCTTGAACAGGATATTCGCTATTACTAGCTGAAACTTGTTACAGAACTCAATTAGTCTTTCTCCTCTTTCATTACTTGTCCCAAGCCCACATTCTCCTGAAACCTTTTCTTCTACTCCTTCTCCTACAACTGCATTCCAGTCGCCCATGACTATTAGATTTTCGTCCCCCTTTACATACTGCATTACCCTTTCAATATCCTCATAGACTTTCTCTATCTGTTCATCTTCAGCTTGCGACGTCGGCATGTATACCTGAACTATCGTTGTCGGTGTTGGTCTGCTGTCGATTCTGATTAGAACAACCCGGTCACTGAACTGTTCACAGTAACACACCCTCTGCCTTACCTTCCTATTCATAACGAATCCTACACCTGTTGTACCATTTTTCTGCTGCTGTTGACATTACCCGATACTCATCTGACCAGAAATCCTTGTCTTCCTTCCACTTCACTTCACTGACCCCCACTATATCTAGATTGAGCCTTTGCATTTCCCTTTTCAGATTTTCTAGTTTCCCTATCACGTTCAAGCTTCTGACATTCCACGCCCCTACTCGTAGAACATTATTCTTTCAATGATTATTCAATCTTTTTCTCATGGTAACCTCCCCCTTGGCAGTCCCCTTCCCGAGATCCGAATGGGGGACTATTCCGAAATCTTTTGCCAATGAAGAGATCATCATGACACTTCTTCAACTGCAGGCCATACGCTGTGGATACACGCTACGTGTCATTAATGCAGTTGTTTCTATTGCCTTCTGTATCCTCATGTCGTTGATGCCTTTAGGGGCAATTTCCCACCACTAGGACAAGAGAGCGCCCTGAACCTCTATCCGCTCCTCCGCCCTCTTTGACAAGGCCGTTGGCAGAATGAGGCTGACTTCTTATGCCGGAAGTCGTCGGCCACCAATGCTGATTATTTATCAAAATTTAGGCAGTGGCGGGGATCGAACCCGGGACCGAAGACGTTTTGATTATGAATCAAAGACGCTACCCCTTTTTTTCTTCTTTTTTAAATCTCATTTTGTTTGCTTTTGTTCGTTTCATCTGCTCGGGGTGGACGTCGTAAGACATCCATTGAAGTTCGTTGTTGATCGGTGAGCTCAGTTTTTTATTACAGAGGGCACGTAACCCTCTGACGGAACACGCTGAGCTACCGTGCCGGCTAACTTGAAGTCTGGAATCTTTCCCGAGGCATTCGCCGCAACCATACACTTTCAGTGGACTGCAAAAGGCCGGCCGCGGTGGTATCGCAGTTCTACGCGCGCAGTCCGGAACCGCGCGACTGCTGCGGTCGCAGGTTCGAGTCCTGCCTCGGGCATGGATGTGTGTGATGTCCTTAGGTTAGTTAGGTTTAAGTAGTTCTAAGTTGTAGGGGACTGATGACCACAGACGTTAAGTCCCATAGTCCTCAAAGCCATTTGAACTATTTTTTGATTGCAAAAAGGTTGTAGGGTGATTGGCCACTCCAAATCAGTCATTTTGTAGTCTACCGTACAGTGGAGTCGCCCTTTACACTGCCTCAAGCGTCACTTACCGTAGACTACGGAAATGTGTGGCTTATAAGGAACTGCTCGACCATTAGATGCCATTACTTTCCACTCCGAAACCTCTGCCATTAAGCTAGCTGCACTGATAGTAGTACATTGGAGCTGACGAGTGAATCCTTCCACTGGTTCCTGCTAAATGGACCCCGTCGGTCAGTACACGACACTTTCCCTGACTCGGGTTGCTTGTGTTTGTCCTCCGCATTTCCACTTCACAACAGTCGACCTGGCCATCTTCAGAATAGTTGAATTGTCCCTGATGAACCGGTCACTCAGGTGACATTGAGTAACCATCGAAGTCACTGAGCTCCCGTCGCCGACTCACTGTGCTGCTACTCACTCTCTGCTGACTACGCACATTCAGAGCCTCCTATTCAAATGGCGGATGCGCCTCTCGTGGCTTATAGAGGTCGGTTTCTCAGTGCTGCATCATGTATGGGTGTCCGGTTTATCAAAGTACATTTTAAAAATAAATACCGCGCTGTCGGTAGGTGATATGGACCCCTTATAATTAATTGTTAAGAGTGTGTTACTGTTCTGTGGCGCTCGCCTGCAAACCCTTTGTTGAGAGGTTGCAGGGGCGAAAACCGCACCTCTCTTGGTCAGTCCACCAATTACTCACCTAAGCACCGACAAGCAATCAGCTAAAAGCAGTGCAGTGCAGCATCAGGATTAATGTCTGTTCGATGGCGTGGATGAATTGCAGCCCCACACTGGGTCGTTGTCTCAAAGGGCGCATACCGTTGTTATTGTCAGCTCGTAACTGTACTTCCTGTGCAATAGAGCCTTTTTGAAATACTGGTTTCACTTTGAAATTATATCTTAGACGCTGCCACATTAAGTAATGGAAAGTGCGAGAAGTCATGAATTTCAATACTACAGTAGAACAGACATAATTACACGTTCTAAAAAAACTGTAGAAAGGCAGTTGTTGCTTAGAGAGAAAATAATGGATGAACATTATTACGATGAAATACTAAGTCAAAGAGATAATGAACGATGGTGTCACATCAGCTTTCTAAGGAATTTTTTCAAACACACATAAAGCGGGCGTCTGAAACTCGATGTTTTCCTAGAGACTCATGATGACTTGAAGCCTTTATCTAGCGACACAGTAGTTTATATGCGGGGAAAGGTGCAAGGAAAGGAAACCATATTTGGTAACTATGGATGAATTTCCCATGGTTCTATTCCTCATTATTCCCGTTACCAAAGCACATTCGGCATCAGGTGATATAGAAAAGTTCTGATGGCCGCGTCTCGACCACTGGGTAAGTCCACCAGGTGGCATCACCATTAAATTAGAGACTGCAACCGCAACGTCATCTGTGACAACTTAGCACCACCAGAAGAACATTTGAGAAGGATAAGGCCAGAATGAAGACGGTTTGAAACGTCGCCTTAGAACAATTATACATGACTGTGCTTAAACTGACACACTGGCCCTGCCTAACATTAACCTATACTTTTCACAAATCACTTACCTCACCAAAAACCTTCGTTACTCGAACTACTGCAATACAGCGAGCGCCACTACTGCCAGCTAAATAAAAGTTCAAACTACAGAAGGCACTAACTACTGATAGGCATAGTTAGCAAATGAAAGATTTTAATAGAGAACAAACAATCTATTTACCTTAATAGTTGTAATATATATAGCAGTTCATGACATAAAGTCTTACAAATTTCAAAACTCTGCCATTTCTCTCCCCACATCCACCACTGCTGGCGGCTCACCTCCAACTGCACAACGCTACGCGCAGTTCACATCCAGCTGCCTAACACTAGAATGGCAGACAATAATGCAAACTAGCCACAGACTGCACACAGCACAGCCAGTGATTTTCATACCGAGCGTTATGTGGCATTGCCCATAAGAAAACCTACTTACATAGCCCCCATGCTCCCCACAAAAAAATTTACAAATTGTTTTGGGCACTGGCCAATACAGATTTGAAAAATTTTTCATAATTATAATTACAATAACCAAGAAATCCAATGCACACACTTATTGATACAGTGTTGGTCAAAGCTAAAATTTTCTCACAGTCCATAAACACGGTCCTGATCGTTCATCACAGTAAAATTCCAGTGTTTTTTTTCTGAGACTGAGCAGTAAAAGAGAATGCACACGGATGTAGTGAATTTCCATGCAGTCTTGAAGAAGTAGTGTTGTCCTTCAAATGGAAAGACAATGCTGACTCTTGACATGCAGACAGGTAATGGGCCACAACAGAGCAAACCCACAGCAGAGTCAGTCGAAGTTTTGAAGAACATTGGTAGGTAGGTCATCACAGAGCAGACTCACTGTAGTACTGGTAGAGATTACGGTATTGGTGGGCCACCAGAGGTGCACACCCACTGCAGTACTTGTAGAAATTATGGTATTGGTGGGTCATCAAAGGTGCAGATCCACTGCAGTCCTTGTAGAAATAATGGTATTGGTGGGTCATCAAAGGTGCAGATCCACTGCAGTCCTTGTAGAAATAATGGTATTGGTGCGTCATCAAAGGTGCAGACCCACTGTAGTCCTTGTAGAAATAATGGTATTGGTGGGTCATCAAAGGTGCAGACCCACTGTAGTCATTGTAGAGGCGGCCAGCAGCCATCTGTTGCGACTGTGCAGGTGCACAATCACCATCGAAGAGTCTTGCGGAGAATATAGCAAGTCCATAATCACCACTTATGCACTTACAAAAACATTTTTTTTTGAAATGTCCTTAGAACCAGCAATGCTGTTATCCAGTCCCTTACTGAATTATTAACACATGTGCAAACACTATCAGTCCCTATTTTTCACATATTGTCCATATGCTATGACGAACACAAACGTGTGCAGTGAAATGTAACTTACAAGTTACTTAATTTGATGAACTTGTCTCAATTACAATTTTATACCATAAGAATACAATAACAAAGGTACAAAATACATAATTAAAAACATAATAATACAGAAAACATTTTTTAGTAAAACAGGGTTTACAAAAGAATAGAAATAAACATGCACATCAGTGTTACAAAAATTATGACATAAGTACATACATAAACATCAGAATAACTTTTGAAACATCAACTTCACATATGAGCAACAAAAGAGAACAGATAAATAATGTATAAACATCTTTACAAAGTAAATAACATATTTTCAGAAAAATTCTACAACGTAACTCTCATCAGATAAACACATAAAGACAGGACGAACACAAATATACAAGAGTACACAAACACATGAATAACACAAGAGGAAAATCCAGGTTCGTTTTCAGTGTAACATTTGGTACTGCAGTCCAACCCAAAACTTCATTCCATAGATCTTTCGTCTTATTTGAACATTTGATTCCACCAAAAAAATCCAATCCAAGCATGCTTTCTGTACTCTGTTCACATCCTCTTTCAAAAATAGTTTTTCTCCACTGTACACAACTTTTTTGGCCAAACCATTTTCTTATAGCTTCTCAATGCATTTCTTCCAATTCATCACAACTCGTTCTCACATATAGCCTACCCCATCTTAAGATAACTTAAATCTACTGAGCTGAGATGCTAAACTAAGGGACGAGGCAATTCAGCAGCACAAAACAATTAACAGAAACAGAAATGTCAAAAAAAACGCACATTGGCAAAGCAAGCAGCAGTATATATATTAATTAGCAACGGAATTGCAATATTGCAACTAATGTAAGGCAATGTGCACCAAACAAGTAAAATAAATCCGTAGTAAAACTGGCTTAACAGAGAAATACAAAGTCAGATTCAGTAGCACTATGCCTGGCAAACAGCAGCAACAAATGCAGCAACTTATATCTAAACATGACAAAGCTCATGCAAAAAAAAATATTACACTAAAGACAACAATGCAGGTAAGGGAAATGTATATTCACATCTTAATGTCTATGTAATAAAAGTGGTGCACCACAAAAACTTATTCTATGAAATAAATTACCAAGTACTTGAAAAGAAAATTATGTGTGCAGTTCCTGTGACGGGAAATGTCTTTTTATGCTCCCTCATTATTTTTTTGGAAGTATATCACAAGAGTATTACTTACTGGATCTGTAGACAGAAAATATTTATATTAGTACATCTATAAAATTTGATTTGAACCAATGCTGCAGTGCAGCTAGAAACTAGATATTGAAAAAAATAGGCAAAGCAAGGCGTGAAACGTCATTCACTAGCCATATGGCATTTCATAATGCAGTAAACAATCTTTCGACTAGGAAGACAATAGATCTTAATGTTGATATTATTCTTAAATAAAGTCTTGTTCTTCAAACAGAGCATCGGCTTTTTATTTTAAGTTTTCAAAATTACGACAACATTGTTGCTGAGTTGCCAGCAGCCTTGCCGCAGTGGTAACCGGTTCCCGTCAGATCACCGAAGTTACACGCTGTCCGGATCGGCTAGCACTTGGATGGGTGACAGAGCGCTGTCGGTAAGCGGGCTGCACTCAGCCCTTGTGAGGAAAACTGAGCAGCTCCTTGATTGAGAAGTAGCGGCTCCGGTCTCGTAAACTGACATGCGGCTGGGAGAGCGGTGTGCTGACCACATGCCCCCCCCCCCCCCCCATATGCGCATCCCGTGACGCGTGTGGGCTGAGGATGACACGGCGGCATGGTATGTCCGGACGGAGGAGTTCGGAGCTGCTGAGTAGGTGCTTCGCTCTTTGCAAATTAAGCCGTAAGAAGAAGACAAATGCTGGAATGACTACTTTGTAACGGTTGAACCGAGGGATATTCCGACCCAATCCTTCTTCAGTCTGACCATGTGATATATCTCCATTGGCGTCTTCCCTGATCGGAGGTAAATCATCTCTATCTTGCTACAGATTTCTTAAGATGTTTCATGTCAGTGTAATGAGGACAAGAAGGGAGACATAAATTTTGTCAAAATGTAGTATATGAAGGCAGTAAAACAGTTTCCAAGTCCATCAGATGCAGAAACGAATTTCATTTCGATTAGCATATCAGTGTCCAGAATATTCGATAACACACAGATTCACCGCTGCAAAAATCAGCATTTGGTATCTAATATGTCAATTCAGATAACACAACCTTGTTTGCTAAATTAAATGAATTTAGGTTAAACAAATTTAAAATGAAATAAATGAAAATAGTAAGTAGAAGATTTCTGAAAGTCGCTAGCTAGTTAGTTACAGGAAGTAAATGAAATAAGATAAAGTAAAATGAAACAATGAGAAATGAAAACGAAAGAAAACAATATGAACAATCAGTAGAAAACATTTAGAATGCCCAGTCCATACAGATGCGTGGATGTGAATCATTTGAGTTAACTAGCATTTTGCTCTTATTTAGATTAATGGTCGAAAGAGTCAGCTCTCAGGAATTGTGAAACTAACCCTTTCGTCCAGGACTGTGTGCCACAAGGAGCGCAGATTGGCAACGAGATGGCGAAATTCACAAACGTCTATTGCGCTGAATGAGGCCTAAGCAATGTTGTGTGCCAGTGAGACAGACGAGAACCTACATCATAGGGAAACGCCGTAGTAGCTGTTTGTGACCAAGGAGGCGTAGCAGTGTTATATATGGCGCACCCAAGATCGCCCATAAAGGGAAACATTTATGAAAACTATTTAATTCTGTAGTAATTCAGGGAATGAATCCACAGTAATTCCGATCTACCATGATTCATAAATTTTCATGGTGACCCTAACAAAACTTGAATATTGATCAAAAATATAATAGTTTACGATCTACTGTTAAAGTGAAATTAACAAGATTTATAACGAAACCTGAATGCTAAAATCTGAACGCCTTTCATGTTGAAGAGCATCATTAAAATGACAAATGTAAATATCAACTCTGTAACTTTGTTTGATTAAAAGATATAGTCCATTGAAATTATGGGTATTTTCAGTTAATCATCAGACAATCATTTCCTTCACACAAAACACATTGAACGATGACAGCATGATACTTGATTGAATCATTAGGAAATAGAATATTTGATGTAAAGTTTAGTGCAAAGTAGTTACATTTGTTATTTATTTATTTATCAGAAAGCACACTGCAAGGGTACTGGTCTTGACGTTCAAAATTAAGAAGGAAATTGTATTGGTTTTATGTAAAAGAATTTATCACTTATTATGTAATTGATACTATTATCACTTTATTTAGAACGTGAAAGAGGTCAACATTGGATTATTTATATATGTTAAAATTAAAGCAATATAGAATAAGCCATAACCAATCAGATAAACGGTTTCATAAAAGGGAACTGCCCTAGTCAGTTGGGCGAGGATATTCGGCGCGTGGGAAACGCGGCCGGGGATGGCCAGAGGGGACAATTCTGGTGGAGACGCGAAAGCGGATGGTCAGTCTTGTCTTTAGGTAACTAGGTAGCGAAACGACGTATAAAATTTCGCGTTGCATGGTATCGAGGGATTTAGTCTCTGAGCTGTGAGCAGCCGCGCGCCTCGCGTGAACTCTAACTTCCCACGTAGTTACCGAGGTGGAGCAATGGACTTGTAATTCGCCATGCGACTGTGCATGATCGTACTGTGCCAAATGGATATGCGCTGGTGTGTAATAGTAATTCTAAATATGACCGATCTCGCTATTTGTTTGCTTTCTGAATACACATTATTCTAACAAATCGCGACTGTGTGGCCTATATCATACATGGGTCGTTAATTTAGCTCCCGATATTATTGTTGCTGTTGTTATACGTTTTATTAACGTTGTATGTTTATACAATTTTGCAAACTTGCCATCAGCCAGACAATTTAACCAAAAGATCACAAGTGTCCAATTTATGGCATTCATGCGACACGTGCGGTTCAACCACTAGACAAGTTTGAGCCAAGACATTTCGACGAAGAGGAACCGCATGTGTGCTTGAATATCTTTGGGATGTTAGCTCGCAATCATCGTCTGTTAAATGAGAGAACTTATACAATCAACGTTTTCTACCATAGCTAATAATGTTTAGATCGTGATTTCATCAGATTACATCACCGTTTTTAAATGGTTACCTACGTTTCTAGTAAATTTATTGACATCAGTATTTCTGTTTTACTTTCTCAACTGTGAGCGCAACTAGTTGAGGTTTTACACTAACAATACACTAGAGCGGTATTTTCAGAAGCTAGAACGAGTAGGATGGGGACAGAGAAATCCACTAGGATTTACATTTCTTGAGAGATGAACTATAACACATGTTAGAAAACCCACACAGCCTCAGATCACTGTCTCAACAATTTGGCGCCAAGGCTTTAACATGGTAAACGCGCTGACCGATGAATAACATCGGCGAGTGTTAGCCGTTCGGGACGTCTGGCTTCACGTCTTCAATTTAGTCTTCAAATGAAACCTGCATATTTGGCTCACATATTCCTTACATATCCGTTGTAAAACAGTTCAGGTGCAAAAGAGGAAGATTTACTTTCCAGCCGAAAATAACTTTACCCCTTGAAAAATATCCTCTCCTTTTGTTGTGCCGTAGAAGGTAATCAGATGTGCTAGATCTTCAGTAACTTCGAAGTCGTTGTTGAGACCTCGAGTACCTTTTCTTGTAACTTCGAAACTTGGAAATTTGTGGTAGGGTCTTATGGGACCAAAGTGCTAAGGTCATCGTTCCCTCAGCTTATGCACTACTAAACTTAAACTAACTTACGCTAAGGACAACACAACACACACCCTCACACCCACACCCATGCCTGAGGGAGGACTCACTCTTCGAGACTCGAACCTCCGACGGTATGTGTGTGTGTGGGGGGGGGGGGGGGGACCGCGCGGTTCTTGTAACTCATTTGACAAATTACAAGCAATATCTTCAGGTCGAGTTTCCAGCGTATTTGCTGCAAAAGTAAATGATTTACAATGCTCAGTTTTTTCAGGGAGAAGTTCTTCGGTTGTAATTAAATGCAAGTTTTATGTAATCGCCGTCAGAGAATGGCTCGTGATTTCACTGGCAGTTTGTAAATCTTCTATTGTCATGGAATCACTTTGCCAAATATGTTTTGTCACAAACAAAGCCCAGAACTAAATGTCTCGAATTTTTGTTCATGTACCTTGTTCCTGAATTTATCAATCTGTGCAACTTGCTTTTTTTTTCGTAGTAGTGACGAATATTGTATTCCCTGAGAACAGCAATACCAGAAAAGATATTGGTTTTTATCTTTCTCTGAAATACTTCACGGCACCTTGTGCTGAAGATACGACACTCCCTATCTACTTTCTCCTTTTTTTAATACAACGGAAATATTGCACACGTATTCGAAACAAATAAAACTTGAAAAAAAACGCAGTGAAAACAGCCAAGTAGCCACATATAGCTGCAGGCAGAGCGCTCATCCCGTTATTTTTGAACAACTGAAAGCAGTACTCCTTGCGGCCTTTTTTAGGAGTTAAACGAGCGGGAAAGATCGTGCCTTTCTTTGAAAAACTTTCGCTCGAGCGCGGGCCGGATAGAATCCCTTTGTGGGCCGGATGTGGCCCGCGGGACATATTCTGGAGACCCCTGGTATAGGGTGCTGGAAGTGGAGATGAAGCTCAGACATATTTTTGAACCTTCATCGTTGAACCTTCAGGCCTTATGCTATGGGTTCTGTGAGAAGGAGCACAGCAAACCCTCTTTCTATGTTGACTACCGGCGACTGAAAAAAAATCACGAAATATATGCCAACCACTTGCCCCACATTGATGATTCCCCTATACAGTTTGAAAAGATCAGCTGTGGACATGTACAGAGGGTACTTCCAAACTGAGGTTGGAGAGACTGACGAGGAAAAGACGTCCTTCACAACACCTAAAGGCCTCTGTGAGTTCGATGATACAACGCTCAATCCACCTTCGATTGTATTATGGACCACCAGGTTTAAAGCCTTAAGCGGATGGGATCTTTGCTACCTGGATCACTTTATTCCTTTTTAGAAGACATCTAAAGAGCATCTAAGCTGCCTGACAATCGTGTTGAAGTGTATTCAGACAGAAAGCCTTCGCTTGAATCTGATTAAGTGCTCCACTGTCAAATAAATACTGCATCTAGTGAAGGTCAAGGAGTCAGTCCCGATCCAGTGCAAAAAGAGCATTCACAGATTTTCCGACTTTTCGAAGAATTCGGGACGTGAGAATTGTTTTCGGGATGAGCCCCTGCTATCGGTGACTCATAGGAAAATCTGTATAAAGACACATCCCTAGCAACTGCTGTAGGGAGACGACAAATGTTGCTTAAACGGGGTTCAAGATAGATCTTTCCTTGCTTTTAAAGAGGCACTACCACCTTCCACTCCTGACACTGTATGACGAGTCTGCAGAGGCAGAATTTCACCCAACGCGAGCTGCAATTCTGCTACTAATTCAGGAAGGTGCTCAACAAGTGATAACTTATGACTCTAGAGTACTCTCCGAAATGAACTACTCCACAGCCGAGAAAGAATGAGTTAGATTAGTTTGGAACATCAACACGTTCTGGCCGTGTTAACGCGGCGAATCATTCACCACTGCAATGAGCATCATTCTCTGTGCTGACTTACTAGCATGAAGGATCCTCTGAGGATTTGGTCACTGAGACATTGGGATACAGAAACGGACGCAAACGTGAGGACGCCGACTGCCTTTCAAAGTATTCTTCGGCAGAAGAGTCATCGCTGCATTAAATGACAGAACTGGCAGACATAAGGAAGATGCAGCAGTGCTGAAAGCTACAGCAATTTTGAAGATGGTGGAAGCGACCAAATGGCGAAAATGATTCCTCGCTATGACAGTTCATCTAAAAGTCAGCTTTCTCCGTGTATTTCCATGACGCTCATACGTATGGTCACCTAGGATTCTTGAAAAAATAGGCTCAGTTAGATTTATCACTGAGCTAGTTACCAACAGATCCGCTAGAAACTATGTGAGCCAAGGTAAAGAATTCCAGCGATAGAAGCAAGTGCCCCAATTACTTGCGTGGCATCAAGTAGCAACTCCATCAGCGCCATTCCAACGAAATGATATCGACATCCCGCAGTCAATAAATGGGAACTGGTGGATATTGGCAAGCACTGATTATCTCGACGTCTATTTGTCACCAAGGCTGTGAAATCTGCCTAAGATCCATATGAACCCTGTCTGATGACTGTGTAAAGGTTTTCCAGTCGATACTGGCATCAAAAGTTTTATTAGGATGAAAACTCACAGGCGAGTGGTTACACAGAACGCCTTAGTGTTGATGGCGAACGGAGACAGTGGGACACAATAACATCCATTGTGATATTCGCTTACGTCACAGAGAAGCAAGATACTACAGGCTTCAGAGTACGAAACGTCAATGGATACACTATTCCCCTTTCAGCTGGAAGGTACTCGGGATGATTGCATGAAACACTTCATCACCTGCACCGAAGAACCCAGACAGCTGGCTGAAATGTGGTCCTCGGATGCCCAAGAGGCTGACCAAGTACCCCAGCAACCAGTGTGCTACAAACTGAGAGTTCTGGGTTTGATTTTTAGGTCTATACCGAAAGTGAACCGCAAAAGTTGGTAAAGCGCTATGTGTGTCCGTACCGTATCCTCTGTCACGTGTTGTACGTCAAATACGAAGTTGAGGATTATGACCATCAAGAAGACAGAAGATCAGAGATGCTTTTTACGTAGCCATACTACAATCCTGGCGCGCAAATCGGCGACTTGGATATCTCTTTCAAGGAAACTGAAGAACCGCTTGATGACCAAGAAGCTCCAACGGGATTGGCTACCATCGATTCTCATCATAGAGAAGAGGATTTGACAACAGGTCCAGGAAGCGTGGATCCACAAGCGCTATCGTACTGACAATATATCTATCCACCGTGCTGTGGTCGGCTATACTAATAACGTCATATACAGCTGATCGTTGTTTCTTCATAAGAGCGAGCAATGCCACAATTTGTGGTGCACGTGCTGGCGAGCGTGTTGCAGTGACCCCCAGTATTTATTTCGTAAATATAATTTCTGGAAGGTTGTCGAAATGTATTATGTTTGTAATGTTTGTATATGATGTGATATTCGATGTCTTTATAAATAGCAGAATTCTCCACCCCGGAGTTCAAAATGGTTCAAATGGGTATGAGCACTATGGGACATAGCATCTGAGGTCATCAGTCACCTAGACTTAAAACTACTTAAACCTAACTAACCTAAGAACATCACACACATTCGAACCTGCGACCGTAGCAGCAGTGTGGTTCAGGACTGAAACGCCTAGAACAGCTCGGCCACAGCGACCGGCCCAGGAGTTCATTTTTGTTCTGGTTGTACGTTAGTGTTCGTCATGAACGTGTTTTCGGTGCTAATTGTTATAATTTACTAACGACCCTAATTTCGGAGTTGCCCTTGAATGTGGGTACGACGTGACAATGTACAAAGAGATTTGACGAAGAACCATGAAGTCACAGCATACGTTCCCTAAGAGTTTTGCGCTAACTTATGGAATCTGTGGAATACATAATGGTGGCCGCATGGATGTGTGTGATGTCATTAGGTTAGTTAGGTTTAAGTAGTTCTAAGATCTAGGGGACTGATGACCCCAGAAGTAAAGTACCATATTGCTTAGTGCCATTTTAACCATTTTTTTAACACATAATGGTTGCATAAACTCAATATCCACAGGGAATCACATTATGTCTAACACATTGCGTAATTCAAAATACAACATCAACCGTAATCGCCTTCACAAACTTCCATGAATAGTAGACACTCAAAATACACATTGTAGTGCAGTTACCTTGTCATCAGATGTATAATGGAAACGGAAACTATGCAAAACAGGAAGGAAAGAGATTATCGTTTGACGACCCGTCGACAACGAGGTCATTAGACACGAAGCGTAACCTCGAATCAGTAAAGGAAAGGACGGAAATGAGCCGTGCCTTTTCAAGATAGCAATTTAGAAAAATGAGGGAATACCTAAACCTAGATGAGGGGACAGAGGTTTGAACCCTCGTCCTGACAATACACGTACTGACTTGGTTTACAGAAAAGCGAAGTATCTTACTATCAAATCAACCTCTAAATGTAGTGTTCGTTACTTAAACTTCACATCAGGACAAACTAAAATTTTGAAAGTTATTTGAATTCTACCTGACTGGACATATTCCTCACAAACGATGAAAACTTCGCACAATCGTGGCAGGCCTTGTCTGCGTCATCTGCACGCCACCCCCCCCCCCCCCTTCTTTGTCACTACGCTGCCTGCAAGCCGAGCCCCATACAAGTGACGAAGTTAATAGTTAATGGCACCTCTACTAGGCGTTTGGCTTCAACATGAAGATACTGCGAAATTAATTGTCCTTCATTTCTTTGCCAAAATCTTTATTTGATATTGCACTATTTTTCTACCTTTCGCAGTCATGAGTAACGGACGAGTCCGCCCTCCCAGACGAGGTATGTCTTCAGGCACTTCTTTTGCATATTACCTGTTCGGGAAAACGGAAGTCAGTTAATACAATGTTCTACAATATTCTACAGGTCCTAAAGTGTTTTAAGCTGCACACATTCAGCTTACGTGGCGTCTTCTTCATCAGTTCATCCACTCCAAAATTGGGCCTCGTTCGTCATCAAATACGAGTAACACGAGTCTCAATGCTATTACACGCTGTGGGTGAGAAAAAAGAAATTCCCGTGCGTCCCTCTGGTTTATGGCACCGGGCATATTGGCTTTACAGTATGGAACCGCGTGACCGCTACAGCCGCAGGTGCGAATCCTGTCTCGGGCATGGATGTGTGTGATGTCCTTCGCTTAGTTAAGTTTAAGTTGTGCTAAGTTCTAGGGGACTGATTACCTTAGAAGTTAAGTCCCACAGTGCTCAGAGCCATTTGAACCATTTTTCGTATTGGCTTTAGTTATTGTGCAGACTGCTGCTTGGTTTAAGACAAAAATAATTACATTCTTCATTTCCGAGAAGTGTCGCCCTTTAAGTAAAAGGAAAAGTAAAGGTGTCGTCAGCCTCATCATTGAAGCACCAGGCATTGTCGTTATTGAATGCGATATGCCAGTCAGTTACAGGAGGCGTATTGTTCAAGTTGACTCCGAACTACAGTGCAACAGCCTTGACAGTATTCCTGGGAACATAGCGTCTTGCCACTACCTATGAGGGTACGTGCATCATTGTCGAACAAGATCGTTTTGATGTGGGGAGCCATAACGTTGCAGGGTGGTATTGACTACCAGATCACTGAAGACGGTGTACTCATCAGCCAGTGGCATTGAGACACTGCATTCCTTCCACATGTGGATCCTTTCAGCGGCGCATTCGTCTCCGTTTTCATTTTTATACATGTCATTGCGTGACCGCATCGATCTATGCAGGCGGAGGTCTCCTGAAAGGGAAGGATAAGCGGCGAACGGACTGGGCCGTCCGTTCCGACGGCTTAAAACCCATCGCGCGAATAGGACGCGTTTTCGGACTGAAATGTGAAAATATGGCCTGCGAATTTGACCAGGACGGAAAACGAGGATGGGCTGGACCAATAGGGATATGGCATAGTTCATTCACTTGTACAACGTACGAATTTATTTTGCAAGGACTGAATGACATCGAACCCAATTAAGAATTTAAATAAACCGCAATTAATTCGAATACTCAACAAAACTCAGTGATGGCAAAAAATGTGGATTATAACTACTGTTTGTCTGACCATCATATAAAAGACTAATGAGCAAACCTTAACCCAAATTTAAACAGATGTAAAAATTATCAAAAAAACATGTTCAAATGTGTGTGAAATCTTAACTGCTAAGGTCATTAGTCCCTAAACTTACACACTACTTATCCTAAATTATCCTAAGGACAAACACACACACCCATGCCCAAGGGAGGACTCGAACCTCCGCCGGGACCAGCCGCACAGCCCATGACTTCAGCGCCCCTAGACCGCTCGGCTAATCCAGCGCGGCTAAAATTATCAATGAGCACAAACACCAATAAGATATACAATTAAACTGAACCGGCAAGGTAATAGCTCATTACCAAAATAATTCTTATTATAAAATACAAAGCGCCCAAAGAAGGACAACAAAAGATTTAAAACCTCATAAAACTGACATGGTATCAAGGCTTACATAGTCCTTCAAATATAAATAATTAATATTGACATTAAATAAGGATCACTCCTGAGCTGTCCGCCTGCATAGCGCAGCGGTAGCGTTATCCCCTACCACGCAAGAGGGGCTGGGTTTGATTCCCGGTGGGGACGGCGTATTATTTGTCCTTCATCGTCACTGACGTCCGCCCCGATAACTGAGTGGTCAACGTGACGGATTGCCGTCATACGGGCCCGGGTTCGATTCCCGGCTGGGTCGGGGATTTTTCTCCTTTCAGGGACTGGGTGTTGTGCTGCCTCCATCACCATTTCATCCGCATTCGGCTTTGTGGCGTCGAATGTACTAGACCTGCACCAAGGCAGCCGGACGTGCCCCGCAAGGGGCTCCCGATCTATGACGCCAAACGCTCATTTCCATTTCCATCATCATTGACACGCAAGGCCCCGAAGTGGCTTCAACTAAAAAGACTTGCAATACGACGGCCGAACCCCGAAAGGGGATATCCCGGCCAATAATTGTCACACCATCATCTCAGTTACCAAACAGCTGTCAACCATTACTAAAACATTAATACGGGGTGAAAAGTATTTAAACCGACAAACTCTGGGAGTTTGTAGGGGACATCAAAACAAATGTCGTTTTTTCCTACATGGATTATTTAATCCGTTGGTGGCCCTATTACGCTCTTCAGTTGTCTGAGGCCGTATTACGATCTTCAGTTGTGAGAGGGCGTATTATGATCTTCATTTGTAGGCAACTGCTGTCCACCACTGTGGTAGTGCATTGTCTCTGTTTACTAATGGAGCGATACACCTGGAGTGAGTATACTTCAAGTGGCTCTGAGCACCATGGGACTTAACATCTATGGTCATCAGTCCCCTAGAACTTAGAACTACTTAAACCTAACTAACCTAAGGACATCACACAACACCCAGTCATCACGAGACAGAGAAAATCCCTGACCCCGCTCGAATCGAACCCGGGAACTCGTGCGTGGGAAGCGAGAACACTACCGCACAACCACGAAATGAGTAAACTGATACGTTTTGTGCGTACTACGTAGCGCACCACAACGGACGAGCTGCACAGCGGGTTTATCAACAACAATATCCTAATCGCCGTATCCCGCATCTTACGACCTCTGCTGCTGTGTACCAACGTCTACGTGCGACCGGATCATTTAGCAGAATACCTGGACAGGGACGCCATCGCACGGAGAACGATGCAATTTGAGGAAGCTATCTTGCAGCTCGTGGAGCAGGATCCTTCAATCAGCACTCGTGTAATTGCACATAACATGGGGACGAATCAGACGAATGTAAGAACAGTCCTTCGAGAGCAATTGTTACGTCCATTTCACTTACAGCGTGTCCACAACCTGGAACCAGTTGATTATCTACCCAGAGCTCAGTTTTCGCACTGGTACCTGGAACAGTGTGAAATGCATCCTACATTTCCATCCTCTGTGTTGTTTACCGATGAAGCAATGTTCGGGCTTGATGGAGTCTTCAACATGCACAATTCGTACGTCTGGTGTGAGGATAACCCGATATGCCACAGTTATTAGCGCTCATCAAGTGAGATTCTTCGTTAATGTGTGGGCCGATGTTGTTGGGGACTGTTCAACTGGGCCGTATCTACTGACTAGGCCATTAAATGGCAGGCACTATTACAATTTTCTCGCCAGAGCGTTGCCAGAATTGCTGGAAGACGTCCCGCTCCCTACAAGACAACGCATGTGGTTCCAACATGACGGGGCGCCGGCACATTTCAGTCGTCGTGTGCGACGATTCCTGGACCGACGGTTCCCAGAAACTTGGATTGGCAGAGGTGGTCCTGTACCAGATATGTCCCCTCTGGACTTTTTTGGGTGGGGAGAGATGCGCAACCGCGTTTATGCAACTCCTGTTGGCATCGGAAGAGGATCTGGTTGCCCGGATAGTAGCAGCAGCAGGCGCATTTCAGGATACTCCTGGCGTTTTTGCCCGTGTCAGGCATAACATGATCCGACGGTGTAACCTTTGTTCACGTGTCAATGGAGTCATTTTTGAAAATCTACTGTAATTGAAACTGGGTTGTGTTAATGTGTTGTCTATTGGTCATAAAAAATGGAAAAGTGTTTGTTTGTTTAATTAATTTTCCGCCGGAGAAATCTTCCTCTACCGGTTTAAATACTCCTCATAGGAAGAAATGACATTAGGAAAAAATATTTGTTTTGATGTCCCCTAAAACCTCCCAGAGTTTGTCGGTTTAAATACTTTTCATCCTATATAAAGAAGCAATGACATTATGAAAAGGTAGCCTTTCTTAAGTAATAAATAGAACGACTCAGAATTTCTCTAAAATTTCAACTATAAACAGTAGCTTAATAGGCCACGGCTGAGCTTGCAAGAAATAATACTGCGGAAGACTGACAACGCGAGCTATCGCTGCTCAAGGCTTGTGTACAGAATCGCGTAAACGGGAGGCGGCTGTGTAAGCCGACTGGGCCCAGAATAAGTGGGCCTGAAGAGGGACGGTAAACAGCTCCGACGCCAGAGCACCGGCAGTCAAGCAGTCTTAACAAAATTCCCTGCAGCGCAAATAAATTCTGTTAAGTGCAAGTATAGCGGAGATTATAATAAGCGTTACGTTCACAATAATTAATGCAATTTCTTACGGAGCGGCGCTCTAAGTTTCACAGCCTTCTAAGAAGTTAGCAGAATATTTAAGATACCACTTACAGTTGGCTAAAGCCACTTTTCGAATTAAATAATTATACCAAATCCTGTAAGAACAAATGATTAAGCCAACCCCAACCCAATTGCTTTATATTATACGGCTTCTGAATTCGTACACTGACCACGCCAAGCTCAGATCGGTCAATGTGTGCTTAAAATAATATCATACGATAGAAATCACTTAAATAACAACGATATACATAACCTGAATAATAATATACAGTACGTTAGTCTCAGTGGATAAGACACAGTGGAGACATGCCCAGAAAGATGGTTAAAGTTCCGCCAAACGATAACTACGAACTGAGCGCAGCGTTTATCCAAAATGGTCAAATTAAACGTTAGTCACACTGGTCCTAATACTGGCCCTGATAGCATTCGTGCACCTCGAAATTCCACGTTCACACCAGGAATATACAATCTGTGATAATATGAAACACTGACCAATACCGTACCAAGGACTAATATCAGCTGATACTTCTTTGCCTCAATAAATTTGAAAATTTGTGGGACCAAACTGCTACAGTCATCGGTCCATAAGCCTGCACACTACTTAATCTAACTTAAAGTAACCTACGCTAAGGACAACACAAACACCCATGCCCGAGGGAGTACTCGCACCTCCGACAGAGGAAGCCACTACAAGCCAACCGCAGGCTATTATGATCCCTACAGATCCTTCCCGGTTTACCACAATGCAGAGACAGGTGGGTGGCGGAAAAAGGCCTCTTTTCCCATGGGTCGCTCCGCTGATACCCAAGTCATCATACTAACGTCTGAGCTGGCAGAAGAGCCAACACCGTGTTACTAGTGGGGGCCGCAATGCACGCGTTTCAGCTCACGCAGGCTGGCGTGAGGAGGGAAGAACTATACTGACGTGAGGTCTGGAACATGACAAGGAATTAGAATTCAGAAAGCGGACGTAATTAGTTTGATACTTAATTTAATCTATTAATGATGAACGTCGCTACTGACGGTACGTGATTCACAATATTATTTGTTCAGAATACATTCATAGCAACTGAATAGGGAGTCATGCTAGGTCGTAGCAAATGACGTAGCTCAAGGCTATGCTAAACTGTCGTCTCTGCAAATGAGAACGTCTGTAGTCAGTGAACCATCGCTAGCAAAGTCGGCTGCACAACTGGGGCGAGTGCTAGAGAGTCTCTCTAGACTAGACCTGCCGTGTGGCGGCGCTCGGTCTGCAATCACTGATAGTGGCGACACGCGGGTCGGACGTATACTAATGGACCGCGGCCGATTTAAAGGCTACCACCTAGCAAGTGTGGTGTCTGGCATTGACACCACACTAACTCTCATATTGAAATTGCGGGCCCAGCAAGCCGGTCCTCCAGGCAACGCCACAAGGAGTTGCTTTCACTGGGTAACATCTTACAGCCAGAAGTAAGAGCATATCGATACTGATACAGTAAAACAAGCCGTCACATCTCAGGGACGTATTGCAGCATGACCGCAATACCGCGCTTGTCAACCACCCTGATGGCGAAATGGAGCGTCCTGTCAAAACGACCCCTCAACAACCTTGTGTCCAATAAGGGAGCTCGTTACAGAGCATGGGACAGCAATGGGCCTATAACACTACCTTGGGGAACGCCAGAAATCACTTCTGTTTTACTCGATGACTTTCAGTCATTTACTAAGAACTGTGACCTGCCTGACAGGAAATCACAAATCCAGTCACGTAACTGAGACGATATTCCATAAGCACGCAATTTCACTACAAGCAGCCTGTGTGGAAATCCAGAAATCCAGAAATACGGAATCTATTTGAAATCCCTTGTCAATAGCACTCAACACTTCATGCCAGTAAAGGACTAGTTGTGTTTCACAAGAGCGATGTTTTCTAAATCCACATTGACTGTGTGTCAATAGACCGTTTTCTTGCCGGAAATTTAAAATATTCGAACACAATATATGTTCAAAAATCCTGTTGCATATCGAGGTTAATGATATACATATGCAACTTTTTGGATTTGAGAGACAATCTGATCAGCCGTCTTAGGTTGTTTGCAGATGACGCTGTCGTTTATCGACTAATAAAGTCATCACAAGATCAAAACAAATTGCAAAACGATTTAGAAAAGATATCTGAATGTTGCAAAATTTGACAGTTGGCTCTAAAAAACGAAAAGTGTGAGGTCATCCACATGAGTGCTACAAGGAATCCGTTAAACTTCCGTTAGACGATGTATCAGTCAAATATAAACGTCGTAAATTCAAGTAAATACCTATGAATTGCAATTATGAACATCTTAAGTTGGATGGAACACATAGAAAATGTTGTGAGGAAGGCTAATCAAAGGCTGCGTTTTAATGGCAGGAAACTTAGAAAAAGTAACAGCTCTATTAAGGATACTGCCTACACTACGCTTGTCTGTCCTGTTTTAGGATACTGCTGCGCGGTGTGGGATCCTTACCAGACAGAACTGACGAAGTACATCGAAAAAGTTCAATGAAGGGCAGCATGTTTTGTATTCTCGCGAAATAAGGGCGAGAATTTCACTGAAATGATAAGGATTTGGGGTGGACAATAAAAAAAAAGGCATTTTTCGTTGCGGAAGGCTCTTCCACGAAATTCCAGCCACAAACTTTCTTTTCTGAAAGCGAAAATATTTTGTTGACATACATAGGGAGAAGCGATTACCATGATAAAATAAGGGAAATCAGAGCTCCTACGGAAAATATAGTTGTTCGTCTTTTTGCGTGCAATACGAGATTGGAACAACAGAGAATTTCGCAGATGGTTCAATGAACCCTCTGCCAGGTATTTAAATATGATGTAGCATGCATTGCCGTCCTTAATGATTATACTTGCTGAGCCGTGGTAAAAATTGCTCTTTTGAAGAGCGCGCCGCAGCGCGTAGTGTGAAGCAGTCGCCCTCCATTTCTGGCGATGGCGCCAATGTGGCAATCGTAGCTTTGGTGTCTCCCTATGGTGGGAAAGGGGAAAGGTTGCCTGTTCACGTGCATTTAAGCGGCGCTATGAGCTAGACAGTAAAAAAAAAGGTCACCGTTTTATCTCGTTTTTCTTGTTCCTTTTGTTCTTCAGTTTTTAAAATAAATTCTGTAGGCTAGAAAGTTTTTCGGGTGCTGCGCCAGATCTTCTCGAAAAATCGCAGTTTAGTACAAGTTAAGTGATTGGTGATACGTTGTTGATTTACTCTTGTTAAATTCTACTTGTTTTCTTGGTGAGGTCACCAGCCGTTTTGCTTTGGGGTCGCCCCACCATTCTTCTCCGTTTGCCCACCCGCTGGTAAGAGGTTTCTTATAAATTGGGTGGTCCGTTTTTCCCCTGTGGAGTGTGGGCGGGTTAGAGCAACCTGCGGTTCGGTTTGTTTGGTAATATCCCTATCAATCTACGGTACGTTAGTAGCTGCCTCTGTCATGTTTGTCGGATTTGGTGTGTTAACAAATTTATTGCTTGGACTGTAACGGCCTAATACATGAAATATGTTTTGATGTTTGGAAACTGTGATGTTATTGCCTATGATCTCGAGAGGCATTATCTCTCTACTGTAGAGCATCTTAACTATTGTTTGGCAAACCTTGTACAATTTTAGATAAAATTGCATTTCGTGGTCTTTTATTTAAATGATCATTTTAGTACATAAAGTTGCCTCCGTTCACCGTAAGACTTTTCTTAGAAGTTAAAATAAAGTTGCACACTCGGTGACAGGGTTTTAATATTTTAACTTTTAGTGTTTTGTACCATTTCCATCCCTCCCACGAGGGGGGGGGGGGGGGGGGGAGGAGCCGAGGGTGCATAGTTTGTGTGCTTGCGTAAATTGTTAAAAGTCTTAGTTTAAAGTTATCTGGTGTGTTGCAGATTTGCACCAGTGTAGTCTTTCAGAGGCTGTTGTGAGCGGTCGTGACTACGGCAGTGTCAAAAGGGAGGAGCGGCAAGGTTCTCTGCCCGAAAGCTCACACAGTCAAAACTTGTTCCTTTCTGCCTCTGAATAAATTGTAACTTTGATATTTAGAGGGTGCTTTCTGATTATAATTTTAAATCTGTTTCTTTTAAAAAATGGATTTGGTATTCTTAAAGTGAATAAAATTCTCATTTGTTAAAAGGAATTTGGTTACTATTTCATCAGTTAATCCCTGACAACTACTTCCACGCTTACATAGTGTGATTAAATGTGTTAATGTTCTTGATGAATCTCTAGTAAATAAAATAAATTCTTAGGAATATTCTTTGAAAATAAATCACGGTTCACTTCCTATTAAGAACCATGTCCGGAATGTTGTTGTATCCAGGGATGCGTCATGAATCGCAGTGACTTCAGTGTAATTACTGTCTTTAAATAAAAGCATCATTACTGTTCATCGCATTAAGTATTTCGTCCAGTTACCTTCTGTACTATACTGCAGAAGTTGTTTTTATGTATGGTTCAAGTTTCATTGAGCCAAGTCGCTTATCAGTGACACATCAAGCGAAAAATACTCTCGTCAGTAAGTTTTACATACATTCGACGTGTACTGACGAGCTCATCTACTAATTTTAAGATCAGAATTTATTCTGTGAACTGTGGAATGCGGCATAGGCGTGAAGATTCTACATTAGCTTAACTCATGAAAACCAATCGATTTGTCAACCGCAGGCAAGGGTGGCCGAGCGGTTCTAGGCGCTACAGTCTGGAACCGCGCGACCGCTACGGTGGCAGATTCGAATCCTGCCTCGGGCGTGGATGTGTGTGATGTCCTTAGCTTGGTTAAGTTTAAGTATCTCTATGTTCTAGGGGACTGATGACCTCCTAAGCTAAGTCCCATAGTGCTCAGAGCCATTTGAAGCATTTTGATTTGTCAAGCTGCAAGGAGGTAGCTGACTCTCGAAAAACGTTATGCCGGAATTGAAGCGTACATACCTTATTTGTAAGTGCTGCTTAAAGTGCTTAAATAACAATAAACACCAACAACAATAGCCTGTGACAACTCTTGACCTGTTCATGCTTAAGACGTTATACTACGCTGTGCTGTTTCAAGGCCTTCTCCACGTAACAGCTGCTTCATGCGTATTCGGGCACCACGCTGGACGTTGTTCTCCGAAGATTGATAAATTCCATAAGAAGAGGAACAGTCTCCACGGGAACATCCAACGTTATAGTCAATACATGCTGTTTTTGTAGGATGGTATGACGACATTGTTTAATGTGTTTGTGGCATTTTAGGTATTTAAACTTTCCATCGTTGACGGAATCACGCCAGTACAATGGCATGATAAATTTGGTGTAAGATAGTGTTTGCCTCAAGAGAAAAGTAAATGATCTCCTATTTAATTGTTCTATGCATGACTTCAAGGCTACTAGAGGCGTTTCGCATTTTCCTGTAAGAGGATATGGAAATTGTACACTGGTACTTCTGGGGCTGCGAAATCGATAATGTTACGATAAAATTGGAGAAAGTTTACTTGCATTCCTAGACCACTTCATTTTTACTCTGAATGTATATGACGTATTTGGGTAAGATTATGGACTAATATTTAACTTTTAATTATGAAGAAGATCAGCAACAGTCGGTTATAGTAAGCTGTGATAATATGAAAATGAGTGTCATAACCTGTGGAAATACAAACTCTTAGAGTAAATCACTGACTATTCCAATCAAAATACCGTCAGCTTTTCCTGACTAAGTACTAGTTTACGTCCAGGTCGTTTTGATGTTCACTGGTAGAGTTCCATCGAATACGTGGAAGACTGTGGAAATCCATGTAAAGTGCTCAAATTTTGGAAGGCGAAGACTGAATTAAGCATTCGTCACTGTGTGGTTGTGATTATATTAGCGCTGGGTGGCAACTGAGACCCGCGATATAGGCCGTAACTCCTTCTGGAAATGCTGGAACACACGACTCCGCCCCCCTAACCCCCTCCATCGTCCCCCACAACGTCCAGCTGGAGGCAGAACGGTCGGGCAATCTTGTATGCTCCCACCGACCGCTGTTTGCTAGAGTGTGTCTGATGCGCGGAACAGAGGGTGCAACACTCCGCGTAATTGAATCCAGCCGGTGTGGTGCAGCGGCAAACAGATTTGCGTTGCCTATAGCGGTGTCCAGCGACAGTTTCGCCTTGTATTTTACGTGCCTCTGGATGAACGACACTGTCCATGCAGCGAGCGTTACACTAAATACTTTTCCGCGTGTAAAAAACCGTTTCCAAATCAATATTTGTGATGTTATAATTATTCTCTAATCATTCTCCTTTCCTGTCTTCACAAAGCACTCTCTCGGTCCGTGCAAAATTTTTAAGCGTTTCTAATGGTGCTAATGGATCTGACCACTATGGGACTTTCGAGGTCATCAGTACCCTAGAACGTAGAACTACCGTAGCGGTCGCGCGGTTCCCTACTGTAGCTCCTAGAACAGCTCGGCCACACCGGCCGGCTAAGCGTTTCTAAACCCGTAACCAAGACACCAAAATAGATCAGGAAAAACGTTTCGACACATACGAAAAAAAAAAAAAAAAAAAGAAGAGCTGAACCCATCTTTATTAAAGGTGCAGAAAGATCAAGTGTTTGTAAGATAATAGAAACTTTGCTATTTCGTAAGACTGTTACACCGCAATAACATTCAGTATGTGGTAAGCGATTATAGACATGTCTTATGTTGTTGCCACGGTCTTCAGTCCGAAGACTGGTTTGATGCACCTCTCCAGGATAATCTGTCGTGTGAAAGTATCTTCACTTTCGACTAAATAGTGCAACCTACATCCTTTTTAATCAGCTCATTCTATTCATTTGTTGGCATTCGTCTACAATTTTTGCCACCCAAACTTCCCTCTTATACTAAATTGATGATTCCTTGACGTCTCAGAATGAGTCCTCTAAACCAGTCTTTTCATTTAGTCAACTCATGCCACAAATTTCTTTTCTCCCACAGTTCCATTCAGTATCTCTTCATTGGTTACAACCGAGTGAGGGGGCCCAGTGGTTAGCACACTGAACTCGCATTCGGGACGTCGACGGTTCAATCCCGCGTCCGGCCATTCTGATTTAGGTTTCCCGTTTTTTCCCTAAATCGCTACAGGCCAATGCTGGGATGGTTCCTTTGAAAGGGCACGGCCGCCTACCTTCCATAATCCTATGAGACCGATGATCCCGCTGTCTGGTCTCCTTCCCCAAAAAACAACAACAGCAACATTGGTTAATGATCTACTCATTAGATCTTCAGCTTTCTTCTGTTGCACCACATTTCAAAAGCTTCAATTCTCGTCTTGCCTGAACTGTTTATCAGCACGTTTCAGTTCCATACAAGATTACACTCCATACACAAGCCTTCAGTGAAGACTTCGTAACATTTATATCTGCTTTGGATGTTTAGAACTTTCTTTATTGCAGAAACGCGTTTCTTGCCGTTGCTAGCCTACATTCTACAGCCTCTGTGCTACGAACATCATCAGTTATTTAACTGACCAGATAGAAAATCTCATCTGCTATTTTTAGCGCATCTTTTCCTATTCTAATTACCTCAACTTTGCCTTACTTCGTTGTACTACATTCTATTACAACTGTTTTGCTTCTGTTAATGTTCCTCTTATATCCTACTTCAAGACACCGTCCAATCCGTTCATCTGCTCTTTCAAGTCCTTATCCCTCTGAGACACTTACAATTTTGTCGAAGTTCATGATCAAAAGCTCTCTGACTTCCAGCGGAGTGGCAATATTATGAAACTATGACATTTCGACGAGTGAAATATCATCTAATGGCGAAGTGCTTATATTTTGCGAATGCCGTACTACTTATATCTGCGTTGTGGCTTCTTCCACCTGGCTCTGGGGTGGGAGGTGAAGTCGCGGTGGTGGGGACAGTGGAAATGCCGTTCGCATCCTCTGTCAGAGCATTCCGGCCCTGTCTTGCGAGGACGGCGGTAGTGGGTGCCCTCTCTCGTGGCTGGATTCTATGCTGCACTCAGCTGATGTCCTTCGTATCTGTTTACAAAAGTCTCTTGAATCCTAATTTCAATGGGCTCTTCTAAGACGCCGACTTAATAGCCGGTTGCTCAGCAGTGCAACTTGGTGTTCTGGAAGTCAAATGTGTGGTTTTTCTTGATGCTGTGTTCTGCTATCGCCGATTTCTCCGTCTGCCCCATCGTAATTGCCTAATATGTTTCTCGCCGCGTTTAGAAATACATCGGTACGTTTGTACTGTCGATTGCATGCTGGTACCTTAAGTGGGTCTTTCGCAGAACCAAGCCTCCGCTTCGTCTTCGGTGGTGGTCGGAAGAGCATTTTTAGGAGCATAGCAGGAAAGCACTAGATCAGTTTCTGGTGCACTTTAACAGCATCAATGAAATACTCGCCTTTACTATGGAAACAGAGGAGAACGGCTATCTCCCATTTCTGGATATGCTAATAAGGAAGAAGGTAAATGGTACCCTAGGTCATTCAGTATGGAGGAAGAGGCAGACCAGTGTCTGCATGCAAAAAGCTGACACCGTCCAGCAGAGCGGCAAACAGTACAATTGGTACACAGGGCATAAGTCGTCTGAGGTGGAGAAAGCCTCTCAGAAGAACTGCAGCATCTGTAGGAGGTATTTCGTAAAACAGGGTACAGGCAAGCGCAGGTTAGGAGAGCGTTCAAGACGAGACAGTTCGCGGAAAATCGGGAATAGGTCTAGCGTCTCAAAGTTATTCCGTGCGAACGTTTGTTTTAGGGTATTTACTGTAGCTACATGTAATTTCGGGGGCTGACATCTGCCGGCCTAACCGGGAGGCACACGCTCATCTGTCACTGCCTGCCGTGGGAAAGCTATCCAATTTCTCTTACTGGACGCGTACGTTCAACACCTACAATAACTTAAATAAATTATATTAAATATTATTCGATAATTTTCAATCTCGGTAGACTACTTTTTGACATTCAGGAGAGTATTGTATCCATATTTCAGCTTCACAATTAGCATAGTTTTAGGGACTGAAAAAGTTGCTAAAAATCGAAAACCGTCATTTAGGAAACTAAATTCAATTTGGAAACATAATAGTTTATCTTTTGGTATAAATGGAGAACATAAGCAGAACTCTCAGTGTGCAGAATTAATTGTTTCTGATTTTCATATTGAAAGTTTAATTATTTTTCGTTGTCGCAATATAAAAGTCAGACAAAATTGTTATTTGTGTCTAATATTGTCGTGGAAGTAAATGTGACTAAATGAGAGTCTGTATGTGGGACATTCGTCAAATTGTAAGTTGCATTATATACTGTCTTAAGTAACTTGCAAGAGTTACGCAAACCTGTCATGGAAAATTTGTTCATACGGAATTTACCCACTTCGCTGACGACGTATGTCTAGGTGTGATTGCCACTGTAACAGAGTAACCAGAAAGTCAGCTGGAGTATTATCTGTATCTAAAGAATATTTCCAGAATTATTGTTTTTTCGTTTTCGTTTATTAAACATTGCTTTAATATTTGTATGTCAGAATGACGTAAACCCATCTGTGTATGAGGATTGGTGCAGGCCAGTTTTGGCACGAGAATTTTGAGTGGCAGCGAGTATGGTTAGCCAGTGAGAATTTAGACGGTCCCCACTCGTGACGTGATACATATACTGGGAATGAGGCTGCAAGAATGGAGTCTCTCGCTAGCTTTGACGGCGGACAGTCATGTTACTATTGCGAATCAAAATAATGTGTAAAATGAAGCATTACTGGGTTCCTCGCATTTGGTACGTGCCGTGGCTAACGCTGATGTAGTTACAGACAGTTTTGTGAAGTTTGGAAGCTTTTGAACTGTATTGTTAGAAAGATATTCGCGTGTGAAACTTTTGCCTCCGTAATTTACATGTGTCATGTTTCAGTATTCAACCATTGAGCATTTTTGGCGAGCAATGTCTTATTTTGAAACCCACCAGAAGAACCGAATTTAATAACTCATGTTATTGGTGGAACTAATGACTGTGGAAACATAGTTTAACTCGGGTAGGATTTGGCTAGATTTCAGCCTGCTGTGCATGCGAAGTGGGTGTATGAATTGTTAACTTGACGAAAATATACAGTAGTTTCAATGTGGACTGAATAGTAGCGTTTCTTTGGTTATAAGAAAAATTAAACCTTTTGTATGCAAATGTTGGACATTATTTGACAGAAGCCAATCCATTATCTTACCGCCTGATAATTTTTTTTAATGACAATTTTTCTAGAGAACTTAATTTCATTACTAGAGTTGCGCGGCCTCAGTAATTGTAGATATTATATTGTGTTTTTTTATCATCGCTGCTTTTACATCATCTTGTAAGTATCTACGTTGCCGAGTGAAGGGAAATCGAACAGATGCTATTCTGAGGTAGGTGAATTTCTAATTAGTAGCTTGCACAGAGACAACGATGTATTACTAACCCACCACACTGCAATTTGTGCATTGATTTCTGGGAAAACAATAGCAATGTTGGGGTGTGTAGGAATTTTATAATAAGCAGCAGTGCTTAAATGGAATCATAAAGTATTCATATGCGAGTGATAAACGAGCGATTGTGAGATGATAGACACTTGTGCTATTGAATTGTAGTTGGAATGCAGCAGAAAACAACTCGCGTGCCAAGTTACTAGTGAAGTGTACAAGGCAATGAGAACATCTGACGGTCATAAGTAGCAGACTATGTGCCGAAAGCTGAAGATCGACAGGCGCCATGCTACAGCTGCAACCTGGTAGATGGAGCAGTTGGCAGCCATGGATGTAGTGCTGGCCCGTAAACTAGTTCGGTGGAAACAGGGACTGGAGAACGGACCTGCAGTATCATTATGGCGTCACCCAGACGAGGCAAAAGGTAAGTAGTGTTGCACTTTAAGTTTTGTGTGTGTATGCCAACAAACTTTGCAGAATGGCTGAAAAGAATCAGAAAAATGTAGATGAGAAACTGAAGGTAGATTTAGGTAACGTAAATTACAAAGATGATTCAATGACAGTTAATTATAGTTTTGATGTGTTGCAATATCATAATAGTGGATTACCTGCGTCAATGTCATCTAACTATGGTGTAGATAATGAACTGAGTGCGGTGGAAGATGATGCTAAATGTATACTGCTTACAGTTAAAGAAATAAAACAGAAACCAGTGTCAGTTAATTGTGAAGCAAAAGTCAGTGTGTCAGGGATGTTAATGCTCATTTAACAAAGATGAATGGGTTGTGTTGCGAAATTAAAACGTCATTGAGTTCTGAAATTGACGAAAAAATAAGTAAAATGGGGTTAAATATTGACTCTAAAATGGGTCATTTGTATCCCAAAAGTAATAAAATTGGTTCAGATATAAAAACTTCCCTAAGTTCGAAAATAAATGAGTGACACACTAAAGTAGAGGGGTTAATGTCAGAGGTTAACCATGGGTTCAACAATTTGTCAGCTGCGATGAAATCCAAAATAGAAGATAAAATTTCGAATTTGAGTAATACTTCAAAAAAATATGGCTTTGTTTAGTAATAATAAGAAAAGTGAGGCTAATCTGGTTAGACAAGAGTGTAACACTGCTATTGTAACAGTGAAAAGTGAACTAACTACACAGATTGAGTAAGTTGCTAAGGAAAACCAACAGTCAAAGCGACAGTTACATTTAGAATTAGTCAATGTTAATGAACAGGTTCATATTGTAGGAAAGCGCTGCGAGGAAAGCCACACTTTATTCCCAAGTACAATCAAAAAAGGAAAAGATTGTGTGCAAAGATTGGTATGCAAATGGCTAACATAGAAAGTAATATCCAGCAATTCAGTACCAGTATGAATGAGCAATTGTGTGAGCATGAGGGTAGACTAAATCGAGTAGAGCAAAATGTTAACAACCATAGTGGCTGTATAGTAACTAATGATGTAGTAGAATCATCGACAAATTTTGAAATTTGATCCAAACAAGAATGTGCACCCGAAAGAATTCGGGAGTGACATTAACGATATATTACCTAATGTATGGAATGACAAACAAAAAATAGGTTTTGTTACATCTAATGTAATGATAGAAGCTAGAATTTGGGGTAATTTAGCTTCCGATGAATATGATAAGTTGGCGGAATTCAAACAGGCCTTATTTGAAGAATATTGGGGAAAAAGGAAACCAATGGAGATTTTGAATAAATTTTGGTCAGTGGAAAAGTATGATTCGAAGAGAGTTTACATTAAAAGATTTGTATGATACTGGGTAACTAACTTATCTTATTTAAATAAACAAGTACAGACATAACGGATGATCATGGGTACTGGAAAGAAATTGCCATTGAGCTGGCGAAACAGGATCATTTCGGCACCTGGAGATGACATTGACCATTTTATTCCTTATTTTAAGCGAGTAGAAAACATTTTAAAAGAAGAGGAAAAGAACAGCACAGAGTAGAGGCCCCCTGTTAGGTCAGATGACAACGGAGCCGAAGTCAGTATAAACAGAATAGGCGTACAATGGGGTACCAGTTATAGAGGCAGATAGGGGGGGGAGAGGGGCCTACATTGGAAATAGGTTCAACGACCGAGTACAATACTTTTATTGCCATCAGCTGCAGTCTGATGACGCAATGGGTAGGCACGGCCTCACAGGTGACAGAAACGTCAGAGGCAGTGAAGAGACACCAGCTAGCAAAACCATCTGCGAAGAAAGCACCTATCAAACAGTGTTTCTAATGTAATAAGAGTGACACTGCTAACCAATTTGTGTCTTTAGAAAAGGAAGTAGCATTTTATGAGAGTGAAAGTTCAGACAGATATCAGCAGACCCATTTTAAAAAGGAACTTATTTCAGAAAGTAAATATGTATATCAGGAGGTGAGGGTAGATCCGCACTGCAGAACAGATGAGAGGCTACCTGGAGACTGTGGAATTAATATTATGGAAACGCAGAAGTTAGGGTATGACAGCGTTGAGGAGTTTTTGAATAAAGTAAGTGGAGTTTTTTCAGAAAGTGAAGGCGAGGAGTCAGGAAGGGGAGAAGGAGAGGGTGATATAGATAATTCTGTCAACAACTTGGATAGGGTTGCAGAAACAGAACATATTTCAGATGGAGAGGAGGGAAAAGACGGAGGTACTTTTTCCACCGTGAGTAATTTAGTGAAAGAGGCTATTATTAGTAGAAATAAGGTGAAAGAGGAGTCAGTAAATGTGCAATTAATTTCCACATGAGGGGTGGGTTTTGAGAGACAAGAGGTGGTGCACGATTTGATAGATGACCTGAATCTAATTGTCTAAAAATAAATCCTAGACAACCTATAATTGAGGTAATGGTTTTTAATGATAAAATAAATTGTGCCAGTGAATGGATTAAACATTATTGTAGCCACTGGTAGCAGCGAAAAGGTAGTTAAGCAAGAGTTAATGATACCCATTACCATAGGTGGGGTTCAGTTGAAACAAATCTTTTTGATTATTAAAGGGCTTAGTGTCGAGATGCTGGTAGGTGCCGACTTTTTACAGAAATACCAAGGTAGATAATATTTTGGAAACACTGAGGCAGTAATAAATGTACAAGGGGGAAACTATATCCAATCCTTTTGTTGGAAAAAAAGCTTCCATTGCCAATGTCTTACTAATACGCTTTTCCAGAACCACAAAGAACATTAAAGAGATGGATGAAGACAGAGAAGGGAAAGAAGTAGGTCCTGTTGAAATAAAATCATGTAAGCCATTGGGAATTAAAACAGTACTTCATTTAAGATATACTTAATGGAGCAACAATTAAATAGCAGTAACTAGTAGCCTCAGAGCGCATTGCATTCTATGCAATTCTAAGTGTTTGACGAACACTGGGAACTCAAATTATTGACAATGCTGTTTCATTTTCCTTTTGAATTGTCAATCCTCCTCTTCTTCATTCAGAACTTTATCGTCTTTGCTTCTTCCTTATCAGTAAACAGAGTTTGTAGAGTTTAGTTTATAGTAGCAGAGGCAAAGTAGAGTCAGAGAGGTTGTTGCACTCTATGAAATGCTAGGGATTTGACGAACACTAGGTGCTCAAGTTATTGACAAATACTATTTCCATTTCTTTTCGTACTGTCAATCTTCCTCTTCATCATTCATAACTAATGTCTATCGTCTTGCTTTCTTCCATATCATTGGAAACAGTGTTGTAATAGAGTTTGTGGAGTAATAAAAATTGTACAGAGAGCTAGTGTCCCAGTAGAAACTAAGAAGTTACTAATCACATGAGAGAGAATTGCGTGTTAATGAGTGAAAAGATTACCTTAGGTGACTGTATGGTAATATGAAGAGTAATAGTTTTTGTAGCCAGTAAAGATGTTGCAGCATAAGAAATGGGTTTCAAGCAAGAGGGAGCCTATTCAAGGAAGTAAGGTCTAAAATGTGATGTGTTTTGAAAGCCACACAGGTGAGCTTAAGATATCTAATTTTCCCAGAGTTTTATGTAACTGGTAGAAGTGTTATTGTAAAGGTAATATGTTCAGAGGCAAAAGAGGATTGCCTGAGGGGAAAAGCAAGTTTTCTATTCCAGATGACCTGAAAGCCACAGAGAGGTGGACTTACGTGTATTTCATATTTTTAGTAATTTATATTTTCTCGAATGTAGTGCTCCATATGGGATAAGGGCCACAGAAGCTGGCGTAAAGGATTTTCAGTCTGTTACCACAATATCGTAAATTTTGTATACAGGATAAATGCAAGGCATTTGTTAAACCTACAGAGGATATTTATTAGAGATTTTATGAGGATTTTTTTAAATAGAGGTTATTTGTTAATAGTAATATGTTAGACATGAGTAATTTCAGTGATTAAAAAAATAGTTTTTCTCTTTTTCTAAAATGTATATAGAAGGAGCTGAAGGACTGCAGGAGGTGGACTGAATGATTTTCAGTGCTCAATAATTTTGTATTTTTTATGTAATGTGTAATGATGATTTGCAGAGCCACAGATGGTGGTAGAGATAATTTTGCAGTGTATCTAATGATGATATTTTTTTTCTTGATGTATAATAGATTATTTGTGTGAAGTCAGGCAGTAAATTAGATTTTCTGAAAAAGAGTAAAGAAAGAGTGATTTTTTATGAAGCAGCAGATTTTGTAAAGTTAACTTCCTTAATTGTTAACAGATTTTGAAAAAATACTTCAGTGATAGTGCCAATTTTGGGGTGCCATTGACTTTTGTTTTGTTGTTAATTTACTTTTTGCTTAGAGGATTAGTATTAAATGTACCTACTGCAATGAAATATGAATTTGCCTGAGAATGAATTTTTTTTTAGTAAAATATGAAGTAAATTGTGAAGGACAGTGAAGGTTTCGAAAAATTTTTTCATGGTGTTCTTTACTGTTGAATTTGAGAGCAGTAATTTCTGAATGGAGTGCATATGTGTGTGTTAGTGTAAGATGTGTAGATTAAGAATGGACTCTTAGATGTACTGTATATTGCAGGTACGAAAATATGACAGAACTGATTGAGTTTGAGAGAGAACCCGGTACGAGATAGAGCTGGACGCTGTATCCCAGTGACGAGCCCATGATTTGACCATAAGTGTTGAATAGAAGTGATCCACACCCCACTTTATTCATCAGAGACTGTTATCAGAACCCCAACATATTGTCAGTGAAATGTTAGGTAAAGAGACGACCACCATGTCAAAGTGAATATATTCTATTCAGGACAGAAAGGACTCCCTAAACATTGCCGAAATTGTATTTGTAGTCAATTTTTTTGGACACTGATAGAGTGGACTGTTAATAATTTTTTTTGCCTACATTTATTATGGAACATTGAAAAACTTTTGTTTGGAGAAGAACGTTTGTAGTTTCATGAGCAAATATAAAATTTGTCCATGTAAATATTTTGTTAATTCAGTTTTGAGAAAAAAAGGTAAAAAATAATTTTGTGAAAAAAATATGACTTTAGATAAAGATAGAAAATTTCTGTAAGTTAATTTGATTACATGCTATTCCGTCCTAGCTTTGATATTAGATGTAATTGTATATAATACTGTCATGCAGTTTAGATATTTGATGAATTGAGGAAAACAAATTTTGATTAAAAGTATCGGTGGAGCCAGAGACATCTTTTCTAAAAAACGTGTCCGCAATAAGAACCATAAAATATGCTTAGAAGAAATTTTAGATTCTTAGGGGGTGTGTAGCGTTGCAACTTCTTCTGAGTGAACGTTTATTTTAGGATAGCTAGCTGCATGTAACTTCAGGGCTGACATCTGTCTGCCTAACCGGGAGGCACACGCGTATCTGTTATTACCTGCCGTGGGAAAGCTATCCAACGTCTCTTACTGGATTCGTATATTGACCACCTATAAGAACCTAAATAAATGATATTAAATATTATTCAATCATTTTAAAAATCGGTACACTACCTTTTGACATTCAGTAGAAGATTGTATCCAGATTTCAGCTTTACAACTGCCATAGTTTTAAAGATAGATGAAATTGCCACAAAAGTCAAAAACCGACACTTAGGAAACTAAATTCAGTTTGGAAATATAATAGTTTATTTTTTCGGTATAATCGGAGAACATAAACAAAACTCTCAGTGTGCAGAATTAATTGATTGAGATTTTCACATTAAAAGTTTCATTATTTTTCGTTGTTATAATATAAAAATCAGACAGAATTGTTATTTGTGTCTAATATTGTTGTGAGAGTAAATGTGATTGAATGAGAGTGTGTACGTGGAACATTCGCCAAATTGTAATGGTGCATTATATACTGTCTTAAGTAACCTGCAACAGTTATGCAAGCCTGTCGTGGGAAAATGTCCATAGGGAACTTTCCCACTTTGCTGATGACGTATGTCTAGGTGTGATTGCTCTTGTAACAGAGCAGCTAGAAACTCAGCTTGAGTATTATCTGTATCTAAAGAATATTTCCAGAATTATTGTTTTTTCGTTTTCGTTTATTAAACATTCCTTTAATATTTGTATTTCAGAATGACGTAAATCCATCTGTGTATGAGGATGGATGCAGGCCAATTTTGGCACGAGAATTTTGATTGGCAGCGAGTATGGCTAGCCAGTGAGAATTTAGACGGTCCCAACTCGTGACGTGATACATATACTGGGAATGAGGCTGCAAGAATGGAGTCTCTCGCTAGCTTTGACGGCGGACAGTCATGTTACTATTGCGAATCAAAATAATGTGTAAAATGAAGCATTACTGGGTTCCTCGTATTTGGTACGTGCCGCGGCTAACGCTGATGTAGTTACAGACAGTTTTGTGAAGTTTGGAAGCTTTAGAACGGTATTGTTAGAAAGATATTCGCGTGTGAAAATTTGGCCTCCGTAATTGCCATGTATCATGTTTCAGTATTCAACGATTGAGAATTTTTGGCGAGCAATTTCTTTTTGTATTCCATCACAATAACCGAATGTAATAACTCATGTTAGTAGTGGAATTAATGACTGTGGAAACGTTATTTAACTCGGGTCTGATTTGGACAGATTTCTGGCAACTATGAGTGCGAAAGGAGTGTATGAATTGTGAACTCGACGAAAATAACCAATAGGTTAAACGTGGACTGAATAGTACTGTTTCTTTGGTTACAAGAACAAATAAACAATTTTGTGTTCAAATTTTGGACATTTTCCAGAAGCCAATCCATTTTCTTACCGCCTGATAAATTTTTTATTGACAGTTTTTCTACAGAACTGTATTTCATTCCTAGAGTTGCGCGGCCTCAGTAATTGTAGATATTACGTGGTGTTTTTTATCATCACTGATTTTACATCATCTCATTAGTATCTACTTTGCCGAGAGAAGGGACATCGAGCAGACGCTGTTCTGATGTAGGTGGATTTCTAATTAGGAGCCTGCACAGAGACAACGGCGGATTGCTAACCCGCCACGAAGCAGAGGCAGAAGACGACAAGAAACTCGCTTTTCCTCCGTATTTGGGACCGCTTGGATCCAAAACAACTTCTCGAAAAATCTAATAAAACCAACACAGTCTTTCTAAGCTCTGTGAGGAATATGCAAGGCATTTGCGGCTGGTACAAATGGAGAAATAAGTGATAGCAGAAAACAACATCAAGGAAGACCACAAATTTTATTTCTCGAAGATGAAGGTGCTGCGCCTAATCGCCTCCTATTGGGACACTGTCATAATAGAGTCCACCGAAAATCCGATTCACGAGCATCTTGCAGACAGAGACGAAGGATTCTAAATGAGTGCGGCAATTAATCGAGGGTGTGCCCACCACCGTTCTCCTCGCGGACCAAAGCCAGAATGCTATGACAGAGATGTGAACGGCGCGACTGCTACCCCCACCACCGCAACTTCACCCCCTCATCCCGCCCGCCGGCATCACTTCACCCAGCGTCCCGAAGCCAGGAGTAGGGAGCACATTGCAGATATAAGCAGGATGGCAACTGCAAGAAAAACAGATAAGTGTAAATTAATGCAGATGAATAGGAAAAAGAATCCTGTAATGTTTGAATACTCCAGTAGAAGTGTAGCTCTTGACACAGCTTGAGAAGATGTGGTTCATCTGTAAAGGAGACCGCTTACAAAAGACTAATACGACCTATTCTTGAGTACTGCTCGAGCGTTTGGGATCCCTATCAGCTATGAGGGAGGACATAGAGGTAATTCAGAGTCGGGCCGCTAGATTTGTTACTGGTAGGTTTGATCATCACGCGAGTGTTACGGAAATGCTTCAGGAACTCGGGTGGGAGTCTGTAGAGGAAAGGAGGCGTTCTTTTCGTGAATCGCTACTGAGGGAATTTAGGGAACCAGCAATTGAGGCTGACGGCAGTACAGTTTTACTGCCACCAAGTTACATTTCGCGGAAAGACCACAAAGATAAGATAAGAGAGATTAGGGCTCGTACAGAGGCATATAGGCAGTCATTTTTCTCTCGTTCTGTTTGGGAGTGGAACAGGGAGAGAAGGCATATAGGCAGTCATTTTCCTCTCGTTCTGTTTGGGAGTGGAACAGAGAGAGAAGATGCTAGTTGTGGTACGAGGTACCCTCCGCCACGCGCCATATGGTGGATTGCGGAATATGTATGTAGATGTAGAAGATCTCGGCATTTCGCCAGAAGATGATGAGTATGTCACTCTTAGAAACGTCGCGGTTTCATAATACTGCCACCCGGCTGGAAACTTGAGGGCTTTTCATCAACTGTATAAACCGGAAAAGTCTACATTCTCAAACTTTCTAATCATTCCTCATGAATTTTAATTCGTATTCCTAATTTTCTTTGGTTTCCTTTCCTGTTTGTTCAGTGTACAAACTGAATAATATCGGGCATAGGCCACAGCCTTTTCTCACTCCCCCTTTAACTACCCCTTCCTTTCATGTGCCTCCACTTTTAAAACTTGGTCCTGAAAACTTTGTAAATAGCCTATCTCTCCACGTATACAACATTCTAGAAGGCTTTCTGTAGGTCTATAAAGGCTATAAAGGTAGGTTTGCATTTCCTTTTAATCTGCCTTCTAAGAGAAGCCATAGAGTCAACACTGTCTCGCATCTTCCTGCATTTCTCCGGAATTTTAAACTGGTCTTTCCCGAGGTCATTTATACCCAATTGCGCCGCGGGATTAGCAGAGTGGTCTGAGGCGCTGCAGTCACGGGCTGTGCGGCTGATACCGGCGGAGGTTCGAGTCCTCCCTCGGGCATGGGTGTGTGTGTTTGTCCTTAGGATAATTTAGGTTAAGCAGTTTGTAAGCTTAGGGACTGATGGCCTTAGCAGTTAAGTTCCATATGATTTCACATACATTTGAACATTTTTGAACACTCAATTTCGTCCGTATCTGACGTAACGTAAGAGATCTTAGCGGTTTCGTAAATATTGTTGAAACAGTCAGTTTCTATTTCTTCTCAAAATGTTAGTTTGAATATCAACGAAGAGAAGACACTGTGTGTTATTATAACAACGGGAGGTAATGAAAGATCGAGAAGCGGATGGAACGCTGAAGGTATAATGCATTCTGTCTAATACAAGGGGTCCCTATGGATAGCTAGAAAGCTTTATTACCTGGAATAATAGCATGGAGAAATTAGATAAAGACCCGTATAAAATCTACAGAGAGATGCGTGTTTGCGGTGAATAAACTACACACCTCTAATCGCGCTAACAAGAACATGCATAATCTGTATTAGCAAGACACCTTCACGGCCAGTCTTTACATATTGGCCCGAGACATGGTCACTGAGCTGCAAGATGGTGAGGAGAATTTATATACTTTTGAAACAGGGTTTCTAAGGAAGAAAGTTTGATTCAGCGCTTGAGCTTGAAGTTTCGGAAAGCGAAAAAGTTAGATTAATGAGGTAAACTCTTAGCAGTAATTAGGATCACTGAAATTTAATGACTGGCAATTTCCTGTCAGTGGATGAGTGCTAGAAGGAAATTCACAACAAATGAGTCCTCTTGGTAGCCCAATCTGGAATGGCAGGGAGGGAGTGAGCGGCCTGGGTGCCCATGAGAACATGTCAGGCCATAGAAAGCAATGGAAGAAGCAATTATCCGCCTTCGTTTCTTGTGGCCATCTAGATAATTTCTCTCTTTCAATTGAAGTCCTTCCTATTATATATCATCATATGTTGTTAAAATTTGAAAAATATGTTGCCTTTTTTCTTTCAGTTTCTAGAGTATTTTTAATTTATTTCCGGCCGCTATGACCGAGCGGATCTAGGCGCTTCAGTCCGGAACCGCACAGATGTTAAGTCCCATAGTGCTTAGAGCCATTTGAACCATTTTTTAAAATGTATTATTACTTGTTTGTAATATCTGAAAACACTAATTTCTGTTTGTAATATGCAATATGCTCTGTAATCTACCTGAGAACCTGTTAAATGAACGACCTGTTATAAAATGTAAGGCAACAGGTCTCAAAATGAGCAATAAAACAAATCATATCATCTGGATAAGACTAAACATGGTAGTATCCTCTTGCAGTGAACACAGGTAAAGTACGCACACTGGTGTTAGTGCATATAAACGACGTGTTATTTATATATGCTAGCATAACTGACGTTATTATAATTACCCTTACTTCCGTTGTTATTTCTATCCTTAGTCAGTATCATACTCATTTTCGTAATTCACTGGTATGAGATGCTTTCATAGTGAAGAAAATGATCCTTTTATTATGATATGTGCTTCTTTTCATGCCTGCGTTTTGTCATTCGTACGATTTGATCGTACAGCACAGCATCTTCCTCATTAGCTTCTCACCGCTGACAGAAAATATTCTTGTAACACAAGCCTCCCTCCATCTCTCTGGCGCTACGCTGGCTCAGTTTATCGTCTCTTAATGATTTTTTCCACTTCTTTGGGCCACTATGTATGTCTTCCATTGGTCTCTTCTCCACCGCCTTCATGTCGTGAACTTTTCTTAGACCTATACCAGGATGTCTTTTCTGAAAGTATTTGTATGGAGTGTAGCTATGTATGGAAGTGAAACATGGACGATAAATAGTTTGGACAAGAAGAGAATAGAAGCTTTCTAAATGTGGTGCTACAGAAGAATGCTGAAGATTAGATGGGTAGATCGGATTACTAATGAGGAAGTATTGAATAAGATTGGGGAGAAAAGTTTGTGGCACAACTTGACCAGAAGAAGGGATCGGTTGGTAGGACATGTTCTGAGCCTTCAAGGGATCACCAATTTAGTATTAGAGGGCAGCGTGGAGGGTAAAAATCATAGAGGGAGACCAAGAGATGAATACACTAAGCAGATTCAGAAGGATGTAGGTTGCAGTAGGTACTGGGAGATGAAGAGGCTTGCACAGGATAGATTAGCATGGAGAGCTGCATCAAACCAGTCTCAGGACTGAAGACCACAACAACATACCATTTTAATCTGTTAATTGGTTGTAGGGGTTTGTCACATGTTATCTCGGTATCACTTTCATTCCTATTCGTTCCAATTTTTATTCTGCTTCCCAATTACTTCTATAAACTGGCTCGGGTCTCACATTTTTCCTTTCCTTCATGACCTAGCTTTCTACACAGCAGATCAGAGGAGGCGTATAATACTTCTGGTGTAAAATCTTCCTACATTCCTAGGGGTCTTCCTCGTTACGCGCCATTCGTCTCACACTTCATATAAATCTGTCAGATTGACTCTCACTTTTACATCTCTCTTTGTCACTCGTATTTTCCTGTATTTGAAGTTTTGCTTCGTTACCAATTGCTTTCCTCCCGCTGCCATATTTATTCTATGCCTACCCTATTTTTCTCTTATGATCATCAGCTGACTCGTCTTTCCATTGGATTGTACACCATAATTTTCCACAATATTAAATGCATCTCTACTTCTTCGTCATTGTTCTTCTACATCATCAAATCAACAGCAAATACTCTACTCTTCTACTTTCGTTGCCACTTGAATAACTCAGTACAAATTTCACAATTTTCTGCGTGAACATACATCAACGTAAGTCATTGACTCGTTAATGTGGATATAATCATATATATGAGTACTCTTGTTTTACGCATATCGTGACCAAGAAGTGAAGTAATTATGGCTGTAACAACGATATTTGAATTTCCTTCGTTCTTCAAATTTACCTCTCGTCCCTGGTAAATAAAACGTGCTTATTCCTATGATGTGAGCCATAGTAAGGTGTCTTGACTTATAAATTTTTTAAAGGAAATAAGTAAATATAGCCATCAAAAAGATATGTAGCCTCGTGAATTTATGTAGCAGAACGATGATTCGTGTTCCACATTCGCGCTCACACGCACGCACGCACACAATTTTATTTCAACCAGTTGAGACCCAGCACAGGAAATCGCCTTCGTCGGTCCAATATACAGCCGCCTCCGTGGACTGAAATGAAATCCGAGAATCGTGACCGAGCACACGTGCTTTCTACTGCCCGACCCCAAGGGACTTATTTTTCCTTACAGTTCCCGCACGTGGCCCATCCAGCGGAGACTATACCAGATATATTTTTGCTGGTTTGTTCTACATTTACTTCTTTTCATTGAACCATTTTAAATTCAAGTCCCCTTATTACCAATTAAATTATAGGAATAAGCAAGCTTTATTTCCCAAGGACGAGAGCTACTTGAGGTTAGAGCCATAATTAATTCATTTCCTCGTCGTGGTATCACTTTTCTCTGTTGTCGTTAGTGATGAGTTAGGGAACATGTTAAAGAACAAGATGGAACACTTGTGAATCTGTTTGGAGTCATTCGTGTCTACATAGTAGAAGAAAAACTTGAAAACTTTCTTCTGAAGATTGTAGCAGTTCTGTCGTTTACTGGTGACCCCAAATCAGTACTATGCGTTGTTGTAATAGCTTCCTATCCATAGCAATTTGTTCCGTTTGACTGCAATTATTGCTATATGATGTGCATATTTCTCTTTATTTGTGACAGGTTAACCTGAAATCTATAGCTTGGGTGTCTGGTGCTGCGTGTGCGAACCAGCATGTGAATCTCTCTGGATGACCTCGAATGAACTGAATCCCGTCTCCGAAATCATCTCTTAAAGAGTGCAGAAAAAACATCCAGAATGACACTCCTCGTTCGCTCTTCTTCCCCCATTCTTGTCCTTTAGGGCACTGAAAACTGTCATATGGATTTTAGTTGACTCAATTTCCAATATATCCCAGTTAACGCTAGATGCTGGATACATGTACTTCGCCTGCCTGGGTTGCAGAGTGCCATATTTTTCGGTATCACTTCAAAAAATCCCTGGACTGCTGTCAGCACAGAACAAGGGTCTAAGTCACTTATCCATAGAGCTCCCATGCCACTACGAATTCCTTAACGTCTTTCACACTGGATTTTCTGGAGAGACGTACAGATGTTCTTCATCTACCGTGCTGAGTCACAAAGTTTCTCAAGTTTTTTGGGAATTTGGTCATGTGATACAGATATTAGTTGGTATTTAAACGAGATACGCACGAAGCACAAAACATGTGAACCATAGCTGTTCGTTGTATATGGCATTGGGGAAAGTATTACGATAACAAGCTGATCGTTACATGGAATCCTATTTGTTCAGACAGTTGGACCATGAAATACGCTCAAAGGCAAAGAAACGACGCACCACGAAATATATATACAAATTGCTCACAGACTGACATTCATACAGGTATCTATGGAAAATGCAAAATTGTAAACTTCGGTGCAGAGCAAATAAGGATACTAAACATGACACGTGTCGATACCTGGGCATAAAGTCTTAGCAAATTTCGTTCCGTGTAGTCATCTGTCGACGAGGCTCTGGTGGTGTCCCCACAAAGGTGTGGTTGCATTTACGTGGTCGGTCCCGTGGTCATTGACTGGAAATTGTTACGTTCGGCCATTCATGGACTTCATGTTCCAAAACAACTGTTGAATTGTTATGGAAGACGGAGAGCCGTGCCACCGAGCCACAGATATTCGCGACTTTTTTGAAGCACATTTTGGAGAACCCGAGCGAATGATTTGGGCTTCCCTGATGGCCCGTCATGAATCCCACCGAACATACATGCAACTAGAGGCCAGTTTGTGCACAAAATACTGTACCGGCTACGCTTTAGCAATTATGGATTATTCTAAAGGCAGCATGGCTCCATATCTCTCGATGGGATTTCCAACGACTTGTTAAGTCCTCGCCACGTCGAGTTGCTGTACTACGCCGGGGAAAAGGAGGTCCGACGAGATATAAGGATGTGAGTCCGTGACTTTTGTCACTGCGTTGTTGAATCCCCAGTAATGAAATAGATTCTTGTCATTTTCTCCAAAATTTAGAACCTTCAGTAAGATCTTTTTCCTTCGAGTCCTTTTTCTCGTATATGTTCTATCCGTATTTAGTTGAAAGCCATTAGTTACTTCGGCTTCCATGATCTACCTCATCTCTCAGGATCATTAACAAAAGACTACTACTCTCTATTAATACACTCCTGGAAATTGAAATAAGAACACTGAGAATTCATTGTCCTAGGAAGGGGAAACTTTATTGACACATTCCTGGGGTCAGATACATCACATGATCACACTGACAGAACCACAGGCACATAGACACAGGCAACAGAGCATGCACAATGTCGGCACTAGTACAATGTATATCCACCTTTCGCAGCAATGCAGGCTGCTATTCTGCCATGGAGACGACCGTAGAGATGCTGGATGTAGTCCTGTGGAACGGCTTGCCATGCCATTTCCACCTGGCGCCTCAGTTGGACCAGCGTTCGTGCTGGACGTGCAGACCGCGTGAGACGATGCTTCATCAAGTCCCAAACATGCTCAATGGGTGACAGATCCGGAGATCTTGCTGGCCAGGGTAGTTGACTTACACCTACTAGAGCACGTTGGGTGGCACGGGATACATGCGGACGTGCATTGTCCTGTTGGAACAGCAAGTTCCCTTGCCGGTCTAGGAATGGTAGAACGATGGGTTCGATGACGGTTTGGATGTACCGTGCACTATTCAGTGTCCCCTCGACGATCACCAGAGGTGTACGGCCGGTGTAGGAGATCGCTCCCCACACCATGATGCCGGGTGTTGGCCCTGTGTGCCTCGGTCGTATGCAGTCCTGATTGTGGCGCTCACCTGCACGGCGCCAAACACGCATACGACCATCATTGGCACCAAGGCAGAAGCGACTTTTATCGCTCAAGACGACACGTCTCCATTCGTCCCTCCATTCACGCCTGTCGCGACACCACTGGAGGCGGGCTGCATGATGTTGGGGCGTGAGCAGAAGACGGCCTAACGGTGTGCGGGACCGTAGCCCAGCTTCATGGAGACGGTTGCGAATGGTCCTTGCCGATACCCCAGGAGCAACAGTGTCCCTAATTTGCTGGGAAGTGGCGGTGCGGTCCCCTACGGCACTGCGTAGGATCCTACGGTCTTGGCGTGCAACCGTGCGTCGCTGCAGTCCGGTCCCAGGTCGACGGGCTCGTGCACCTTCCGCCGACCACTGGCGACAACATCGATGTACTGTGGAGACCTCACGCCCCACGTATTGAGCAATTCCGCGGTACGTCCACCCGGCCTCCCGCATGCCCACTATACGCCCTCGCTCAAAGTCCGTCAACTGCACATACGGTTCACGTCCACGCTGTCGCGGCATGCTACCAGTGTTAAAGACTGCGATGGAGCTCCGTATGCCACGGCAAACTGGCTGACACTGACGGCGGCGGTGCACAAATGCTGCGCAGCTAGCGCCATTCGACGGCCAACACCGCGGTTCCTGGTGTGTCCGCTGTGCCGTGCGTGTGATCATTGCTTGTACAGCCCTCTCGCAGTGTCCGGAGCAAGTATGATGGGTCTGACACACCGGTGTCAATATGTACTTTTTTCCATTTCCAGGAGTGTATTTGTCCGAAATGTGGTGCTACAGAAGAATGCTGAAGATTAGATGGGTAGATCGCGTAACTAATGAGGAGGTATTGAATAGGATTGGGGAGAAGAGAAGTTTGTGGCACAACTTGACTAGAAGAAGGGATCGGTTGGTAGGACATGTTTTGAGACATCAAGGGATCACAAATTTAGCATTGGAGGGCAGTGTGGAGGGTAAAAATCGTAGAGGGAGACCAAGAGATGAATACACTAAGCAGATTCAGAAGGATGTAGGTTGCAGTAGGTACTGGGTGATGAAGCAGCTTGCACAGGATAGAGTAGCATGGAGAGGTGCATCAAACCAGTCTCAGGACTGAAGACAACAACAACATGGAGGCCACATTCTCGGAAAAGCAATTGGACTTGGGATATATTATACTTGCCTTGTAAATAATAGATTCCAGCTGTCAGTCGTCCTTTTAAAACTTTATTGGCAGATCTAGATTTCAACTAGAAACTAATAATTCTCAGTGCACTATCATTTATGATCAAAGCATGTAATGCCTGTTAGTCGGCCTTCATCGACAGTTTATTCATCAAAACTCATAGTGCATTGAGCATTAGTAGTTTCTAGCTGAAATCTAGATCTGCCAGTATAATTTTAAATGGACGACTGATGGCTGAAATTTATTATTTACAAGTCAATAAAAGAGTCGCTGCATGCAACAGCCTTCTCAATGGAAGGTCACGTGATATTATAGTTGACTTATAAGGCCTTCTCAAAGACATTAAAGGAGCCAACAAATTGAAGAAAAACTGTAAACTGAACCAAGGTGTCACTTATCTGAGGTCTATAACTGTTGAATCAGACGAACTATACCTCTTGATTTTTCCGCAGTGTACCCCTAGAGTTCCACGAAATCTCCATCCTGGTATCGTTACCCAGCAGGGCGACTCTTATCAATGCTACACGTCTAGCTTAGAACAAATATAATGGTATGCAGAACGTTCTGGACAACATTTCGCAGTACGTAGCAGAAGGTCAGCTTTCCTCTTACCATATAACAGTTGAGCGGGTCACAACAATGACGGGAGTTCGTGTAAGTTCCGGAAGGACTGTGAGTCTCCCGGTGTACTAATCTCTTCAGTGGCTGACAGCCACTCACAGAGTCGGAAATTCTACAGGTGCGCGGAGCAGGTGGCGACTTGGTGGGTCTGCCAACTTTTCGGTCCTCACGTGGCAGCCGCGACGAGGTGGCCGCCGCAGCTCGGCGGCGCGCATGCATAATGCAGCAGCCGCGGGCGACCACGCCGCACCGCCCCCTGGGAGTTCCAGGGCCGCCGGGACACTCATCCTGACAAAAGAGCTGCCCGCCGTTCCTGCCTGGCTCTGCTTTCCGTTGCTGCAGGTTGTATTTACTTCTCGATAATGTTCTCACCTCTAAACACGACAACAAACAGCGGCGTTTATTTGTTTATGAGACGCAGAAAATATTGGATACAAGCTCCCAGGTATATGTCATGTGCCTTGACTTCCGAAAGGTGTTCGACACAGTTCCGCAGTGTCGCCTGATAAACAAAGTAAGAGCCTACGGAATATCAGACCAGCTGCGTGTCTGGATTGAAGAGTTTTTACCAAACAGAATACAGCATGTTGTTCTCAATTGAGAGACATCCACAGACGTTACAGTAACCTCTGGCGTGCCACAGGGAAGTGTTATGGGACCATTGCATTTCACAATATATATAATTGACCTAGTAGATAGTGTCGGAATTTCCATGCGGATTTCCGCGGATCATGCTGTAGTATACAGAGAAGTTGCAGCATTAGAAAACTGCAGCGAAATGCAGAAAGATCTGCACCGGATAGGCACTTGGTGCACGGAGTGGCAACTGACCCTTAACATAGACAAATGTAATGTATTGCGAATACACAGAAAGAATGATTCTTTATTGTATGATTATATGATAGCGGGACAAACACTGGTCGCAGTTACTTCTGTAAAATATCTGGGAGTAGGCGCACAGAACGATTTGAAGTGGAATGATCATATAAAATTAATTGTTGGTAAGGCGGGTGCCAGGTTGAGAGTCATTGGGAGAGTCCTTAAAAAAATGTAGTCCATCAACAAAGGAGGTGGCTTACAAAACAGTCGTTCGACCTATACTTGAGTATTGGGATCCGCACCGGATTGGGTTGACAGAGGAGATAGAGAAGATCCAAAGAAGAGCGCCGCGTTTCGTCACAGGGTCATTTGGTAAGCGTGATGGCGTTATGGTGATGTTTAGCAAACTGAAGTAGCAGACTCTGCAAGAGAGGCGCTCTGCATCGCGGTGTAGATTGCCGTGGTGGTGGTTAGTGTTTAACGTTTCGTCGACAACGAGGCCATTAGAGACGGAGCGCAAGCTCGGGTTAGGGAAGGATTGGGAAGGAAATCGGCCGTACCCTTTCTAAGGAACCATCCCGGCATTTGCGTGAAACGATTTAGGGAAATCACGGAAAACCTAAATCAGGATGGCCGGAGACGCGATTGAACCGTCGTCCTCCCGAATGCGAGTCCAGTGTGCTAACCACTGCGCCACCTCGCTCGGTGTAGCTTGCCATCCATGTTTCGACAGCGTGCGTTTCTGGATGAGGTATCCAATATATTTCTTCCCTCTACTTATACCTCCCGACTAGAAAAAATTGCAAAACAGTTAGTGATAGCATTTGCGCAATGAAATATCTAGGAGCATGCACACGGAGCACGTTGAAGTGCAACAACGCATAAAAGTAGTCGGCAGTAAGAGAGTTACCTGACAGATTAACTGGAAGTATCCTCAGGAAATGTAGTTCATCAACAAAGGAATCATCGTACAAAACAGTTGTTCGACCAGTACTTAACTGCTGATCGGAAGTGTGGGATTCGTAGAAGATGGAAATAGAGAAGATCCAAAGAAGAGCAGCATGAATTGTTGCAGCGTCATTTGGTAAATGCGAAAGCATCACGGATATGCTCAGCCAGCTTTAGTGGCAGCCGCTGCTGAGGAGGCGTTCTTTATTGTTACTTCTGAAGCTCCGAGAGCGTACATTCCTAAATGAGCCAAACAACCTAAGTATATCTCGCAAAGAGATCGTGAAGATGAATGTAGAGGGACGTGATCCCACACGAGGACTTACCAATAATAATTTTTACCGCGAACAATACATGACCCGAAAATGAGAATAGGGAAATGACACACATGAACAAAGGACCGTCCGTCACATACCGTAAGGTGGCTTACGGAGTATAGATGTGGACGCGGACGTAGAACCATCAACTGTCAATGTGGGATTCCAACGAATGTAAACGTTCTGTCCGGATAAGCCTTCACTTGAATCACATTCTAGATCCCCTCCCCACATTTCCAAGGCACTAGTCCTTTCTTTTAATGTTATTTACATTCATTTATTATGAATTTAACTATGTACATGTGTAATCAACTGAGTTAAATGAGATCATTGTCTAATTTCGTTGTCAGGTGAGTTGTTTTATCATTGTTTTGTGGGTGATCATTTTCTTACGTCGGCTTTATAGGGCCAATTCAGTATGTTTCATTATGGATTATAATGAAAGTACACCACTCATAGGCCATAAGGTAGGCGTAAGTTTACAATAGCATCTTGGAAAGAATGAAAAAAAATGAGCCAACCAGTTGCGTAACATTGGTTTATTAGAGCCCTTGACCTAGGTTTCGATAATTATAAAATTATCTTCTTCAGAAAGATATCGTGAGACTTACTACTTGTTGTATTGAAAAGGTAAGTTAGAATAAGCCGTCTGGTTCTTGTCAAGTTAAACTTCATCTTGAAAACAATAAAATAACTTCTCATGGTTGTCAGATAACATCAGTGTGAATTTCACGAATAAAACTTGTCGACTCGTCAACGCTATGGCAGCACTGGCTGTCAGTTAGAATTTGAACAAAGATACGAAGATTAATCTTAGTAAAACAGCGAAAAGAATAAGATTTAAGTTATCTGCATGATCAAAATCCAAAATTGCACAGGCGCCTTTCACAGGTATGTACCAAGCGAAGTTTTGTGGGATTGGAAAGACATTCCACGATTAGACAGCTGTGCTAGTAAGCCGCTCGGAAAGCGAGGATAGCTTCACCGTAAACGTGTGCTATGCCTCCTGGGTAGATGAAAACTTAAAGAACCAACTTTATGGAGAGCCTCAGGCGTTCAACGGGTTCGAAAGTAAAATTCTATCCACCCATACGATGACCGAGCGAGGTGTCGCAGTGGTTAGACACTGGACTCGCATTCGGAGGACGACGGTTCAATCCCGCGTCCGGCCATCCTGATTTAGGTTCTCCGTGATTTCCCTACATCACTCCAGGCAAATGCCGGGACGGTTCCTCTGAAAGGGCACGGCCGACTTCCTTCCCTAATCCGATGAGACCGATGACCACACTGTCTGGTCTCCTTCCCCCAAACAACCAAACAACCAACCGCCCATACGATGGTACATCCTTACATTACATCACTAAAATTTTATCCCTCTACGTGACAGGAAATCACTATATTTGTGACAGTCATCTGTCTAGATATTCTATGACCCTAACAGCATTGCAACGATCACAGAGACATGGCTGAAATGCTTAATAAATGGTTCAAATGGCTCTGAGCACTATGGGACTTAACATCTGAGGTCATCAGTCCTTTAGAACGTAGAACTACTTAAACGTAACTAACCTAAGGACATCACAAACATCAATGCCCGAGGCAGGATTCGAACCTGCGACCGACGCGGACGCGCGGCTCCAGACTGTAGCGTCTAGAACCGCTCGGCCACTCCAGCTGGCCGAAATGCTTAATACCTACCGTAAATTGTTTTACTGAGGAAAATCGGCCTGCAGTTCATGATTAGGGGAAATCGCTGAAAAGCTGACACGGATTGTTAAAACCCACGTAGATTAGCAGTGTGTCAACGGAATGTCTTGTATTAATCAGTGTATGTAAGCTGCCGAACTATTGTAGCGTGATAGAAACCACCCAGTCATCGGAGCCACCTCTTAATACTGTCATAGACACACAGGTGGCGTTTGTTATTCCATTCTCTCGTATTAAATAAATTTAGTGCTTTTTTTTAGTTGCTATTTCGTATACATTTTTGTCAGAGGAGTAATCCTGTAATTTGTGTTCCATTAACCGTACGCCAATGCCTTAAATGTTTCCATGAAAGACTATAGATATATTTCATAGCAACTTATTGTGTCACATTATGTTGCAAATCACCTCCATTCATTTCTGACAGCAGTAGCAGAGAACCCATTTCCTTTTACAATATTGTGCTCGCAGAATTACCATTTTTGTAACCACACCCGAGGTACATGGCTCGAGAGGCAGCTGAAAGGCAGCAGCTCTTCCGATTGCAGGGTCACTGGTCTGGACAAATGGATTGTAACATTATTCTACATGGTCTTGCTATGTTGGTACCACGAATGGCTGAGAGCAGTGGGGAACCAGAGTCATGATATTCGTCTACAAAAGCACTTCAACTGCATTGCGCAATGCTGAAGGCATACTTGTGGGTAAAATATTCCAGAGACAGAATAGTCTTTTATTCAAAACTTCGAATAGGGACTACTCATGGGAGTGTTATCATCAGGAGAAATAAGAAAGCATTGCATTGACAGGATTGTACAATGTAAAATACTTTAATCGGCTGGATAGACTAAATATTTGAAAATAGAAATGGATAGGTTGAGGTCGAATCCAATAAGAACGTGTGAACTGTGGTGGTAAGACGAGGAGGACTTCTTATCAGATCATTACTGACACAGAAACAAATACGTGTAATGATGTAACATGCCTAATAATGAATACGAAAACAGGAAAACATATGCTGACGCGTTATCAGCCGGACGGAAGTTTTGAGATGAAGAATTTAAGAGTTGGTTCGACCGAAGGAGCCAGGAGGAAGACTTCACCCGCATGCCGTGCGGTCACCGACAAATTGAGGTTCAGTGCCAGCTAATCACCAGTCTCTCCCAAGAAACGGGAAGGAGCCTGCAGCTGGCCAACAACAAGCCTTGTGTAGAGCGAGTCATTTTTACGAAGGACGACTGTCTTGAAATATTCTATAACTCACCATTAATTCGATGTGTAATTGTTGTGCAAATCCGCTCTTATCAACATAGTTATGACACTGAGGTGCATTTATAAAAAATTTCATACTGAAATTATCACGGAAGCTGCAGAAGTTAGATGATCACAGAAAATGGATGCTCTTACAATCATTAAAAATTACTGTCTGTTGAACAATTCCTATGATCATGATAGGGTGTTGGATGATATTACTGCTGTAATCCACAAAAAACCACATACTTTAGTTGCTGCAGTTTTATGTAGTTTACATATTTTTAATTGTGTAAATGTATCAGATCATCATATAACCCACAGTAACAAAACATGTAAACACAGTATGGCATTTCTCGTATTTGGCCGTATGTTACTGAGCCGTGCACGCTGACTTTAACCCCAAAGTACTGCCTTTCTGGCTATCGATGGTAGTCCGTGCTTTAGTCTTCCGGTTAGAGACGCTGGTCTGAGAGTCTTTGACTGGAAGATTATGTAAGAGCGCGCGGCGTTTAGGTTGCTCTCGAGTCCTGCAAGTTCGGTTCCGCGGTGGTGCGAGGATACTTCGCGAGGTGGCGGATCTCGAGGCTGCTGGCAGGGTGAGAGACGGAGCGGGCGGTGCTGTGAGCGGCGTATAGTCCGCTGTGATTGTGCGGATGCAGCTTGGTCGCTGAGTACGGTTCTGACGAGAGTACTGTACTCGCGTCTGAGGGACCAGTTTGCGCTGGTGTTCACAAACAGCGGTGATCATTTGTTAGTTTGGTGGCTACAAGCTGTTTAATGCGTCAGTGCCAGACCCGGTGGCCGAGCGGTTCTAGGCGTTTCAGTCTGGAACCGCGCGACTGCTACGGTCGCAGATTCGAATCCTGCCTCGGGCACAGATATGTATGATGTCCTTAGGTTAGTTAGGCTTAAGTAGTTCTAATTTCCAGGGGACTGATGACCTCACATGTTAAGTCCCATAGTGCTCAGAGCCATTTTAGCCAGTTTTGAAAGCGTTAGTGTGTTCCACAGCTTGGTTACAGTAGAAGTAAGAGTACAGTTGCGCTATTATATACAATTCTGTGACTAGGTTACACTACTAAGAGTATATTTTATGAAACAGCTGGTTGGCCTAAGTAATTTAACATTGGAAATTTCCCATAATTTTACTGTTCAAGTTTCTTTTGCCAGTTAAGCAATGTCTTAACTTCAATTGCCTTAATATTTAAAGAATTATCATGTGCTCTAATTGTTTTACCTTACTATAGATAATTCGTGCTTTAAAAGGAGTTACTTTTACTCGCGCGTTACATAAAGATGTGCTGCGTGAGTGATCATTGAATTATTTACAAAAGTAGTGCGTTTAAGTGGGCTAAGCCTGTTGCTTCTCGTAAATCGAGTTGTTGGTGAACTAGTTGTTGTCTTCCTGACAGTGTGTGGAATACGAGTGACTGGCTTAGGCTGTTTGCACTGCTGTTGATCCGGAATTGTTTCATAAGCTCCTCTAAATCACACTGGTCAAATAATGACTTCTTACCTGAAGTATCTGGAAGTCACTCGAATTGTTGGTCCGTAAAGTTAGTATGAGAGGGAGCAATGATCTATTCGCGTAATTCACAGATGGTTAAATGAAAAGGTTAAAATTTAATGGATTTGTGGCGTTTAATGCCAAGTGATCGATCTAATACTTGTAATTGCCTTTCACATCAAATTGTCAGTGTTTGTTCATGGGATTACATATGTTTGTTTATATTACATAAATATGTGAATTAAGCGCTGTTGCTTGTCTATGCCTGGTAACATAATTTACTTTAAGCAGAATATCAGAGATGTGGACTGTTGTAAAGAGAAAGGCCAACAAGTGCACAAAGGACCTACCATTTCTAAAACTAACACCAGTATTGTGGTGCATAAAAACCCTCACCGAAAAAGGGTTAAGTAATTGTGTTCCCACCTTGGTTGCCCATTGGTTTTCCGAGCATTGTGTCTGTTGTTTAACTGATTGTCTCCAGTGCTTTATAGAGTCAGATCTGTGTGACATTATGAATTGTAATTATTCGTATTAAGCAGAAAGGTCATACTTGAAAGTTCATGGAATTCTTTGTACATCAATTTGTCATTATTATTTTACTGCCAGCTATTACAGTTGCAAAATTACTAATGTTCTTTAATTCTCATTATCAGAGTTCATTTATAATTTCTAAGCTGACTATCTGTGTTCAAGTGCTTAAAGTTTTGAAGTGTCGAATAATAAACTGTTTTCTTGAGGTATGTTTCTAAAGTAGCTAAGCACCTTAGCATTCCCACGCTGCTCATACCATTTCGGTTACTACACTAAATTTGTATAGATTGTGTTCTGATTTATTTAATCAAAATTAATTTGCTCAGTATTAAAAACGCAATGCATCTGCTATGATGTTGTCTCTTCCAGATATATAAATAATCCCAAAGCTATACTCCTGAATAAATAAAGAATATGGTGCTAATTCAGGACGTAGCAGCTTCAGGACGTAGCAGCTTCCATGACATGACAAAACTCAACTCCTGATGGTTACATTAGACTTTACGTTTCTTTCCATAAATGTAATAGTTAAATTTTCTAAACACACAAATCACCGTTAAAGTTTGTAATTGAGCAGCGGTGTATGAGCATTCACATTCAGATAAGGTGCTACCGACAAAACTTTCGCTCGCATCTCTCGTTTTTGATCTTCCTCGAGTATCAGAAAGGAACAAGCCTCCAATCTAGAAAATGATGCATCAGTAACTAAATTGAAATCTTTAGTCATATTAGGATATAGCAGGATGTCTGAACTTACTAAAGGTTCTTGTGCTGCGTTATAATTATTTTCAGAACGACCGTCCAAATCCGTGTTGCAGTTTTTTTCTAAAGACTTAGCAAGCTTGAACGGATTAATAACGGAACGGGTAAAAATCGACGAAAAACTGATCGTAAGCCAAAAAAAGCGTTGTTTCTTAATACATGGGTATGGAAAATTTTTGATGTCACTAATTTTATCAGAATCAGGTGTTACTGAGTAGGGGCAATGATATTACCTATAAACTTAACTTCCTCCTTGATAGATTTAGACGTTCGAAAATTACCTGTCACTCCTAGCACAAATAATTTGTGTAATGTTTTTTTCGAAAAATAGTACACTTTCTTGCCATTTTTAGTTGCTATTGGTAAATTATGAACATGCAATGTAGCTTGGTCAAGCAGCTTAGCTCCTTACATAGTACCGAGGGTCTTTATAAATAGTCTTGAACTCGCATTTGAACTAAATGGCAATACAGAGAACTGATAGCTCCTTCCACCGAAAATAGTAGCAGTGTATTTCCTGAATTCTTCGATAAGTTCCACCTGCCAGATCGAACTTTTTGAATCGATACTAGTGAGGAATTTAATACCATGAAATTCCTCCAATTGTTCATCTGCATTCTCTGGATGAGTTTATACAGGTACGATAATCTTGTTCACTGCCTTTCCATCCACGACTAAATGACCGTTACCTCCAGGTTTTACACAGATAACGGAGAACTGCAATAGGGCTATATGGATGGTTTTATTATATGCCATTCAAGTGTCCATTTCATTTCACTATTAGCTGCTGCTTTGCTAGGGTATGGGATGGAATAGGTGTCGTATCAGTACATCTGATGGTAGGAGGTGAACTTCCTTATGATCTGATAAGTAAGATGTTAGCTTCTTACTAAATACATTTACATAGTTTAATGATAAATTTTCTAACTTAGCCCATTGTGATGCGTCAGTGGAGACAGACTCAATTACTTTAACAAATATTTGGATCTGAGTATCTCAAACTTGATTACTTTGTACATATACCCTACCAGTAGGTGCCGTCTTCGTTTTAATTAACTTTACTTTCTTGGATGTTTTTACCATTGTCCCCTTGTCTCTTCACCAGATCAATTATGATCGTTTGGCTATCAACATGTAAATAATATTTGCCTACAGAGAAGTCTATTATTGTGTCCTTATCTCATAAAATGTCAAGGCCCAAAATAATGCGACTGCTGTCCACATGTGATTAAAACTGGGCATTTTTTTACTCCCATTGCTAACCTTACTTCTGCTGGTGCGTGGATCCTGACATTCTACATTTTAACTCAAGTGGTGCCAATGATTCTGTAGTTCTAGACAAGACGTGTAAATACGTTTGTAACGTAGTGCATTTCAATGTATAAACTAGTTGACATAATACTTACCATGGCACCTGCATCAATAACAACTTCAGTTGGTATGTCTCCTACCTAGGCATCTGTGGTGGTCTTCTTATTGCATTTAAAATGGTATGTGTTAAGCTCCTTTCACATCTTGGTAATTTAATTATGACATAGCATATTTATTGGAATTTTCTTCATTGCCCCTCAGTCTTTCTGCACTCAGCATTTGAGCCTGAGTATGGTTGTGCAAGATTTGTTGTTACCTTCAATAGTATGTGTATCCATTGGTGCTCGTGCATGTTATTGCTGTTATGATGATGATGTGTTTGTTGTTGGTCTAGATCTCCCATAGGTAGATCACATTTGTTCAAAAAATGGTTCAAATGGCTCTGAGCCCTATGGGACTTAACATCTGTGGTCATCAGTCCCCTAGAACTTAGAACTACGTAAACCTAACTAACCTAAGGAGTTCACACACATCCATGCCCGAGGCAGGATTCGGACCTGTGACCATAGCAGTCCCGCGGTTTGGGCTGCAGTGCCTAGAACCGCACGGCCACCTAGGCCGGCTCTAGACTAGTACTTTGCTAAAAATGAGCAGACACATTGAGTGTTATCTTGGTGGTTCTCAGATGTGTCTGTGACCAAATAGTCGCTTTCCTTTCGATAAACCTATGATGTACCGAGTTCTTGGTGTATCAATCCATGAGGTGCTTAGCACATTTTTAAAATTCTTAGTGAACACAACAGGAGGTATACCTTTTCCTCAGAAATTAATACTTGAAACTGCATAAGTTTAAGTAAACTTTCGTTCAGAAAGAGAGATGAAAATTGCTACTCTGTCCCGATTCCATATGAAACATGGTCAGGTGATGTTCCATTGTGATTCCCTTTATTCCGATACCATTGCCCACAAAGAATAGGAGTAATATTTTCGTCTGCTCTAATAAGAGTGGGCGACGAATTATTGAGGCAATACTTAACGTTGCTGAATCTCTTCTACTTGTGATGACAGATTTTCTCATCGCTGTGGCAATACTTCGTCCACTGCGACCTTTAACTGTATTAAACTACTGTTAAAAACTTCCTCTGAATTGCCGTCTTGTGCAACACCTCATTGACTGATTGGTGAACTGTGTGTGGTAGTTCAAAATCTAAACATTCAGTCAGGAAAGTCTATCAAAGTTCCTTAGTTGCGCTACTAATTGCAATTTAATGATTATCTTAATGTTCTGTAGCGAAATTTTCTACTTCAAGATCTTATTTATATACAGATTCTGCAATAAATGTGTGCCCACAGACAACTCTTTCATTTTCCTAGGCAAACCTTTGTGTCCGTCAATACAGCTACGTCAATATATGAGTATGTGTTAGTTTGTTGCAAAGAAAATTTTTCTACGTAAGATGTGAGGTGTGAGTCCTCTCTACCCTACTGCCTGACTCAACCCAAGGTGTGATACGATCTGTCCTGGGGGTGCGTGGCCCATGGTAAGATGTGTCGCAAACGGAGCCTCAGGGATACTGGGCGACCTCCCTGAGCAATTAGCCTTACACCACGCGGGGTACTCGTGGTGTGGACCTTCTAGATTCCCAAATCTCGGGGAAGCAATATGGACACGATTATATAAAATAAAGAACTGAGGGGAAAATTGGGAGCTCAGATACCCAAACATTGGGGACAGAACCGATGGAAGGCATTTCCACTACTGAACCAGGGTCTAGACCTGAGTCAGAAGTGGGAACTCTAACCAAAAAGCTAGACCAGATTAATATCAAAGGCTTGTCTGGGCCACAGAGGAAGAAGCTACTCAGGGAACAGATGAAAAAAGGAGGGAAAGAATGGCTTCCTAAAACCAAATGGAGGGAAGTAACGGACTAGAACCTGAGACCCTCAGGAAAAAACCGTAAGTGGTTGAAGGGGTCACGCAGACCCACACAGCCTCAAAGAAAGGTAGTAAGCGGATAAGGGAGGAATCAATGACTCCCTCCTCCCTGGATAAGCGAGTCTAGAAAAACCCTAGGCAAGAAGTAGGGAAACGGACATACAGTACTGCAGTCTCAGTTTTAGGTTGGCAATTATCCAGGAAGGTTATCCACTGGTGGCCATCACCTCGCAGTAGGAGGAACTAGTACAGACGGTCCTCTTAGAAAATATTGGGGGGGGGGGGGGGGACGCTGGCCCAGGTCCCAACTTCAGGAGGGTCTTATCTAGATCGTGGTGCATTCATTTTTGTCTGTGAGGGGGTAAACACAGCAGAATGGCTCAAGGACAAGGTGCCATCGATATTTCCATGGGAAGATGCCAAGCTGTTGGTCAAGACGCAGCGGAGCGTCTTAAGATCGCAAAGATATCGTTATGGGCACCTAAGATCCTTAAGGAAGTCTCTCCCAAGACTCTGATCGGGAAATCTTCGAATGCATGGCATTGGAGAATATAAAGATACAGAATCTTGCTTACAACTACACAAGAAATAATTGTGTCTAACAAAAAACTGGTAGAGGTATTCATTACACTATTTAAGGGCACTGGTTTGCTTTACTATATATACAGGGAGCGATACCGCACAATAAACCTAGTTTCGGTGCGGCGAGTGGCGGGTCAGACCTAAGCTGTTTTAGCTCCCCTGTTAAAATCATTCTATCACGATGTGACTCTATTACACTGCTGCAACATTAACTTTTATTTGTGTGTAGACAGACGCATTTCACTGTGAAGCCCACCAGGTTTGGTGGCAACTTTACTCGACGCCTTAGAGGACAGTTCATCAAATTTGGTTGACTTACTGTGCCAAGTACATACTGCAACATATAAGGTGGATATTTAGCCACTTATTTCAGGTGACAATTGTTTCAGGATATCCCATAAACTGGGAAGGTGAGCAGTATTTGTATCTTGTATTTCACTAGGTTTTGGATTAGCTATAGTATTAATTATAGAATCAGCTGCAAGATTAAACACTTCGCTTTCAGCTCCCGAATCAATTTTTGATGTTGAAGGGCTGGTGCTATTTACAACTACATCGCCAGTTTCATTCCCATCAGCAGAAGATTCATCATTATGTTGCATTCGTTACTCCATTGTGCTCCATTTTGTTATCTTTATCTTTACAATACAATATGACATAACCTACACATTTTATATGTAAGGTAATCCAAATAAACATAGTATACAAGTAGTTCACTGAACAGAGCTACAATTATCTTGCAGCATAACATTGCTAATCTTAAACTGTGAAAAACTACTTGAGCACTATGTGTTCCGAACTAGTTCAGTAAACTAATTACTCAGTATTATAAGAACATGCTCCTATAGAAATTAAAAAGCCTTCTCTGATACGCAAAACTGCTGAATGAGGGCTAACTGCAAATGACACAGGCAGGATTGCTTCTGACGTCGTAACTTCGTCTTTACTCCAATAAAACTTACCGTTGGTGTTTATATTTATTCCTCTTTACAGTTTACTGTCATACTTGTTACCAGTTCTCTCCAGTAATATGCATTGGGTATTTGAACATCAAATAAATATAGAAAAATTGCAATAATACGGTAACATATAATAAATAAATTAATACAATTTATACAATGTCTAGACACAGTCGTCAGTGCCTTTTTTGGTCCTGAAAAGCACTTCAAAATGAAGATAGAATGATAGATTGGATTGTGCTGTATGAGATCGGATTAAATCACGAAGTCTGCGGTGGGAGTGAAAATTACCATGTTTGAGATATGATTTGAACAAACTCCTCGCTGGAGTAGGTTCTGTACACTGTCATCATTATTTTTCCCATTATGACGAAACCAGGTGCAGAGATCCCTGTAGGAGAGTAATAAGTTGGGTGATAATGTACCGTGTTAAAATGCAGCACAATACGGTGAAATGTCGATACTGTGGGTGTCATACTGATAACCAGTTGCATGTCAAAACTTTATTCAAATCTTTGTTAGGTTTCGGCAGTTATAAACCTGTCTTCCTCAAAAGGCGCTTCTTACATGTTGTGTGAGAAGAGAAACGAAATCATAAGGCTTAGTTAGTAAAATAAACCATATAAATGCTTATGGCGTAGCCATAAGGCTTAGTCAATAGCAAAAATGATCAGTGCAAAATCTAAAAAAGAAGTGAATCACACACACAAACAGACAACTCAAAATCATCGACTTTTTGACAGAGATCAGTCTACCTCTAACGGTGCAATGTAGTAACTTTATACACTGCACCGCATGATTTTCGTCTCGCACTCCACACAGACCTACAACACAGATTCGTTAGAGGACATTTGATCCCTGCAGCTGGTCATTTCACCCAGTCGGTGCTCTTTCACAACAATGTGACTGTGGAGCCAACTTCCGTACTGAGGTGCACCATATTCCAGCACTGTTCAGTAAGGGAGAACGAGTCGTCGAGTGTGAAGCGACCACAACGCCACTGTCCACACACTCGACATACTCGCAGAACTACAGCGGGAACGACAGATGTCACTACAGCACTGACGTAACGGTTGCATCTCGATTTCTAGAGTATGCAACCCGTAAAACTAATTTCATACTTGCTCCTCATCTGATCTCTTCTGCAAGAGGGCGTACGTTCCGACAATAGTCGGGAAAAGTTTTACATCTTTCCGACCAATACTTAGAGCATATGCGGAGACTTAACGATAGTATTGTTCCCAACCACTATTCAATTATGGAACAGGGATCGGAGGAAGACATGGGGCTTGCGAGATGTAGATGTAGATGCCAGTAAAGGGGATTTTGAGAGTTTGACGCAGGGATGAATTGCAAGCAGTTGGTTTGATGACACATGTGGAGAGCGCTAGTATTGTTTGCCATCGGTGGAATCTGTATGGTGGAAGGTGAAATTTGCCCAAAAAGAATTATCAGATTTTATTTGATGACTGGCTCTGAGCACTATGGGACTTAACATCTATGGTCATCAGTCCCCTAGAACTTAGAACTACTTAAATCTAACTAACCTAAGGACATCACACAACACCCAGTCATCACGAAGCAGAGAAAATCCGTGGCCCCGCCGGGAATCGAACCCGGGAACCCGGGCGCGGGAAGCGAGAAGGCTACCGCACGACCACGAGCTGCGGACAGATTTTATTTGATGCGCGCATGTAATTCCCATAATCTTACTGTAGAAAGCGGTATGAGCACTTAACAATAGAAATTTGCGCTCTGACCAGTTTATTTCAGCCACCAATGTGTATCTCAATTACTGCAAAATAGCAGCTATAAGTACATCTCGTGTAAGGTACCAAATGGTCTAATCTATTTCATTTCTCATACCAAAAGGCTGACGCAGAAAAACGTGAACTTTTGAAATACGTGGTGGCACACATAAGCTGTTGGCAGCACTGAGAACAGGGAACTTGAGCTGTAAACCATCTTGTCATTTAGCAATCAGGGATCAGAGAAACGGTCGACAGCGTGCTTCTGTCATAAAAATGTTTTAGCGGACAAATGACAATTTGTAAGAATTTCTGAGATGGATTTCCGACGTTTCGTCGACAGAGGGAGTCGAGGCACGAGACAAAAACTTGGATTAAAAATTTTGAAGAGTTTGGATCTGTTCTAGTATGATCGAGAAGTGCTCGTAGTCAACAGAATACCGAAGCTGTACGTGTTTCAGGTTACTGACCCGATGGCGCTTAGTTGGTAAGCATGCATCTGCGTGAACAGCGTACCGAGAGAGTATTCTCTTAATTCTCCAACAACTGAAGAAGATCGAACACTAGTTGCAGTTAGAATTCTGTCGGCAAATTACAACAAGCGTGAAAGAGGGCAATGGAAATCTGGAAGAGATTTGGATGCCAAGTGCGGCCCATTTTCATCTCAAAGGTTACGTGAATAAGCAGAACTACCATTCCGAGCAGGCAGAAACTAATGAAGTTCACGAACGAGCAGTACACATCAACGGGGTGGAGGTGTGGTGTACTGTTTCGTCACAGGGGGTCATCGGACAATACGTTTTCAAAATTGAAGACCGAATCACAGTGACTGTCACTTCGTTTCAGAATGTTGATATGTTGCGATCTCTTGTTGCTCCTGCATTTAACAGTATTCCGCAACTTCACGAAAGCCGGTTTCGACAGGCTGGCGCGAGGCAGTCAATGTCAGCTGTGCGACAGTTATTCGGTAACCGTGTCATCTCCAGTTTCTAAGATATTCTCCGCCCCCATCATTGTTATTTATTCTTGTCGAGTCCACTTCACTCGGCCAAGGACATTGAATTAATTGAATGGAAGAATTCAAGTCGGAATTCGTGGTAGCCCAATTGAGATGTCGCAGAAACCAATGAGGAACCTCAAAAACAGGTAGGATTATTGTATAAATACGGAACGACGACCTCTACAGGACGTAATTTTAAAATATTAAAAATTTGGATTACTGTCTCTTAAAAAGCAATAAAGTTTTTGTTGGATTGTTTTTCTGTTTTATTGGGTGTTTTAAACGATTCCGTTTTCCTGTATAATTTTTTTTTACTATACCTACAACTGTAAGGTTAAATACATTTGCTAGTATGAAACACGAAATAGTTATTTCTAAATGTAGTATGTGTTTCTGCGATCTGGACATTATACTTTGAAGAACAAACAAGAAATTATGAGATTCGACTTGTCAGTTTTTCTGATTTCATACTATGCGGTAGTATAGTACACCAGTTTATTTTGCCATTTTAACCCCGATTGCATTTTTAAGGTAAAAATACAATACTACAGATACGATTAACTGTGGTGAGCCACTTAGCCAGGGAGAACTCTGATGCCTGAATTTCGATAAATTCTCGTACGAATAGTCACTTCTGTAAGGTTTTACATGGTACAGTGTTTCTTGAATACTTTTCACTATCTCATATCCCTTATGTGGATCAAAATGAATACTACAAGTAAATAATTCCAGATTAGTCTTTTAAGATGGTGTAGAGCTAACTGTGTGAGAGACGTGGTCCTTGCGGCTTGCACAGGTACAGTGTGCACACCGCAAAGGCGTTCCGTTCCACAAGGCCTGATTTGTTGACGCCACAAACAAGGGCAAATTGCTGTTTATCTCGACCGCCAACCACACACTGTAACCAGCGTAGCTTGTGTAGTTGACATTCTCGAGGAAAGAAGAATTCTCCTTTTTATACCTTTAGGCAGAATACGGAACGAGAGTCACTTGAAGAAGCATATTGTGTCTTATCTAAGTGCTGAAATACACGTGTAGAGTTCGTAAAGAAATAGTAAAATGGAATGGTTTAAGATACTAGAACGTAAATCAATGGGAACCGAGAAAAAGGCCATGGAATTTGACGCATGAAAATTGCAGAAGGCATCTCAAGCATACTCGATGATTGATGCATGGTTGATGAAGACAAATATAATTCACAAAGAAAACTGATTTACCGAAGCCTAATATTTGCGACGAACGACGGAAGGCTTGTAATTGAAAGTACAATGATATGCTGACAGACATAAGCGTAACAGAGCTGAAGGCTAACACACACATTTAACACAGAAATCTCCAAAACATAAACATTAACCAAAAATGGTTCAGTAAAAATTCTAGTAGGCAACACAGTAAGTTCATCACATGAACATTCACAACGGATCTTTATTCTTAGAATACCACTTTTGTTTTGAAGCCACTCTTTATCTTGGAATACCTATACCAAGACAAGGACTCAGGCAGATATTTCACGATGCAACAAGCCAGTCCTTCGATGGTGGTATTGTGAACAAGTTTGACTTTGACTATAGGAATGAAAACTACAGACGCCACCTACTGCTGAACCCACTTGAAAACAGCTCCTTTTGCCGTCTTCATCAGCTCACGCTGTAGTATATTTCCGCCAGTCGCATCGCATCTGTGTCAAATCTGAATCGAAGTGATTCACGGGACGAAAAATTTTCACTCGTGAAATTAGGTCGAGATGCACTATCCTTCATGCAACTCAGACATGCTCCAGCTCCCTAAATGGAACCTTCGCTTCTCCAAAGCAACTGTAACAGTGAGGAAGAGAGGTGGAGTGAGAATGAAAGAGATACGAAAGCAATGATTTGGGATAACATGAATTACCGCCATGTATTTCGTCTGCTACAAGGTCGAAAACGTTAATGACACGATGAAAGGACACGGATACCAGCTGTCGAATACTAGTTGAAACGTTTGTGTATTGTAAACTGTGCTCTTTCGAGCTTTCTGTCTTTAATGAGAGTACTGAAAATCAAAACAACATTAAAACATAAATAATCTGATGCCCGTTCAGTTGCTAAAGATGTTTATTTTTTATACCGACATGACAATATCCTAGCAAGGAATTCATTTTGATTTAAGTATCACTACAGTAAACATTGTCAAATGTTTCTCGCAAACTGTAATTTAATCTATTTAATTTTAAAGCCGTCCTAGGCTGAGTCTGCTTCTTACTGTTGCTGAAACTCACCGTGTTTCGTACAGGGAACATCAGATGCGAGTTGATACTGTTCCCTATTCTATCCCAAACTGCCTTCGTTAACAATACCAAGAGCTTTTTCTATGCGCAGTATTTCATAATTCACGCTCGTCCTGTGCATAGGAAGACTACACAAACTCCAAACTGACACTCAGTAAGACAATGCTTTGCAAGTAACACTTTCATGTAGTTTATTAAGGAGCTGTAATTTTAATATCGTTAAGGTAGGCAGCAACTACTTTACAGTACTACAATTTATCGTCATAAGCCCGACAAGCCATGCTTGGCTGAAATTTATAGCTGATGTGTATAGCGTAACACAAAGTCAACAGCCAGTTCAGAAAAAAATCTTGCAAAGGTTTAAAAGTACTGTTAAAGATTCAGTTAGACTCAATTCGTATATGTATGGAAAGCGGTGAATGAAAATGCAAGTTCTTAAATCTGATCAACATCTTATCCTAAATTCATGTGTGCTTGCCATATGGACAGCTTGCGCAGCTAATCTAAATAAAACGTTAAACAGTATATATCGTAAGTGCGCAAAACAAGCAAATATTCATAAACAGCGAAATGAGACAGATGACAAATGATTTTATATTTCCATCATAACAGAAATGCTCCTCTTTGTACGCACGATGTCCATTTTTAATTAATTTTAATAACTTCCCAAGAAATTGTAGTATATACGGTTGGTCTTGTAAGATTTATTAACAAAAAAATGTGCTCATGAAAATATAGTGCACGTTGCTGCGCTTAAAACACTACTGCCTATCGAAGTGCTTTCTTATTTTCGAGCTACGTCGTTGCACATTTCTCATAAATCTCCCAACCAATTCATTCAGCCGCATATTCTGACCATTTGTGAGGCAAGCCTTCCGTCTGCTTCCAAGAAACAAACACACAAATCTCCACAAATACAACAAAATTTGAGGTACTTCTTATCCGAAAAATTCCAGCACCTTAAGACCCTTAACAACCATGTTATTCAGAGTCAATACACGATTATTCAAAGAAAACTGAATACAGAAAACAACAGAAATTATGCGGGTGCAGGTATTTCTGCTCTTTCAGCAGGTTTGTATCTCTCAGACTGAAAAAAACAGGATTCATTGAACTGCACGTGCTGTGAAACCAGCTATGCTGAAACATTTAAATATTGCAATTAACAACTACATGTGACAGTTGAAAACTCCTTGGCTTTCTGTTACTGCAGACATGTGGTTTACACTAATTAAGCTGTTTCATAAACTTAAAGATACGACTATTGTGGTGTTAATATATAAAATTCAAAATTCATTCAAAGAGACAATAAAAAAGTAAAACAAGCTATTGTAGCCAAATTACTAAGTGAAACAGAGACTCTCTTTTCATTGTTCTCCTAAAGTAATTGCTTGAACATACACACTAGAACCAAGTAAATTCTTAAATTAAATGGTTTAATATTTTCTGAAATGCATGTAATTCATACCACTTTACTCTTCATCAGCAAGTAGTGTGAGAACAATGAGAAGACGAAGAGGACCTACACGTGGTGCCCACATCACAAGATTAGTACAAGCATAATGTCACACCGCAGCCTGTGCGAGAACTACACTTCTCACATAAAGAAGTCGTGAATATGAATTATGATAACTGTAGTGTTGGTGGTTGCTGTGATTGATGTGAATGGAAATGGTGTAAGGTTATCGACAGAAATGAAGCGCTGGCTCGTCAATAAACAATGAAATCATTTGCCGACGTCCTGTAAGGCGTATCATAATTTGGTAATTTGGTCTAAGAAACTCACTGTTGTTTTCTCCACTGTTAGAAACACTACAACTCGAGGCACTACTTACACCCAGTATTGTCGGTTGTATTTAGGTCTACAGTTTTTACCCTCTACAGCTACTTCCAGTAGCACAATAACTCTCAGTATAGCCTGATAAAATCCTGTTTACCACACATTCTTTTTCTTTCATTTCCTACCCTCTCAGTCCACTTCAGCTTGCTTCTGTAATACTAGATCTCACACGCCTTGATTCTCTTTTCGGTTTCCGCACGGCCCATGGTCAACTTCCAGAAGGCTCCATTCTTGATACTGTAGTCTCTTTAATTCGTCTCTATCATGTTGATACTACAAGATTTATTTTGGGAAGGAATGCTATGTTTTCCTGTGATAGGTTGCTTCTTACACCCTTCTTGTTCGTCCATCATCCGTTATCTTGTATCCAGGATGGAAAGATTTATTCACTTCGTCTAATAGGTGGTCCCCCATTTTGATGTTAAATTTACTGTAAATCTCACTCATTCTGATATTCAATCTTCTGTTCGCTTTTTGTTTTATACTTAATCTATATTCGGGGCTGAGTACAACATCCAGTTCAACGGGTGAATCATAATAATGATATCCTTTTCTTCCTATTTTAATGCTACATCTGAATCACAGCCTTCCGACCCTTTAAATCCAAGCGCTTATTTCTTGGTCGTCTATTCCAAACCTTTCCTCTTGGTTATTGTACTTACTGTATATTAGGCCTTATCATTGTGGCTTAGACCTAGGCTGCTGATCCATTAAACGATCTTGCGCAATTTCTGGATCTCTTGTGCTATGTTGATAAAACCCACAGTATCATCATTAGGACTCTAGGGACATTACGAATTAGGGAAGATACAAATTAGGACTCGATCGTTGTATGTGCTTTGTCTGTAACCGCGAATTTTTATGTCTTTCTGCGGTTGAAACCAGTTCGTTGTGTGTTCTGTCAGGCAATTGTTCATCTACTCTGAAAGACCACAGGCCTTAGTCCCGGACGATCCGCTCAGCTGCTTTTTACAGTAGTAACCGAAGCAGAGTGGCGGCCATTCAGCGCCCAGAGATTTATAGCAACAGAACAAGCACGAGACAATGTGTGGGTTAGCACTCTTCGTGCAAACTGAAAAAGTGTCATAAAGGGGAAAAATTCGGATAGTAATTTACTCCACATCAGCTGTACACACTGATATCTCACGTTTCCGAGTATATTTGGTAACGTATGAAAAAAATGGAACAGAGGTGGAACATAAATAAAGCACGGTGCTTTTTTGCGGTATTGATATTGAAATAATGTGTGCGGCCGTGGATTTTTATACTCTGTGAGAACAATAGAGGGAATAAAAGCAGAGGTCTGTGTGAATCAGTGCTCTGCGTCGATCTCATGTGAAAGGAACGCGCTGGTAAAATGGACAGGTACGGTTGCAGGGTGAGTGATCCACTGTGTGGGAAGCAATGTTCGTCTGACTTCACTTTACGCCTGAGTAGCGCAGCGACTGCAGTTTCTCGACTTAGAGGTCACGTAACTGCTGCGCAACGGATGCTGCTACTTTGGAAACATTTTGTTGTTAGAAACAAACAGGAGCTCTGCTTTACGAAACTTTAAGAACAGTGGCGGATTTACATATGGGCCGACTAGGCACGGGCCAAGGGCGGCACCTTAAGGGGGGGCGGCAGTATTTGCTCTGTAGTCATATTAACTTTTTACGTTTTAAAATAACTGCGCTTGCAAACGACAAAATTTTTTAATATTGTTAAACAACTTTGAATATTTCTGTGGGATCTGAAATTTAAAAACCTCTCCCACACAGGCCTGATTTAGCTTCACTGTTCAGGATAGTATAAAACATGCGTGTAATAAGGGAATGTTCATTCCCAAAGCAGGCTTATCACATTCACAAAGTTCAGTACTGTACTATCCTGATTAAATTGAGCTTAACGTAAATTCTCTAAGGCAGTGAAGCAATTTCGAAGTCTCGGTGCGACGAAAATTGTCAGTCGATCTCCTGAAAACATTTGTAATAATTATTAACTTTCGGTGATCACATGAGGAAGACCGGAGATCCGCTGGTAAGACCGTGTTAGCCCATTTATTGAAAGTAATAAACTGGATATCTTGAGTGTACAAAACGGCAGGTTCGTTCAGTGTAAATCAGACGTTCCCCACTGATCCCGTGCAACACAGCGCAGTAAGCAGACACTGTCAATAATAATCAGTTAAATAATACGCGAACACACTTTAGTTTAGCTCATGTATTAAATTCCTTGTCATACAGAATCTCATCAAGATGGCGACTAGCTCAACAATACATACATATGCATCTTCGTTCTTTCACGGCTAATCGGCAAGATCTGAATCATTCTTTTCATAAGAGAAAACATAGATAGCAGAGAAGTTATTCCATGGAGTAAATGCACGCTCCAAGGAATAATTGGGCTTGAAACTACTTTCAATTGATAATCATAGTATATTAAAATTTAGGAATCGGTAAGATAAGAAGAGATATATCGAGATATGTACTGAGTTATATAATTTATAAAAAATTCTGAAAATGTAATGGTGAGACCGCTGCAAGAGACATTACAAACATGCCAGTTAAAATAAGTATTCAGAATGAAATTCGGCAGTATAAATCTGGAAATATACATAGTCTATTTGGTGGCTGAATGGACATGTAACATTGCGTTTCTGTCTGGGATCATTTTCATCATTGTTCAAAATATTTTGAAGCAAGCTGTCAGTGTGGCAATCTAAAATACAATGTTTGAAACGTTATTTTACCGAGAACGTTGTCGGCTTCTACTTAACTCTGCCATATTTTCCCCGTTAAAATACCGGGGCCCCCGAAAAACTGTCATCAACTATTCAGCAGTTTCTTAAATAGTGTGGCATGTGTGGGCCTCACAATGTAAAACCCGACTCTGCTTAAATTTCTTGTAGAAATTACAGGGACGTATCAAGTCAACCCTCTGTCACTGTAATTAATGCGAAAGGTCTATGGTGTTCAATACCTGAGCTTTGATTTCATAACACCCGTTTAACAAAACATGCTGATACTGGGAATGTTTTACATATTTAAACACTTGTTTATATGAAAAGAACATAAGCAGAATATCTAATAAGGTGTGAAACACATAACAATTAAAAAAATTTTATTTATTTGGTTACTTAGTCACTTTTCTTGGCGAAAAGAGAAGAAGAAACAAACTTTCGTTTATCTTGTTTACATTACTGCAGCCTGCACGATATCAAAGTTCCCATTCTGTGCAATTAAATAGTTCTTAACGAAGCTTTTTTTCTTCGAGGAAAGGTTATTTTTATTTTATGTTGAAACAAAAGGTGCATTTGTGTGTAGACATAACAGCAGTGTTCACCAAATGACAACACTCCTCATTAACTGCCAATTACATAAACTTTTTAGTCTGGCTTGTCAGCCCACAGAAACCGCTAAAATGTTATAAGAGTCGACCCAGCACACCTCACTGCAAGTAACTGCCAAAATTATTTGCTTTTTAAATTAGAAAGACAGTGTCAAGAATATACAGAACATATTGGAGTCCGAGCTAAAATTCCGGCGACGCGAGAAACAGAAGCCAAAAAAGGGACTGCCCCGTTTTCTTTATGAGACGAATTCCAGCCGGCAGGTGTTGTTCTACTCTTCACTGACAACAGACAAACAGGCCACAAATAAATTAAATTATTCTGAATTGTCGTGTTTTCATAGCACAGTTACGCCGAGTAATCCGAGTTGGTCAGTTCATCGCTGCGTGTTTAAAGGAACAATTTTTGTGCTCGTGTGCCGTGTGTAATGTAAAGAGCTCTGTGCTCACGTGCTGTGTATTACCATTGGAACTGGATACAGTCTTGCTTTCCTTCCTTTTACAGATTTTTTTCTTTTGCTTTGGCTGTTGGTTGACAGTTTTGTATGTGCCTTAACATGAATAACAGTGAAAAAGGCAAACGTGCAAATTTAAGTGGGGCAGCATTTCGGAAATTATCGAAGGAAAGGCGAGAACGAGAACTCAATGTTCTAAAAACGCTTGGCAGAAAGATAACCTTTTCGCAAAAAATGTTGCTAGTTCGACTTCGAGTTCAAGTAGTACGGATGACATTTCTGGCACTGCAGCTGTTGTAAAAGAAGTGAATACAGACGAAACAAAAGTTGAAAATGAAGAAAAGTAAATTCTTATTGATTTAGGGTTTCACGAAAAATTGAGTTTCGAGTCAGACATTACAAAAATAAATACTCTAGTTAGAGATGAACCTGAAGAATGGTGTGTTAATGAATCAACAATCGACTTTCTCTTACAACGTGACATTAATCGAAATAGTAACTGTGATTTTTCTAATTCAAGAAGATCAGTAGATGATAAAAGCAGGTACTTGAACAAAAATTTATTTTATCGTAAAATTTTAAATGATGAATCAACTTTACTTGATTTTTTTAGTACACTCCTGTAGCACCGGTATTGTTTCTTGTGCAGTCATGTAAATTGTTCGGAGGTTAGGCCGCGATTGCTACTAACGGTACTGCAGATTGGAAAAATATTTCTTATATCTTATCACTTGAACACAATAATTCTGAGTTATCACTCTTAACAAGAGAAAAGTCACTTGGAACAACAGAGAACCATTTCCAGTCATATGTTGAGACAGAAAAAATGTACTGGCGCAGTGTGTTATAAAGGGTGTTTGCAGTAGCGAAGAAGCTAACAAGTCGTGGACTTTCCCTACGTGGACACATTGAAAGTTACAATTTATTACATAATGCTCAATTTCTTATATCTCTTGAACTTTTAGCCCAGTTTGATCCTTTTCTCGCAGAACACATTGAACGATACGGAAATCCAGGGTAGGGACATGCAAGTTATCTTTCTTCAAGAATCTGTGATAAAATAATAGAGCTTCTTTCTGAACGAATAAAAAGAATTATCACAAGTGAAATAAAACAGGCCAAATATTTCTCTGTTATAGTAGATTCTACTGCGGACACTACGTATATTGATCAACGATCACTGATATTAGGATATGTGAACTAGAATGGTGAACCTGTTGAAAGTTTCATTCTGTTTTTACCACACGCGTGACACCAGTCCGAAAACTTACTTGAGGCTGTAATAAAAGTCCTGTCTACGATATTACTGACTGTAGAGCCAATCATATGACAAGGCAAACAATATGACAGGAACCTACACTAGTTTGCAGGTACGATATTACTGACCGTAGAGGCCAGTCATTTGCTAACGCAAGCAATATGTCAGGAGCCTTACGGCAAGAGAAAGGAATAAAAGTGAGATAGTGTTAATAATTTCATCCTTCTTTACCTCCTGTGCATTACTGCAGATGACGTGTCACTGAGCACATTTGTACTGTGCATGCAGTACATGTGAGGTGCCTAGCTCTTTCCACTGCCCTGTGTGGAAAGCATAAGTTCTTGTACAGTTCACTAACCTACTGTCTTCATTATGGTGATGTCCCCAGTGCAGAAAACAGCAAGCAGGTCGTGGATTCTTTTTCTTGAGGCTAAAATTAACTTCGCAAGGAACTGCTGCTACGAATAAACTATAACTCATTTGGGATGCCACTCGCGTTTTTACTGATATAGACACGAGAAACTATTCTTGATCACAACGTATTGAACATATCTTTCCACAGTCATTGTATCTCGCTAAAATAACGTGAACTACATCTTGCCACAGACAACATGTCTGTCTACTGCAACCGTCAGAACTGGAGCATAAAATTACATGAATCAAATTCTACTATTACAGACAACATGTCTGTTCCTAGCAACGGTCGGAACTGTAGTAAATAAAATTGCATGAAACAAATACTGCTATAACAGACAACATATCTGTCTACTGGAACGGTCAGAACTGGAGAGACGGACTGCCCGAGACACTTCGCGCGCCAAGCCAGCAAGGCGTGACCCGAACGCCACCGAAGCCCATCGGCAGTAATATCGTCCGTCTTTTGTTTTAGTAATACTTTGATTTTAACAATTTTGAAATGACTGATTGATAGCTGACTGTTGAGAGATGTTTATTTAAAAATGAAGTAATTTGGATGACAGGTTTAATTAATAATAGCAACTAAAGTTTAACGTTTCGCCCTACCGCCGAACACAGGAGCCAATCACAGAGCAGCAGCATCATGCAGACGGTCTTTCTCACGGGAATGGTACCGAATCTAACATCTATCACTGGTACCTCATCCCACATTGCGTCATCTCTATGCTTCTTGCATCTCCACTGCCCTGGGAATAGCTTCCTGGAGCCTAATATCATGGCTGAATCAGCCAGAAATATTACAGGCTACACTGGTCTGCAGCACGCATTAAAGAATGAAATCCGGAAACAGATTATGTGCCTTGTACAGCACATTCTTTGAATTTAGTCGGCACTAGTACTGCAAGCTGTTGTCAGAAAGAATGTTTATTTTTCAATGTAGTGCAAAACCTTTATAATTTTTCCCCGCTTTCCACAGCGCTGGGATAAACTTATTTCTTTCGTGAATCCAGGAAGCAAAACGGTAAAAAGTATATCAAAAACACGTTGGTCAGCAAGAGAGGAAGTGTCTGTAAGTCTATGTGGAAACTTGAAGAGCGTATCAATGACCTCACACATATTGCCAATAATACGTTTGAAAGACCACTTGTGTGAAATGAGGCTTCATCTTTATTGAGTCAACTCAGCATACTAGAAACACTATTCATGATGACAGTTTGGAAGGACATACTCCAGAGATTTAATAGTGTAAATCTGAATTGCAAAGCGTAAATATTGATTGATTCGTGGTATGTTGGGGATTATGAAAATAAATCCTTGGAGATTGTAACTGATATAGACTATGAATTCACCTGTGAAAGATGACGAAAACGAAAACTTTATGATGATGTAGAAGCGGACTCGAAAGAAGTTTTTCTGACTGGAAGGGGAATATTTAGAATCCTGATATTTCTCCCAGTACTCGACAACTTGTACACCGAATTAGTGAGGAGGAAGAAAACTATGGAACACTTTTGGAGTCCTTCACAGTTTTCAGTAACCTTAAGAACTGTTCACCTGACGATATTGCTGCACGTGCAGCAAAACTCCAAGCATCATGTGACACAGATTTAGAGCTTTCCTTCCCTAGCGAATGTGTACATTTAGCGGAAGATTTGAAATCTTCTGAGATTACTGATGTACCAGTCGAAATGAGTAAATTTTTGCGAAAAGAGAGGGTACAGTCCTTGTTTCCTAATGTTGATGTTGCTCTTAGACTACTTCTACGTATGGCACTTACAAATTGTTCAGCAGAACACTCGCTTTCGGCTCTTGAAACACTGAAATGGTACCCACGTTCTATGTTGCCTGAGGAGAGATTGAACCCATTATCCATTCTTCACATCGAAGCCGACCTCCTAACTGATAACCGTCTGAACTATGAAGATATGATCAACGAGTTTTCTTCCATTAAAGCAAGATGAAAACTTTGCTCACTGGTGAGTTTTTTTGTTTATTCATATTAGTTTTAAGAATATACGAGTGTAATGTGATTTTTACTACAACTTAGAGCACATTCATTAGATTTACAAACTACATATTACTTGTTTCTTTTACAACCGCCGATGGCAGAACGCGGAACTAAACCTCGTTTAATTGCAGACGTGACCGAAGGCGCCCGACAACACTAAACAATACCCGAATCACCCAGGCCGCTCGGCGCTGTACAGTCAGGTCATACTGATACGGTGGTATATTAAAACTGATGCGTATTCTTGGCGTCTACTGAAATGTATAGGTTTCGAGGAAGAGTACGCAAAGATCATAAAGTGTTAACAAAAAACGTAGTTCAGTTCTGTCGATAAATACGTAAAAGCTTTGCTAATACCGTTAGGAAGAACTATGGTGAGAACAGTAGCTGCAATACAAAACTGTTCTGCCCTTACATGGATTAAAGGTATTGGCCCAAACAATCTGACACCTTAAGAGCAAAACAACTTTAATTCGAAATCGGCTGAAGACCCATCACTTAAGACTCAACGAAATTAAATTTTTAAAACATTTTCCAACTTGAAAACACACGTTGTTGCTTGTGGGAATGCCCCAGCAGTTGACAACGAAATCCAAACAACACAATGTGAACAGTCGTGACTTGTTGGTACATTAAGTCAAATCTCTACTTTCGTGTTCAGGACCGGTCAGCCACGGAAATCGTAGCAATGGAAACAGCATTGTACTGTACTTTCCAACCGCGTGTAGACGCCGCCAGCTGCCCTGGCCAAACTATACGTTGCAGAGATTTCCTCGCTGCTCCACCCCAACCGAAAAACTAGTCGCATAGAGCACGGCCGAAAACTGTAAGGGCCAGGCCAAAGATAGTCCAAAGTACGAATATCGATACACACCGTAGCTGCTACTTGTGGAGGGAGAGGATAATAGCATGATCGGCATAACTGCGGGAGACTAAACACAGAACAGCAACGAAGGTTTAATCCAACGCATAACATGAGTCAGCTATGGCTCAATTACGATTCCAATATTTCTTTTCAATATCACCATGGTTAGAACATGCTTCAGGCCAGACTCACATTCTTATTTTTATGCAGTTTTGGGTCAATCCCTTCAAGTATTTCAATGAAGGATTGTAGATATTGCTGCTGCTACACTTTGTTTTATTATATTCCAAAATATTTCAATTCGTCTTATATTTCAGTGTTGGAAGACACGTTTCACCATATGGAAATGGTACCCACATTGTACAGGGTCTCATATTAATTGCGCTAACTTTATCAAAGAGTTGAAATCTTACGCGCTTCATCTTCCATTAACTTCGCAGTATTGAGCATTTCCAAGTACAACAACCAATTTATACCAGAGATCTGGTACCTGTCGTTCGTGTAACCATGTAACATTGTTTGTACCGATCACCTAACAACTTTTCTGTGCAGGTGTAGTGAATCCTCCCTGTTTCCATTCTGTTTTCTGCTCTGACATCCTATTACATGCAGATGATATAATTTCCGTTCTACAGCGTTGCTGCAGCATGTAAGCATCGTAGTGCGAATCCGATGCGGGTATATAACCACAGACTCGGAGGTAAAGAATTGCTGTAACATTCGTGTCCTTCGACGTGAGTGATTTAAATGTGCAAATGTGAATTACGGCCCGTTGTTACCAAATGCATCCCAACAGGGGCAACGTGCTGCTATAATTTTCTTGGCTAACGAAAGACATAAAAACGTGGTCATCCACGGGAGAGTGAGGAACATGTATGGGGCAGCATATCTGTCGAAAACCATCGTTGTGGAATGGGCTGCGGAGTGCCGTGCTGGCAGTGGTAGCGTTGTGGAAACCAGTTATTTGGTGAGCAATACTCAGTACACGCCATATAACAGGTTTCCACAACACTACCAAGATCCCAAATATATAATGTTGATATACGAAGTTCACCTTCTAGTATTTGTTTACTAACACCCGCTCACATGGTTTCAGATGACATGATGTTCGCTAAGTAAAAAGACGGCAACAGAAAAAAAAGAGCACCGAAAATATGTCGCAAACAGCGCCAATGTTTGCTTAAAACTTGGCCTGTTGACATGCTGTTTATTTCCTCATCTTTCGTTCAGCCAAGGACCACAACTGCAGATGATGGACAAGGCGGGCGCTGACGTCCGTCGGAGCACCAGGGAAGTGCCAATACTTCAGGAGCAGCGCCAAGTGGGCGCGGACCACGAACCGATCGCCCATCGTGGGTCCGGCGCAGAGAGCTGCCACGACCACAGATGGTGGATGAGCCGGGCGCAGACGTCCGTGGGAGCACCAGGGTGGGGCCAAAACCTCAGGAGGAGCACCTGGCTGGTGCGGACCACGAACGGAAAGCCCGACACAGGACCGGCCTCAGAGAGCTGCCACAGATGGCGACCAAGTCGAGCACGGACGTCCGAGGGAGCACTCGGGAAGAGACAACAACTTACAAGCAGCGAAAGGTGGGTGCGGACGGCAAAGAGGGCACCCAGCGCCCTCTGGACATAAATACTGGAAAAGATCCTTCAATACGGCAGTCTCAGGTAGCACCTGAAGAAATCAAAGTGGGCGAAATATTGTGCCAAAGCGACGCAAACATCCGGCAGTAGACCTGATTACTCCACATGTCAAGATCATGCCGCGAAAGCCTGAAGAGTTAAATCAGAAGACTCTACCGGGAGGAGATGTACCTTAAAATCAAGAAGCTTCGACAGAGGAAGGGGAGGATGCTGAGTTCTCTCAGTTTCCTTCTGAGATGCCAAAAGGGGATGTAGTTCCTGTCTTTACCAGGTACAAGCATCATGTTAACATCAGAAAAACAAACAGAATCAAACACCTCCTGCTGGTAAGAGAAAGAGTGCATGACATGCTCCACCACCTAGATGTCACGTCCACAGATTTGCTGTATCTCCACCTTTCCATAGCAGCTACCGTGGCCCGAGAAGACTGGGACGAAATTGATGGTGCGTTCTGGTCCTTGGCTGAATGCACCATGAGGAAATCAACAGCATGTCAACTGGCCAAGTTTGATCGCCTTAACAAGAAGCTACAACAGGATGAGGACACATGGACAGTAGTCAACGTGAGGGACAAGCAGCTCAGTGAGGCCACCAGAGAAGCACTCAGCATGGGCCCAGAACTGTACTTGTTGCAGGATTCATCAGTTCAGGTGAGCAAGACGTCAACAAGCTACGTTCTAACGTGTCTGAAGAGATCTGCAGGGAGACCTGCAGGGCATTCACGAGGACGAAGCCCCCCAAATCCAACATCTCGAGTGAGGAGATTGTGGCACTCAGGCAACTATGGGAGGCTGTCAGCATTGTAATTATGCCAGGTGATAAGGGTAACTTCATGGTCATTTTAAACAATTTGGAGTATGATAGGAAGGAGCAACAACTTCTGGAAGACACTGCTTACAAACCACTAGGTGATGACCCCACTGATAAGGTGGACAAGAAGACCCAGAAGTTGCTGAATGAGACAGGTCTACCTGAACAGGTGATCAAAATGCTTCATCCCAAAGCATCTGCACCACCCAGACTCTATGGACTCCTCAAGGTCCACAAGGAGGGTATCCCTCTTCGACCTATTGTCAGTAACATGGGTGCAGCGACATACCTCACTGCACAATACCTGAAGAAGGTATTGGCACCATATGTGGGCAAATGCACACACCACATTCGGAACTCGGAGGAATTCCTACAATGGCTAAGGCGGCTACACACTGTGGACTCTGACATCATGGTGTTTCGATGTAGTGTCGCTCTTCACACGAGTGCCATTCACCGATTCACTCCATATCATTGGAGAGAAGTTCGATGGTGCCCTGCTCGACCTGTTCAAGAATCTACTGTGCTCAACACATTTTCTTTAAGGGGGTCAATTTTATGAGCAAACAGAAGGAGTGGTAATGGGCTGCCCTTTATCACCAGTGGTAGCCAACATTTTCATGGAAAGATACGAAGACGAGGCGCTTGCATCAGCCACTTACCAACCCAAATGCTGTCTTAGGTATGTTACTGACGCTTTTTTCATTTGGCCCCATGGCAGGGAGAAGCTATATGACTTTTTGGAACATCTAAATTCACGCCACCCAAGTATAAAGTTTACTATGGAGCTAGAGAAGGATGGACAGCTCCCATTCTTGGATGTCCTGGACCAGAGGAAGGCAGATGGCACTCTGGGGCACAGTGAGTATCGTAGGCCCACCCACACCGACTTACGCGTTCAAGCCAGTAGCTGCCACCACCCAGCGCAAAAGAATGGAGTCTTGAAAACATAAGTTCACAGAGCTTGGGCTACATCGGATATGGAAAGTCTGGCCACAGAAGTAGAACATCTTCAGCTGGTGTTCAGGAGAAATGGATACTCCTCGGCAGACAACCAACCACAGGGTAAAGAAGAGGAGGCGTAGAAGGTGGCATACCAGCCATATGCTGGGCCTATTTGTGTGAAGATCTACAGAATTCCTTCAAAATATGATATAAAGAGTATCTTCTGTCCATCCTCCAAAATTGGGACAATGCTAGGGAGTGTGAAGGACGACCTGAGGCTATGTAAACCAGGCATTTACGACATGCCGTGCCATTGTGGAAAGTCATACATTGGCCAGACAACCAGGATGGTGGACATCAAATGAAAAGAACACCACAGGCACACCAGACTCGGGCAGGCAACCAAATCTTCCATAGCGGCGCACTGTCCGGAGCTGAGTCACTCAATGGACTACGACAACAACAAAATTATGACACAGATGCCAAGATTTTGGGACAGTGTCATAAAGTATGCCATCGAGATAAAGCTCACAAACAACCTAATAAACCGAGACAGCGGTAACCAGCTTAGCTAGGCGTGGAGTCAGGCTCTGATGCTTATGAGGGCCCAACAAAAGGAACCAAGAAACTCCTCAAGAAGTAGTAACACCGCACGAGCAGCGCTAGGTGGGCGCGGACAGCAAACGGAGCGCCCGACAAAGGACGGACCTCAGAGAGCTGCCCCAGATGGAGACCAAGTCGGGCGCCGACGTCCAAGAGAGCACCAGGGAAGTGACAACACCTTACAAGCAGCGCCAGGCGGGTGCGGACGGCAAAGAGAGCACCTAGTGCCCTCTGGGCATAAGTACTGGACACGATCCTCCAATACAGCGTCACACAATACGAGCTGCGATGTCACTTGCGACTGATGCGTGTTCTGGAGCTGAGGGTGTGGCGGATCGCCGCCTTCGTCAGCGGCCCCATCCGGCCCTCCACCAACGACAACCTGGCCCATTCCACCGGACTCTGGGATGGTTCGTTCCTTGGACTCTCGACCTTCGCCTGAGAGTGCTGCCTTTTACGCTGGCGGCTTGCCGCCGACGCCGTCCTCTCCTGCTGACACTTCTGGGCGATGTGGCATCGGTTCAGGAATCGATGCCGCCGCCCTTAGGTGAGTAGATAGGGGACATGGCGCGTCAGCGCCGCCTTCACGTGGGACCAGCCCGAACGCGCCGAGGCAACGGCAGGATTCCGCTTCTTTCCCCTGTCTCTCGTCCGCCCTAGACATGCCGGACATCTCCGATCCTGTCAAAGTCTCCGAACAGTCGGACTGCGACTCCCTTGATGGCTTCATGGACGACAGCGACATCGCGTAGGGCCTGGCGGAACATCTCACCATCCTCCGTGACGCTGCGAAGGAGGGAGAATACCCATTTGACCCCACTTTTGGAGCTCGGCAGTTTCTGTACCGTTATGCCGCTGCCGCCGACCATGCAGGTGAAGCAGGAGTTCCGCAAGAGGAAGCCTGCTACGCTCTCTTCCGACTCCGAAGCCACCCCCACCACCGCTGCGCGAGGCAAAAAGCAGAAGGCAGCATTTGACGTGGAGGGATTCACCGTCCCCTGCAAGACAGCGCCCCGCCGCCGCATTACCGCGCCGCCGACCAGTTTGCACCAATTTCTGACTGATTGGCAGCCACTCCTCCCCCTCCCCCTCCCCTCCCAGCCTTCCCAGCCCAAACCTCCGCCACCCCATCCCATTCTGATAGAATATTCTGAACCCTAAACCAATCTCCGTAACCTCCTCACCCATATCACTGAATCTGACAACCGCGTGAAGCAGGCTGGCGAAGACCTCGACCGCCTTTACCTACAATCCCCCACAGACCTCGCGAAGGTGCTCAGAACATCGGCTGCTCCACCTCCCCACAGAGGTCGACGCGGCTCCGGGTGGTTGTCCGCGGCCTCCCTTTTTAATATGCCGCCGACGACTTCCGAGAGGCGTTGCTTGCCCTCAATATTACGCCAGCTGTCATCTCTCTTGTCGTCTCTCCCCGCACCAAACTCCTCACCCACCTTTACTTTGTTTCTGCCGACTACACACCGGCAAATAGAATCCTCCTGACTCTAACCGCCATCGACCATTGTTCGGTCACCATAGAGAAGCCCCGTTCCCACCGCCTCATTCTCATTTGCTACTGGTGGCAGAGACTAGCGCACTATGCGAGTGATTGCACTCGAGCGGTTCGCTGTGTCAAGTGCGCCGGTGGCCATGAATCCACCTCCTGTTCTAAACTTCGAGATGTCCCACCCACCTGTGCTCGCTGTGGTGGCGCCCACATAGGCAACTACCAGGCCTGTCCCAACATTAATGCTTTTAGCGCCCATCAGCGATGCTCCGTGGCCCCTTCCACTGTGGAGCGCCACGCTGTTGGTTCTGCAGGTGCACCTGCATGGTCCAGTCCGCCCAGCCCACCATCCCTCCGACCCTCCCGCCACCCCCCATCTCCCACAACCTTCCCACTCCTTCCCACTCCTCCCCACCCCCTCCTCGCTGTCCCCATTCCCCTCTTGACTCCTCCTCCCCTCCCCCTACCCCCAGCAGGCCCAGTTTACCCCAGCTCCCCCCAGTACCCTCCCCTGCTTCCCCATCTTAATCCTTCCCCCCCCCACCCTCTCGCCTCCTCCCCCATCCCCCCGGGCTTTGGAGACCATATCTCCAGCGCTGTGGACGCTTTGCCGTCTGTGATCGCTGAGGCCCTTGACACCGTCCTACAATCCATTCCCCAATAAATTGCAACCGCCCTTTTCCACTCCCACTCCCCCAACACTGCCACCCTCCCTATGCCCTGTCGTGGCTGTTAGTCTCCATGGCCTCACCGTCCTTATCTGGAATGCCAATGGCATCCAAAACCAGCCAGAGGAATTTAGGCAACCGCATTTGGTGGAACTGCTGTGTATGTACGCGCCTCCCTCTGCCACTACCTGATTACCCTCCCCGCCCCTGCCACTCTTGAGGCCACTAGCGTAATCGTGCACACTGTGCGAGGCCCTATAACCTTTGTGGCCCTCTACTGTAGCCACCACAGCCTTCTCCATGCCCCTGACTTCGCCACAGTCCTGTCTTTAGGCGGCGACCTCTTTGTTGGGGGCGCCTGCAATCCTAAGCATACTGCCTGGCAGAGCCGCCTCATGAACAACCATGGCCATCGCCTCCTTCACGTGGTCGAAGTGCACACTGCCCACATCATCAGCCCATTCGACCCCACCATCTTCCCCCATCGTGGCCCTTCAGGTGTCCTTGACATCGCCCTTGTGAAAGGTCTCCCCCTCACTATCACCCCCACCACTCGTGCTGCCCTTGCCTCTGATCCCGTCCCGTCATCTACTCCATCGACCTTGTCGGGTCTTTGGAACCTCCCCGTGCCTCCTTGGACTTGCGGGACATCAACTGGGACTCCTATCGGCGACGCATCGAGGCGGCTCTGCCCACCATCCCTGACGCCGCCAGGGCGGGAGCTGACCTCACCCTCGCCCAATTCAAGAATGCCGCCGTAGCTGCTGCTGTTGCTGCCAGCCCTCCCCATCCCCCTCATCCGCAATCCCACTTGCGCCCTCTATCCCCGGCCATCTGTGCCCTCATCACTGCTAAAAGCCGGGCCATCTGTGACTGGCAACGCACCCAAGACCCTGCCACCAATCGCAACGAAGCCTGGGAGGCAAAGCTCTCCGCCCTCAACCTCTGTGAAGCGTCTTCCTGGCGCCTGGTCTCCCAGTTCCTCCCTAAGTATCCCTGTATCCCCCCCCCCCCCTCGTGGCTGGCTGTGTGCAATCCTGATGCTAAGGCCAACACCTTGGCTGATGTTTTCACGTGCAGCTTCACGCCGGTCGATGACCCCATTGGCCCCACCCATGTCTGCATGGTCACGACCCAAGTCCACTAGTTCCTCGGCACCCATGACCCTGACGATGTAATCACCCCCGTCATGGATTAGGAGGTCCCCCGGGATCTTCAGTACCTCCATCCTCGGAAAGCTGGTGGCCCCGACACAATGACCAACCAGCTTCTCAAACAGCTTCCCCCACCAAAAGCCTTCAATTCCATCCTCTCCACCGGGCAATTCCCTTCCACTTGGAAACATGCGGAGGTGTTCGCCATCCCTAAACCTGGTAAATATCCTCGCTCCTCTTCCAGTTATTGTCCATTCGGCCTCCTTCCCGCTCTCTCCAAGCTGTTTGAGCGGCTGTATCTAAAGCCAATTCTTATCGATGTCATTCGGGAGCATGTGCTCCCCGACGTTCAATTTGGCTTCTGCCTAGGCCATACCACCATGCACCAGCTTCTCCGCCTTGTCCATGAGGCACTGGACACCATCGAGCGTTGGAAGTGCTTCAGGGCCATCTTCCTCGACGTCTCCCGGGCCTTGGACTCAGTCTGGCATCAGGGTCTGCTGTATAAGCTCTTTGACCATGGCTTCTCCACCTCCCATTTCCGTCTCATCGCCACCTACCTTGAAGGCCGCACTTTTCGTGTTTGCATCCCAGGAAGTTCCTCCACCAGGAGGCATATCAGGGCAGGTGTTCTGCAGTGTAATGTGGTTGGCCCTGTCTTCTACAGCCTTCTCACAGCCGACACGCCCACCATTGCACGGGTTCATCTCGCCCTGTATGTCAATGATACGGTGGCCTGTGCTGGCTCCCGGAGCAAGGCCCTCCTCCATCAAAATCTTCAATCAGCCATCGATGCTCTCGTGGAGTATGCCAGAAAATGGCGCCTCGCCTTTAACCCTGTCAAAACGCAGGCGCTCATCATGTGTCGGCGCCGGTGGCCTGTCAATTACCCCCCCCCCCCCTGTCACTGTCCTTGGTAACCCCACCCCATGGGCAGGGACCGCCAAATATCTGGGGGTCACTCTGGACAGTGCCATCACCTGTATCCCCACATTGAGGACATACGGCGCAAGGCCTTGGGGCGCCTCGGTCAGCTCTGTCCTTTCATCAATCAGTCTTCCTCCCTTCCCCAGCATCATGGCGTCCTCCTCTACACATCCCTGATCTGCCCCATCCTCGAATATGCTTCAGTTGTGTGGGGCAATCCCACCTCTACACGTCTCCAGATGGTGCAGAACCGTGCTCTCCGGCTAGCCCTTCACCTCCCGTACCGTTTCCCCACCCATGAACTTCAGTTGCTTGCTGGCATACCTCTTCTTCACGACTGTGTCTGCTCCTCTGCCATTTCCTTTTATCACCACTCCTGCCAATCTGCCAACCCTCGCCATCACCTCGCTACCACCCGATAGCCTGACCTCCTTGCCCACTGATCCCTGTTCGCCCCTTCTCCCCTCCCCTCCTCTCTCCCCATATTCCTTTCCTTTCATTCTCACCCCCCTCCCTGCCATCTGCTCCACGCCTCTTCCACGTTCTCTAGTCCTTCTTTGCCTCCTTGTTCTAGTCCTCCACTCCCTCCATAGACTCTCCCCCTGGTAACGCTCTCCCTCCCCCCTGGTAACTCTCCCTCTCATTGGTTCTCCCACCCCTCATTCTACTCGTGTCTGTCTCACCGTCCATGTCAGTGACCGGCTAGGTCACCTTCTTCTCCTCTCATTCTCTCTTTGCTTCTTCTCTCCAATCTCATTCCATTGTCAATTGAGCCTTTCGTTTTCCTGTTCCTCTTACTGTCCCTTCTACTATCCTTTTCTCTACATGCCTTTCCTCCACCTCTACTGTCTCTCTCACACTCTCCTGTCTTCTTTGGGTATTTAAAAAAAGCATTAGACTGTAGTCAGCTCGAGACACCGCCATGCCGTTCCCTACCGCCACGACTCCACTCGCCACACCGCCACGAGGAAGGCAAAGCGCATCAGCGCCAGAACTTCCTGATCACGCCGAGGGTCCACCCTCGCTTGTGCAGCGTCAGCGTCAGCGTCCAATAAGGCAGTCTCAGGTAGCACCTGAAGAAGGCAACGAGTTACGTGGCCGAAATATTGTGCCATAGCGACACAAACATCTGGCAGTAGACCCGATTATTCCACATGTCTAAATCTCGCCGGGAAAGCCTGAAGAGTTGAAACTAGTTGCCATAATAAAATCGACATCTTAAATCGAGCTGGACGAACATCTTTGGGATGTTAGCTCGCATGGTGTAGTTCTTTTTAGTTAGACTGTAGTCAGCTCGAGGCGGTTAACCTATAGTAACAGCCTTTTCAATTTAGTTTCGAGCCTCACTTTGCTGTCTGTCGGGTATTGTATATCAATGGGTAAGTGATCATAATGTTTGGCTGCACCACTGTGAAAGCCTGTCTGTACTACAGAAAACCTTAAGGTGGTGTAACGAATGTAATTTCCTTCTTCTGATATTGTAATTATATACATAACTGTTCCTGTTGAAGTACGGTGCTTTACGTATAACAACTATGCTGTGAAGCGAATAAACTGCTTCTCACATGCCGAGTAGCAGGCAGGCACAGTGAACAGAGTGTTTATACACGTTTTCGGCCAAAGTCTTCTTCAGAAAGAAGGCAGAGCGCATACAGACATTCGTACAATCACACACACAAAACTCACAAACGCATGACCGCTGTCTTCGGCTCTCTCAGCCAGAATAATTTTGAAAGAGGGTGGAAATGGGAAACAATAAGTAAGTATCAGCTGGAGAAATTTAGGTCTTGAGATGCTACATCAACAAACGGCACGATCAAGTAGCCATATATTCTGAGGGGACGAGACCTTTGTTAAATTGTGGCTCGGATGTCGGAGCATTTGCGGTTTCGAAGCAATGAAAAACACAGGAAAGAATAAACATACAAGTACAACTATAATTGATGTATACAAGAGAAAATACTGTCTGAAGGGCTCCATTTACGAATGAAATTTGATTGCTTTAAACTTTAGATTGTGATCCGATCGAATAGTACACTTGCAAGCAACGGTAGCTGGCATTTTTATGGAACAGCTACGTCTCTACGCAATTATAGCACCAGATGCTGTATGGGATAAGGCCAAAAAAATCCATCGATATCCCCAACGATAGAAATCGGGAACGGGTATGTCGGAGTCATGTTACGGGAAAGAATAATGGAGGTATAAATGCTGTGATCCTAATATTTTGCACTAGGTAAGATGGCAGACGTGGGAACCTTGTGTTACTTTTGTTGATGTTCATCTTACAACCAAGGAAGGAGAAGCACAAAGCAATCAGTCTAAATCCCATTGTGTTTAACTATTCTTCAAATCTTGACTTCGAATATAAACAGCCATTATTAGTGCTAAAACACAAGCAGAATTATAGAATGAAAATTAATGTACCTTGTAAGTAGGGTGTTTAGGTTATTATATTGGTAACGCCACGTAGCGCTCTGTATGAAAATCACTGGCTGTGCTGTGTGCAATCTCTGGCTAGTTTACATTGTTGTCTGCCATTGTAGTGTTGGGCAGTTGGCTGTTAACAGCGCATAGCGTTGCGCAGTTGGAGGTGAGCCGCCAGCAGTGGTAGATGTGGGGAGAGAAATGGCGGAGTTTTGAAATTTGTAAGACTGGATGTCATGAACTGCTATATGTACACTCCTGGAAATTGAAATAATAACACCGTTAATTCATTGTCCCAGGAAGGGAACTTTATTTACACATTCCTGGGGTCAGATACATCACATGATCACACTGACAGAACCACAGGCACATAGACACAGGCAACAGAGCATACACAATGTCGGCACTAGTACAGTGTATATCCACCTTTCGCAGCAATGCAGGTTGCTATTCTCCCATGGAGACGATCGTAGAGATGCTGGATGTAGTCCTGTGGAACGGCTTGCAGTGCCATTTCCACCTGGCGCCTCAGTTGGACCAGCTTTCGTGCTGGACGTGCAGACCGCGTGAGACGACGCTTCATCCAGTCCCAAACATGCTCAATGGGGGACAGATCCGGAGATCTTGCTGGCCAGGGTAGTTGACTTACACCTTCTAGAGCACGTTAGGTGGCACGGGATACATGCGGACGTGCATTGTGCTGTTGGAACAGCAAGTTCCCTTGCTGGTCTAGGAATGGTAGAACGATGGGTTCGATGACGGTTTGGATGTACCGTGCACTATTCAGTGTCCCCTCGACGATCACCAGAGGTGTACGGCCAGTGTAGGAGATCGCTCCCCACATCATGATGCCGGGTGTTGCCCTGTGTGCCTCGGTCGTATGCAGTCCTGATTGTGGCGCTCACCTGCACGGCGCCAAACACGCATACGACCATCATTGGCACCAAGGCAGAAGCGAATCTCATCGCTGAAGACGACACGTCTCCATTCGTCCCTCCATTCACGCCTGTCGCGATACCACTGGAGGCGGGCTGCACGATGTTGGGGCGTGAGCGGAAGACGGCCTAACGGTGTGCGGGACCGTAGCCCAGCTTCATGGAGACGGTTGCGAATGGTCCTCGCCGACACCCCAGGAGCAACAGTGTCCCTAATTTGCTGGGAAATGGCGGTGCGGTCCCCTACGGCACTGCGTAGGATCCTAAAGTCTAGGCGTGCATCCGTGCGTCGCTGCGGTCCGGTCCCAGGTCGACGGGCACGTGCACCTTCCGCCGACCACTTGCGACAACGGCGATGTACTGTGGAGACCTCACGCCCCACGTGTTGAGCAATTCGGCGGTACGTCCACCCGGCCTCCCGCATGCCCACTATACGCCCTCGCTCAAAGTCCGTCAACTGCACATACGGTTCACGTCCACGCTGTCGCGGCATGCTACCAGTGTTAAAGACTGCGATGGAGCTCCGTATGCCACGGAAAACTGGCTGATACTGACGGCGGCGGTGCACAAATGCTGCGCAGCTAGCGCCATTCGACGGCCAACACCGCGGTTCCTGGTGTGTCCGCTGTGCCGTGCGTGTGATCATTGCTTGTACAGCCCTCTCGCAGTGTCCGGAGCAAGTATGGTGGGTCTGACACACCGGTGTCAATGTGTTCTTTTTTCCATTTCCAGGAGTGTATTATGACTTTTGAAGACTACTAAGGTAAATACATTCTTCGTTCTCTATCAAAATCTTTCATTTGCTAAGTATGCTTATCAGTAGTTATTGCCTTCAGTAGTTTGAATCTTTTATTTAGCTGGCAGTAGTGGCGCTCACTGTTTTGCAGCAGTTAGAGTAACGAAGTTTTTTTGTGAGGTAAGTGATTTGTAAAAGGTATAGGTTAATGTTAGTCAGGGCCATTTTTTTGTAGAGATTATTGAAAGTCATATTGAGTTGCGCTAAAAATTATTGTGTGCAATTTAATGTTGATCAGAATAAGTAAAGAGAGTAATGTCTGAGTACGTTCAGTTTTGATCATCTGTTTGAAAATCAAATAATGTAAGAGGTTTATCAGCACAGTAATTCATTAATTTTTGTAAGGTGATGTTTCAGCCTTACACAGAATTACCAAACTATCAGTTCAGTAAGTCATGGCAGCAAAGTACTAATACGAACTGTTTGCGGACGACTGGGAGAACTGGTGGAAACCGACCTCGGGGAGGATAAGTTTGGATTCCGTAGAGATGTTGGCACACATTTAGTATTGACCCCACAAATTATCTTAAAAGATAGAGTAAGAAAAGGCAAACCTACGTTTCTAGCAATTGTAGACTTCGAGAAAGCTTTTGAAGATGTTGACTGGAATACTATCTTTCAAATTCTGAAGGTGTAAAGGATCAAATACAGGGAGCGATAGGCTATTTCCAATTTGCACAGAAACCAGATGGAAGTTATAAGAGACGAGGGGCATGAAAGAGCAGCAAGGGTTGGAAAGGGATTGATACATGTTTGTAGTCTGTCCTTGATGTTATTCAATCTGTATATTGAGCAAGAAGTAAAGGAAACAAAACAAAAATTTCGAATAGGAATTAAAATCCGTAGAAAAGAAATAAAAACTTTGAGGTCTGCCGATGACATCGTAATTTTGTCAGATACAGCAAAAGACCTGGAAGAGCAGATGAACGGAGTCGACAGTGCCTCGAAAGAAGGATATCACATGAGCATCAACAAAAACAGAGTGAGGATAACAGACTGTAGTTGAATTAAATCCCCTCCGCCACACACCGTCAGGTGGCTTGCGGAGTATGGATGTAGATGTAGATGTAGAATTAAATCAGGTGATGCTGAGTGGATTAGATTAGGAAATGAGACACTTAAAGTAGTAAATGAGTTTTGCTATTTGGGAAGCAAAATAACTAATGATGGCCGAAGAAGAGAGGATATAAAATGTAGATTGGCAATGGCAAGGAGAGATGAGAAATTTGTTAACATCGAGTATAGATTTAAGTGTGAGGAAGTCGTTTCCAAAAGTTTTTGTATGGAGTTTAGCCATGTATGGAAATGAAATGTGGACGATAAATAGTTTAGACAAGAAGATAATAGAAGCTTTCGAAATGTGGTGCTACATAAGAATGCTGAAGATTAGATGGTTATATCGCGTAACTAATGAAGAGGTACTGAACAGAATTGGGGATAAGAGGAATATGTGGCATTACATGACTAGAAGAAAGTGCGGGTTGGTAGGACATGTTCTGAGGTATCAACGGATCACCAATTTTGTATCGGAGGACAGCTTGGAGGGTAAAAACCATTGAAGGACACCAAGAGATGAATACACTAGAGAGATTCAGAAGGATGTAGGTCGCAGTAGGTACCAGCAGAAGAAGAACTTGCGCAGGATATAGTAGCATTGTGTGGTGCATCAAACCAGTCTCGGAGTGAAGACCACAATAACAAAAAACATAAAACGATAATCTAACACCATGTTGTCCAATAGCAGCAATCCATTCTGTTCGACATATCATTATCGTTACAATTCAACAGATTCGCTGCCATTCATGTCAGCAAATGCATTTACAAGTGTACAGACAGAAGGTCACTGTAAACAACAGGAAGTACTACAACTTTAGTTTACGTCATGTGGTACAAGGAATGCCTTCTATGTTACGAATTAACTAATAGAGTTTTGTTTCAATACAGTAGTTTAAGGACCATTTTAATGTAGTACCAGAAGCTAAAATCATATTTGCATATCACTTTAACCTATTCAAGAAATACCAAATTACAACGTACTTTCTCATAGATTAAAACTGTGTGCCCGATTGAGAGTCGAACTCGGGACCTTTGCCTTTCTCGGGCAAGTGCTCCACCATCTGAGCTACCGAAGCACGACTCACGCCCGGTCCTCACAGCTTTACTTCTGCAAGTATCTCGTCTCCTACCTTCCAAACATAACAGAAGCTCTCCTGCGGCAGCTCTGATGATAGAGCACTTGCCCGCGAAAGGCAAAGGTCCCGAGTTCGAGTCTCGGTCGAGCACACAGTGTTAATCTGTCATGAAGTTTCATATCAGCGCACACTCCGCTGCAGAGTGAATATCTCATTCTTGATACTTTCTCATATCTTAGTGGTGCAGCGATACATCAAAGCCTATGAAAAAGATGGTAAGTAAGTTCACGTACTACATGACGTTTAAAATAAAAATTACAGATTTTAAAAAAAAAATTGTTGAAGGTCTCCTTCACAAAATACATTAGCATACCAGAGTGAAATTCGTCAGAAGCTAAAACCAAACTAAAATTCGACAGAAGCCAAACGCTAGTTTATTCACTAATATCGTAGCAGGTATGTAGTCCACTAAATATTTAACAGAAAAGAAATAAAATACTTACATACAATTTATGTGAAGATTTGTTAACATCTTAGTAAAATAATAAAGATCAAAATTCCAAGGCCAATTTAACCAGCCACATTTAATAAAATATACAAACGTCCTCCACTGATGTAAAACTTTTTGCAGAAGCGTATTGTGTAGTTCCAACTGCTTCACGCTGTTTGCAGAAAGACGCTAAAACAAGCTGTGCTTATACCTATCCTTTACGCTAAAGTTGAATAATGATTTACTTGTTTGGTGGTAAAATAGATGTAGCATTCCGTAGTGCCAACAATATGAAAGACAAAACGACGCTCTAATAATAGTGGATTATATTCGCACGTACTATCCTGCCAAGCGCTGTAATTTTTAAAGGGAGGTCGAAATTCACATATTAGCTTGCCCCAGGGTCGTGACATCTGTTGCTATGAAGCAGCAGTTCGTCGAAGAGCTTCCAAACGCATCTTGTAGCAGCTTTGAAAGACACTATGTATTTCATTCTACTCTTCTTCCAAGTCCTCTGACATATCTGATAAATTACACTTGAACTTTAATTGCCTATCCAAATCTGTCCTTGGTTTCCTTTACTGCTTTCTCGATGAACGGTTTTAATAACATTGCGAATGGGCTATGACTTATCTTAGCCGCTGCATCTCTTTCATGCTCCCTTAGATTTTACAATCGCAGATGATCTTTTGCTTCGTATACTTTATTCCTGATACCCCGAAAATTATAAAGAGTCTGCTTCAGTCAATTCATCGAGAGCCTTCAGTAAACCTGGAAGCGCTATGAAAATGTTTGTCTTCGTCAACTTTTCTAGAAGAAAGATTAGTCGTAGTGACAGCACTGTCTCACGTGTCTGAATATTTTCCTGGAGCCCAAACTGATATGCTGCAGCGCCAAGTTCTACCAGTTACTTCCGCCCTTCTAGAAGCAACTCGTATCCATATTTTGCAGCCAAAACTTATGAAACAGATAATTCGCAAGTATTTAGCGTGAGTCACAACCTGACTTCTTTGGAAATGGAACTAATGTAATCTTCTTGAAATAATTATAGGCTAACGACACCTGTACAGAGTGTGGAATAGACGAACGAAATCGCTTAGAAAAGTATTGTCCGAAATATCTTTGAGGACTAAATTCACAAGGAAGTTTAAACTGTGTGACGAACTGCGTTTAGTTCTCAGAGCCTTGTCCTAAGAAGGAAATGCTATTAGCGACTGAGTTGTTCATGTTCCGCCCTCACAGCTTGCCTCACGCTTACCAGCATAGTCTGCTGGACTAAGAATTCTGGATGGCCGAAAAGCAACGTTTTAGATACAGCAAAGAGATTCAATCGGTCTTGAAGTTTCAAAGCAGCGCACACTCCACTGCGGAGTGCAAGGTCCACTCTTGTCCCATCGCACTGTTCGCTGGTAGAGAAGTTGGCAAGAAGACCTGAGCGAACTCCCTTGGCACTAACCCAGCACATGACATGACCCAAAAATACGCATTGACCTGAAGTGGTTACCACATCATAAAGAGGTTTATTCTCAAAATTTCGAGAGATTTATTTATTACGCCATAGCGCGCTATCTATGATTTCATCGTAGGTTGCACTCTTTCTAGCGGTATCAACAGCATCTCTCTAATATAAATCGAGAGCTAATTATGCAGTAAGCATTATTACATCTAACACAACACTACTTCTCATCACCACAACTGTATCTACATTTAATGAAGCCCACACACATTGCAATACCTAGGAATTTCTACCATTAGGATTACCTCCAAATACACTATTGGCCATTAAAATTGCTACACCACGAAGATGAGGTGCTACAGAAGCGAAATATGACCGACAGGAAGAAACTGCTGTGATATGCAAATGATTAGGTTTTCAGAGCATTCACATAAGGTTGGCGCCGGTGGCAACACTTACAACGTGTTGACATAAGAAAAGTTTCCAACCGATGTCTCATTCACAAACAGCAGTTGACCGGCGTTGCCTGGTGAAACGTTGTTATGATGCCTCGTGTAAGGAGGAGAAATTCATACCACCACGTTTCCGACTTTGATGAAGGTCGGATTGTAGCCTACCGCGATTAATGTTTATCGTATCGCGACATTGCTGCTCGCGTGAACCAAGATCCAATGACTGTCAGCAGAATATGTAATCGGTGGGATCAGGAGGGTAATACGGAACGCCGTGCTGGATCCCATCGGCCTCGTATCAATAGCAGTCGAGATAACAGGCTATCCGCATGGCTGTAACGGGTCGTGGAGCCACGTCTCGAGCCCTGAGTCAACAGATGGGGACGTTTGCAAGACAACAACCATCTGCACGAACAGTTCCACGACGTTTGCAGCGGCATGGACTATCAGCTCGAAGACCATGGCTGCAGTTCCCCTTGACGCTGCATCACAAACAGGAGCGCCGGCGATCGTGTACTCAACAACGAACCTGGGTGCACGAATGTCAAAATGTCATTTTTCGGATGAATCCAGGTTCTGTTTACAGCATCTTGATGGTCGCATATGTGTTTGCCGACATCGCGGTGAACGCAAATTGGAAGCGTGTATTCGTCATCGCCATACTGGCGTATCACCCGGCCGCGATGGTGTGGGATGCCACTGGTTACACGTCTCGGTCACCTCTTGTTCGTATTGACGGCACTTCGAACAGTGGACGTTACATTTCAGATGTGTTACGACCCGTGGCTCTAACCTTCATTCGATCCCTGCGAAACCCTACATTTCATCGGGATAATGCACGACCGCATGTTGCCGTTCCTGTACGGGCCTTTCTGGACGCAGAAAATGTTCGACGGCTGCCCTCGCCGGCACATTCTCCAGATCTGTCACCAATTGAAAACGTCTGGTCAATGGTGGCTCTACACAATACGCCAGTCACTACTCTTGATGAACTGTGGTATCGTTTTAAAGCTGCATGGGCAGCTGTACCTGCACACGCCATCCAAGCTCTGCCAAGGCGTCTCAAGTTCAGAGGTGGTTTTTCTGGTTACTGAGCCTGAGTGGCCGAGCGGTTTTAGGCACTACAGTCTGGAACCCCGCTGCTGCAACGGTGGCAGGATCGAATCCTGCCTTGGGCATGGATGTGTGTGGCGTCCTTAGGTCAGTTAGGTTTAAGTAGTTCTAAGTTCTAGGGAACTGATGGTCTCAGAAATTAAGTCACATAGTGCTCAGAGCCATTTGAACAAGTAATTTTTTCTCAGAATCTGTGCACCCAAATTGCGTGAAAATGTAATCACATGACAGTTCTAGTATAATACATTTGTCCAATGAATACCCGTTAATCATCTGCATTTCTTCTTGGTGTAGCAGTTTTAATGGCCAGCAGTGTAGTTTCCCTCCTATCTGCCATTAGCATAACACTTGTTTTTGTCTATCACGTTCCACAACGCACTCCATCATTCCCTGGATATAGTCTCCGCCCGATAACTCGGCACTGCGGAGAGTATTGTGGTTGCATATATCTCTCGCTGTCGTCGGCGTTTTGGCCACAGGAGATGATTCCACTATTCTGAAGGAGCATCGCTACAGCCAGTAGAGTCCAAATTCTTCGTGTACATCTTGCTTAATGAAGGTTCCTTTTAGTGTACAGGGAGTCGGAGGTGGAGGTGGAGCGACTATCGCTCTTTCCGTACACCATCTGCAGATGGCAAAGAAGGTAAAAGAAAATGTATGTAGCTCACGAATCCTTTACATATACATAGGTACGATGAGCGGAAAGGAATCGGAGGTGGAATTTGCTGAAAGATGAGCCGAGCATCTTTCCGCTGTTCCAAAGCACTCAACGCAGCCGAGATCACGTCACATTTCCGCCCTCCGAGGTAATTTGAAAGCGAGGCCTGCTGCGCTTCCGGAATCCGCTCCCTCCGTGAATGCGTATCGTGTAAAGGCCGCTCGGACGAAAAGACATTCCATGAGGCACGTCGCATGGCGGACCCGTTATTCAAGGCGGGCTGCCTTTCAGATCGTCAGGTTTCCGCCGAAAGGGAAGGAATGCAGGAGCCGATTCAAACGGCGGCCTTTTGATCCGGCCGCTCCGAGTAGCCCCGTGTTATCGCCGCAGCGGAATCTCTCTCGTATTGAAAGTACTCTGGCTCAAAGCTGTCTGCGATTAATCTCCGATTAAGGCTAGTATTCGGTTCGTAGCTGAACTGCCGAGGATGTGGATCAAGAGAAACGTAACTGACAATCAAGACTAGTACCGTAATCACTGGAAACATAGTATCCCTTGAAAGAACGGCTCAGGTAATAATATTTCTTCTTGTTTAGGGCCTACATCAATTATTTACTATCATCGGTCATTAGATGTTCGTGTTTAATAGGAACTTTTTTCTACATTAATCATTTCTTTCGCCGTATCACGGTATAAGTGTATATTTTTATTTTTGTAATTATATATTTTATGATTTTGGTTGGGCTGGGTTTAAATATTGTGGGCTAGCTTGAGATTTAATTAACTTATATCGCGATAACACTCGTACGGACATCGGCTGCCCCGAAATACGTACGATTTAATATTTTTTTTAACAAAGCGCTCGACTCACCGCCTTCTAATAAATAGTTTGCGTGAGAACTGTTATTTACAAAAGGAAATATGCGTATTCTTACGCAAATTGTAATATGGCTCTCAGGGGTGTTCATTATTTGCAAGGCAAAGCTGGAGAGAATCTCGTCTGCCGTTAGGCGCCAAAATGAAAAATACTGAACTCATTGAGTGCTATGAATTTTGGTAACTGAAATTAATTTTAACTTTGAAATTAATGAAAGATCAAAAGTGAGAAGTCTCTCGCATCTACATTTAGTATTGTGACATGATATTTTAATTAAATAATACAGTCAGCGTAATGGCCGTCTAAATCCTACTACGGGAGATGAGCTCCCTGCACTACGAAGTTCTGTAAAAGCTTTGTCAATCATAATTAATGGTTGCGATCATGAGAGGTGACAACTAAGTCATTAATACAAACTTTCTAATAACAATTTCTATTATATTTTTCAAAAATACAGATAAAACTTAACGTCAACTATCAGACAACACTACAATGGCGGCCTTCCGTTAGACGAAACAAAACAGGAGAGTTACTTCAAACAAAGCATTGTCTCTGTCCTTCATCGCCTGTTACACAGATTATTAAAAAAAACTGTGTTTTGTTCATTACATAGATATTTGTGTTTTGATAATAATAACTTACGTTCTTTACTATTTGTTATATATCGCGCACACGTGCACTACTTGAAATAATTTATAATTCACTCGTCTCATAACTAAAACTTCTTTTCCCTTTTTTCAAATGTCCATCTATGTGACCTACCGTCACACCCGATGTGGGGGACGTATCAGCAACCATATTGCTCTTCTTCAGCAACATGACGTAATATATATACATACAGACTTTAAGTAAAATTTTGAAAATAACAGAATTAAAACACAATTAAAATTATTCCTTTTGATGATACACTATAAAAAGATGGAGGTGGTGCGGTTGCGGAGGCGATGACGATGACGGTGAGAAACCAAACGTATGTCTTTTAGTCAACTTGTGACACTGCAGCACATCACGGGACTCTATCTTACAGCATACTAATGAAATAAAAACTTTCCTTCAGAAATATGACTCTTTTATTTCTTTACTACTTATTGTCAGTTCCACTATAGTAAACCAAATATGAGAAACGCATATATTCTATATGAAATATAAACTGATAGTGGACTTGACCTTTTGGAATGATGAAAAGTGAGTTAGATGGCTATTTCGATTCACTAAAGGACTGAATCATATTGGGGAAGAAAGGAAACTTACTAAAAACCTTGACTAAAAGAAGGGTTCGAATGACGGAAAGCATCGTGAGGCACCAAGGAATAGTCAGTTTAGTAATATGTGGGTTAAAGACCGTAGGGAGGGAGAAAAGCTTAAGAAGCAGGTTCAAATGGTAGTTTTGCTGAGATGAGGAGGCTCACATGCCATCACGGAATCTGGCGAATGAATTTAATAAACTTCTTACTAACACTGTTTTAAGTACTGCTTCTTACTTATTTTTTGTTTTTGTACTACTAAAAGTAGTCGATAAGTATAGTAATACCTTCCTGCAATAGAACCGGTATGGCGACTTGTATTTTGAAATTCACTGTAAACTGACCAGAAAAATATCATCATGATGAAGCTCTGACATAATCCTCTACGCCTATTCGTTACTTAATCTTAACAGCGCATAGCACAATCAGTATATGTCGTTCTCGGTGTCCTTATCTTTTCTACATCTAAACTGTTGTAATGTAATATTATACAGGGTGTTAATAATATGTGGAAAACCTCTGAACAATGAGTATAGGCCATAAAAAGAAGCAATAAAAAGCTTATCTGCACGTACACACGTATAGCAAATGCCTTTTTTAAATTTTCTTAGCTACAGACATTTTTCTGTTGCTACATGTTTGCTTCATTCTGTGTTATCGCTTAGAAATTTCCATCTCGTTTCTACAGATATTTTTTTCTTTTAAAATGCTGTCCTCTGATACTAAATGAAATTCTCAAAATTTCTACCATTACCTCTAACACAAACTTCTAAACGCAGCATCATAAATTGCCTTTCTCGATACCATATTCAACGTGTCTGCTGTATCTCCTATAATCCTTTTTAAACACGCTGGGAAAAAGTTTCAGCATTCGCAGTAGATCATGAATCCATTATGTTCTTTAAATTAACCCAAAAACGAAATTACATTGGACTGACAAATTTATCTCTTCTCTCTCCTTATAAACGAATCAAAGATACAAAAACAGAAAAATGTGTGTAACTAAAAAAAAATTTTAATATCATACGTATTATTATACCCAAAAGTATCTGAAAGACCTTAATTGCGTATCGCCTGATTTGCACGCAGCCCATATAATGTAGCTGTCTTGCAGGTCCTCTAATGTCTTTGCAATGCACTCGTTTGGCTATATGAAGTGGACACTACAAGAGATCGAAAGAGAACACTGTTCATCAAGGCAATCAGTGAAGGCCGCGCTGGGTAGACGCGCTGTCACAGGCGTCTTGTCACGGTTTGCGCGGCTCCCCCCGTTGGAGGTTTGAGTCCTCCCTCGCGCATGGGTATGTGTGTCGTCCTTAGCGTAAGTTAGTGTAAGTTAGAACAAGTTTTCAGAGTGTAAATTCAAGGGTGAGTCCACTAAATCCTCAGTTATTTTCTTCTGAATACTTTAAAATCATGAAAAATTAATAATGCTCGTTGTCCTCCTAAAATAATAAATCTAAGCAGGAAATAAAATTCATGGATGTCACAGGATTTGAGTCCCCTACCAGCAGATTAGTAACTGGTCCATGTGACGCATCCTGGAAAGCCCAAGAAAAATTCAACTAAACCTATACCAGACGTGTGGAATAAAAAAAAAGGTACAAAACTAAGAAGATTTCTGTCTATAAAAATCGTAGCTAATATGACAAATAGATGTAAAGCCTAGAACTCGTCAATATGATATTTTTGTATTAAATCTGTAAATAAAATTGTGTTTTAGTTTCAAATGATAAATATACTATGTAAAGATATTCTTTGTAACCATGGGTATCTTACTTCATTAAGGTTAAAAAAGATTTGGTTCAAATATCGACGACTACCTTTTGGCTCTGCGGTTGAAGCATTAAGTCGCTTAGTTGTTCCGACGCATTAAATACTTGGAATACGCAATTTATTTTATAATATACGGTATAAAGTGAATTTCTCCTGTTCTTATTCAAAACCTTCAGCTCCCTGTGGAAACATTTAAGTGCAAAATAATTATTTAAATTGATTTGTATAGAAAACTGGTAAAAAGTAATTTTTTAAAATGCATTGTGTAGAAAGTTGCCCATCTATCATTCTTTCGTCGTAATGGCGCACAGGTGGCCATTACGTAGTCTTTAATGAAATGCTAAATATTGGGTTCCACCCTCAAGTTAACATTATAAATACTTTTAATTCTGATAGTTCATTTAATCAGAATTTTTACTGTATTGCATAGATATATTTAACTGTGGAAGGGGAATCAGGCTTAGATTAGCCTTAGGATATCTTTGAGTTTGCAATTAAGTTTTTTCTGTCAAGAAAATGCTTAACCTAAAATGAAGCTCACTTGCTGTCAATGAAAATTATTTGCCGTGAGTAAAACTCCTTACGCTATTTAGGTGCTTATATCATCTCTCTCTTCTCAACAGTTAATTTAACGGGCAATAACAATAATAGTTTCATGCTACATCTGATCTTCTTTGATCTGCCTCCGAGATTATACAACATAATTAAACCGTTACAAGCAAAACTGTATCTGCTTTTAGTAATATTTGTACCTGGGAAGTAGCCTTGATTATCGTCGGCGTATATGTAAGCCGCATTGACAAGCGTGCAGAATATACGATACGCTTACAGTATATTAAATATCCTTTCCCCCTTTTTACAACAATCCTCGCCGCATGCTACATTAAAAAAATTAGAGCACTTTCATATCAAGAAGGAAGAGAGAGCAAGAGAGAGAGAGAGAGAGAGAGAGAGAGAGAGAGGATGAGAGGTGATACACCCCTTAATCATTATGCCATTCTACCAACTCTGAAGTTACATTTACAAAATGATATGATATTGTCTGTGATGTGAGACCTTTTCCATCAAATAGAAATGATACACAGAGTGGAAGCGAGACATCGTGTCTTTGACGGAAATGCAGACATACCTTCTGATTTTGACTTCCATGAACGCAGTTGTGAAAAACGTTACTCATTGAAAGTGACAAAGTAGATATTCTGTTAACTTTCTTCATATATGCTTGTTCTGGAGATGCCGTGAGAGAACGGAATTGGTGCTAACGCTGATGTAATAAAATTTGGACACAGTGATGTCGAAGTTACTCCTGAGGCTATTGCTCGTGCACGGAACCAGGTAGTACATTTGACAACCACAACCGAAAAAGTATAGACGAGTACATGCAACATGTATTGCAAGAGCATCAAAATTTAAAAGAAGTCCGAAATACAAGCTTTGGTTGAAAAATTTTTACTTCACATTTTACCCTAAAGAAGTAATTTTTGGTTGGAGCACTTCACTCAGTAGAGCTGTTTGCGACATTTTAATTAATGTGGCACAAAGTTTGTGCTTTGGCAAGTCATAGTGCCTTAGGAGTATTCTGATTTCGGCAGAAGCCACAACACGGAGGAGTGATATCAATTTTTAAAAAAATTTTAAATCTTTTCCAAGAAGTGTTCATGTTATTTTGTGTAACGGACATCTGAGTCTTTTTTTTAGGAATAATCAATTTATTTATGTATGTACTTACAATTTCAAGAGTGAAGAATGTAACTTGTTATTTTACGGTCCGAGAGAAGAGCTTTATAGCCAATTAAGTCAGGCCGAGAAGGCAAAATGTTAGCGACCGCAAGGACGGGTTGAGTGAGAGGTAGGAGTCTCGACATCTAAAAGAACAAAAACTAATACGCTTAGTACTCTCGAAACACGAAGTAGTGCGTTGGAGTCCAACCCTATTCCCCTATTTTCTTAAATCGCAACTCGGATATCTGCTGAAATTATCAATCTGATGGAACCCAATCGACCTGTAATAGTAAAATGTTCCACAAAAACTTCCGATAAATAGCTGGTGGCTGTTTCAAGATGATAACAGTTGACTCTACAGAGTTTCGTCGCCTCCCAGCAGCAACCAACCACACGCCGTCGCCGTCAACGTCAGACGCCACCAACCAGGTGGAAGTGGCACTGAAGCAAAGCAAGCGCTGTATCATGTATAAGATACAGAGGCGAGCGAGTGCACGGGACTTTCCCTAGTTCACTGCTAGTAGCGTCACGTCATCGTAACGCGTCTGCATATAGTATTGCACCACATTTAACATAAAAGTAAAAATTAAGATTTGTGTGTAAAACTTTGTTAAGGTATAGTTCTATGTAATAATGTTTCAGGTAACAAATCTTAATGTTATAAAATTAGTAGTTTACGTAAAATTCACGTTTTGAAAGAAAAATAGGAGGCGCTAAATAATGACGCTAGGAAGCCAAAATTTGGTGAGAAGGTGCAGTAAGAAGTCATTAATGAGTGGTGCTGGTTTCCAAAACCATAAAACTAAAATTGACTCCAGAATCCGCGTTTTTCGGAAAAATCAGAGGCGCGAAATAATAGAGCTACAATATTGAAAATTGGTAGGATGCTTCAGTTCACCCTAATAATAATAATGGAAATACCACAATCAGTTACCTCTTCTAGTTTTTTAGTAATTTAGTAAAAACTACTTTTGTGAGTAAAATTTACATAAGCATTATAGATTAAGTACTTTAAATTTTAATGATAAAACAAATTCTTTAAGACCAATGATCAGATAGGACAATTAACAAAGCTACACCAAGTTTTAGTCTTGTAGCATAATTAACAGCTGATACAAGTCTTGATAAAGCTATGGTTCAGAGGTAACAATCTACCGTTAGTTCCATTGTAAAAATTCTAGAGAGTAAAGTTTTAATTTTAGCGGGCTGAGATTTTCTACGTGCTTCTGTACTGCTCAGATGTATGTATACAAAAATTGAGAAGTTTGTAAAGCTATTATTAAATGTGATATTTAAGATTATGTGCCTGAGATAGCGATCATTTGGAGGCTCCAGGCATCTGCATAGGAACGGAAAGAACAGATGCTCTCTTGGCGGTACGCGCCGGAGCTATATAAAAAGAGCGGCAGAGGCAGTAGTAAGCTCACTCCGCATTAGACCAACGCCTAGTCCACGCGAGCTTAACGTCCGATCGCGCCTCGCCTCGGGTGACGTCATAGCGGGCTGTGACATGCGCGTACTTAGCAATGTAAACGGACATTGGAAATCGCGAGGACTGTACACCGTCCTGGATCGTTTAGACTTCGGTAACAAACTGTTATTGTGCCGTCCGTGTGAAGTATAATTCCGCGTGGCAAGTGGTGACTAACTCCACTTTTAAGGCGAGCATTAATCTTTTTTTTTTAACATTATTGCGAACTATTAATAGAGCACCGTTAGTTAGAGTAATGAACTATTCGGGAGGAACTTGCTGTAGAAGTCACCTCTGAACTATTAAACGATTGGCTGAATTAACAATATTTAATGTCTTTAGCATTTTCAGAAGTTTCGAGTAATTTGTGTGAGCCTTTAAGATAATAAAATCTTGTTTGGAACTTTAAATTTTATTGAAGCAGCCCTAATCCCGTGAAGAACTATGGATATTTTTCGTTTAGCTGGGCTGTACAGGAATGTGGCCGTGCAGACTGGGAACTAAGGTCAGTAAGTTTCCCTTCGCTTTCTGACTGGCCACCAAATTAGTTGCCAGGCTCGCGTGATTTAAGGTGGCAATGTTCAACTTTCATTCAACATTAAACAACGACTTCTTCGCCGTCCCACATATGTTGCATCGGCAATAGTCTGTTACGTGAAATGAACATTCAAACAACTCATTCGACAACTTCTTCGCCGCCCCACATATGGTGCATCGGCCGGGAAAATTGAATTAAAAGCAAATAAAAGTGCTCGATGTGTGAAAGCGATTGGTATAAATTAACGAACTCGGTAGGCAATAACAGGACACTGAATTGAACTAGTGTGGGAACAGTGTTACCAGTAAAGGCGGGTGTAGTGTATAAACAATAAGTGTCTACCGCTGTACGTTGGTTAGTGACGATGGTGAGGAAGGCGACGATGCTGGATCGCGGCTGCCGACGGCGCTGAGACTAAAGGAAGACGGTGCGTCATCGCGGAGCTGCGCTGATCTGCGAGACAGCTGCCGGCTGCGCCGAGCGGTCAACGGTGCCTTGCTGCCCCCCCCCCCCCCCCCCCCCCTGGAGCTATTGCAGTAGGCGATTCCTGTGGCAGTACTCGACGCTACAGCTGCTGCTGCTGCCTTCAATACGTCGCGACGCGTCGCATCACGATTGCTGGTACACCGCGACGACATCATTCGTCGAAATCAAGCATTTAAGTTAAGTCAAAGACTTTTAAAATATTTATTAACTGCTGCTAACAAACTAAAAGATATGGAAAGTAGTGTACATTTCAGAAGGGAACCGGTCTCTGACCAAGAATCCTCAGGATCAGGAATTGAGTTTAATGAGGATGGTTCCATTAATCCCTCAAATATTGAACTAGAACGTAATTTGTCACCAGTAAATTATGACTTTAATTTAAATGAGAGTGCAGGGATGCAATCAATAAGTGAAATAGAAGTCAAAAGGGAGCCAGTAGAGTTGCTAACTTTGTCAGGTAGTGAAACTGAGCTCAATATATCTCCAGCTCAGTCAAGTCAAGAGATACAAAGTATCAAGGTAGAAGCTCCGGATTGGATGCAAATACTGTTTGCCAAACTCGAATCAAACCAAAATAAAATTGAGGCTAAAATTGAGGATAGTAATAAAGAACTAAAAGAAGAACTGCAATCAAAATGGAATAGTTTGAATTATAAGATAGATGCTATTCATCATGACATTCAAGTAAAAGTAGGGCAACAGTTAACTAAAATGCATAGTACTTTCAAATGTGAAATAGATCAAATTCAAAATAATTATCAAGAGGCAGATGAACTTTTGGAAGAGAGGTTGTCCGAAAGATTGAGCAACGAGTCCAAACTTTGCTCTGACAAAGTTAAAGAGGTACAAATTAAAGTAGATACTTGTCAGAAAAACACTGAGAAAGTAAAAGAAACCTGTACCGAAATTCGTGGTGCAGTGGAACAAAGATGTTCTGCCAGGATAGAAGCAGTAGAGTCACAAGTAGAGGAATTAAATACTAACATTGCTAACCTAGAAAATAGAGTAACCTCTGTTAATTCTAGTCATTCTACTGTACAGCATGTGACTTCAGTTGACGCCGCTTTTATAAGGTGTCGACAGTTTTTGCGCTTTGATCCTGATAAGTACATTCACCCTCTTGAATTTTGGAATGACTTTGAGGATGTTCTCCCCAACACTTGGTCAGAAAGAGAAAAAATTTCATTTATAAGAAGTCATTTGTCAGGTGATGCTTTGCGATGGTCAGCGGATGTAATGATCAAATGTAAAACTTTATCTGAATTTAAGTCTGCATTTCTCAACGAATACTGGTCACATAACAAACAAAATGATGTGTTAAGGGAATTCTGGAGTGGTAAGAAGTTTTTCCCAGGGCGTGAATCAGTAAAGGATTTCGCTAGGAAGTGGGTTTCAAGACTGTCACATTTGACAGAAAAGATGAAGCCAGATATGATCATTATGGGTTTAGAAGGTAAGCTGCCGTGGTACTGGCAGAAGAGGATCATTTCCGCCCCTAGAGATAATATAGACAAATTTATTGAATATCTGGAAAGAGTGGAAAGAGTAGCTGCTGCTGAGGAGCAGGTGCAGCAGAATAACAAATCTTCTAACAATCACGTACAAAATAATGGAAACGTGAACGTTAGAAATATGGAAGTTAGGCACACCAAAACAAACTATCGAAACCAAAGCCGTGGCAGAGGAAGAGGGGGTAGATACTCACCACGCTTTCGTAACAACTACTATGACGAAAGTGGAGAAGTAAATACTATGCCATTAAGACAAGAAGGGAGTCATGATGCTACTATATCTAGTGGTGTCACAGATGAACACAACAGGCCGCGTGTGGGAAACTAAATCCCGTCTATGAGGAAACTGGCGCTCACCAGGCGGTAACAGTAACACAGCCAGTAACGGAAACACAGACAATCAGCCAACATACACAGACAGACAACATGGATGACGAAATAAATACAGATAATACCAGTGATGTGTTAAGCCACTCTCACAAAATAGTGGATAGTATTTTGGATACACTAGAAAAATGGGTCAAGGAAGAACAGGAACTCAAGGTAGATAATGGGGAAGAAATAGATAATGGGTTTGAGTCTGATGGGAATAATGATGAAGTAAAAGCTTACATCTTCGATGAAAATGGCAATCTAAAAGCTGAAGTAGAAGTAGCAGAAGTAGAATCAGTACTGCAAAACTTTAGAGAGGAGGAAATGATGAATGAAGGGGGTAGAAATAGTAACGAGGTGAAAGAATCTAGTAGCTGTGTAAACGTGCCACAAATGGTTGAAGGTGACGACATTCTTATGAACAGCAATATTGCGCAGGGACGCAGTTGCTCAGAGGTAGAGGATAGTTTGGCTGATGTGCAGCAAACAAAAGTAGAAAAAGTCGTCAGATGCTTCGATTTAAAGTTAGTGGACAGATTAGAGAAAGCAGCTAGGATTATAGAGCATGATGAGCCCCAGGATGTAAATGTAAATGTAATTGCAACTGATCAGAATTACTTTAGCTGGAAGAACATAGAACGAGATTTATTAGACGAGGTGTGTGAGCAACCTGTTCAATGTAAAATAACTCACCCTGTTATCAAAGTAAACATATCAGGAGTCACTGTGCGTTGTCTGCTTGACAGTGGCAGTGAAGCAAGTGCTTTATCACAAACATTTTTTGACACCATACCCAATAAAGAGAAGTTAACAGTTATGAAAGTAAGTGGCTTAAAGATTATAGGTGCTACTGGAAAAGTCTCTAGACCAGTTCAACACGAAGCTTTGATACCCATTGGTATAAATGACGTAGTAATAGATCATCCTTGTTTGATTGTGCTAGGCTTAAGTGTTGATATGTTGATTGGTACTGATTTCTTATCAAAGTACCAGGGAAAGATCAATTTTGATCAGAACAACTTAATTTTAACTTTACCTGACTCTAAAGTGATAAGAGAGTCTTTTATAGGAAGTCATATAGGCGGTAGTAATGAAACTTGGGAACTGCCTATTAGAGTAATAAAGAATAAAGGATACTTGCAGGAAAATTTGGTTTTCAGTGAGAATGAGGAAAGTGCTAAGGTTGAAGAGAGACACATACGCAAAAGAGCTTTAGATAGGAAAAAGAGGCATGATGCAAGGGCTTCCCCCACTAGTTTTAAAATTGGTGAGCTAGTGCTGGTCAAAACAAAAGAAAAATCAAAGAAAATTTCTGCAGAAACTAAAAAGTTTATGCATGTATATCATGGACCATTTAGAATAGTAAGTAAACCTCATGCAAATGCCTATCGTTTGGAATATCCAAAGAGTAAGAGAGAACTAGGTCTAAGAAATATTGTGGATCTAAAGGAATTTAAAATTAACAGTAATTAATTACTGTAGGGAGTCTGCCACTCTTTGGCGGATACACGGTTTGGCGTACCGTGCAGTCCCAGCTGGGTGAAACTTTATTTCCTTTTCAAGTTTCATTCCCTTCTTCTGGTCTATCATAACAGGTAAGAATCACATATGTCTTCATGTTGTATATATGCTATTAGGTTTTAAGTATTCTTAGTAAGGATCTACCTAGTGAATGGCAAAACAAAAGTCTGAGTACCAATAAGAGGCAAACATGGCTAAAATAAATAAATTAAAATATTTCATGTAATTGTAAAGGGTTAGAAACTACAACTAAGAGAGACACTTTGCAGTATACGAAGTACGGTATGAATATGAATAATCCATGAGATTATGCAGAAGGTAGTATGTTGCTAGAAATAAGGTTGTCTGAAGGAAAACAGCGTAAGAAGGTAATGCTCATAGAGGCAAGCAATGGCGTTTTAGAATTAAATAAATGGAGATGTGTGGAAGTGGTGTGAGGATCGCACCAAATATATAGAAACAGGACGTCAATAGGCTGACAAAAGGAAAAGGGAGAAAGAAGTGGAGAAATGAAGTATTTTGAATCTGGAAGAAAAGGGAGAAAATGAATGAGGTGAAGGAGTGAAGTAAGTAAATTGAAGTAAATGATGTAGGATTAAAGAATAATTCCCTCACGTCTCGTGAAATGGTGAAAAACGCTAAATCTTGCTTGAGGCAAATAAATAGTTAAACAGACAACAGAAACACACAAATATTGGAAAATGCAGAAATTTGGAATCGGTATACTGAAAATAACTAATTTCTTTAGTAATTCATACAATAAAGCAAAGTGCTGGTCAGCAAATGACTTCTTTGATGAACTAATCCATACGATAATTAAGCCAGAGTACATTAAAACTAAAAGGTTACTCAATTTTCTAAGTTGAAGCAAGATCTTAATATATTAATTTGCTAAAAGAATTTTCACTATTTAGGAACCTAAAAGATTATTTATGAAAGAAGAAAGTAGGAGCTATTGTATCAGATACGACTTAGTGCTAAATGTCTTTCTGACAACTTCACAATTAGTAAAATAGTGCCAGAATATAAACTATAAAATGTACTTTGTCCTACCTTAGATATAAGTTGAAAACAGAAACTTAGACTGTATTGTCTGTTTCTCAGGGACATGCAGGCTGCATGAATGACTGACAACAAGCGGTAGGGAGATTGGAAGTAGAGACGCAAACCACAGTGAATACAATTTCCTCCCACAATTTTGTCAATCAGTGAAATTAAATGAGTGTTACAATAGGACACCCACCACAGTGCCGAGTATTATAGTAAAAGAAAAATGTGAGTGCGTTGCAGTAATAAAAGTCGTGTGTATTTTCTTTTTCAGGAAGAGACTGATTTAAAAAAAAAAAAAATGACTATTTTGTAACCATTGAAAAATTTATATTTCCATGTAAATGTATGTAAATAATTTGTGAATGTCTTCTGCACTAGGTTTTCTATGTGTATATGAGTATGGTTATTTTGTGTATGTAGTAATAAGGAATTTCCTAAGAAGAAGCAACTTAAGTTGAAAGAGGTATACTAAAGTAATCCATCGCTTGTTTGTTCTTTTAGAAATTTAATTTTGTTCAAAAATAGATTTTCACGAAAATTAAAAAGGGGGTGATGAAGCAAAGCAAGCGCTGTATCATGTATAAGATACAGAGGCGAGCGAGTGCACGGGACTTACCCTAGTTCACTGCTAGTAGCGTCACGTCATCGTAACGCGTCTGCATATAGTATTGCACCACATTTAACATAAAAGTAAAAATTAAGATTTGTGTGTAAAACTTTGTTAAGGTATAGTTCTATGTAATAATGTTTCAGGTAACAAATCTTAATGTTATAAAATTAGTAGTTTACGTAAAATTCACGTTTTGAAAGAAAAATAGGAGGCGCTAAATAATGACGCTAGGAAGCCAAAATTTGGTGAGAAGGTGCAGTAAGAAGTCATTAATGAGTGGTGCTGGTTTCCAAAACCATAAAACTAAAATTGACTCCAGAATCCGCGTTTTTCGGAAAAATCAGAGGCGCGAAATAATAGAGCTACAATATTGAAAATTGGTAGGATGCTTCAGTTCACCCTAATAATAATAATGGAAATACCACAATCAGTTACCTCTTCTAGTTTTTTAGTAATTTAGTAAAAACTACTTTTGTGAGTAAAATTTACATAAGCATTATAGATTAAGTACTTTAAATTTTAATGATAAAACAAATTCTTTAAGACCAATGATCAGATAGGACAATTAACAAAGCTACACCAAGTTTTAGTCTTGTAGCATAATTAACAGCTGATACAAGTCTTGATAAAGCTATGGTTCAGAGGTAACAATCTACCGTTAGTTCCATTGTAAAAATTCTAGAGAGTAAAGTTTTAATTTTAGCGGGCTGAGATTTTCTACGTGCTTCTGTACTGCTCAGATGTATGTATACAAAAATTGAGAAGTTTGTAAAGCTATTATTAAATGTGATATTTAAGATTATGTGCCTGAGATAGCGATCATTTGGAGGCTCCAGGCATCTGCATAGGAACGGAAAGAACAGATGCTCTCTTGGCGGTACGCGCCGGAGCTATATAAAAAGAGCGGCAGAGGCAGTAGTAAGCTCACTCCGCATTAGACCAACGCCTAGTCCACGCGAGCTTAACGTCCGATCGCGCCTCGCCTCGGGTGACGTCATAGCGGGCTGTGACATGCGCGTACTTAGCAATGTAAACGGACATTGGAAATCGCGAGGACTGTACACCGTCCTGGATCGTTTAGACTTCGGTAACAAACTGTTATTGTGCCGTCCGTGTGAAGTATAATTCCGCGTGGCAAGTGGTGACTAACTCCACTTTTAAGGCGAGCATTAATCTTTTTTTTTAACATTATTGCGAACTATTAATAGAGCACCGTTAGTTAGAGTAATGAACTATTCGGGAGGAACTTGCTGTAGAAGTCGCCTCTGAACTATTAAACGATTGGCTGAATTAACAATATTTAATGTCTTTAGCATTTTCAGAAGTTTCGAGTAATTTGTGTGAGCCTTTAAGATAATAAAATCTTGTTTGGAACTTTAAATTTTATTGAAGCAGCCCTAATCCCGTGAAGAACTATGGATATTTTTCGTTTAGCTGGGCTGTACAGGAATGTGGCCGTGCAGACTGGGAACTAAGGTCAGTAAGTTTCCCTTCGCTTTCTGACTGGCCACCAAATTAGTTGCCAGGCTCGCGTGATTTAAGGTGGCAATGTTCAACTTTCATTCAACATTAAACAACGACTTCTTCGCCGTCCCACATATGTTGCATCGGCAATAGTCTGTTACGTGAAATGAACATTCAAACAACTCATTCGACAACTTCTTCGCCGCCCCACAGCACGACGCTGTGAATTAATTTATCAATGATCATTTTCTTATTTGATTTTCTCGTATTTATCTCGTAGATATGTATTGATATTTCTGTACTTTTGACACGATAAATAAATCTTGCAGTGACGATTTGGGCTCGTTAGAGTGTGATAAAATATAGTCGAAACTGGGAATTGGTCTAACATCTGCGACGTATTGTTCGCTGTAGGTTTAGTCGAGGGATTGAACGCAACAGAGACAGCTCTGAACTTTTCTATTGTATGTGGGAGGAGCGATTCCGTTCAAAACGAGTCAGAAAAATGTTTTTTTGCTTCAAGAAGGATAGTTCTGGCATGAACGCTTTTACGCGTTTTGGAAGCCGTGCAATTGCTTTCAATAGGCAAGGTTCAAAAGTCGGGTGCTAGTACTGAATACTCTGATTTAAAAGAACAAAAATCGAAGAGGTGACTATCAAAATTTTTCTGCTTGATCGTCATTAGTTGCTTCATTGAAAATTCCAGTGCAATATTCCTGCTGGTGACTAGTTATGACTGAAACTTGGTGGTGGTCAGGGGAAGGCAGGATTCGATTAAGATTGTGGTACGGGGCAGTAATCAGTTACTATTGGTTGCCTTTTACAATTACAGACCATTTATTTTAGGCCAGTAATTCCAGGCTCCACAGTAAACAAAAATAGGACACGTTATTTATGAAGGAATAAGCAACAGTGTAAATAATAATGTTATCAGTGAGTTACAATTTAGCAAATGACCATTAAATACAGATACAACAGATAATGTTTTAAAAGCAAGCCACTGTGATCCGGACAGAAGGCATTACACGCCAAGAAGGGCAATAAATTACGAACTCGCTGCAATTTACGACTTACAGGTATTGAAATGTTAAGGTAAGTCGCCACAAACACGGCAGAAGCAATCAGGCGCGAGGAATGGCAATAAATAAGGCTTTGAGGCATACTACTAAAGTACAAATATAAATTAAAATTTTAAGGCAAATGACCACAATCACTGCTGAAGGCCTTGCACGCCAGGAACGGAAATAATATAAAAAAATTGAAACTTGCTGTAACGCAGTAAATAAAATAGCAAAAGTTGATTAGAAAAACAAGCAACTGATCCAGACGGTGCTCCAGGAATCGACCTCTGAAAAGGTCCACCAACAAATACTTTCGCGAACCATTAGATAGGCAGCCAAGAGTTGCTTTCACTTCATAAGATGGTAACTCAGACCAGTGGCGGTCTAACGAATGACATAATCTTGATGAAGTTACCTGACGTCTGATAAACCAAATGCAATGATGGAACAATAAGCCAAAGCTGGAACTGGCGGTCTGCACTACGTCCAGAATACTCTGTTCAGAGTCCGCAGCTCGTTGTAGTGCGGTTGCCTTCTCGCTTCCCGCGCCCGGGTTCCCGGGTTCGATTCCCGGCGGGGTCATGGATTTTCTCTGCCTCGGGATGACTGGATGTTGTGTGCTGTCGTTAGGTTAGTTAGGTTTAAGTAGTTCTAAGGTCTAGGGGACTGATGACCATAGATGTTAAGTCCCATATGCTCAGAGTCATTTGAACCATTTGAACTGTGTTCAGGGCCCCCCGGAACCAGAAAGGTATCATTACCACCAGAATATAGGAATCACCAACTGGCCTACAATCAAGAAAGCTGCCAAAACTACACGCTTTACCGGACAGCAGCGGCAAGGCGAGGAAATGTAGAATTCCGTTACATACAATAACACCTAGGGCAGGTAACTGGGGCGTTAGCGGCCACGCGGCAAGAGAAATGACCGCTGGCTGAACTTAAACTCTAACAAGTTGAACGCAGTGAATAGTAATGAGAAGTCGGGGAAAGTTAATCAGATCCGTCTTCACCAAGCACTGAAATCGCTGCTCTTCGCCTCAGCGACACCACGAGCATCAATACGAATCCAAGTCATGGAGAATTGCGGGATATCACAATGGTGTGGATTGAAATGCAACCATCTTAAAGCTTGCTAGATCCGGTTTACGATGCCGTCGTGCATCTTCTTCCATCCAGCAGTCCATACGGTCCGGCGTGTTCCCACACTGCGCGGTCCTGGCCTCCCCGATCGAACTCGCCACTCACACGACCTGGCGAAACAACGACGTTGCCCCAAAGATAGGGCAACAGTTACTACATATCGATAACCGCCGCTGCTGCCACCATCGGACAGGCAACGCTCGCCAATCCGAGTGGCGCCAGTCAACACGATAAGAAGGCAAACGACCGCAACCGTGCCAACTAGACTATACCGTTTGGCCTCCAACAGAGGGCGGAAACCTACAAACAGCGCCAACGCGAGCCGCAGTTCGCCTCAATGACTTCTTAAGGAGAGTTAATATCTAACAAAGACATATACACGAGCAACGAGCAGTGCGACCATTTTAATGTTTTGCCTTCGGTTGCTCAGAAAGTGTACGACGGAAACCTTCGCAGGGGAGAGAATGCCGCAGATGATTCTTTTTGCCGGCAATTAAGACTCATGTCGTTCGCATTGTAAGAAAAACAGCCTACAAACTTCATAACGTGTTGATACAACACGAGAACGTAGTCTGTTGATTTCACTACCAAAGCTATGCAGGAGTTTGAGAATTCACCCCTTATGCACTTATCCTTCTAATCTTATGCCGTCAAATGCTTATCTTAGCTCCTTATCGAAAAACAAGTCAAGAAAATAACTCCTTGGATGAAAATGCACATCAAACCACGCTTGACGCCATTTTTAACTCAGATCTAGTATGTTTTTAAAAGTGTGGAATCATTAACTACCGAAGCGTTGACACACTGTTTTACTCATTGCAAGTGAATGTAATGTTGACGATTAATTTCTCTCTGATATTTACATTATGTTCAGTAAAATAATGGACAACGCTATTAAAATATTTTCTGCAGTAAAACAAATGGAATTCAGACTACCACGACATCATTACCACGAATGTCTATACTAATAACACACAAAGCATCTGTAACAGAAGCGTGACCATATCAGCACGAATTAGTAAGTTGTTATTCATTCTTGACTTCGAACCGATCTGTGTTTACTTCTAGTCCTGTGTGACAACGAGGTAGTATGGAAATGTTGCATTCACTAAATAGAGTAAATAAGGTTTCCTTGTTGATTTTCGATCTGACTGCTCACAGATTTGTCAGGAAATGTCTGAAAATCTATCATTCAGAGAGGCTGTAACAGGGAAACGAAGCAGCCCCAGCTGTACTGGACAATACGTCACTTCACAGGAGGCAAAATACTGTAGCGTTGTGCTCACCCATTTTGCAACATCGCTGGTTAAACCACACAACGTAAAACACGAGATTAATTTCAATTTCCACGAAAAATGACTTTCCTAATTAAAACCACAAATTGTTAAGTGTATTTCAAATCTTGCGTGAAAATCACTTAGATTATTAAATGGAAAAGATACGAATGTTTCGATTGAATTTTGTAGGCTGATATTCTGTCATACAGGAAGAAACTCCTGAGTTACAGGGTTGTCAGACATATCTTTCGTTGCTGCTCGGATGCATTTACAATTTTTGCAGGGAGAATATTAGCCTTGAGCGATCAAGGAACTATCTACAGTTCGTGTCTCAGAGACATCGCGGGCGAGCGCCAAAATACCCAAAGTATATTTCAGTGAGTCTTATTTGCGTTTGTGTAACTGGGTTTAGGCACTAGGTTGTAGTCACTAATAATACTCAGATGCATCGACTGCAAACTAAACAACACAAATCATTATCTGCCACACTGCATTATGCGTACTGAAACTAAAAAAACACAACGCCTGACGTGTTACACAATTTTTAGAACATCTCCGGTACTTGTACTGCAAGCGTTACGAGTAGGCAACAAATACTTTTACTCGTAAAAGCCTTGAAAGTATTTTTCTTGAGATCGATGTCAGCGGTACTACCCGTGAAATACAAGCACACAAATGAAGACACGACAACACACCATTGATTTGCAAATCGAAGCATCGTAATCTACGAAAAAAATGAAATTCGGGATCAAGAAATGCTACTATCCAGGAAACCATAAGCAGTGACACGAAATGGAGGCTCAAAGTTCCGTTGAAGATCAAACTAGCGAATGTATATAGCGCAGCACCGATTCCGTCTTCCGCTAAGAAGCAGTTTCTATCAGAAAGAGGAACACGGCACACAAACGCTGACAGTAGGGGCTATATTAACACATCCGTGAGTAATACTTCCATTCACTCCATAAACGCTAAAATAAAGACACGTATCATGTTTTCGCTATGATGAAAATATGTCAGCTGCTGACACATAGTCAATAATTGCGACAAGTGCCATGGTTGTAGAGTTTTTCAACGTGCAGTATGCTTAAGACAGTGAGACGGCGATTTAACAACATACTCATGAAGCTGAGCGTGGTTCTGAGATTCTACACATCGCCAGCAAAGAGTGTTAACAATTTAGCCCTTAACGTTTAATATTAACCAAACAACTACTTCTTACGGTCCCGTTGCTACAGAACGCCATAAGTAATTGCCGACAGCTAAATATTTACCTGTTATCGGGCCGCTGCTCCTAAAAATGTCCAAGAAGCATTAAATTCTTCCTTCAAGAACGCGTGTAGCAGCAGCAGAATAAAAAAAAATTAATAGCAATAATGGCAGTAATGATGGAAGTATCTGTTAACTTCATATTGTGCAACGATATTTTTCGATCTAAGATATTTCTTGATGTAGTGAAAATTTCAAAATGTCTTCGAACAGAGCCTATTGAAACATCCCCTTAGAAAACTTATTGAATTACTGTGCTGATAAATCTCTTATATTATTTGATTTTCAAACAGCTGAGCAAAACTGAACGTACTCAGACATTACTCTCTTTACTTATTCTGATCAACACTAAACTGACACACAATATTTTTAGCGCAAGGCAATCTGACTTTAAATAATCCCTACAAAAGAATGGCCATGACTAACATTAACCTATACCTTTCACAAATCACTTACCTCACAAAAATCTTCGTTACTCGAACTACTGCACTACAGCGAGCGCCACTACTGCCAGCTAAATAAAAGATTCAAACTACTGAAGGCACTAACTACTGATAGGCGTAGTTAGCAAATGAAAGATTTTAATAGAGAACAAACAATGTATTTACCTTAATAGTGTTCAAAAGTCATAATATATATAGCAGTTCATGACATCCATTCTTACAAATGTACTGTTTCTGATGGACACACGTCCAGATCTTCCGCTCACAAAATTCCGCCTATTCTCTCTCCACATCCACCACTGCTGGCGGCTCACCTCCAACTGCGCAACGCTACACGCTGTTAAGAGCCAACTGCCCAACACTACAATAGCAAACAACAATGCAAACCAGCCAGAGACTGCACACAGCACAGCCAGTGATTTTCATACAGAGCGCTACGTGGCGTTACCAATATAAAAACCTAAACAGCCTACTTACACTATGATGGCTAAAAGCGTCTTTACATCCCGATCAATGAGACTAGCATACTTTCCGTGTCAGAAGCTTGCTGATCACTAACCAATTAATGGAGCACCGAATTTTTTCATCGTGTCCACTTTGTAAGCTAAGCGTATCACACGTTGCGATACAATGATAAATGTACGAGGGTTGTCCATTAACCGAATATTTTCTCAGTCGAAAATAATGCCACGAACGCGAAACACGATGTACGTGTTATTTGAAGTCTCCTGATGAGCGCGCTAAGTTTCTGTCACTTCCGACAGATAGCGTAGCTGCACTACAGTTACAAAATGGCGTCTAAAGTTGACGTATGTTACAAGCAACGTGCCGTCATTGGTTTTCCCACTACGGAGTGAGGGAATATCCAAAAACGTTTGTGAAAAGTCTATGCAGCATCTGCTGTCGACGAAAGTACTGCTATTCGCTGGGCACGAGGGGCTCAGCTCATCATAAGGCGAAGCGACGCAGTCGTACGATTTGCACCGGTCGGGCAGATCATCGACGGATGTCACACTTGACATGTTGCAGCGGGCTGATATTATCATCGAGAGTTAAAGGATGCCATTCGTGGAAGACATTTTGAGGACGATGAGGAGGTAATTCGGACAGCCACCAGGACAAGGATTGGTAACGACGAGGCATACACGCTCTTGTTTCGCGCTGGAAGAAAGCCATGGAACTGGATGGAGATCACATGAAAAAAATAGGTCTGTAGATAAAGCACCATTCTTTCGTGTGTGAAATTCTCGTTATGGTCAATAGAGAATTGTTGAAGAAAAAGAGCGGTGCCACGCTTTCTGCGCAACCTTCTTATATGTGCACTTCAGGGGTCCCGTGCATTGACCCTAGTTTCCTAAATGCCAAAATTTCGCCCGATTCCCACTTTAGGCATGTATTTTAAACAGATACTAACATAATTCCTTTACCTCTAGTAATGCCAAATGACCTAATTCGATTGCACCGTAGTTCAGTACCCGCGTTATAAACATCATATCCCTTCCCTACCAACTGTGGCAGAGCAGGTTTAGATTGGGCCATGGCAGAGGCAGAAGTTGCGGCGAACAGAAACTCTGCCGCCAGTGACCTTTCTTACACTAGAAACTTTAGTTTGTTTGTTGGTCCCATTGTTATTTAAGGTCGCAGGGCTCTTATTTTACTTAACTTCAAAAGTTGAAAAATTTGGTGCTAGACAAGGATCTGAATTCGGATCTCGTCTTTTGTGGTACCTGATCCCCACAGAACGATATTGTTCGATCATTCCTTTGTTTCGTCTGCATGAAAGGCCCATGTGTTGGTTCGAATCTAGTCTAGCACAAAAATATTAATGGTTTTATTTCAAGCCCTAGAACTTCCATACCGAATTTCTAGTGATAAATTATTTTCATTTTTAATGTCCTTTCATATGTTGTCAAAAATATCGCTAGGTGCCGTTATGTCTAGTCGAACATGCACACATCTCACTTCACCATCATCATTAGTGTTCTGCCTACAGGCAGGTTTTCACATGGTAGCTCTCCAGGCTGTCCGGTCTTCTGCCATCCTCTTCAGGTCTGCATAATTTCCTCTTCTCTTTATGTCGTATATCATCTTGTATCTCCTTCTTCCTCTCTGCCTTCTCCCACAAACCAATCCTTCCAAATCATCTACTAGCAAGCACTCTCTTCTCATTGAATGTCCCAACCAGTTATTTTTCCCTTCTCTTACAACCTTCAGCAGACATCTTCTCTCACCAACCCTTTTCATACCCTCATTATTCACTCTTTCCATCCAGCTTGTTCTCTCCATTCACTTCCACATCCACATCTCAACTGCTTCTGACCTTTTTTCATCCTCTCGTCTCAGTGTCCATGTTCTGCCCCATATAGTGCCACACTCCAGACAAAACATTTGCTAAGCCTTTCCTTTTATCTACACTCCTGGAAATTGAAATAAGAACACCGTGAATTCATTGTCCCAGGAAGTGGAAACTTTATTGACACATTCCTGGGGTCAGATACATCACATGATCACACTGACAGAACCACAGGCACATAGACACAGGCAACAGAGCATACACAATGTCGGCACTAGTACAGTGAATATCCACATTTCGCAGCAATGCAGGCTGCTATTCTCCCATGGAGACGATCGTAGAGATGCTGGATGTAGTCCTGTGGAACAGCTTGCCATGCCATTTCCACCTGGCGCCTCAGTTGGACCAGGGTTCGTGCTGGACGTGCAGACCGCGTGAGACGTCGCTTCATCCAGTCCCAAACATGCTCAATGGGGGGACAGATCCGGAGATCTTGCTGGCCAGGGTAGATGACTTACACCTTCTAGAGCACGTTGGGTGGCACGGGATACATGCGGACGCGCATTGTCCTGTTGGAACAGCAAGTTCCTTTGCCGGTCTAGGAATGGTAGAACGATGGGTTAGATGACGGTTTGGATGTACCGTGCACTATTCAGTGTCCCCTCGACGATCACCAGAGGTGTACGGCCAGTGTAGGAGATCGCTCCCCACACCATGATGCCGGGTGTTGGCCCTGTGTACCTCGGTCGTATGCAGTCCTGATTGTGGCGCTCACCTGCACGGCGCCAAACTCGCATACGACCATCATTGGCACCAAGGCAGAAGCGACTCTCATCGCTGAAGACGACGCGTCTCCATTCGTCCCTCCACTCACGCCTGTCGCGACACCACTGGAGGCGGGCTGCACGATGTTGGGCCGTGAGCGGAAGACGGCCTAACGGTGTGCGGGACCGTAGCCCAGCTTCATGGAGACGGTTGCGAATGGTCCTCGCCGATACCCCAGGAGCAACAGCGTCCCTAATTTGCTGGGAAGTGGCGGTGCGGTCCCCTACGGCACTGCGTAGGATCCTACGGTCTTGGCGTGCATCCGTGCGTCGCTGCGGTCACGTCCCAGGTCGACGGGCACGTGCACTTTCCGCCGACCACTGGCGACAACATCGATGTACTGTGGAGACCTCACGCCCCACGTGTTGAGCAATTCGGCGGTACGTCCACGCGGCCTCCCGCATGCCCACTATACGCCCTCGCTCAAAGTCCGTCAACTGCACATACGGTTCACGTCCACGCTGTCGCGGCATACTACCAGTGTTAAAGACTGCGATGGAGCTCCGTATGCCACGGCAAACTGGCTGACACTGACGGCGGCGGTGCACAAATGCTGCGCAGCTAGCGCCATTCGACGGCCAACACCGCGGTTCCTGGTGTGTCCGCTGTGCCGTCCGTGTGATCATTGCTTGTACAGCCCTCTCGCAGTGTCCGGAGCAAGTATGGTGGGTCTGACACACCGGTGTCAATGAGATCTTTTTTCCATTTCCAGGAGTGTAATTTCCCACACAAGAGTCTCCTCTTTCTGTTGGATGCCTCCTTCGCTATGGCAATTCGAGTTTTCACCTCCTGGTGACATCAAGTCTTCAGTTATTGTGCTTCCGAGATAGTTAAATTCACTTACTTGGCTAATGGTAGATTGTTCTATTTTAATATTGGACAGTCTACGTCTTGTACTGATGACCATACTCTTAGTTTTTGCTGTGTTTATTTGTATCCCATATTCCACACAAGCTTCATTCAGATCTTTGAGCACTTTCTACCACTAATACCATGCCATCAGCAAATCTTAAACATTCTATTCTCTTTCCACCAATACATATTTCTCTTTTCCCATCTAAGATTTTCGCAATACTCTCTTCAAGGTATACGTTAAACAACAATGGGCAAAAGCAACAACCTTGTCTGTCACCTCGGCTAAAGCCGCTTCCTTCTGACATTTCATTTCCAATCCTTATCCTTACTTTCTGGTATAAATATAGATTCTGTATCAGTAGTCTCTCTTTCCAATCTACTCCTTTCCTCTTCAAGATATCCATCAGCTTGTTCCACTGTACTCTGTCAAAAGCCTTTTCTAAATCTATAAAAACAGCAAAGAATTCTCTACCCTTTTCCATACATCTTTCCCCTATAGTTCTTAGCAGGCCAATGGCATCTCTTGTTCCTTTTCCTCTTCTAAATCCGAACTGCTCCTCTGCAATCCCTCTATCCAGCTTGCCATATAACCTTCTAATCAGCACTCTCAGCAAGACTTGAGCTGCATGAAAAATTAGACTGAGGGTCCGGTGCTCCTCATATATTTTAGTGTTTCTCTTTTTCTCTATTGGTATCATAACTGTTGTAGCAAAGTCCTCAGGCCATTCCCCTTTATCATATATCTCGTTACAGAGGTAGACTATTTATTTTGTTGTCTTGTTTCCCACACTCTTCAACAGTTCTGCTAGCAAATCATCTATTCCACATGCCTGCCTATTCTTTATCTCCTTCAGCGCCTTTTCTACTTCTGCTTCCAAGATGGTAAATCCCTTTCCATCTACCGACACATATTGCTCCTCTTCAACCTTAAGTTCGCTTTGCATTTCATCCTTCTTATACAGACATTCAATATATTCTTTCCATCTGTTCAAAACCTCCTGTGGTTCTTCTGCTAGAGTACCATCCGCTCTTTCTATTTCCATGTTATTCCTCTTTCCTTTACGTTCGAAAACTATCTCACTAGCCAGTCTATACATCATTTCGTACTTTCCCTCTCTCTCCATTTTCTATATTTCGTCGCATTTCTGTTTCATCCATTTTTCTCTTCTCACCACTGGTTAGCAAACAGTTTGTGAACAGAAACCAACGGCGACGGATGCCGCGTTTGATTCCCGGTCACGTAAAGGAATTGTATTCTCATTTCAAAATCAAATATTCAATGCTGGCGACAAAAAACGATATTTAGCATCTCATTTTACTTAAGAATCCGATTCCGTTCTGGGTACGAGACTACGAGTCCGCGTCACGGATTATTACCTCGTGACATCATCTTAAATGCGTGCAAACTTCGTAACCTTACGTTACACAAACATTTTTCGTGGTTACTTTATAGGGAGATAAGGATGTTGACAGCTTTCAGGGTACAACACAAAAGTGATCAGGTTCAGATTTGCTAACTGATATGGTGAAAACTTACATATTTCTCGATTCCTTACGCATAGTCACCAGTGACGAACGTTTGGTATGCCGGAGTCTCAGTCAGGCACGAAATCTTTGGTTGATAGCTGTTTGGTTCCAATACAGATGATGAAACAAATAGTTCGACATGTCGTTTACAGATCGAAAATGTGCAAGAAGAATTGTTCAGTCACGAATACAGATAAATTACTGGTGGTACGATGTTAGTTTTGAGGTTCCCGTACAGCATTACTTTTGACTGGTTAGTTCAACATCCATATTATGATCAACCATTCATATAATGTGCGGGAAAACCTTTTAAAGAGCAAAAGTACTTCGAGTCGACATAGAGCTTTACGAGTTCAAATAGTGTTTCAAAATGTCTTGTTCACAAAAGGCTTTAAATTTGCCTGAAAAGTTGCTAGAACGACTCATGTGACGGAGTTACTTAACTCAAACTCGATTGAGTGTGGTGATTTTGAAATGTCACTTACTGTATTCAAAACGCATTTAAGAGTGTTAAGGGCTGTCTCATTTCCAATTATGCATTTTCTGGTATTTGCAGTCTTGTGGTGTTGACCTACATGTGGACAGATTGCCTTAAAGAACAGTTTTCTCTTCTGGTATCCATTTCCTGTTGTCCATCTGTTGTGCTAAATAGACGTTAGAGGACCTGCAAGACAGATATGTTCTGTAGTGCGCATCCTAATCATTCTAAACGTAATTCAGGTCATTCGGATACTATTTGGTGATCTTATTATATACGAAAATATTTTGCTTCTTTTAAGTTCTTAATCCCCAAGAGGTTCCCCACATATTAGTTAACACATAGCGCAAAATCATTTTGCAAATACAGTGTTTAACAAGAGAAGTTAAAGTCAGAAATAAGTTTCCATGAGCTATTGTGATGATTCACACCGTTAACGGTTAATGTAAAGAAGATACCAAAAGTTAAGTTTCAGTATAGTGTACAACATTTACCTCACAGAAAGGAAGCATAACATTGATTTCCTGTAGCATTTCTCAGGCGGTATTCAGCGTGCAGCACAGTTTCTTCTGAGTTCTTCTTTTCAGAGAAAGAACTGCTACGCCCGAAACATACCAGAAGCGCGGTAAACGCGCCAAAGACAGCGAGAGAGCGCAGCCAGGGCGCTTTATAATTACGCGACTGCTCGGCCTCTTCGCCCTGCAGTTCACCACTGCCTTATTACCGAGACAGCTGTGCGAAAAGGAGTCTTGTAAGCGAAACTTCTGTGGCGAACACAAACACAGCCGCCTTAAGTCAAAGGCGCTGACTCCGGACCTGCCAATCCTCCCTCTTTTATTGCCGCGAAAGTCCTTAGAAGTACCGTCGGGACTGCCATGCAGCCAACTGTTGGTGGTAAATGGAAAAAAGAGCAGCAAAACTTGCGAGAGACGCTGGAAAAGAATCCAGTATTGATTGAGCGCTTCTGCAAACAGGAAGCTGTGGTTTACTCGCTTTAGCTGAGCACTAGCTTTTTTCGCTTTTTCTTGTCCTTATCGCGTGCTAATGCACTTTTAGATTTATTTTTAAGTCCTCAGTCTTTCGACCTGTTTAATGCTGTCCACCTTTTGTTGTCTTATCCTGACCCTTTCTATACACTACTGGTCATTAAAATTGCTACACCAAGAACAAATGCAGATGACAAAGGAGGCAGTTTACACCCAACACGACCGGCAGAATACCAAGTTTACTAAGCAACAAGACAGAACTGTTAGAGTGTGGATTGAATAATGTTAGTACAAATTAAGACAGACGAGGAGGATAAACGCCGGCTGTTCGACTGCACAATCAAGGATCCTCCGTAATCAATTTCCTGTGGCGCCAGGTTAGTAAATATTCTGCCGTGGCGGATTTACCCCAGGCCACGACTAGGCAGTTCCGCCACAAATGACTGGTACTGTTACATTCAGAACATTTCCGCGTCGATGGGTACCTAAGAACTCCAGCACCCCTTATCTCGGGTAAAACCCCTATCTTACAAACTGCGGGTAAAGTACCACATTGCTCATTACCGTTTCTGGTATTTCTGATCAAGTGCCTGGAGCACAAACCATGAACTAGTCCTAGATACGAAAAGTACGTATGCGACTACACAATCAGAAGTATAGATACAACCTCTACGTCCTGCGGATCTACCAAAAAAACTTTAAATTTTTTTTTGATTCAGAAAAGGTTTGGCCCGAAAGTGTACCTACAACCAAAGGATGAGGCGAGAGAATTGAGCGAACAGTTCAATATTGCTGTCACCCACCTCAACAACCTGAGTGCGCTTAACACTACCATCACCCGAATTGATCCTCTTTCATAATCAAGCCCGTCACCATTCTACATGCGACTAATACGCTCACGCAAATCCAATATCTCCTTTCCAGGAAACGATATTAAATCATTAACCCACGCACTGCCGCGATACCAGTCAAACCATTCAAATGATCAGTATAATGGATTAATCTAGATTCCATGCATTAAGTTGCAAATGTAAATGGTGAATGATGTGAAGGAAAAAGACTATATCGATCCTTTCTCTTAATACGACCGCGATATACATACAGATGACTGCATGCGCATAAGCTGTCGTTGCACATTTTTTGCATGGTTTTCACATCTTCGGACATACCAATTTGGACTGTGTTACGATGATTTGAAAATGAGTCTCGGCCCGAAACTAGTGATGGAGTGACTAAAAGAAAGTATAATTTGCAACTTTGGACTGGATTTTTGCTGTACTGACAGTGCGTCTTCCTCAACGTATCGCCGTCGGCTCCTCAAGGGGCAGACAGCACCTTATTCCCACTTCGCTAGTGTCGCTTACCAGGAGCAACAGCACAGTGGGCGATTTAAAGCCGCCAGGTCCCAATTACCAAAGAGCTTGTCAAATAAGGCCAGATACACTGGGTAATCAGAAGCATCCGGAGACCTGGCTGGAAATGACTTAGGAGCTCGTGGCGCCCTCCATCGGTAATGTTGGAATCCATTATGGTGTTGGCCCACCCTTAGCCTCAATGGCAGTATCCACTGTCGCTGGCATACGTTCACTTCAGTGCTGGAAAGTTTCTTGGGGAATGGCAGCCCATTCTTCACGGAGAGCTGCATTGAGGAGAGGTATCGAAGTCAGTCAGTGAGGCCTGACACGAAATACGCGTTCCAAAACATCCCAAAGGTGTTCTATAGTATGCAGGTCAGGACTCTGTGCAGTCCAGTCCATTACAGGTATGTTACTGTCGTGTAACCATTCTACCAAGATTGTGTATTATGAACAGGTGCTCGATCGTGTTGAAAAATGCAATAACGATCCCCGAATTGCCCTTCAACAGTGGGAAGCAAGAAGGTTCTTAATACATTAATGTAGGCCTGTGCTGTGATAGTGCGACGCAAAAGAAGGGGTGAAAGCCCCCTCCATGAAAAACACGACCACACCATAACATCACCATCTCAAAATTTTACTGTTGGCACTACGCACGCTGACATATGAGTTCACCGGGCATTCGCCAGACCCACGCCTTGCCATCGGATCGCCACATTGTGTGCCGAGATTCGTCACTCCACACAACGTTTCTCCACTGTTCAGTCGCCCAATGTTTACGCTCCTTACACCAAGCGAGGCGTCGTTTGGCATTTACCGGCGTGATGTGTGGCTTATGACAATGAAATCAAAGTTTTCTCACCTCCCGCCTGTCATACTAATTGCAGTTGATACTGATGCAGTCTGGAATTCCTGTGTGATGGTCTGCATAAATGTCTGCCATCGGAAACAGTGGACCTAGGGATGTTTAGGGGTGCGGAAATCTCCCGTACAGAGGTATGACAAGTGGCACCCAATCATATGACCTCGTTCGGAGTCCGTGAGTCCCGCGCAGCGCCCCATTCTGCTCTATCACGATGTCTAAAGACTACTGAGATCGCGGGGTGGGTGACAGTGGGTGGCAGCACAATGCACCTAATTTGAAAAACATATGTTTTTGGGGGCGTTCGGATACCTTTGATCACATAGCTTATGTATTTCCAGCAATTTTTAATCTGTCTTTTATTCTTTTTCTGCATTACTTTCATTATATAATATATAAAGCTGTTCGATACTATTGTTTGGTGCAAATTTTATCGTATCACAATTGTATTTTTGTAACTACCACTGTCCAGGCTTTCTGTCTTGTACCAGTCTCTTCACAAGTACTTACAACTTACTTATTGCGTGTAGGGGATTCCCCCACCCCCTCTCCAATCCTCCTAATCATCCGCCCCCCCCCCCCCCCCCGATAAATATAGTTGCTTAGGTATTGTGGAGACTGTGGCACTAGGATAGAAATACAAAAGGAGAGGAGGCAGGGGCACTGGGATGTACTGTAAATCAATCGGAGAAATAGGAGAGAGTGTGAGAGACCCATATAGATAGTGGCTGTGCCAGGGCATGCTGAGTGTGACGGCAGAACTACAAAGAGAGATAAGTTGAAAGTATTTAGAATGCTCTTCTTTTAAAAACCGTGCCAACGGCCTTGTCGCAGTGGTAACACCGGTTCCCGTCAGATCACCGAAGTTATGCACTGTCGGACTGCTCTACCACTTGGAAGGGTGACCATCTGGTCTGCCTAGTGCTGTAGGCCAGCGGGGTGCACTCAGCCCATGTGAGGCAAACTGAGGAGCTACTTGATTGAGAAGCAGGGGCTCCGGTCTCGGCAACTGACATAGGCCCGGGAGAGCGGTGTGCTGACCACATGACCCTCCATACCAGCAGCCAGTGACGCCTATAGGCTGAGGATGACACGACGGCTTTTCGGAACCGTTGGGCCTTCATGGCCTGTTAGGGAGGAGAGGTTTTTTTTTAAAGACCGTGAATATGAAATGCCGAATTTTTTATGAGAAAGTCGGAATAAGAAGTGAGGCAGCTGGTTCTCCACTTTCCTGTGAGACTCTTTAAAAGAGGATTATATTCGACTAGATTTTTCCGCTGGTATAAATTATGGATGTAATGTAAATGGCACGAATTTCTGAAAGACATGTAACTACGTGGATGGGCGTGACGAGTAGACAAAGGAGGTTCAGTTCTGGATTAGAATAGGTAAGAGAAGCTGCGTTCTCAAAAGCATCTCAACTATAATTTCCCACAGTTACAATGATAGTTAAAAATATATCCTGTAAATAATAATTAATTGCTTATTTTGTAAATAAAACCGCCTTTTTTGATGCAAATTAATTTATTTTCCCCAGACGCGTTTCACCTTTTTCTTACTTTAAGGTATTTAAACCAAAACTCGTATCAACTGATCAACAACAGCAACTCCCCTCCCCGCTCTTCGCCCCCACATACAGTATAAAAAAATAAAAAAAACATATTCACACTGTTCAGCTCTCTCTCTGTTTCCCTTACACACACACACACACACACACACACACACACACACACACACACACACACACACACAGACCTTAGTTTTCAACGAACACTTCGATAGTATGGCAACATGTAGGTGAACACAAACGAAACAGGAGGAAACACATAATGAGCTCACAATATGTACGTCTTTAAAAGCACAGTGATCGAGCAAATAACTATAACTGGTTACAAAAGAATAATAGTCCTCCACAAAGAAGAAGAACCTGGTGAACAGTGTGAAAGCTAAAGTTCGGAATACAAAATTGCGCTTATTCTTCGGAAATGAAGTGGTAGTGCAACCCACAGACCAGATGAAAGGAAACGCAGATGCCAAAAAACTGCAAGTAATTACTTATTTACATAAAAAACGCAACCTAAATTCTTGAACAATCTACAAATAACGAAACTGTATCGTTGTAGGTCGCACTGAAGATGCTTTCGAATAAGGAAAAGGAGAAACGACTGTGGGAAAAATAAATAAAGTAGCAGCAAGACAAGGTGGTTTTATTTACAAAACAAGTATTTCCGTACTTGCTGCGGAGGACGGCCAGACACAGTGACTTGTTGATAATTAATTGGACAAGCTGCAATTGGTACCGCAGCTACGAGAATGCATAGCTGAGTTGCTTTTGTGATCCAAGACGTTCTAATGTCAGACTGAAAATCGATTGACTTCAATTTAAAAAAATAATTGTACAGTTGCGTATTTTGTAATTCAATTTTCGAATGATTAAAATTGAAATTCTCTGTGATAGGTAAAACGGCGGTAAGAGTGGGCTACTGTGGTCAGGTGTTCAGTGTTGTTACCAGGCTTCGTAGTATATTGGCTGAACGACATCAGACGTTGAGTGATCATCGTGAAGGACATGCAGATACTGCGTTCTCGTGTCAGACAACGTTATCAGCACTGAGAGTGTGTGAAAGACCGAAATTTTAAATTCCACTTTTAAGAAATCGTTCACGCATGTGAATCGTAGAAACGTACCGATACTTGACCATCGCACAGAGTCCCGTATGGATGACACAGTAATAAGCATCCCTTGCGTAAAAGAAGAACTCAAAGAGTTAAAAACAAATAAGTCACCAGGTCCGAATGGAATCTCAGTTATGTGTCACATGCATACTGTGCATCATTGGCTCCTTACCTAATTCGCATTTATCGCGAATCTATGGACCAGCGCAAAGTGCCAAGCGACTGCAAAACACCGCAGCTGTATCTTGCATAAAAGAAGAGTAAAAGAAGAGACCGGCAAAATTACAGACTAATAACCTTAACATCGGTTTGCTGCCTAATTCTAGAGCATATTCTGAGTTCGAACGCCGGTCGGGATGGCCGAGCGGTTCTAGGAGCTACAGTCTGGAACCGCGCGACCGCTACGGTCGTAGGTTCGAATCCTGCCTCGGGCATGGATGTGTGTGATGTTCTTGGTTAGTTAGGTTTAAGTAGTTCTACATTCTAGGGGGACTGATGACATCAGAAGTTAAGTCCCATAGTGCTCAGAGCCATTTGAACCATTTTTGAGTTCGAACGTAATAAATTTCCTAGAGACAGAATAGATGTCCACGAATCTGCACGGCTTTAGAACGCATCGTTCATTTAACACCCAGCTTTCTATTTTCTCACATACTATACTGCGAACTATGGATTGACGGCAACAGGTAGTTTCCATATTTCTAGATCTCCAAATACCATTGGACATGGTACCCCACTGCAGACTTAACGAACGTACGTACATACGTAATAGGCTCGCAGATATGTGCCTGGTACGAAGATAAGACCGGTATGTTGTCTTCGATGGCGAGTGTTCATTGGAAACAGAGGTAACGTCAGGAGTGCCCCAGAGTAGTGTGACAGAACCGTTGCTATTTTCTATATACATAAATGATCTGGCTGACGGGGTGCGCAGCAATCAGCGGTTATTCGGTTATGATACTGTGGTGTACGGTAAGGTATCGAGGGTAAGTAACTGTAGGTTGATACAAGATGACCTAGACAAGAGTTCTAGTTGGTGTGATGAATGGCAGCTCGCTGTCAATATTGAAAAATGTCAGTTAATTCCGATTACTAGGAACAAGAAACCCATGTTCTTCAGATACGGCATTGGTAGTGTCCTGCTTAACACGGTCACGTATTTTAAATATCCGGGCGTAACGCTGCGAAGCGTTATCAAATGGAACGAGCATTGTGATAGGTGATACGCCTGCTGAACCCGCTGGACAGAACAGGTAATAGGATTAGATTTGATTAGTACTTGTTCCATAGATCTTGAATACGACACTTCGTAATGATGTGGAACGTGTCAGGTTAATAGAAGGTGTCTATACAAGATATCTGAATAGACAAAATATTGCATGACACTCAATTTTTTTGGGAGGGGGAGGGGGGAAAATTACCCACTTACTACATCCAAAAATTCCTCTAATGATTAGAAGGAGTCCTTTTAATTGCTATATGGCTATCCGTCAGACTTTGGTGCTAATAGGTAAGGGACGAAAGACTTTTGTGGCAGCATAATTTACCCCCTCCTGAGCCAAAGATAGATTTTACCTTGAGTAGTGAACATCATCCTTTCTCCAAGTGTTGTAGCCATGCACACTGCTATTACTTTTGAATTCGTTCGGATTGTTAATAACAAATTTCATAAGTGAATATATACATTGTATGGCTACAGTAAAGATTTCTAGCTCTTTAAATAAGTGCAGGATGATCTTGGATGAGCTCCAGTAATTGTTCTGATTACACGCTTTTGTGCATTGAACACTCTTTTTCTCAATCATGCGTTTCCCCAGAATATGATGCCACACGAAAGCAGAGAATGAAAATAGGCGTGGTAAGGTAATTTATTCAGATGTATATCGCCAAAATTTGCAATGGCCATAATAGCAAAAGTAGCTGAACTCAAACGTTTCAGCAGATCCTCAGTGTGTCTTTTCCAGTTCCACCCCTCTTCAATGCATACACCTAGAAATTTTGAATATTCTACCTTAACTACCGATTTCTGATCGAATTCTACATTTATTAATGGGGTAATTCCATTTACTGTGTGGAACTGTATACATGTGTTTTGTCAAAATTTAGTGAGAGCCCATTTTCAGAGAACCACTTAATGATTTTCTGAAAAACATCGTTTACAATTTCACCAGTTAATTCTTGTCTGTCGGCTGTGATAGCTATACTCGTATCTTGATTGCGGAAAGGGCCAAGGGTTGAGGTCAGTTCCTGCTTCTAGTTGTCATTTATTGTAATTTAATAACCTTCACAACCAAAGCGTCACATAGCAGAATTTTTACCGAATGCAACTCTACACGACTGAAGGCTTCCAACAAGAAATCTTAACAAATCAACAAGATAAAAATCCAATTAAGATAAAATAATTTAAAAACGCAACATATGCAAGGTGTAATACCAATGGCTGAGGACCACAATTAAACTTCAAAATTTTAAAATGTTTCACCATAACTTTTAAAGCCAGAAGGCAGCGATTTTTAAGCTTCAAAGATAAGTTTAAAAATTAATTTTGCAAAATTTTAAGAAAACAAAACAAATAAGCTTTGGCCTAAAATCTAAAATAGCGGACAACAGATGAACACCGGTGGCACTCACAAAGCCCTCAGGGAGGTCGGTCTGCCCTCGTTCACTTAAGCGAGACATGTGGTGTGTCCAACTATAGTTGATCCGTCGGAACCACCACAGTATGAATGGACGTAGGTTGGGTAGTTGAAACTACTACTCAACCTTGACGCCCTGGGTCGGTCAACCAAGAAGCTCGTAGCGATCGGACAGCTCCACACACGCTGTGACACTGCGCAGGGCCCGGCAGCGGATCCAGGCGACAGCAAAGCACGGAGATGTCCTTCCTGGACAGTACCAACCGACCGACTGCCTGCTCGTCCGTCCGCGACTACTGCCCCGTCGCGACTGCACTGCTGGTGCACCTCCGACTCACTTGCAAACACAAACGACGGCGAAAATCCTGTCTCGGACCCGACCATGCAGAGGAAACACGGCCACCGGCTAAACGACATCCCTACACCAGGAAAGGACCGACCCAGGTTCTACAATATGATAATTGAAGGGGGCCAGAAGCACTCAGAGAACCAATTAGACGTCGCCCGATCAGACGACCGACTTCTCACAGCCGGTATGCCGACAACATTTAAATAACTTGTCAAAGGAAAACACACGAACTACACACACAACCTGACAAAAACTTGCGAAAAGACCAGAACGATACCCAATAGCAACTAACCACACACGAAGACAAATTGGGGAGACCATGCACACAGACGACTCACGAACTAACGGCGAGCCCAAACGCGTCATCCGGTAGTACGACCGACCGACGATCCACCTAGACCGTGGCCCGGCTCAAGTGATGCGTGGCGGCAGTGGTCTGGCGATCCACGTCAATGCAGACCTCACTGCTGCTGCAACCCGACTGCCCTAGTGCCACATTGGCACTCCCGACTGGCAGGTCCTGACTGAGGTCCAGACGCGCTCCAACCAACTGGCAGAACCGAACTGTCAATCCGAAGTTGCAACCCGAACTCCCGATCCGAGCTGCGAACAACTCACTTACAGCAGACAACGAGCGAGAAGTAATTGCAGTCGAGCAATTACACTACGAGGCGGGATATATCGATACGCGCTGCTAACGCCGCTCACGGCCACGCAAAGCAGCAACTCTTTTACGGTAGTAACTTAAATTAACGTAGTGAGATGGAAGTACGTTAAAAACAGGGTGCAGTATACATGATGGCGGGAACACGAGCCACGCACGGCTCAGTAGGGAAGGCGAATGGTAGACTTCGATTTGTTGGGAGACTTTTAGGTAAGTGTAGTTTATTTGTAAAGGAGACTGCATTTAGGGCGCCAATATGACCAATTTTTGAGTACTGCTCGGGTGTTTGAGATCCGTACCAGGTCGGATCAAAATAACCCACCGAAAAATGTGAAGCGAGTTGCTAGATTTTTAACCGGTAGGTTCCATCAACCATGCAAGTGTTACGGATACGCTTCGCGAGGGAAGAAGACAGTCATATGAAGAACGCTATTTAGAGAGTTTAGAGATCCAGCATTTGAAGCTGATTGCAGATCGATACTACTGCCACCTATATACACTACTGGCCATTAAAATTACTACACCAATAAGAAATGCAGATGATAAACGGGTATTCAATGGACACATATATTAAACTAGAACTGACATGTGATTACATTTTCACGCAATTTGGGTGCATAAATCCTGAGAAATCAGTACCCAGAACAACCACCTCTGGCCGTAATAACCGGCTTGATACGCCTGGGCAATGAGTCAAACAGAGCTTGGATGGCGTGTACAGGTACACCTGCCCGTGCACCTTCAACACGATACCACAGTTCAACAAGAGTGGAGACTGGTGTATTGGGACGAGCCAGAGGCTCGGCTACAATTGAACAGACGTTTTCAGTTGTTGACAGATATGGAGAATGTGCTGGCCAGGGCAGCAGTCGAACAGTTTCTGTATCCATAAAGGCCCGTACACGACCTGCAACATGTGGTCGTGCATTATCCTGCTGAAATATAGGGTTTCTAAGTGATCGAATGAAGGATAGAGCCACGGGTCGTAACACATCTGAAATGTAACGTCCAGTGTTCAAAGTGTCATCAATGCGAACAAGAGATGACCGAGACGTGTAACCATTGGCACCCCATACCATCACGCCGAGTGATACGCCAATATGGTTATGACGAATACACGCCTCCAATGTGCGTTCTCCGCGATGTCGTCAAACAGGAATGCGACCGCCGTGATGCTGTAAACAGAACCTGGATTCATCCGAAAAAATGTTGTTTGGCCATTCGTGCACCCAGGTTCGTCGTTGAATACACCATGGCAGGCGTTCCTGTCTGTGATGCAGCGTCAAGGGTAAACGCAGCCGTGGTCGCAAGCTGATAGTCCATGCTGCTGCAAACGTCGTCGAACTGTTCGTGCAGATGGTTGTTGTCTTGCAAACATCCCCATCTGTTGACTCATGGATCGAGACGTGGCTGCACGACCCGTTACAGCCACGCGGATAAGATGCCTGTCATCTCGACTGCTAGGCCGTTGGGATCAAGCACGGCGTTCCGTATTACCCTCCTGAACCCACCGATTCCATATTCTGCTAACAGACATTTGATCTCGACCAACGCGAGCAGCAATATCTCCATACGATAAACCGCAGTCGCTGTAGGCTACATTCAGATCTATATCAAAGTCGGAAACGTGATGGTACGCATTTCTCCTTCTTACACGAGGCATCACAATAACGTTTCACCAGGCAACGCCGGTCAACTGCTGTTTGTGTATGAGAAATTGGTTGGAAACTTTCCTCATGTCAGCACTTGTAGGTGTCGCCGCCGGTGCCAGCCTTGTGTAAATGCTCTGTAAAGCTAATCATTTGCATATCACAGCAGCTTCTTCCTGTCGGTTAAATTTCGCGTCTGTAGCACGTCATCTTCGTGGTGAGGCAATTTTAATGGCCAGTAGTGTACATTTATCGTAGGGACCACGGAGATAAGATACGAGAAACTGATGCTCATATGGAGGCACATAGATAGTCATTTTCCCTCTCTCTATCTGTGAGGATAGATAACGACTAGTTGATGTACAGGGTATTATCCGCCACGCACACTATAGTTGTTCGAGGAGTATCTATGTAGATGTAGTCCGATACTTCATTGTGGCTTGTCGAATTTTTCAGAACCAAGATTTGTGGGGCAGCCTGATGTTGAACGGCGTATGAACCTGACAGTGTGCATACTCGTCGTAAAGGCACAGGTCGACAAAATATGAGCACCTCAAGGGATGACGATGATGTTTGGTTTGTGGGGCACTCAACCGCGCGGTTATTGTCGCCCGTACAAATTCCCAACCTCTGTTCAGTCCGAACTCGCCACTCTCATGAATGATGATGAAAAGATGATGGCAGCACGAATACCCAGTCAGACGCAGCTGAAAATGCCTGACCCCGCCGGTAATCGAACCCGACCACAGGGGGGGATCGCTGTAATGAGCAAGAAACACGTTGTGACCGCCATATATGCCGGCCGCGGTGGTCTCTCGGATTCTAGGCGCACAGTCCGGAACCGTGCGACTGCTACGGTCGCAGGTTCGAATCCTGCCTCGGGCATGGATGTGTGTGATGTCCTTAAGTTAGTTAGGTTTAAGTAGTTCTAAGTTCTAGGGGACTGATGACCACAGCAGTTGAGTCCCATAGTGCTCAGAGCCATTATTGAACCGCCATATATCAGTGCCTGCCATTCAGTAACAAGTGAGGGATTCCACGCAGCATTCTGTGTCTTCACACACCATTGGCCTGGTTCAAATGGTTCTGAGCACTATGGGACTTAACATCTATGGTCCCCTTAGAACTCAGAACCACTTAAATCAAACTAACCTAAGGACATCACACAACACACAGTCATCACGAGGCAGAGAAAATTCCTGACCCCGCCGGGAATCGAACCCTGGAACCCGGTCGTTGGAAGCGAGAACGCTACAGCACGACCACGAACTGCGGACATTGGCCTGAGACTAGCGGCAGGCTGAGTACGGAACTTCCGTTCCTTTGCGCAGGATGCCGTCAACGCCACAAAACGCGTTTTGGGTAGTGCCGCGACCGGGCTGCTGGTGAATGGAGTCACGTTGTGTTCAAAGATAAATTGTGTTTCCGCCATACCGAAGATGTCTATTCTCGGCGACCAGGGAGAGGTCCCACAGCGACGTTTCTCCTTGTGTCACTGTGTGTGGAATCAGTAGTTATTTATTTATTTACTTAGTCCTTTGTTCATGTGCAGTACAAATAAACATCGTGTATCTCTTCAGGTCATGGCCGGCTATAACTGACTGACCTCGTACGTCTCAACGCCACGTCACGGACATCTGCGCGTTCCCTTCATGCGACAGTGTCGTAGTGCCATTTTTCAACGAGACAGTGTTGGTTCATACATGACACGTGTCTCTCTGAACCGTCTAGGTGGTGCTGGGATACTCCTGTGACCAGCAAGATCATCAGATCTGTCTCCAATCGAACACGAGTGAGATTAACTCTGGCATCATCTCCGTTCCAGTACCAGCATCCAGCATGCGTTAATGTAAATTCCTCCTACAGGTCTTCATTTAAACAACGATTACACTGCTTTCATCTATGAGAAGTTCATGAATTTGGCAAACATGCCTGACAAACACAACCTCATGTAATACACTGTAGTTTTTTCTTTCAGTATAGCGTTATTTGCTACAGGATATTGCATCACTACTATGCCCACCCAACGGAAGTGCTTGTATGTGGTGGATAAGCTCTAAGCCGCCATCTTGGAGATAGGGAACATCCATCTCTGCAACAAGGGGCTGACAGAGCGGGACAAGGAGCGGCACAAGCAATTACCACGCCACTGGGAAATACGGCGACGAAGTTCTGAGGCAGGTGTAGGAAATTTCCTACAGCTAGAAACCTGTGGCAGCCAGAAATGGAAATTCCGATCACAGCCTTTTCCGGGGGAGTTTATTTGGCACTTGAGGAAAGTGGTACCAGGGTAGTCTGATGCAGTCTACAAGGTTTTAAGGTACACCCATTGGCAGGGTGCTGACGAAGCAACGAGGGAATACCCTGTGAACAAAAGAACAAATATGGGGAATCCTCTGTCGGAGTGTTCTGTTAGGCTGGAGTCTTGCAGAAGAACACATAGTGCCGTCCCGTATGAGTTTTCGAGGGGACACGATGCCTCACTAACCACTGCTGCACTGAAATTGTAGCTTTTCCAGGGCGCATTGCAACCTTGTCCCCCCTGTGCCGCTCATGGCATCGTAGATTTTGGGACTCAGTAATCAAAGAGTCCATAGAAATACGTTTACGCGACAACCTAATCCACCGCAATAGTGGCTACCATCTCAGTACAGCCTGGGAGCCTGCAATCAGGAAAATCAGAGAAGAACGTTCCGTTTCACCAATGGCCGCGGACGGAGGAGACAGAGACGGACGCCGGGACTCGAACCCCGAGCACGGTTCCCCCTCCCCCAACCCCCCCAACCCCCCCCCCCAACCCCCCCTCCCCCCACCTTCCGATCCAGAAGCATCGGGCATTTCCGCGGGCGCGTGATTGCCCGGCCGTGGGAAGCGGAGAGCGTCCAACAGGGATATAAGCCCACGACCGACGATATCCCGACACTTCGCCTGAAGATGATGGAGACGCATTCCATCGCAACGTTGCTACGAGACGACGATGCTACTCGGCTGACAACCCGTGAAGACTTCATATATCGTAGATCTTTCTTCCAATGGAGATCTCTATGAGCTGTCTCTGTCAGTGTGTCGTGGACCTGTCACGACAATCGTGCTAATCCTTAGCCCTTTCGGAAGCTCGTACACGTCTGTAGAGTTGTCCAGGCCAAAATTACGCGAGCGAGCACCTTCTTTCCTGATAAGACCGTCAATATTTATCTTTCTAAATTAGTAATTCCTCACAGAGATTTGATCGTATCTTTCATGCCTAATCCTAGTGTCATATTGCATATAGAGGCGATGGATAAAAGAAATGGAAACATCGCGAGAAGTGCATACTTGAACATAAATGCCGGATGCTAACCAAACCTGCGATTTGGACTGTTGTATTTCACCACGGGAGGCACCTGTCCAATGTGCTTAAGAAGCTGCAAGTGTTGGTCGGTATCAGAACGGTGTTCTTTGTTGTTGTGACTGCTGTATATTGTAGCACAGTGCATTCAAACATGATCAACCTATTGGTGCCTGTATAGTGGCTACTTCAGTAACAAAGGCAGCCGAAGTGTTTAGTATTTCAAGGGACACATCATCGCAGATTTACACCGCAAACGTCGCCCGCTGTTCACGAGGTGGACGAAAGGGTGCGTTGAGTGATCGAAACTAGCGGTCTTATGAGGACTGTAACCAAGAACTGCACTCGGAGAGCTTCAAAACTAGCTTCGGAACTGAATGTCTCTCTTGTGAACACAGTCAGTACCAAAACAAAAGGAAGGGAGCACCATAACCGGTGAATTACGAGACGATCTGGAATTCCAAGCCACTCGTCAGTGACGCAGATGCACGTAACAGGAAGACGTAGTGCCAAAGCCATAACACCAGTCCTGTTAAGCAGTGGAAGGAAGTTATGTGGTTGGGTGAGTCTTGTTTCACACTGTTCCCAACTACTGGGCGAGCTTACGTCACAAGTGTGAAATATGGCTGGAGTTCCCTGATGGTTTTGACAGCCACACTGGGGTATTCCGTGCGCTGCATGGTTACTCTGCCAGGTCGCATTACACTCAAGACCTACGGGACCATTTTGGCAGATCAGTTTTATCCCATGGTACAGTGTTTGTTTCCCAATGAAGACACTGTAATCCAAGACGAGAAGGGCCTTGTTAACACAGCTCGCATCGTCCAAGATTGGTTTTGTCATAGTTAGAATGATTTGTCGCATCTTCCCTGGTCACATGATCTCATTATTATTCAGCCTTCATGGTGTGCTCTGTAGAGAGGGGAAGAGTGATCATATCCACCTCCATCATCGTTATCATAACTTGACACTATTTTGCAGAATTTATGGGTGTGACATTCCCACAAAAACCGTACAGGACCTGCATTTACCCATTCTGAGACTACTGGAAGCTATTTTGAATGCCAATGGTTTTCGTACTCCCTATTATTCAAGGCAATTAAATCTGTTTTTATTGTTTCCATATCGTTGGCTACCCCTGTACTTTACAACGATAATACTTCATTTTCCAATATCTTTTATTTCACTGTCTGATTTCTAGTATATTCTGTTTTAGAAATTCTGAACATTTTAACATATTATAATAAGCTTGTAGCTTAAACTTTGCTTCCAGATCAGTGAATTAATTCAACCCCTTAACCATATGTAACTTAATGCATTATAATTATGCTGCAAATTCAAGCCTTATCTTCATTTAAGATGCAAAACTTTTGTGTCCATTAGGGGATAAGAAACAGTATTTTGGCTTCCTGTATGGCGTTGATAAAATAATATCCTGAACCTGAACGTAGGGTGAAACATAAGAGCGTCCAATCTACACCTTTAATTGTGAACTGTGTTCGTTTTGTTTCTGTTATTGGTGAAAAAAATATGTTATTAGATTTACCTGTTCTGTATCACATCATATTCCAACTAGTAGAAATATTTAATAGCTCAAAATATTACGCACTAATCATGGTAACCGCACAGTCTAATATATACAATCGCGACACTCACTGCTGTGAAAGTTGTTACTATTTGACAGTTCAAGTGACACTAGCGCCCCTAGCGGCCAGAAATCTCGCCTTCCTCTGACGGCAAATGCGACGTAAAAATCATGTTTGTTTTTAATTCGTTTTGTAGGTAATTTACAAAATAGTTAGTATACTTTTGCGTCACAATTGTTAGGAGAACAGCGAGAGACATAAATGATCATGAAATATAAGTAAAAAGAGCACGAACTATTGAATGAAGTGACATAATCTACAACATATTCATGAAGAAATAATTAAGGTGTAGCATACAATCCCACTTATTCCACTGAAAGTAAGAGAATACACAATGTACATCTCATATATGAAGTATAAAGATGCTCTTCCTTGTGTAAAAATGAAGCGACACATCACTTTGCAGGAAGCCTGTTTCCAAAACTACAATTTCCATCTTATTCTTTGTGGTATCAGGTTATCTCAATGAAAAGCGTGACTGTCTTAAAACTTTATTATATCCCGTTGATACATTTAACGAAAATGAAGTTAAATGAATGAGTCAGTCGTAACACTTTAGCAACCCAAATGTGCCAGCTTAATCACTTTTTTTTCTTCTCTTGCTCCTACAGACTAAGTCTTGATTCCTGAATTTAATAAAGTAAAAGAGCTTCACTTTCACAAACAGTCTTATTAACAGCAGCTTGGTTTCAGCACAGCACCCAGGTGGAAAACTGGGCATGTCCATCAACATGTTCACAAAGAAAGCACCACAATTACTTACGAGAGCATATTCATCAAAAGTAGAAGTCATCTTAGGCTTACAATGAGTTAAGAATTCTTTGACATTTCCTGTACAAATTAACAGGCTTCAAACGTTACCTTCATAACTTTTAAAATGACAATAAACTTTGTCATTTGCATCTAAGTCTTGGCTTTATTTTTACGATGGGCACTTTTCTTGTCACGTAGTAATTTTCTACGAAGTCTAATGATTTGCACGCTTTTTACATTTGACACGAGTTTCCAAGACGAGAATAATTTCACGTAATCTACGCATTTCGTATTCAAAAGATGTCTGTGTTGCACTTTCCGGTGTGATTTTATATATGTCTCTCGTGTAGGAACACTTGTGGTAGCTCTAACGTCTGTGTCAGGAAACAGTTTTTTTTGTATTTCAAGTAACACTTTTAACTTTGTATGGCAATTTTCTCTTCACCGTCAATAGTTATGGCTTTATTCGGCACGTCAAATAACGTAGGAACTGCATTCCATACCAATGTCTTTTTTTCCGCGCTCATAAACTGGTTTGACTCGAAATGTAATGCATAAAACTTGTTGTGCAAATAAACGACATCTTTTTGCAGCATGTCCTGTCTTCTACTATTTATTAACCATTTCGTACATCTAAAAAAGAAAAACAAATACAGTAATTCAATACAGTTTAGGAATAAAAATAGTAAATAAAGAGAGCTCTAATGTGATGTTTCATACTTCTCAGGATTCCTAGGAAACTTGATGAATGACAAATGTGGTGTCTTCTTCCTATTATTACTGCAATTGATTGTGATACTACGCTGCCTTTCGTAAAAACCATGTTAAAAATGAATAAAAACGACACTGTTTACATCTACTAAATACCGTATTCAGCAGCGTAGCTTCTCCACCGCTTGGAGCGCTGTTGTCACGGTGTATAACAAAAATCTGCGAGAGTGAACTGCTGTATATATTAGACTGTGGTAACTGTTCGAATCCCGATGGATGTAAAGCCGTAGATCCGACAGAGCGCACTGTCTGCTGGGACACCAGCGCCGCGCTGCGTCCATCCTGCACAGGAAGCGGAAGCAGCGGCGGCCATGCATAATGCAGGGCTGCCAACGGCGCGCACAACGGACGGACGCTCTCTGACGCCTCCAGCGTCCCTCCCTCCCTGGGCAGCAGCGTTCAATTACTCCACCGGCGCGTAAAGGCCGGAGGGCGGTAGACTGAATGATGGCACGGTGGCGCCCTACCATTGTTCCTTTTCGCCCTTTTGTCCGGGTCAGTGGGCAGTTGCGTTCCTAAAACATGGCATGTTCTGACTCACAGATCGGACGCCCTAGCATAAAGGGACTGCTGAAGAGGAAGTTTAAAATTTGGAAGACCTCAAAGGTGATACAGAGGCTGCTATGTATACTGACTGCAGTACAGGAGAGAGAAAGTACACAACAGAACAAAGTATCCAGCTGCTCATACAGGAATGCCAGAAGTGTACAGATAAATGTGTATGTGTAACGCCATACTGGAAAATCATTAAAAACGTATCAGAGACCTCTTGCAGCTATCAGCATGTGATTGTAAACAACAACGAGCCTAATACATGGGACGTTAAATTTACAATCCTGGAGTCAGTCACAAAGGGCAATCACAAGTAAACGCAAACACAGGCTTGTAGTTCACAAAGATTTATTACAGATATCTCCAAAAAAGCTTTACCAAATCTTTTACAAAACCGGCCTTCCAATAGCCACCAATAACAAATATAATTAACAGGGTTTATGTAGTCTTACAAAATATATGGATTGAAACAGTTAAATAAAGATCCTTCCTATTAACTAAATAGCAAATAGCCCCAGATAAAAGTAGATGATAAGCATAATTTCCCACAAACACAACAGGAATTTACCGCGACGAAATCCTTATCGGCCAAACAAGCAACATTACATAATATTAAATAACAAAATTTAAGTAAAAGAGCAAATTCCCAAAGAGCATCTTACACCAAAAAATAAAACATATACCAATGGAATTCCACGAAATACACTACTGGCCATTAAAATTGCTACATCACGAAGATGACGTGCTACAGAGGCGAAATTTAACCAACAGGAAGAAGATGCTGTGATATGCAAATGATTAAATTTTCAGAGCATTCACACAAGGTTGGCGCCGGTTGCGATACCTACAACGTGCTGAGATGAGGAAAGTTTCCAATGGATTTATCATACAAAGCAACAGTTGACCGGCGTTGCCTGGTGAAACGTTTTGTGATGCCTCGTGTAAGGAGAAGAGATGCGTACCTACACCTTTCCGACATTGATAAATGTTGGATTGTAGCCTATCGCGATTGCGGTTTATTGTATCACGACAATGCTGCTCGCGTTGCTCGAGATCCAATGCCTGTTATCAGAATATGGAATCGGTATGTTCAAGAGGGTAATACGGAACGCCGTGCTGAATCCCAACGGCCTCGTATCACTACCAGTCGAGATGACAGGCATCTTATCCTCATGGCTGTAACGGATCGTACAGCCACGTCTCGATCCCTGTGTCAACTGATGGGGACGTTTGCATGACAACAACAATCTGCACGAACAGTTCGACGACGTTTGCAGCAGCATGGACTATCAGCTCAGAGACCGTGGCTGCGGAAACCCTTGGCGCTGCATCACAGACAGGAGCGCCTGCTATGGTGTACTCAACGACGAACTAGGGTGTACGAATGGCAAAACGTCATTTTTTCGGACGAATCCAGGTTCTGTTTACAGCATCATTGATGGTCGCATCCGTGTTAGGCAACATCACGGGGAACGCAAATTGGAAGCGTGTATTCGTCATCGCCATACTGGCGTATCACCCGGCGTGATGGGATGGCGTGGCATTGGTTACACGTCTCTGTCACCTCTTGAACGCATTGACGGCACTTTGAACAGTGGACGTTACAATTCAGATGTGTTACGACCCGTGGCTCTACCCTTCATTTGATCCCTGCGAAACTCTACATTTGCCGGCCGCGGTGGTCTTGCGGTTCTAGGCGCGCAGCCCGGAACCGTGCGACTGCTACGGTCGCAGGTTCGAATCCTGCCTCGGGCATGGATGTGTGTGATGTCCTTAGCTTAGTTGGGTTTAAGTAGTTCTAAGTTCTAGGGGACTAATGACCACAGTAGTTGAGTCCCATAGTGCTCAGAGCCATTCGAACCATTTGAAACTCTACATTTCAGCAGGATAATGCACGATCGCATTTTGCAGATCCTGTATGGGCCTTTCTGGATAGAGAAAATGTTCGACTTCTGTCCGGGCCAGCAGATTCTACAGGTCCCTCACAATTGAAAATGTCTGATTAATGGTGGCCGAGCAACTGGCTCGTCACAATACGACAGTCACTACTCTTAATGAACTGTGGTATCGTGTTGAAGCTGTATGGGCAGCTGTACCTGTACAGCCCATCCAAGCTCTGTTTGACTCAATGCCCAGGCGTATGAAGGCCGTTATGACGGCCAGAGGTGGTTGTTCTGGGCACTGATTTGTTCAAAATGTTCAAATGTGTGTGAAATCTTTTGGGACTTAACTGCTAAGGTCATAAGTCCCTAAGCTGAACACTACTTAACCTAAATTAGCCTAAGCACAAACACACACATCCATGCCCGAGGGAGGACTCGAACCTCCGCCGGGATCAGCCGCACAGTCCATGACTGCAGCGCCTTAGACCGAGAACTGAGCCGGCCGCTGATGTCAGAGCGGTTCTAGGCGCTTCAGTCTGGAACCGCGCGACCGCTACGGTCGCAAGTTCGAATTCTGCCTCGGGCATGGATGTGTGTGATGTCCTTAGGTTAGTTAGGTTGAAGTAGTTCTAAGTTCTAGGGGACTGATGACATGAGATGTTAAGTCCCATAGTGCTCAGGGCCATTTGAACCAAAGACCAGGTACTGATTTCTCAGGATCTATGAACCCAAATTGCTTGAAAATGTAATCACATGTCAGTTGTAGTATAATATATTTGTCTAATCAGTACCTGTTTATCATATGCATTTCTTCTTGGTGTGGCAATTTTAATGGCCAGTAGTGTGTATAGTGACTCATGCGTCTGAATTCACTCGTGAAATTTCTTTCAAGTATATCTAGGCAGAAAATATGGTTATGTCAGTAGTCAGTTTAAGTTCCACGAAACAACAGGCACACCCCAAAAGTCACCAATCCTAATACAAGAGTGACCAAACTACTAGGAGCAGGGGAACAGCCCGAATGCATTAACGAGAGGAATCTCCAATTATTACGAGGTAGAATACTCAACTTCTGTCAACTACTTCGGAGACTCTGAGAGGATACAGACAAGAAGCGCCGAACGTCACCGAGACGTAGCTGCCGAGCTAATGGTGTCCGAATATATTTCAATCAAGGCGCTGCCCCCTGTATTGGTCAATCCGGAACTAACTGTGCCCGCTGCTGGTAGTACACTGTAACATTAAAAAAATCTTATTTCAGAGGTATGCCCTTCCCCATTTAAATATAATTCCCTTAACACATGCAACACCTCAAAAAAGATTTTTACCTCCTACAGCTCAGAATTCTTTACTCTTACAGGCAGACCTCACTGACCAGTATAAAGTCTGGACCAGTTAACGGCCTGCCGAACCAAGATCATAAAAACCCATAATAAAAGACACCAAAGACACGCCACCTTCAAACGGAGACCACAGTTACTCAACTAAGAGTACAAGAACACTGTGTTAGCACTGAGCGGGAAACCAATTGAGCAGTGCCGGAAGCGCCGCGCTTAAATAGCAGCCAGAAGAGGAAAACCAAAGAGAAAACGCGCATTTCACTGGCGGTAGCTACTCCCCCACGGCTCAGTTACTTTCGCAAAAACAGACATAATGTCTTATAGGATAATCGCAATCAGTAATGTTAAAATATAACTTTTAATCCGTCTTCATTGCAAAATGTTTATTCATATGACCGTTTCGGTCCCTTTAGAACCATCTTCAGATCTGATTTTTCGGTTAAAGGAGTAACCCGTCCAAATACAGCACCTTTCAAGTGCTGTGTCAGTTACCTTACTTCGACCGAACTATAGAAAGCGAATGATGGCGTCCATCGCAGCGCAAATGCACTTGTTGCCACTGCTCGTCTGGCGAAGTCGCCCTTAATAGTCCATGAACAATTCGCCCGACAGCCTGTGTTCCCGACTAGAGCGCCGCATACCGTAAAGAATGTTGGTGTTTGGCTTCGCTGACTTGCATTCCTAACACTGCTGAACAAATTTCCTAACATTTGAACTGAGTGACGGTTACGTCAGGTATTATTCAATTTTCAGGATGGATTTAAGGTTCCATAAACGATATCATTCAGGAGTAATAAAAGGTAGTTGAACAAGGCTGAAACTAACTCTTTATGGAGGCATATTTTTGATTTTCCATTGCAGTGATCGCTCCAGCATAGGAGACCTTTGTCAACTTGATACCCAGCTGCCTTTTTGCCAGCTTATATTTAACCTCCTTGAGTATCGTATCGTATTCCCGATGCTCCTCCAGATCCCAGAAAGGATCTCAGTCAGTATAAATTCACTATATTGGTAATAATCAAAATGGCTCTGAGCACTATGGGACTTAACTGCTACGGTCATCAGTCACCTAGAACTTAGAACTACTTAAACCCAACTAACCTAAGGACATTACACACATCCATGCCCGAGGCAGGATTCGAACCGGCGACCGTAGCGGTCGTGCGGTTCCAGACTGTAGCGCCTAGAACCGCTCGGCCACTCCGGCCGGCGGTAATTGTCATCTAGCTTTGTAACTTCAGGGGGTTCCGATCTTTGGTAAACATACGGCTGAGCACGTTGTCCAACTGATTGTCCAAAACTTTTATATGCTTTATCACAAAGTAGAAGACTGAATCATGATTGCCCACCTTGCTATCCTGGCAGTCTTATGCCACCTAGTCAGAACCCAGTGTTGTCCCTGATTGTCATTTTGCAAAAGAAATGCCTATGTTACAAACAGAACTCAAAATTCTCCTCCATACGTACAAACGTCAATGACTCCGTATAAGCAGTATTCTACCTCTGCGCTGACAAAGCCCCAGAGGTACAGGTGATCAGGCTTAGATCGGCGTCAAATTCTGGTAGTGTGACAGCAGCGACTCCAGATTTGGAGGCATGACGATGGACGATAAATTGTTACAAGAATTCAGGAATGGCTCTAATGGGAGTGGTACTGAGAACCTGCTCCATTGCCTCAAAATCTGACCTTCATTGCCTCTCCGTTATGGTCAACTTGGTTCAAAGGAGAAGCTAGTTGAAAACTTCCTGCAAGAGTTCACCGTGTCGAACAAACATGCAATTTACATCTTATTCCGAGGATATGGAAAATTATGAATACACTTGGTGGATAATTATCGATCTTAATGTCTCGGCGGAGATTGGTGACGTAGGAAAGAAATCTCAGCAAAGGCTTCGATTCGTCCAACAGAGGTACTCGTACCTGGTAGTAAGCCTGATTCAGATCAAACACCATAAAAGAGTGCGACCCAGCACGTGTAAAAATCGAGCAAGAGTACAGACTACAAAATTACCATCTGATTTAAGACGCTGTAGTCGACCATGGGTCTATACCCTTCACCATTGCCTTTGAGAACTAAGAACATAGAAGCCCTATTCTCCCACTAGCAACTTTTCGACACTCTTCCTTACTTCCTGCATCTTTGGTTGGGACAACAACTAAAAGGATCGGCGTATTGCAATCTGATCAGTAAGTTGATCTGATACGCACTTTTATTGGTTACACCCAACTGTCCTCTCAGAACAAAGTTAATAACTGAGTTTCACGTTCGAACAAATTACCGACGTCACATGTGAAATACCTTTCATTAGCATTACCAACAGCAGGAAGTTGGCCATGATTACATACTGGATAATGCTAATTCAGATGAAACTTAAATGTAAATTCGTTTCCCGAGTAGTATAAAACTCACATCATTTTGTTTACAAAAGCACAACCGAATAACAAAGCGACAGAGAAATGTATTGCCAACTGAAATTTACAAATATACATGCTACTGAATTACAAAGGATCACAGAACAAAGAAATATTAGTGTGAGACTCCAGCAGTCCACAGACTGGTTCACTTTTAAGGTAGACACAGACACAAGGGAGAGAGGACTTATCTTGATCCATACCGCAGATGACCAACCTGCTTTCTTCCCCAACCTAATTTCCGTAAATGTTATCTGCCATTGCTCCCTCTGCAGCCTACCGGATTCCCGAGCGAAATGTCCTGGTTTCTTTCACCTAAAACATCATCCGCTAGATGGTCAAGGATGGCTAATCCCGTGATACAGGGGGGGGGGGGGGGGGGGGGGGGGGGAAGAGATAATCAGTAATCACCTCTCTCGGGCAGCAACCCTTCTTTTCAGATCAGCAAAACTAATACACTGTGTTTCTCGCACCATTGATCCAAGTCAAGGAAACTAGTAGATATATTACCAAAACCCATTCATGTACGGTATTTCACCCGAACTCCTTCATTTTATTAGCGACAACCTTAGTTTTCTTGCACAAAACACACAATATAAACTGAGCGCACCTGATACTGTTAACGTAATGCACGAAGTTCCTCGTTGACTCTGTACCCGGAAATAATATTTGTTAATTAACATTTTTCTCGGTCAATCTGACAAACTTCGGTTAACAAACAATTCTGCTGCGCAGCAAACTCAATATAGCCCTTTTTCGAATAACAACGTCAGTAAACCTGCAGCTGATAAGAGGGTAAATAAACTGAAGAACCATTACTTCAGGACCCTTAAAGACAGTAGCGTCCTGCTGAAACTTACCGATAAATAAAAATTTTCTACAATTTGTTGACTAGTCTCTTCTAACAACTTCGTAATCCCTATTATAATAGACATAATACACTTACGCTCCTGATTATCCACTACCCTTATCCGTTCGTCGTTAGAATTCTCTTTCCATAGCAATAGGCTAACGCGATGTTGAAGTTCACAGCTCCTTGATGCAGGTCTTCAGTTTGTACTTTCTGCGTGATATCGGCGTTACTCTTACGTGAAGAGTGTGTTCGCTTACGTAAATGTTCAAGACGTGCATTCACCTGAAATAACTGAGACCACGAAGAAAAACTATCCTAAAGAACTCGATGATATTCTGCACACGGGCTAACGACTCCCGCCAAGAATAGCGAGTGTAACCTGCATCAGACAGCCGACCGGGCCCCCGAGACGCTAGAACAAAGCGTTAACGCTGCCTTCCAGCTGCTCCCTGTGAATCATTAACGCACGGAATAGATATTCTTTCTTAAAATGTTCGATTCCAGGAGCATCCATGGCTCCCATGATTGCAAACGAAATAATCTCGGTAGTGAAAACAGTCGAACAGTATACATAAGCCTACAGCCGGCCGCTGTGGCCGAGCGGTTCTAGGCGCTTCAGTCCGGAACCGAGCTGCTGCTATGGTCACAGGTTCGAATCCTGCCTCGGGAATGGATGTGTGTGATGTCCTTAGGTTAGTTAGGTTTAAGTTGTTCTGAGTTGTAGGGGAGTGATGACCTCAGATGTTAAGTCCCATAGTGCTTAGAGCCATTTGAACGATATACGTAACAAAACACACAAAAAAGCAAAGAACTTTATAACTATAAGTTTAATCAGTTATGTCTTTTCTGGTATTACAATTCAGATATCTTCTCAGAACCATTTCCTGCCACCACTAAAAGAGCGTAGCTAGTGAGGAACCTGAAGTAGTCTGGTGTTGGGTAAATAGACAAATAACATTTGTACCAGGATAAACATGTATTTGTAATCAGCAAATAATTACTCTATTGTATTTGCACATCCACAACAACTATGAGAGCTTTAACACATACAGTCAGGTAGATAATAAAGTTTGCAATTTTAAATAGTACAGTTTAACGTCAGGTGATTTTAAACTCACACTTGGCTCTGACTGAGCTTTTATTGGGCAAGCCATATGCATTGAAACAAAAAGGAAAGCATCTTCATTAGTGAATTACCCCCTAATGTAGCTGCTACCAATGGACGTTTGATCATCGGCTGGAACATACGTTGAACCACAGTTACCAATACTGTAAGGACAGCGGCAATGATTACCACAAGTAAAATTCACAACACAGTGCCTAGTTATTTCAGTAACATGTCATCGACACTAATAATTAAATTTAAAGAAAAGAGAATTGAACAATGGTAAAATATATACAGATGCGCACTTACAATTAACAGGAACCAGAGAGCCTACCTAACCGCCCACCTGGTTTCACTGGCAAGTAATTAGCAAATGCAATTAATCTGAACTGAGACTCACAGAGTTCCAATTAAGAGAGAACAGTATTAAGTAAACTGGGCAGTTATAAGAGACATATCAGTAACTGCAAAAAGCCCAACTGCCTTCCACATAAACCAATACGTGTAACATAAACAAATAAATCTGTTAGTAATATATACCAATTGCGCTCTTGACAATTTAATAAAGATATATAAACACAATTAGAACCATCCAGCCATAATGGGTCCAATTGACCGTTTGAGTCGTAACCATGTAAAAAAAGCAGTTTTAAAAATGTTCACAAATTTGACCATTATCACAATAAGGAACGAACACAAGAAGAAGTTGGCAAAAAGAAAACAATCAGTCGTTTTAACAGTGTAGTTTCACTTTGGAACCACTGGGACAATAGCCACCCATCATTTCACTGGATATGTTTTGAAAGAAATTTCACGTGTTTCTTTGACACAGTCCCACATCTCGGAACGTCCGTGAATTCTTAGTGCCTAAGACAGGTTTTAGTCCTAAATAACAAGCAACAATAGGCCAAAAATTTAGTAAATTGATATCAAAATTACATACTACCTCAGTGGCTTCAGTTCAAACTACTCGTAAAAGCAGTAGTACAAACTAACTGACGTTACAGTAACGTTAGCTACACTTACTTTCACTGTTATTGATCTCAGCATAATCAGTACGAAAGAACCACTTTTCTCAATCTTCTTCAATCACGTAACACGATATCTGCTCTGTCTGATGCTTTGAATGCTGTTAAGTGACCGCTACAATGCACTACATCCGTAGAAGTATTTCAGCAAACAACTAGATTTCCCTGCCCTACAATGGCATCGACTGTTTCCTGAGAAAGCTACTGGTACCTCAAAATAAAATCAGTAAAATTTTGACTTCAGGCAGAAACCACTGGTAATCATAGGGTTAAGACCAGAAAATAGAATTTTTCTGCGAGATGAACATGCATTATAGGCACAACTCACATTATTCGTCAATTATCTGTAATGTAGAAAGCCGCAAAGACCACAGATGCCTGTAAGTGTAAGGCAGAATCAAATTCATGAACGTAATTACCGATAAACTCGACTTAGCATGTAGGTCAATTGAAGCTCAGCGTACAAACACCCTCCAGCCCAAAATGAGATGCTCACCAAACAAGTCCAGATGCTTCCGTCGCACAACTCTTCCTGTGCACGTGAACGCAACAAGCAGTAGGGTAAAAGCAGAGCCGTCTTGCAATTCGAGTTCCATGTTTCCCAGCCAAATGAAACTGGCAATCCAGGCTTCCGCTCAGAATACGACCCATTTCCGTCAGGTCTGCCAGCCATTTGGTCCCATATAACTGTCTCTCGGAACTACTAAATGGCCTTCCTCGAATTAGCTGCGAGCAACGATTGAGGCCGAGATCATCCAGAGGGGCGTTAAGTCACTGCACCGTATGGCGAGCGTGTCCCCGATAGGTCACCAACCAGAACGTACTGGACGGCCGGAAGAGAGGCTACAATGTGGTTTCGAGTAGATATAGAAACCACGCTTGGCCCAGTTTAATCACTCCAGAAAAATTATGTTTTTTATGTCCTTAACTCCCTAGTATTCAGGTTTCCCTATATTGTTGCTTTCTAAGACTTAGTACATGGTACCATCTCGTTTACGTGTTATTATGCTTAACTGTTTTCCATGTTTTAGCCGCCAAGTTGGTCTGGTATTAATATAGACGGTATTAAAGTAAACTTGATTGGTATTTGCACCTTTTGAGAATCTGTTGATCCTCCGTTTCAGCTTACAAATCTCTGATTCGTTGGCTTTGCCAAAGGGACTGCTAGATTATGAGATCGAGTACTGTTAGTGCAGTTTGACAAGCTATGTATTTTGTTACATTGCAGCCAAACGTCTCCAAATACTTTCTTGAGTTAATGCTTAAAACTTGTACTTTCACTGCCAACCCAATATTCGACATTTAACCTCTTATATACACAAAAGGAGGACGTAAATTTACTTTACACATTCATCATCATCATCATCATCATTTTATCTGAGCCGGGTAGGGTGTTTGTGAACAATTTCGCTTCTTTTTGCTCTCTCTTAATGTACTTTTTGTCTTGATATTGTTTCCCAGTTTCCTCCTCTTGTCAAATCTGACCTAGCCATCTTTTTCTGGATCGTCCTATAGGCCTTTTTCTTGAACGTTTCTATCCAAGAACTGTTTTAGGGACCGGCCGGAGTGGCCAAGCGGTTCTAGGCGCTACAGTCTTGAACCTGCGGCCGCAGGTTCGAATCCTGCCTCGGCATGGATGTGTGTGATGTCCTTAGGTTAGTTAGGTTTAAGTAGTTCTAAGTTCTAGGGGACTGATGACCTCAGAAGTTAAGTCCCATAGTGCTCAGAGCCATTTGAACCATTTTTGAACTGTTTTGGGAGGCTGTTAGCCTTCATCCTTTTCATATGTCCTAACCATCTGCTCCGTGCAGTACTCAGTTTCTCGGCCATTGATAGATCCATTTCATCTCTTTGGTATCTTACCGTAATTTTATCTCTCTTAATCTTCTGCAAGGCTGATCGCACAAACTTTGTGTCATATATTTGTAGCTTGCTCAAAACTGCATTGTTAGCTGCACAGCACTACAGTATATCGTAATTGGCGGGAGATACGTTTTAAACTTGGTCTGTTTGGCTCTCAAACGAATTCCTTTGTCCCAAATAAAGTTCCGTTCTTCATGAAAACCTAAAGATCCCTTTCTCACTCCGCTTTCTACTTTTGGTTTGGCAGTTCCATTCCAGATATAGTACTTACGAGATGGCTGAAATCTGGTTGGCCTGGGGCAGACTTTCGTCATCCTCCCGTCTGCTAGTCTAGTTTGCTAACCACTGCGCCTCCTTGCTCGGTGCTTTTTAAGAATACGTTTGACATTTTGTTGTTTCATTGGTGTCCTCGTCTAGTTTTTGGGTGCATATTTCCAAGTTTCTGTTCTTTTCTTCCTTCACAACCTTTTTAACACCATGTTTCTTGTCTCTGTCCTTGTTTCAATGTGAAAAGCTTTTTAGTATCTACTTCTCTTTTTCTTTTTCCTACGTTCCATTCAACAGTTAGTTTCCTCCTGTTTTGCTTTACCTCTTATTTTACCACAGACTAGTATAGAACAGTTTGTAAGGTTGTCTTAGGTGTTTCCAACTCTTCGTTGGCACAATTTGTTTCATTTGATGGTACCTTTGCACTTATCAGACTTCGATAGATGTTCTTCTTTTCAGCTTCCTTTGGTCTCCATTCTTTGATCTCAGGTTTTTATCTTGAACAAGTTGTGATAGTAGCCATTCCTCCTTCGTATCAAATGTGAGCAGTCTATATTCACTGTCCATTGATTCTCTCTGTATGACATTTACATCTATTACTCCTCCTCCAGTGTGTTTATCGGTCATCACATAATCAATAACTGAATTGCTTGTTCCATCCTAGCGATATCTGGTGATTTTATGGTTTTCCCTTTTCTTGAAAAATGTATTACTTTTGTGGAGACCATTTTTTACATAAAAGTCTAATAGGTGGTGCTCTTCAGTATTTCTTCCTCCAACCCAAAAGCACTCAGGACCTTTTTATATCCAGATCACCCTATCCTGTGTGGGCACTCAAATCATTATGATATTCACCTGGATGTGATCTTCCAGTTTCTGGAGGAAGGGTTCTTTGTCACCACAGCGACAACCTTCTTGTGAGGCACTTACTTGTACACTTGTGGAGTTACGTACCAGTATGTACTTTGGCTTTAATGATTGTCTAAGTGATGTAGATGACTTCTTGCAATAGCACCAAAGTACCAATGAAGCACTAGACACTCTGAGCGTTTTGCCATAATTTGAAATCCATGCCAATACATTATAAAGCCTCCCCTCAGTTTCTTCTCAATTTATTGTTCTCCATTTTGTTCAAAAAATGGGTGTCAAATCTTACGGTACTTAGCTGTTAAGGTCATCAGTCCCTAAGCTTACACACTGCTTAACCTAAATTACCCTAAGGACAAACACACACACCCATGCCCGAGGGAGGACTCGAACCTCCGCCGGGACCAGCAGCACAGTCCATGACTGCAGCGCCTCATACCGCTTGGCTAATCCCGGCTTCCATTTTGTTTCTCTTAATCCAAGTACATATACTTTCCTTCTCAACATCATATCGATAATTCCTTCGATCTTCCTAGTTAGTGTTGGACGTTCAGAAGTCCCACTCTTAATCCATTCTTGTGTTTAGGCCCATTCTTTCTATTGCTGTCACATTTAAGATTGCTTCTCATGATCACACGCTAAGCACCAGACTCTAACGGATAGTCATTCGTTCCAGGAGTATAAGACTTGAGTGTACATTTAGTTTATTCAATCTGCTGTTGGTTTCCTATTCCTTATGCAAATGAGGATTTTCTGTTGTGGTTTACTGCCTTAGCGTTTTAGGATACTTCTTCTCCTCTTGTATGTATCACTAAGGAGGATGGGTTACCACTTCCACCGTCTCTGCAGTTCCAAGGGTCTCCTCCTCTGCCAAAAGCGCCGTTGTGGTCTTCGCCCTTAACTCTGGGGATTAATTCTGCACAATACCCTGCGAAGCTGGCTCCCTCTCTGAACTTAGCCTTTTTTCACACTTCCCATCTAATGTGGAGGATTTCCATCCCTGCAAAGTGGATGTGCCAGACAAGAATTGCTCATGTGGAAGATAGCCCTATCTCCCTTGAACCGGGTTAATCGGTGTGTGATTACACAACCAAAAGTATTTATTCGTAACTAACTGCAGTCTCTTCCTTCTTTCTTTTTACCAGAGAGACATGACTTATGTTATTCTCATCTCGGAGAGATAAAAACTATGTGCACAGTTTTCTCTAGGGAATAAAGTAGTGAATATATTTTTATCACAACCTATTAGTCTACAGTATCACATTCAGCATTTTACAAGGAGCACCACCGTTTTGCAGTATTTATATGACTGCGGTAGTTTGGAAGGTAGGAGACGGATACTGCCAGAAGTAAGGCTGTGAGTACCGGGCATGAGTCGTGCTTCGGTAGCTCAGTTGGTAGAGCACTTGCCCGCGAAAGGCAAAGGTCCCGAGTTCGAGTCTCGGTCGGGCACACAGTTTTAATCTGCCAGGATGTTTCAGTACTAATTCTGTAATACTGTAGCTTTAGGATCGCCAAAAATTCCGAAGGCCTCTTACTCTTGTAATAAAACATGTCAGTCATTTGTTCAGTTTTGAACTGTGCGCGCGCGACCTTAGTATTATCACTATTGCATAACCTTTTTTCTGCACTATCAACCTTTAGTCTGGCATTTTTTCGTTATGCCTGGCCAATGTCAACAATGAGATGGTCACAGCAATTTTTTCATAAGAGATTGTCCAACGAATTTTCCTTCTGTTTCATTCCACGGGCACTAGACCTATACTGAGATTAGTAGCTCATTAAGTATCGTCTGAAAATCAGGTACTTTTTCCATCCATAAACTAGTATGTCGATTTGACAGTGAGTTCGACAATGCCTCCTCACACTTCAAATTCTTAGGTGTGATATGGTTTTTTACGAGTTGTTGAGATAAAGGCCAATCAAACTGGCTGGCGTTATTCGACAAAATTTCTTTTTCGTACTATTTTAAATTCGTAAAATAATCCATTTCAACACACCTGTTTACACCAGGTGAGGTAGCGGCTCTTAGTGGACACAGCCGTCTGTATTGGGACCAGTTGCCCATCGCAATAATTATGTATGCGAACTCACAATAAATGTTCAACCACGAACTGGATTTTCTTAGAATGGCACCATGAACTGGGGAATGCACATTAAAAAGTTTTCAAGACTCACATGGAATGTTCCTTGTTTCCGGGCTTAAACGCCGAGAACGTGTTTGAGAGCCCGCAATTACATTTTAGAGGAAAGTCCTCCGCGAATCCTTATGACGTTTGCTTGTATTTCCCCTCTTTCCATCTGCAGCACCATTGGTACTGTTATCATTTGTAATGACAATGTGTCAACATCCGGTTTGCCATATTGTACAATAACTTTTGTCATTAGTGCTTTATGTTTCGTGTCATCACAATCCCCTCTAAAATTTGGTATAGGACTTCAATTATTAATCTTCAGTTTAACGTTTTCTAACGTTCTCATGTCAATATCTCTTTTCCCATTTATTATCTCTATCCAGTCTAGTAAATATTCTGCATCACTTTAAGTCTTCCCCCTGCAACCCCGGTCCGTCACATTTTCTGTAACTCAACGATTCTGAGAACTCGAAGTGTACCAATCTCTTTCGTCACCTAGTTTTCCACTAGTACTATCATATCTTCCACTGTATTTCTAGCTTTTAACTGAACACAACCACGTTCTCCCTCTAATGTTTATATCTGCAGTTTGACATGATCCTGTGCCTGTTTACTCTTCCATGTGGGTTTCTGATCTTCGATCGTCAGTACCTATATTATCTCGTACACCAGCTATATTTTCTAATAACTCCTAAATCAGATTTTCTCGTATCTGTCTTGTTTCTGCTCCCAGTTGTGCTTGATTGACGTTTTGCTTATTAGTAACTTGTGTTTTCACTGCTGCTTGCTTGTTGTTGTGGTCTTCAGTCCCGAGACTGGTATGATGCAGCTCACCATGGTACTTTATCCTGTGCAAGCTTCTTTATCTCCTAGTACTTTCTGCAACCTGCATCCTTCTGAATCTGCTTAGTGTATTCATCTCTTGGTCTCCCTCTACGATTTTTACCCTCGTCGATGCTCTCCAGTGCTAAATTTGTGATCCTTTATTGCCTCAAAACATGTCCTACCAACCGGTCACTTCTCCTTGTCAAGTTGTGCCACAAACTCCTCTTCTCCCCAGTTCTATTCAATACCTCATTAGTTATGTGATCTACCCATCTAATCTTCAGCATTCTTCTGTGGCACCATATTTCGAAAGCTTCTACTCTCTTCTTGTCCAGACTATTTATCGTCCAAGTTTCTTCCATAGAAATACTTTCAGAAACGACATCCTGACACTTAAATCTATACTCGATGATAACAAATTTCTCTTCTTCAGAAACGCTTTCCTTGCCATTGCCAGTCTACATTTTATAACCTCTCTACTTCGATCATAATCAGTTATTTGGCTCCCCAAATTACAAAACTGCTTAACTACTTTAAGTGTCTCATTTCCTAATCTAATTCTCTCAGCATCACCCGACTTAATTCGACTAGATTCCATTATCCTCGTTTTTCTTTTGTTGATGTTCATCTTATATCCTCCTTTCAAGACCATGTTAATTCCATTCAACTGCTCCTCAAAATCATTTGCTGTTTCTGACAGAATTATAATATCATCGGCGAACCTGTAAGTTTTTATTTCCTCTCCATGGATTTTAATACCTACTCCCAATTTTTCTTTTGTTTCCTTTACTGCTTGCTCAATATACAGATTGAATAACATTAGGGAGAGGCTAGAACTCTCTCTGACTCCCTTCCCAACAAATGCTTCCCTTTCATGTTTCTAGACTATTATAACTGCCATCTGGTTTCTGTACAAATTGTAAATAGCCTTTCGCTCCCTGTATTTTGCCCCTGCCACATTTAGAATTTGAAAGGGAGTATTCCAGTCAACATTGTCTAAAGCTTTCTCTAAGTCTACAAATGCTAGAAACGTAGGTTTGCCTTTCCTTAATCTTCCTTCTAAGAATCGTCGTAAGGTCAGTGTTGCCTCACGTGTTCCAATATTTCTAGGGAATCAAAACTGATATTCCCTGAGGTCGGCTTCTACTAGTTTTTCCATTCGCCTGTAAAGAATTCGCGTTAGTATTTTGCAGCTGTGACTCATTAAACTGATAGGTCGGTAATTTTCACATCTGTCAACACCTGCTTTCTTTTGGATTGGAATTATTATATTCTTCTTGAAGTCTGTGGGTATTTCGCCTCTCTCATACATCTTGCTCACCAGATGGTAGAGTTTTGTCAGGACTGGCTCTCCCAAGGCTGTCAGTAGTTCTAATGGAATAATGTCTACTCCGGGGGCCTTGTTTCGATTTAGGTCTTTCAGTGCTCTTTCTAACTCTTCAAGCAGTATCATATCTCCCATTTCATCTTCATCTACATCCTTTTCCCTTTCTATAATGTTGCCCTCAAGTACATCGACCCTGTACAGTCCGTCTATATACTCCTTCGACCTTTCTGCTTTCCCTTCTTTGCTTAGAACTGGGTTTCCATCTGAGCTCTTGATATTCATGGATGTGGTTCTCTTTTCTTCAAAGGTCTCTTTAATTTTCCTGTAGGCAGTATCTATCTTACCCTAGTGAGATAAGCCTCTACATCCTTACATTTGTGCTCTAGTCATCCCTGCTTAGCCATTTTGCACTTCCTGTCGATCTCATTTTTGAGACGTTTATATTCCTTTCTGCCTGCTTCATTTACTGCATTTTTATATTTTCTCCTTTCATCAATTAAATTCAATATATCTTCTGTTACCCAAGAATATCTACTAGCCCAAGTCTTTTTATCTACTTGATCCTCTGCTGCCTTCACTAGTTCATCCCTCAAAGGTATCCATTCTTCTTCTACTGTATTTCTTTCCCCAATTCCTGTCAATTGTTCCCTCATGCTCTCCGTGAAACTCTGTACAATCTCTGGTTTAGACAGTTTATCCAGGTGCCATTTTCTTAAACTCCCCTTTTTTTTGCAGTTTCTTCAGTTTTAATCTACAGTTCATAACAAATAGATTGTGGTCACAGTCCACATCTGCCCCTGGAAATGTCTTACAATTTAAAATCCGGTTCATAAATCTCTGCCTTACCATTATATACTCTATCCGATACCTTCTAGTATCTCCAGGATTCTTCCGTGCATAGAACATTCCTTTATGATTCTTGAACCAAGTGTGAGCTATTCGTGTATCCTCTCAGTTTTACGTGAGCTGAAATGGGGAATCAACTGTTCATCCTTCAAAAATAAATAGGTTTTATGCACTGGCAAAAGCATCTACTTCATCCCTTCTCAAGAAGGGACGTCGAACAGATGTGCAGAACTATAGACCTATATCTCTAACGTCGATCAGTTGTAGAATTTTGGAACACGTATTATGTTCGAGTATAATGTCTTTTCTGGAGACTAGAAATCTACTCTGTAGGAATCAGCATGGGTTTCGAAAAAGACGATCGTGTGAAACCCAGCTCGCGCTATTCGTCCACGAGACTCAGAGGGCCTTAGACACGGGTTCACAGGTAGATGCCGTGTTTCTTGACTTCCGCAAGGCGTTTGACACAGTTCCCCACAGTCGTTTAATGAACAAAGTAAGAGCATACGGACTATCAGATCAATTGTGTGATTGGATTGAGGAGTTCCTAGATAACAGAACGCAGCACGTCATTCTCAATGGAGAGAAGTCTTCCGAAGTAAGAGTGATTTCAGGTGTGCCGCAGGGGAGTGTCATAGGACCGTTGCTATTCACAATATACATAAATGACCTGGTGGATGACATCGGAAGTTCACTGAGGCTTTTTGCAGATGATGCTGTGGTGTATCGAAAGGTTGCAACAATGGAAAATTGTACTGAAATGCAGGAGGATCTGCAGCGAATTGACGCATGGTGCACGGAATGGCAATTGAATCTCAATGTAGCGAAGTGTAATGTGATGCGAATACATAGAAAGATAGGTCCCTTATCATTTAGCTACAAAATAGCAGGTCAGCAACTGGAAGCAGTTAATTCCATAAATTATCTGGGAGTACGCATTAGGAGTGATTTAAAATGGAATGATCATATGAAGTTGATCGTCGGTAAAGCAGATGCCAGACTGAGATTCATTGGAAGAATCCTAAGGAAATGCAATCCGACAACAAAGGAAGTAGGTTACAGTACGCTTGTTCGCCCAATGCTTGAATACTGCTCAGCAGTGTGGGATCCGCAACAGGTAGGATTGATAGAAGAGATAGAGAAGATCCAACGGAGAGCAGCGCGCTTCGTTACAGGATCATTTAGTAATTGCGAAAGCGTTACGGAGATGATAGATAAACTCCAGTGGAAGACTCTGCAGGAGAGACGCTCAGTAGCTCGGTACGGGCTTTTGTTAAAGTTTCGAGAACATACCTTCACCGAAGAGTCAAGCAGTATATTGCTCCCTCCTACGTATATCTCGCGAAGAGACCATGAGGATAAAATCAGAGAGATTAGAGCCCACACAGAAGCATACCGACAATCCTTCTTTCCACGTACAATACGAGACTGGAATAGAAGGGAGAACCGATAGAGGTACTGAGGGTACCCTCCGCCACACACCGACAGGTGGCTTGCGGAGTACGGATGTAGATGTAGATGTAGATATATGGTAGACGTTTACTGTGGATATTGTATCACAGTCACAGTCCTTTAAAATGTTCAGAGCCGGCAGCTGTGACCGAGCGCTTCTAGGCGCTTGAGTTTGGAGCCGCGCTGCTGCTACGATCGCAGGTTCGAATCCTGCCTCGGGCATGGATGTGTGTGATTTCCTTAGGTTAGTTAGGTTTACGTAGTTCTAAGTTCTAGGGGACAGATGACCTAAGATGTTAAGTCCCATAGTACTCAGAGCCATTTGAACCATTTTTGACTGTTCAGAGAGCTCACTAAAACAGCCCAAAGATGTAAACAACTAAGCATGAGCAGCACCTATTAGACCGAGGGGGCCGACAGACGATCAATTCCAGTCATTCAACCGGGAAGAAAGTACACGGCTCGTGTTATCTGTAGTTCAACCATGCCTAGACGGTCAATACCGCGGTTCGATCGCGTCCGCATTGTTACTTTGTTGCAGGAAGCACTCTTAACAAGGGAAGTGTGCAGGCGTCTCGGAGTGAACTAAAGTGATGTTGTTTGGACACGGAGGAGATACAAAGAGACAGGAACTGTCGATGACATACCTTGCTCAGGCCGCCCAAGGGTAATACTGCAGTGGATGACCGCTACCTACCGATTATGGTTCGGAGGAACCCTGACAGCAACGGCACCGTATTGAATAATGCTTTCCGCGTAGCCACAGGACGTCGCGTTACGACGCAAACTGTGCACAATAGGCTGCATGATACGTAAATTCACTCCCGACGTCATGGCGACGTCCATCTTTGCAACCACGACATCATGGAGCGCGGTACCGATGGGCCCAACAACATGCCCAATGGACCGCTCAGGTTTGGCATCACGTTCTCTTCACCGATGAGTGTCGCATATGCCTTCAACCAAACAATCGCCGGAGACGTGTTTGGAGGCAACCCGCTAAGGCTAAGCGCCTTAGACACACTGTCCAGCGAGTGCAGCAAGGTGGACGTTCTCTGCTATTTTGGGGTGGCTGTTGGTCATGTAATGCACCGTAACGGCCTTACCACACGTGAATGCCATCCTCCAACAGATAGTGCAACCATATCGGCAGCATACTGGCGAGGCATCCGTCTTCATGGAAGACAATTCGTACCCCCTTCGTGCACATCTTCTGAATGACTTCCTTCAGGATAACAACATCGCTCGACTAGAGTGGCCAGCATGTTCTCCACACTCGGACCCTATGGAACGTGCCTGGGATAGTTTGAAACGGGCTGTTTACGGACGACATGACCCACCAACCACTGTGAAGGATCTACGCTGAATCGCCGTTGTGGAATGCGACAATCTGGGCCAACAGTGCATTGATGAACTTGTGGATAGAATGCCACGACGAATACAGGCATGCATCAATGCAAGAGAACGTGTTACTAGGTATTAGACGTGTACAGCAATCCGGACCACCACCTCTGAAGGTCTGGTTGTATCATGATACTACATGCAATGTGTGGATTTAATGAGCAATAAAAAGGACGGAATGGATGCTTAAGTTAGTCCCTAATGCAAATTTCGGTACAGGTTTCGGAACTCTTGAACCGAGGTGAAGCAAACCTTCTTTTATGTGTGCAAGCACCCAGAAGTGTCGAAACACGACACGTGACACGGACTCGACTAGTGCCTGAAGTAGTGCTAGAGGAAATTGACACCGTGAGTCCTTCAGGGCTGTCTATAAATCCGCAAGAGTACAGGGGGTTGACTTCTCTTCTGAACAGCACGTTGCAAGGCATCCCAGATACGCTAAATAATGTCATGTCCGGGGAGTTTTGTGACCAGCGGAATCGTTTGAACTTAGAAGAGTGTTCCTGGAGCTACTCTGTAGCAATTATGGACGTTTAGGTTGTAGCATTCTTCTGCTGGAATTGCCCAAGTCCGTCGGAACGCACAATGGACGTGAAAGGATGCAGGTGATCATACAGGATGCTTATATACGCTTCACCTGTCAGAATCATATATAGACGTATCAGAGTTGCCATATCATTCCAAATACAGACTGCCCTCACCATTACAGAGCCTCCATCAGCTTGAACAGTCTCTTGCTGACATAGATTCATGAGGTTGTCTCCGTACCTGTAAGCGTCTATAAAATTGATACAGTTTGAAGCGAGACTCGTCCGAACAGGCAACATGTTTTCAGTCACCAACAGTCCAATGTCGGTGTTGACGGGCCCAGACGCGGCCCAAAGCTTTGTGACGTGCAGTCATCAAGGGTACATGAGTCGGCCTTCGGCTCCGAAAGCCCATTTCTATGATGTTTCGTTGAATGATTCGCACTCTGACACTTGTTGATGGCCTAGCATTGATATCTGCAGCTCATTGCGGGGGGGGGGGGGGGGGGCTCTTCTGTCACATTGAAAAATTCTCTTTAGTAAGCGTCGGCCCCGTTCTTGTAGGATCTTTCTCCGGCCGCAGCGATGTCGGGGATTTGATGTTTTACCGGATGCCTGACATTCACGGTACACTCGCGAAGTAGTCGCACAGGAAAATCCCCAGTTAGTCGCTACCTTCGAGATGTTGTGACCCATGGCTCGTGCACCGACTATAACGCCACGTCCAACCTCACATAAATCTTGAAAACCTACCACTGTAGCAGCAGTAACCGATCTAACAACCGATCTGCGCCAGACACTTGTTGTGTTACATAGGCGTCGCCGACTCTAACGCTGTATTCTGCCTGTCTACATATTTCTATATTTAAATACGCATGCCTCTACCAGTTCCTTTGGCGCTTCAGTATATATATGAAGTCACGAACACCCCCAAAAAAATCAAATTTACTAAGTTAAAGGCGTCAGTAAAACGTAGAATTTTACCGGCACAGTAATTAAATCATGCACAACACCCTGGTTGTGATTTAGAAGTAATTCGGCAATGGGTAGCTGGTGCACAGGCATCGCGTTCGGAACGCTTGGGTTAAGGAAGTGTTCTGGCAAGGAAGGGCAGTAGCAGGAGCGCGTTCAACAGTGAATGGACATTATTTTGTTAAACTTGCTTCAAAACATAAAATTAAATATATGTCATAAAACAGATAATATTTAGCTGTGTATATGTTTGAGACTAATAGAATCAGTTACCATCTATAAAAGGTCATTGTTGTAAAAAAAGATTAGGTAAACTGTGGGAGGCGAATAGAAAACAATAGAAAGAAGACAAAAGGCGAGGGGGAAGGGAAGGAATGGGTGGTGGAGGAACATTTGGGAGGGGGGGGGGTGAAGATGGTAAAAACAGTAACTCACAAGTAAAACATTCCTGAAATGTTGTGAACATCACAATCTCTAGAAATACATTTACATCAATATACAGGAGAAAGGCAAGTAGCACTAACATTAACGGAGGGTGAAAATGACACATCAAACAGTCAACTGCAACGAGCCAATTCTCTTTACGTTAACGACAGTAGGGGTCTGAAGTTATAAAGAAAATTTTTATTTTTGAGCTCTCCGTGCTCATTTAAAATGGACACATCTTCGTGAGTTAAATGTTTAAAAATGTCATATCCTTCTAGCAGGTCTATCTTATAACCTTTACATTCCTTATGCAAAAGTTATAGCTCTTCTAGACTCAACGGTCTGTTGGAGAAGAAGAAGATGTTCAGTTAATTAGATTAGGTTTACTTTCATGTGAAATTGTACACATTTGCCTCACCTTTACGTACTTATGTTCTTAATTCTACAAATTCCAATAGTAACTGATCAATATTAAAGAATATTGACTCCAGAGCGAGATTCCGATAGCCGAATATCAATCCCTTGATCAAGGAAGTCGACGGGAACCCTGAAGTACTCCATTTCGAATCATGATATGAGTCATTTTACTGTGGCACTTCTAGTGGCGTACAACAGCTATAAACACAAACACATACTGGTACATCATTTCTTGGATGTCTCCACTACCACACGATCCCTTCCCATCCAGAAATTCACCAATCCACTACCACTTTTTACAGTTCACAACTTTTGATGATCCCTGAGTTATCCTGGGTACAAGGTCAAGAGCAGAATTGACAGTGCAGTGAAACATACGTCAGAGGAAACTTTACACAAAGTGGTTTCACATGAGACGCTAACTGATAGAGCCAATGTACGTACATGAAAGTAATCAATGCAAGTTTCAAGCTACTTGCTGGACGCACAACTACTGCAAATAACGAGTTAACCACAAGTAACTGCTATGGAGCACTGCTTACATAAATTGAGGCGAATCAAAACCAAATCTTTATTGTAATACTTATTAGATAAAATATAATAATCTCATTTATAGATCATCGAGGATATGATACGTTTGTTTAAAAGTAGTAATAAAATTCGCTCTAAAAAGACCAGTGGTAAGTACTCTTACCAACGACACAAAATATTTTAGATTGATTACAAAGAAGATTCGCAGCAACTGGCCGCTTTTACAATGTCGTCCTATAAACAGCCATATTCTAGCTCCAATCCTGCTCCTCTTCATTTTTGTGTGACAAGTGAAATGACTTTAATTATGTAGATCACCGAATCATATTCCTCTTCCTTCGATCACCGTAAGGAAGAAAAGAAACATAAGTTTTCTAGAAATTTCTCAGCTGATATATGGAGGCGGACTCGCAATATTTTTTTGGCTTAATACTTCCGGAGTGAGTTAAATGGCCAGTAAAACGCAGCAAATGTCTCGGAAAAGTAGCACGAGCGGAGCAGCACGCGAGATAAATGAGGTTTATCTGTCACGTGACGGCTTCACCGAGGCCCGTGGCACCCACAAACGAGTTATGTGAGGCCGCTGCCAGCCGCAGACAGGACACGGCACTCTACTGGGGACGGATAGGTGGCTACCACCAAGCCGCGCAGACCGTCTGCTTGATGTGAACGGAGGTTCAAAGATCACAGCCTGGATTCCATGCAGCGAGGATCTAACACTTATTGCCGTGTTCCTTTATTACGAACACCTGTAAGGTGTCAGGCAAATCCAACACCTTCCATGAAAACCCTGACATGATAAACAAATCCGGCAGTATGTCACATAGCTCCGAATAAATCCTAACATTAAATTAACCAAAGTAATACGATCAACGAGTGAGCAAATGGAATACCACCGCCTAACACAAGAACGTTTAAATGCATGTCATGCCTTCCCACCGTGAAACACACGCAGTTCCGAGGGGTGAAACGAGAACAGAAGCCTAGAGCAGAACCTTGTTAAGCTAGAAGGGATAAGGGACGAACACCCCCGAACCAGCCAACCGCCAGGTTGGTTGGTTGGTTGTTTTGGGGGAAGAGACCAAACTGCGAGGTCATCGGTCTCAGCGGATAACGGAAGGACGGGGAAGGAAGTCGGCCGTGCCCTTTCGAAGGAACCATCCCGGCATTTGCCTGGAGAGATTTAGGGAAATCACGGAAAACCTAAATCAGGATGGCTGGACGCGGGATTGAACCGTCGTCCTCCCGAATGCGAGTCCAGTGTGCTAACCACTGCGCCACCTCGCTCGGTCCAACCGCCAGGACCAGCCCCCCAGTCCATGTTAAAAGATAGAGTCCTCCAGAAGAACAGTATGGATCTTACGATAATACTAAAAGGGCCACACCAGCTGCAAGTTTTAGCGTGAGACTTTTTCGCGGCTCTGTTGCGTTGCAAACGTTAAAAACATTTCCCCACCACGAAAAGTATAACGTTTCTCATTGGATAGACAGAATTTTTGTAGGCGCAGCTTAAGGTTGACATTGAGACCCTGATTGGTCAGTTGAAAACGCAGCCAGATAGCCTTTTTAAATCAACTTCGATTATTGTAGTAAGGAGAAGTTAAGAGAGAGTTGCTTCCGAGACGGCGAGATGTGTGCAGGCTGCGCCGCACGCCACCCCCTCGCGCTGCCTAAACACCAACAAGGTAATGAACGCACGCGATGCCGCATTTTTGAGAGCATAAGGCTTCACTCAGAACTGCAGAAGTCTCATCTGTTACATCCCATTTTTACGTAATACTAGTGCCGATCGTCAATTAAATCTCATAGTGTTCACATATGTCACTTGAAGTGAAAATCTAAAATGCGACGATTTTTCTGTTACATAATTATTGAGACGCCACATCAGTCACTGTAATTTACGACAAGTTAGATAAGTAATTAAAGATAATTGAGGGTCACTGTAGACCATTTTGATAGTTTTCTGTTTTATGAAATTTACCTTAAATCTAGATTATAGATGTGATATGGCATATGTCATCCTTCGATCCATTGTAGAACTTGGAAACCCATTCAGGGAATATTCCTTCACATTTTTGTTGAACGCAGTTGGTTTTTATCATCCTGTATTAAAATATTTCCTTTTATCAATACTGCAATTTATAAACAATATTTTGTGAGTAGGATAAAATTTCCACTGGTAAACTGAACTTCATTTTCGACGTTATTTTACCAGCTAACTAAAAATAGGAAAGCCTTGAACCCCTTCCACTAAATTTAGTTAGTATTAAGATTCTTGAACAGGAAGTGCAGTGGAGATGACGCTAAAATCATTAAGTATTTGATTAGATAATCGCTAGTCTCAATGAACTCTTCTGAACTCTACTTGTCATGTGTGGTCTGGCGTCTCCTTACCAGCAACAGGTACCAGGTTCAACCTAGTCAATTTCCTAAAAAACACGCTCAGATCGTCGTTGCGCGAAAGTGGTTGGGAGACACGACTTAGAACAAACAGACACCACGCATAATGTAAGACACCATTTTTATGTGTTACTGATACGCCCGAATCTCAATCGCCAAAGACGGTATCAAGTGGTTGGCACAGGTCTCCGAACTCATCACAATAAAAAGCCAAAAATCAAAGGACCAAAAGCACAGCTTCAAAATAATTTCTAGATCTGCAGTTGTTTGATTCCACTAATCTGTTCCACATCGACAGAAATTAGTAGTATAAACGGAATGAAGAGACAAGAATACATATAGAAGGATAGAGCATGATTTGAAGCGTTTGAGGATTCCTGTTACACAGTAACTTTGAAACCTAAATCTAAAAATGGCCCTGAGCAATGTGGGACTTAACATCTGAGATCATCAGTCCCCTAGAACTTAGAACTACTTAAACCTAACTAACCTAAAGACATCACACACATCTATGCCCGAGGCAGGATTCGAACCTACAACCGTAGTGGTCACGCGCTTCCAGTCTGAAGGGCCTAGAACCGCTCGGCCACGCAGGCCGGCTAATCCTAAATCTACATTTAAGGTAAGAAATGAGACTCTCTCTGCAGAATTTGAAAAGTATGGTAAAGTGTGGAAAGAGCTAGCTACAAAACTGGACATTGTAATAGGACAGGTGTTAAAACATCAGGGAATAACTTCTATGGTTTCATTGGAAGCCACGAAGGGCAGAGATTGTCGGAGAAGGCATAGATTGGAATATGTACAACGAACAGTTGACGACGTTCGATGGACGAAAAACTGTTAGATGAAGAGGTTGGCGTAGGAGATGAAATTGTCGTAGGCTGCATATGCATATTTCAAAAACTTCATGGCCAAAATATTCCGAAACCACCATGGTGTATTAATGGGTGAAAGACACGAAATTCGTATCGCAGGGTGTAACAGCTCTCTCTTATGTGTACATTGCTATATTATTAAGGATATTTTGCTATACTGACCTGCATGAAGACTTTTTATTACTAACACGCTTGTTTCCACTTTATGTTAAACAGCAAACACTGACGCCAAAATATCGGAACACCAAAAAGTAATTAATGTAGAGTAATGAAATCCTGGGAACACATATGTCTAGGTGACATACTGAAGTGATTAACATTGTAAAATCACACAGAATGATAAGTTATTAAAATTTTGAAATTGTGGCATATTAACAACCGGTGTCACCCAAGAATGTTGAATACCAGCATGTAAACGTGCACGCATGTTGTTGTAGATGTGTCAAATGTCAGTTTGTGGGAAGGATTTCCATTCCTGTTGCATATCTTCGGTCAATACGTCGACTGTTAATGCTGTTTGAGGAAGATGCTGAAGCTGCCCGATGATTTCCCATGTATGCTCAATTGGAGCCGGATATGATGATCGACCAGGCTAAGGCAACATGTCGACGCTCCGTAAAGCATGTTGGGTTACAACACCGGTTGTATGAGCGAGTAGTATCCTGTTGGAAAACACCCCCTGGAATGCTGTTCACGAATGGCATCAAAAGAAGTCGAATCACCAGATTTACTTACAAATTTGCAGTCAGGGTTCACGGTATAGCCACGAGAGTGCTCCTGCTGTCATAAGAAATTCACTCCTGTCCATAGCCCCACGTGTAATATCAATGTATCTAGCACACATACAGAATGTTTTGGGGCCTCAATGGCCCTCCATCTATGCAACTCAACGTCATCATTGGCACCAAGGCAGAACCAGATTTCAACAGAAAACACAACAGACCTCCACGCTGCCCTCCCATGAGCTCTTCCTTGACACCATTAAGATCGCAAACTGCGATGGTGTAGGATCAGTGGAATGCACGGTACAGGGCATCTGGCTCTGAGATGTCCTTGAAGTAACCGATTCATAACAGTTCGTTGTGTCACCGTGGTGCCAAATACAATACAGATTGTAACCTCCCCACAAAATATAAAATAATATGAATAATATTCTCATTTAGCGTAACTACCCAACAGTGAAAATATAATACGATGTGACAAACCTATAACCTTTCAATAATTGACAGTCAAGTTAACCTGGTAAATTTTGGACGTCAGCAATGCTTCGTCATGGCCCTGATACATCATTCTGAATAGGCTGAAAAATCTTACCTTAATTAGGTCGCCGGGTAACGCGTATATATCTGCTCCTATAAGAAATTTTCCGGGCGCAGCTAAGTGCAGTGCTGGCCGATAGATTTGTCTTATAAAAAAGGAAAGAAATGACTTTCCTTTTCAATAATCGGGATTGCCAAGCATTGGAGAAATTAGTGAATTCTTTAAATTGCGATGAATGTCAAAAGTTACTTTTTATGAGAAAGATTATTATTAACAGATTTTTTTTAAACATTTACATGGGACTTGATGTAACAATACTACATATGCGCGAGGCTGCTTTTACCTTATCCTATAACGCTCAGGCTCTGCCATCGCTGCACACGACCGGCCTAGCCAACACGATACACCAGTCAAGACTGCTTGCTACCAACAACTAACTCCTACTGCTACACAGTTCCTACTGCAGTCAATACTACCCTTTGGTCTCAGATTCTCTTCTAGCTTACATATCGCAGGCAGCGCATGAGCAATACATCGAAATTACATCATCTCGAGTGCGCTAGCAACAAGTTCTCTAATTATGGACCTCTTACAAGATTGCTGAGGTTTCTTCCTTTATAATATTACAAAACATAGACAGTTACGTTTAGAAGCTTTTTTATTTAGTTATTATCCAAACTGTCATACAATTATGAGCGTTTTCCTTGACAAACACCGATTAGTGAAATAAGTTATATACCTTTTTTTTTCAGAAGAACGGTTGATAACGATCAGGTTCTGCAGTGGTTGGACGAAGAGCTTGTTAATGAAGAATGTAGTGGTCTGGAATCAATATTCGAAAGTGATCATTATTCAGATAGTGAACAGTCGCTGGACGAAAGTCCTCTGCATTTAATAGTGGAATTCCCGTTGCACTCTTTATGTTAACACCCTTGATTTGATTGTCCTATATGCTCTGTGAGTCTTTCCAACAATTATTTCTCTTTCTATTTCTTCATGCTTCGGTGGACTTCCTATGTAGCGACTTGTATTTCTGTATTCCTGAATTTCCCTGTTCATATTTGCATTTCCTTCATTCATCGATCAAATGAATTATTTCTTCTGTTACCTATGGTTTCATCGCAGTTACCTTCTGTGAACCTATGGTTTTCTTTCCTACTTCTGTGACTGTGCGCCTTTTTACAGGTGTCAGTTCGTCTTCAACTGTGCTCTCTACTGGGCTATTCCGAATTTCTGTATTTGTAGTATCTTGTTATTCCTTAATACTTCCATATCCGACTTCCTTGCGTATTGATTCTTCCTGACTAATCTCTTGAAGTTCAGCCTACTCTTCATCACTACTACATTGTGATCTGAGTCCTTACCTGCTCCCGGGTAAGCCTTAGAATCCAGTATCTAATTTCGGAATGTCCGTCTCACCATGATTTAGTCTAACTGAAATCTTCCCGTCTCACCGTGCCTTTTCCATGTACACGTCCTGCTGTTGTGCTTCTTAAATAGAGTATTCGCTGTTACTAGCTGAAATTTATTACGGAACTTAATCAGACTTTCTCCCCTCTCATTCCTTGTCCCAAGCCCATTTCTCCTGTAAACATTTGTTCTGCTCTTTCCCTTACAACTGCGTTCCAGTCCCCCATCAGTATTATATTTTCATCTTCCTTTACATACGGTATTACCCTATCAGTATCCTCATATACTTTCTCCATCTTCAGCTTGCGACGTCAGCATGTGTGCCTCAGCTATCGTTGTCGATTTTGGTTTGGTGTCGCTTCAGATAAGAACAACCCTATCACTGAACTGTTCATAGTAACACACTTTCTGTCGCACCTCCCTATTCATAACGAATCCAACTCCCGTTATACCATTTTCTCCTGCTGCGATATTACCATATACTCATCTGACTGGAAATCGTTGTCTTCTTTCCATTTCACTTCACTGACCCCTACTGTATCTACATTGAGGCTTTGCGTTTTCCTTTTCAGATTTTGCAGCTTTCCCACCTCATTAATGTTTTTGACATTCAACCTCTGACTCGTAGAACATCATTCTTTCCTTAGTTATTCTATCATTTTCTCATGGTCACCTGCACGTTGCCAGTCCAGTCCCAGACATCCGAATGGGAGCTGTTCCGGAATTTTTTGCCAATGGAGAGATCATCTTGACACTTTTTCAATTACTGACCACTTGTCCTGTGAATACACGTTATGTATCTTTAATACAGTGGTTTCTATTGACTTGTACATGCTCTTGCCACTGATCATTACGGATTTTTCCGCCTTTAGGGGCAGTTTCCCACCCGAAGAGCAGGAGAGTGCCCAGAAGCTCTGGCCGCTCCGCGGCCCTCTATGACAGGCCGTTGGCAGAATGAGGGTGACTTCTTATGTGGCAAGGCTTCGGCTGCGAATGTTGATTATTAATCGAAAATTAAGCGGTGGCAGCCTGGAACATGGGGCTGAGGACGTTTGGATTACTAATCAAAGACGCTACCCGTAGACACGGTTCTCTATAAAAGACGAAATTCTGCGTTATCTGGATCTGGGAGTGAGCTTTTGAGTACTTTGCGATGCATTTCGGGTTAAGATATGATTTATCAAATTCTCCATTAATATCCCTGACATCTATGAATGAGGTCTGGAACTTTATATGTTGTCTTCATAACGTGATGGACATAAATGGTTCCATAAACATTGTTTTGAAAATGGTAGACGGCTTTACTGCGTCCTGCACACTACTGTACATCGAGTTCTCTCGGTCGTTTTTTCTGGGGGAAGGGACAAATCACCAAACAACAAGAGCACGGTCCCCATTGGATGTGGAAGGAAATCGGCTGTGACCTTTCAAAGGAAACATTCAAGCATTTGCCTGGAGTGATTTACAGAAATCACGGAAAACCTAAATCAAAATGGCAGGCCGCAGGTTTGAACCTCCAGAATGCGAGTCCAGTGTGTTGCCACTGTGCCACCTAGCTCGGTCGAGTACTCTTATTGCACTGATATACTGTTACGTCGGTTCTCGGTAGAATATATTATATGTTAGGAATGAAACACACACAACATTTATATTTTACCGTACTGTAGAATATTAAATCAGTGCTGTGTTTCTTTTAGTTATACTTCTGATATCATTATAACTCACCGAGCGAGGTGGCGCAGTGGCTAGCACCCTGCATTGGCATTCGGGTGGACGACGGTTCAATCCCTCGTTCGGCCATCCTGATTCAGGTTTTCCGTGATTTCCCTAAATCGCTCCGGGCAAATGCCGGGATGGTTCCTTTGAAAGGGCACGGCTGACTTCCTTCCCCGTCCTTCCATAATCGGATGAGGCCAATGACCTCGCTGTCTGGTCTCCTCCCCCAAACAACCCAACCAACCCTTGATGATGATCATTATCACTCTACGTACATCTACATGTAAATGACTACTATATAGTTCAGAGTTAAGTTCTTGACAGAAGGTTCATCGATCAGCCTTCAAACTATTCCTCTACCCCCCCCCCCCCCCCCCATTCTCGAACAGCGCAGGAAAAACGAGCAGTTGAACTTTTTCCGTCGAGATGTGATTTGTTTTATTTTATGACAATGGTCATTCCTCCTCATGTAGGCTGGTGCCAGCAAAAAGTTTTCGCATTTGGAGGAGGAAGTTTGTGATTGAAATTTTATGAGAAGATCCCGCTGCAACGCAAAATGGCTTTGATTTTGTGTTTGCCACCACAATACTGTGATATTCGCTCCCCTGCTTCGCATTCATACAAAACTATCTGTCCTTTTTTGGACGTCCTTCGATTTAGATGTCCTTTATCAGTCCTACCTGATACATACCCCAATCGTTAGCAACATTCCAGATGAAAACGGGCAAGCGTAGTGTAGCCAGTCTCTTTAGTAGCTCTGTATATCATCCATCATGTTCTACCAATAAACGTTACGTTCACTTTTCCCAGAATGTTGTGCATGTGATCGTCCCAATATACCAGGAGATAAAGATTTTCTACAATGAAGACATGATTTAAAATAAATGTAAAGTATTTATAACGGCATACAGAATACATCATCCATAACATTAAGGAAAAATTTGTACAAAATTTTTGGACATTCCTGGTGATTAGTAATGAATGTACCAAGCGAAGGTAAGGTTGTAGCAATAGAAAGCTAAAATATAGATTTGTTGCTTCTCGTCTTAGATTACATTTTCACATGACACTCTTATAAATTTTGGGCATAAAAGTAAACAGCTGATCACCCACAGATGAGGGTCACAAATTCTAGGCATATCAGATGGACACATTTTCTTTTGCGTAATGGCTCCGATGTTTTGTAATGTAATAGCACAGGATACAGTGCAGTCGAAAATGCTCGCCATTCATCTCAGTCAGAGCAGTAATGCGGCTCCTCTGTCACCGTCACAGGACTGACATCGACCAGCAGAGGTGAGTCCCGCGGTACGTGAGCCGCCAAAACTCCGCGCTCTCTCTCCAGTCCCAACACGTGGGTGGGTCCGCGTGCAGAAATAGGTTCTTCCCACTGCACAAGGGCGATACTTGGTAAAGGTACAAGGCACGAAGTAGACTCTGGCAGAAAAGGTGTCCAACAACGTGCACGAAAATAGCAACATCATGAAGATACGCCAAAATGAAATGAAGTTTACAGAACGGATTACGTGGGTAACTATAGGTATTTGATTAAGATTACAGGACTCAATATGATTCTGACTTGGTGTATTTAGTATTGAATAATATTATTAAACATGACCATCCTCATTAGCATTAGATGTTGTATATCTACTGTTTGACAAAGTCTTCCCCTACACTTCAGCATTCGTTACGGTGTTGAGCCATAGGCAATCATTTAGATTATTCATGGTTTCTGCTCTCTATCTGTCATGCATTGGGCACACTTTCCTTAGAATTTTGTTGGAATACAACAATATAATGTCTTCTGTAGTACACAATCGCTGAAGTTAATTTTCCTTAGAATACAAATTCTGACTTCCACCCAGTCTTTGTTAATCCTTTGCTTGTTTTCCTGTGCCTCCCAGCAACTCCACACATGCATCTCTCCACTGCTCCCAAATAAATCCTCGGCTTTGAATGTTTTCGCATTGAAAGTCCATGTATCAATGCCATAAAACAGAAGACATATTTGTTGTAAACTTTCTGTTTCAGACATATTAGAGCTTTCTGTAAGTCTTCGAAGCCTTTCGCATCATTATTAATCTTCAGTATGATGTTGTTCATCTGTCTTTCATCTGTTCATCCAGTCTCAGTATGCAACTACCTACCATGCGAAAACTCAACAACTTCCTCTATGACTTCATTGTTAACTTGTATATAATTGCCTTTCAGTTTCTCATGTAATTTATTTTAAATTTATTGTGATTGTTTAGAAAGTCTATTCTTATACAAACAGGGTGAAACGAAACAGTACCTTTGTACTTCGAGGTATTAGAGACCGGGGGTATCTTACCTTTTCCTCTGACAGAACACTTAGAGAATCCAAGATTCACTGATGAAAGAACTTATTTAACTTAAAGGTTAATACAAAGTTTTAAAAATGAGAAAGACTTCCTTTATTCAGTGATTACTTCAAATTCAAATCGTAGTTTATAAAAAGAAAATGTAATAAATTTTTTAAAATAGCAATTAGTAGCGGGAAAATGTAGAAAAAAGTGCCCTGTTAGTGTCCTTTCGCAGAACACTAATTCATTCCCGCAGAACACAAGTGGTCAGGAGAGTAACATTTGGGAAACTTTGTTACAGAGAGTGTCTTGAGGAATTGAGGAACATATTGCGCATAGCGTAGAGAACACGTATAACGACGCTGCATGGAAGTTGCAGTAACAAATGGCTGCAGCTGGACCATACTTTTAGCAGTGTAGGTGAATTTGTGTGCTATATAGTGTTGTTGCGACAGACGTGGCCGCTGATGAATGGCGTCAGGATCATTGCCAGAGGTCTCGCTTACGATCAGTTGGCATACATGTGGATGTTAGATACCATAAGGATGGCTTATTGGCAGTTGTTAATAGTTATACCTTCGGCGCTCTGTAGCGTCGTTAGATGTGTAATATTTCCCATTAATACCCAGTTAATGCCATAATATGGCTGTGATCGTGTATGCCCAATGAATTTGATTTTGGACAAGGCTATTGTCGCCGAAAAATAATTGACCAGCCAGTGGAGAGAAGCGTGCAAGTTATTCTAATGAACAACCTATTTTACTGCAAAACTTTCTACTCATATGGATTTCGTTCATTATTTAAAACAGTGTAGTCACTCACGTGAAGTACGAAACAGAAACAGGAACCACATAACTCAAAGACTCCACAGCAAATGAAGTTGAAATACTGCAGATATTAATTAATATGATCTCCATCCCGATTGGGTACTGTCTGATCAATATGTAACCGATAATGCGGAAAGAATGTGCGGCAACAAAAGGTTGACATACTTTTTTGACAAGCACAACATTTTACGAAGTAATAACGAACCAAAAAGACAAGTGTCTTATGTCGTTAATATTCAGATTTATTAATTCGGAAAAGATATTCAAACTCGTTAATGAAAGGTAAAAGACTGACTTGTGTAGCTCGTATGTTGCGACAGTAATTTACTTAATGTCAAATTTACTTTTTCTTACATTCACTATACAGGGTGAGTCACCTAACGTTACCGCTGGATATATTTCGTGAACCCCATCAAATACTGACGAACTGATTCCACAGACCGAACGTGAGGAGAGGGGCTAGTGTAATTGTTTAATACAAATCATACAAAAATGCACGGAAGTATGTTTTTTAACACAAACCTACGTTTTTTAAATGGAACCCCGTTAGTTTTGTTAGCATATCTGAACACATAAACAAATACGTAATCAGTGCCGTTTGTTGCATTGTAAAATCTTAATTACATCCGGAGATACTGTAACCTAAAGTTGACGCTTGAGTACCATTCCTCCGCTGTTCGATCATGTGTATCGGAGAGCACCAAATTACGTAGGGATCCAAAGGGAATGGTGATGGACCTTAGGTACAGAAGAGACCGGAACAGCACATTACGTCCACATGCTAACACCTTTTTATTGGTCTTTTTCACTGACGCACATGTACATTACCACGAGGGGTGAGGTACACGTAAACACGTGGTTTGCGCTTTCAATTACGGAGTGGAATAGAGTGTGTCCCGACATGTTAGGCCAATAGATGTTCAATGTGGTGGCCATCATTTGCTGCACACAATTGCAATCTCTGGCGTAATGAATGTCGTACACGCCGCAGTACATCTGTTGTTATGTCGCCGCAGGCTGCCACAATACGTTGTTTCATATCCTCTGGGGTTGTAGGCACATCACGGTACACATTCTCCTTTAACGTACCCACAGAAAGAAGTCCAGAGGTGTAAGATCAGGAGAACGGGCTGGCCAATTTATGCGTACTCCACGTCCTACGAAACGCCCGTCGAACATGCTGACAAGGGTCAGCCTAGTGTTAATTGCGGAATGTGCAGGTGCACCATCATGCTGATACGACATACGTCGACGCGTTTCCAGTGGGACATTTTCGAGCAACGTTGGCAGATCATGCTGTAGAAACGCGATGTATGTTGCAGTACTCTCCGATACACATGATCGAACAGCGGAGGAGTGGTACTCAAGCGTCAACTTTAGGTTACAATATCTTCGGATGTAATTAAGATTTTACAATGCAACAAACGGCACTGATTACGTATTTGTTCAGACGCGCTAACAAAACTATCGGGGTTCGATTTAAAAAAACGTAGGTTTGTGTTAAAAAAACATACTTCCGTGCATTTTTGTATGATTTGTATTAAACAATTACACTAGCCCCTCTCCTCACATTCGGTCTGTGGAATCGGTTCGTCAGTATTTGATGTGGTTTACGAAATATATCCAGCGGTAACGTTAAGTGACTCACCCTGTATTTCTATTAACATTTACTGGCGTGAATAAGCAAATGGTGGCATTCAACAGATTCGCAACGTCGAAATCCGATTCGAGTCAGTACACAACAGTATTATTACAACAGACACAGAGATGAAATCTATAAACTTATTCTTTTCTTCAGTTTGAGATTGTCAGAAATACTTGACTTTATCTTGATTCAACTGACAAGACTAACTTTTCCTCTGAATATTAAAAAACAATATAGATAATGTACTGAGGCTTCATTATCAGTTACTTTCAGCTATCCTCATAACAAGCAGACAAAGCTGACAACAATAGCGTTTTAATAGCTTCAATCAACGATGCTGGCGTACTCAATAGCCGGAAAGGTACGCGACCCCAAGAAAGCGAAAATAGTGGGACAATGACAATACTAGGCACCTATGTCATTCGGTAACGCCTCACAAAATTTTAAATGTGAATGGAAATTAAACGACATTACAATTCGTTGTAGATGTTACGAAGGCGTTTCGTGGTCGACGACGATGTCCCTGTTGCTCCATGTAATATTTCGAGCCCACCTTGATCAGCAATGTAGTGGGGGAGGACCTTGATGTTATTGGAGCCTGTTACATCCGCCCTGCCATGCTCTTGGTGACCCGAAAGTAACAATTCCGGCTCACATAGGCCCCAATTTCAACAGTACACCAAACTTCATGAGTTCCCTCTCAAATCTCCAGCCAAGTCAGTCTTCTGCGCGCTCATATCTGACGTCACACACGCGTCCAGAGACAGCGCTCCTAAGCAAGTTTATGCTCTTTGCCAACGATAAAGCTTTTCCTAACTTTCCCTAACGCCATTAACTCAGAATAATTACGTCATAATACAGAATAATTTATACAGGTTGCAATACATATTACACTTCTAATTAACACGTAGTACCTAAAGGTTTACAGAATAAAACAAGTACATCATATTTACAACAGACATAACTTCCTAAATTTTAGATAGCACATCTGTATTTTAGTATCACAGATGATATCTATGGGGTCGGTTTCTGTCCTCAACTATTTCTTCATGGTACTGTCGTCCGCCCCTAGTAGGTGAGTGGCTAGCGTGACAGAATGTCAATCGTAAGGGCCTGGGTTCGATTCCCGGCTGGGTCGGAGATATGCTCTGCTCAGGGACTGGGTGCAATATTGTCCTAATCATCATAATTGCTCAGGGACTGGGTGCTGTATTGTCCTAATCATCATAATTGCTCAGGGACTGGGTGTTGTATTGTCCTAATCATCATAATTTCATCCCCATCGACGCGAAAGTCGCCAAAGTGGCGTCAAATCGAAAGACTTGCACCAGGCGAACGGTCTACCCGACGGGAGGCCCTGATCACACGACATTTACATTTTTATTTATGGTATGGTACATCGAGAGCTAATTGTATCATTTTAATTGGATAAGCACATAGGCAAAGAGTAATAGCCCCCTACCCCTGGGAACAACACACCAAAGTCATAAGGAACTACTTCTTGCCTTTAAAACTATCATTAGTATAGCTACCAGCTGTGTGGCAAATTTTGACCTTCTTTTCAGCTTCAGGGAAATAAAGTGGTTGTCACATGATCATGAAGCTAAATCATGTCATCAACCACCATGCCACATGCTTGTGTCACGTCATCAAGCCAACACCCCCACCCCTCTCCCTCACTTCTTCTCCTTACCCTCCAAATGCCTTGGTTCTATGATTTTTATACTACACTGTTATGGGCTGGAGAGGGGGAATGGGATGTGGTCTTTTCTTTTTCTAATATTTCCACTGGGCTACTTTTATAGTAATGGCGTCTGAATAGTTGTTTCATTTTAGTATCACATTTCGATTGGCTGGAGATGTTTGGAGGGAGGGGAGTAGTGGGGAGCAGATGTGAGTGGGAGTGGGTGTCGCTTGTTGAAGTCATACATGCAGGCATCAAGGTCATTGGTGATGTCATGCATGACTTTCATGATCATGAGATGATCAAATGGTAAGTCTGAACGTTATCTGATGGTCAAAGTGTGGCAGGTACTTGGTAGCCTTACTACTACTGTATCATTTTGAAAGGGAGAGACTCTACTACCTTCTTAAGATATACTGATTAAAATCGAAGCAGTTACATTAATAATATAAAAGAAATTATTGAGATAGTGAAGGGAGACGAAAATTGAATAGTCATGGGTGATTGGATTCGAGAGTAGGAAAAGGGAGAGAAGGAAACATAGTAGGAGAATATGGATTGGGGCTAAGAAAGCTCAGTTGGTAGAGCACTTGCCCGCGAAAGGCAAAGGTCCCGATTTCGAGTCTCGGTCGGGCACACAGTTTTAATCTGCCAGGAAGTTTCATATCAGCGCACACTCCGCTGCAGAGTGAAAATCTCATTCTGGAAACATCCCCCAGGCTGTGGCTAAGCCATGTCTCCGCAATATCCTTTCTTTCAGGAGTGCTAGTTCTGCAAGGTTCGCAGGAGAGCTTCTGTAAAGTTTGGAAGGTAGGAGACGGATACTGGCAGAAGTAAAGCTGTGAGTACCGGGCGTGAGTCGTGCTTCGGTAGCTCAGTTGGTAGAGCACTTGCCCGCGAAAGGCAAAGGTCCCGAGTTCGAGTCTCGGTCGGGCACACAGTTTTAATCTGCCAGGAAGTTTCATATCAGCGCACACTCCGCTGCAGAGTGAAAATCTCATTCTGGAAACATCCCCCAGGCTGTGGCTAAGCCATGTCTCCGCAATATCCTTTCTTTCAGGAGTGCTAGTTCTGCAAGGTTCGCAGGAGAGCTTCTGTAAAGTTTGGAAGGTAGGAGACGGATACTGGCAGAAGTAAAGCTGTGAGTACCGGGCGTGAGTCGTGCTTCGGTAGCTCAGTTGGTAGAGCACTTGCCCGCGAAAGGCAAAGGTCCCGAGTTCGAGTCTCGGTCGGGCACACAGTTTTAATCTGCCAGGAAGTTTCATATCAGCGCACACTCCGCTGCAGAGTGAAAATCTCATTCTGGAAACATCCCCCAGGCTGTGGCTAAGCCATGTCTCCGCAATATCCTTTCTTTCAGGAGTGCTAGTTCTGCAAGGTTCGCAGGAGAGCTTCTGTAAAGTTTGGAAGGTAGGAGACGGATACTGGCAGAAGTAAAGCTGTGAGTACCGGGCGTGAGTCGTGCTTCGGTAGCTCAGTTGGTAGAGCACTTGCCCGCGAAAGGCAAAGGTCCCGAGTTCGAGTCTCGGTCGGGCACACAGTTTTAATCTGCCAGGAAGTTTCATATCAGCGCACACTCCGCTGCAGAGTGAAAATCTCATTCTGGAAACATCCCCCAGGCTGTGGCTAAGCCATGTCTCCGCAATATCCTTTCTTTCAGGAGTGCTAGTTCTGCAAGGTTCGCAGGAGAGCTTCTGTAAAGTTTGGAAGGTAGGAGACGGATACTGGCAGAAGTAAAGCTGTGAGTACCGGGCGTGAGTCGTGCTTCGGTAGCTCAGTTGGTAGAGCACTTGCCCGCGAAAGGCAAAGGTCCCGAGTTCGAGTCTCGGTCGGGCACACAGTTTTAATCTGCCAGGAAGTTTCATATCAGCGCACACTCCGCTGCAGAGTGAAAATCTCATTCTGGAAACATCCCCCAGGCTGTGGCTAAGCCATGTCTCCGCAATATCCTTTCTTTCAGGAGTGCTAGTTCTGCAAGGTTCGCAGGAGAGCTTCTGTAAAGTTTGGAAGGTAGGAGACGGATACTGGCAGAAGTAAAGCTGTGAGTACCGGGCGTGAGTCGTGCTTCGGTAGCTCAGTTGGTAGAGCACTTGCCCGCGAAAGGCAAAGGTCCCGAGTTCGAGTCTCGGTCGGGCACACAGTTTTAATCTGCCAGGAAGTTTCATATCAGCGCACACTCCGCTGCAGAGTGAAAATCTCATTCTGGAAACATCCCCCAGGCTGTGGCTAAGCCATGTCTCCGCAATATCCTTTCTTTCAGGAGTGCTAGTTCTGCAAGTTTCGCAGGAGAGCTTCTGTAAAGTTTGGAAGGTAGGAGACGGATACTGGCAGAAGTAAAGCTGTGAGTACCGGGCATGAGTCGTGCTTCGGTAGCTCAGTTGGTAGAGCACTTGCCCGCGAAAGGCAAAGGTCCCGAGTTCGAGTCTCGGTCGGGCACACAGTTTTAATCTGCCAGGAAGTTTCATATCAGCGCACACTCCGCTGCAGAGTGAAAATCTCATTCTGGAAACATCCCCCAGGCTGTGGCTAAGCCATGTCTCCGCAATATCCTTTCTTTCAGGAGTGCTAGTTCTGCAAGGTTCGCAGGAGAGCTTCTGTAAAGTTTGGAAGGTAGGAGACGGATACTGGCAGAAGTAAAGCTGTGAGTACCGGGCGTGAGTCGTGCTTCGGTAGCTCAGTTGGTAGAGCACTTGCCCGCGAAAGGCAAAGGTCCCGAGTTCGAGTCTCGGTCGGGCACACAGTTTTAATCTGTCAGGAAGTTTCATATCAGCGCACACTCCGCTGCAGAGTGAAAATCTCATTCTGGAAACATCCCCCAGGCTGTGGCTAAGCCATGTCTCCGCAATATCCTTTCTTTCAGGAGTGCTAGTTCTGCAAGGTTCGCAGGAGAGCTTCTGTAAAGTTTGGAAGGTAGGAGACGGATACTGGCAGAAGTAAAGCTGTGAGTACCGGGCGTGAGTCGTGCTTCGGTAGCTCAGTTGGTAGAGCACTTGCCCGCGAAAGGCAAAGGTCCCGAGTTCGAGTCTCGGTCGGGCACACAGTTTTAATCTGCCAGGAAGTTTCATATCAGCGCACACTCCGCTGCAGAGTGAAAATCTCATTCTGGAAACATCCCCCAGGCTGTGGCTAAGCCATGTCTCCGCAATATCCTTTCTTTCAGGAGTGCTAGTTCTGCAAGGTTCGCAGGAGAGCTTCTGTAGAGTTTGGAAGGTAGGAGACGGATACTGGCAGAAGTAAAGCTGTGAGTACCGGGCGTGAGTCGTGCTTCGGTAGCTCAGTTGGTAGAGCACTTGCCCGCGAAAGGCAAAGGTCCCGAGTTCGAGTCTCGGTCGGGCACACAGTTTTAATCTGCCAGGAAGTTTCATATCAGCGCACACTCCGCTGCAGAGTGAAAATCTCATTCTGGAAACATCCCCCAGGCTGTGGCTAAGCCATGTCTCCGCAATATCCTTTCTTTCAGGAGTGCTAGTTCTGCAAGGTTCGCAGGAGAGCTTCTGTAAAGTTTGGAAGGTAGGAGACGGATACTGGCAGAAGTAAAGCTGTGAGTACCGGGCGTGAGTCGTGCTTCGGTAGCTCAGTTGGTAGAGCACTTGCCCGCGAAAGGCAAAGGTCCCGAGTTCGAGTCTCGGTCGGGCACACAGTTTTAATCTGCCAGGAAGTTTCATATCAGCGCACACTCCGCTGCAGAGTGAAAATCTCATTCTGGTGATTACTATATTTGAACTGCTGTTATAATTAGATCCAATTGACTACCAAATTCACGGATATTGATTGCTTCATTTCACCTGCTGTTGCAAATCATTCCAGGAGAGATCCCCAGCTGTGGGATGCACTTTTTGAAACCATGTATACTGTGCTATAGATTAAGATCCTAGCTATCATACCTTGTAGCTATTCCGGCCGCTGAGCTCCAGTTTGCGACTTATTGACAAAATGTGGTATCATACTGACTGCAGAAACCTGTTCTATCACTCAACATAAGTAGATTAGACTGGAGTTTGCTGAACGATTAATGTCACGGACATGAAAACAGGATAAAGTGATTTCCAGTTCAAAATGGTTCAAATGGCTCTGAGCACTATGGGATTTAACTTCTGAGGTCATCAGTCCCCTAGAACGTAGAAGTTCTTAAACCTAACTAACCTAAGGACAGCTCACACAACCATGCCTGAGGCAGGATTCGAACCTGAGACTGTAGCGGTCTCACAGTTCCAGACTGTAGTGCCTAGAACCGCTCGGCCACCACGACCGGCAGATCTCCAGTGATGAGAAGAATTTCAATTGAGATTACCCATATGGAGTTCAGTATGACTGCCATAATCTGAGAACAGTGCAGCAGATAAGAATGTGTAACTGGATTTTATCTTTTGATGCAAGTCAATTGTCAGGATGAGCATTAGTGCAAATGGCATTTGGTTCTAAAGAATTTTGACAGGATGAAAAAAAAGCGCTAAATAAATCACTTTTTCTCTCTTAACAACACGTGGGCAGGGTGGGTTCTTCCTTCGCTCGGGTATGAGGCAGAATGAAACAGCATTTTTACATAAGGTAACTTTTATTGCAAATTTTTTTACAACGGTTCCCTCACGTGTCACCCTGGTACGTAAAAATCAAATACCTTCTAACTTATGCTTCTGGCGGTGAGGCTGCTGCTCGCTATTCCGTTACAACGGCGGACTTGGAGCTTCTGTGTATGATGTAGTCTCTTCTTGCATTACGGTCTTAAGCACAGACTGCTATGTACTGGAACTGAAAACTACTCCTCTTCTTGGGCCCACTGCATCTCGCGTATTTATTCACTTCAGTTCACTGGAGGTGAACGACTTCACGGTCATTGCCTCTTCTGTCACGTTGAAAAGCTTCTGAAAGAATCTTCTTAACGTCGGTCATTGGCTCTTGGAATGTAGGCGAGAGCATTTGATCACATGTGACAACTTAGAAACACGTGAGCCGGCCCGGCGATGCCCTGGCAGGTAAATCGACAGCTTCCGCTTATGTGGGGAGGGCGTTGGCTTCTCCTCAATGTGCTGACTTGCAAGCACCGACCGTTGCCACTGCTGCTCTGCCCGCTGCCCGCTGTTTAATACTAGTGTCTACACTAAGATACTAGAGACAGAATGGACCTATGCGACAAAAGTCTAATGCTTCAACAAAGTAATGCATCGGTGCATGTTTCTGCTACATCAGGAAAGTGGTTTGAAGACACAGGAATCGATGTTTTGCCCTGGCCCGCACGTAGCCTGGGAAACCTTTGGAGAGTACTTCCAAGAAGTGTTTATAGCACTGAAAGAAAAAAGCGTTTAAAGGCGTGTGAAATCTTATGGGACTTCACTGCTAAGGTCACTAGTCCCTAAGCTTACACACTATCTATATCCGAATCCTGCCCCAGCTACTGCCGGGTCTGGGTGCTGATGAGTCCTCTCCATTTGGCTCGGTCCTCCCACCACTTTTCTTCCTCCACTTGCTGCCAGGTCACACCTTTCCTCTCTACAGATATTCTCACTCCCATTTTCCACCGTGTTCTTGGGCGCCCTCTAGGTCTTTACCCATCCATCTTCAGTTCTTCCATAATTTTGGGGAGTCTGCCCATGCATCCTCTTAACATGCCCATCCATCTTAATCTCTTTCTTTCAATTTCTTCTCTCATACTTTCTTGTTTGAGGTCCTTTCTAATCTCTACATTCCTTACTTCGTCCATCCTTGTTTTTCCTTTAACTGCTCTGAGAAATTTCATTTCCCCTGCTTGCAGTCTGCTCCAGTCCCTTTGCTAGTATCCATGTTTCTCCACCATAGGTGACAATAGGGATGTAATAATTCTTCTACATCAGGAGTTTTGTTCTTTCTGAAACTTCATTATTCCAAATCAGGTGTTTTATTGTTTCGTAGAAATTGCCTCCCCTCTGTAACCTCCTATTAATTTCGTTAGTTATTCTTCCATCCCTAGATATTTCACTCTGTAAATAAGTGAAACTTTCTTCCAGTTTGAGGGGTTCTCCATTCAAGGTAATATTAACGTTGATTCCTTTCTCTCTTCCAAATACCATTACTTCACTCTTATCTTTATTTATTTTTAATCCATACCTTTTCATTATTTCCTTCCACACATCAAGCTGTAACTGTACATCTACCTCTTTATCACCCCATATTACCATATCATCTGCAAAAAGGATCTTTTTTCTCTTTTTCTTTTACTATATCTTTAAATACCCCATTCTTCCCTCCAGCACAACATTAAAAAGAGCAGGAGATAGAATACTTCCTTGCTTAAGTCCTTGTCTTATTTCGAAGTATTCAGAGTTCCCCAATGGTGTTCTAATTCTACAATTGTGGCCTTTCTACACTGTCTTTATAACATTAATGTATCCATCTTCTATATCTATCTTCTTCATTTCTTCCCAGATTCTTTCCCTGTCAACTGAGTTATATGCCTTTCCTATGTCTATAAAAACCATTATCACCCTTTTGTTATACTTCCAACTTTTTTCCATGAGTTGACGGGTAGAAAATATCATGTCGATCGTGCTTCTTCCTTTCCTAAACCCATGCTGTTCTCCACTCAGCTCCTTTTCTATCTTTTCACTTATGCCCAGGGTTACGGGTGAAGACCTTAATGGCAGCGACGGCAGAGAAGGAAGACTTCGGAACTGCGTAGCTGGCAGATGAGGCAACCCTCCTTTCTGGGGATTAAATGAGAAAGGAACCACTACCTTGTGGTGGAGGAGACACTCCAAAGGCTATGCGAGACAACCCCAACAGAAAATCCTTTCTTGCAATAGGCCTAGCAAGCCAGTAGGGACGTCTTCATATATTGCTTTCAAAACACAGACGAGCCTCGGAACGAACCACTCAGGATTTGACCCAACTGCTTCTTCAAGTATTGGTGCAAATGATGGGAGACCTGAAGATATTCATCAGTATAAGAAAATGGAACCAACTGCACTAAAAAATAACATAAATATTGGCACCCTTAATATATTAACCCTCAATGGAAAAATGGAAGAAATGACAGATGTACTAACAGAGAGGAAGTTAAATTTTTTTGGGTCATCAGTCTACTGACTGGTTTGATGCGGCCCGCCACGGATTCCTTTCCTGTGCTAACCTCTTCATCTCAGAGTAGCACTTGCAAACCTACGTCCTCAATTATTTGCTTGACGTATTCCAATCTCTGTCTTCCTCTACAGTTTTTGCCTTCTAGAGCTCCCTCTAGTACCATGGAAGTTATTCCCTCATGTCTTAGCAGATGTCCTATCATCCTGTCCCTTCTCCTTATCAGCGTTTACCACATATTCCTTTCCTCTCCGATTCTGCGTAGAACCTCCTCATTCCTTACCTTATCAGTCCACCTACTTTTCAACATTCGTCTATAGCACCACATCTCAAATGCCTCGATTCTCTTCTGTTCCGGTTTTCCCACAGTCCATGTTTCACTACCATACAATGCTGTACTCCAGACGTACATCCTCAGAAATTTCTTCCTCAAATTAAGGCCGGCATTTGATATTAGTAAACTTCTCTTGCCAAGAAATGCCTTTTTTGCCATAGCGAGTCTGCTTCTGATGTCCTCCTTGCTGACTATCTGTTCATCTTCAGCTTGCGACGTCGGCATGTATACCTGAACTATCGTTGTCGGTGTTGATCTCCTGACGATTCTCATTAGAACAACCCGGTCACTGAACTGTTCACAGTAACACACCCTCTGCCCTACCTTCCTATTCATAACGAATCCTACACCTGTTATACCATTTTCTGCTGCTGTTGATATTACCCGATACTCATCTGACCAGATATCCTTGTCTTTCTTCCACTTCACTTCACTGACCCCTACTATATCTAGATTGAGCCTTTGCATTTCCCTTTTCAGATTTTCTAGTTTTCCTACCACGTTCAAGCTTCTGACATTCCACGCCCCGTTTCGTAGAACATTATCCTTTCGTTGATTATTCAATCTTTTTCTCATGGTAACCTCCCCCTTGGCAGTCCCCTCCCAGAGATACGAATGGGGGACTATTCCGGAATCTTTTGCCAATAGAGAGATCATGATGACACTTCTTCATCTACAGGCCACATGTGCTGCAGATACACGTTACGTGTCTTTAATGCAGTGGTTTCCATTGCCTTCTGCATCCTCATGTCGTTGATCATTGCTGATTCTTCCGCCTTTAGGGGCAATTTCCCACCCCTAGGATAAGAGAGTGCCCTGAACCTCTATCCGCTTCTCCGCCCTCTTTGACAAGGTTGTTGGCAGAATGAGGCTGACTTCTTATGCCGGAAGTCTTCGGCCGCCAATGCTGATTATTTATCAAAATTTGGGCGGTGGCGGGGATGGAACCCGGAACTGAAGACAGTGGGATTATGAATCAAAGACGCTACCCCTAGACCACGGGTGGTCTACGAAATTATATATATATTGGGATTAAGTGAAACAAGCTGGAAGCGAAAAGGTGAGAAAAATTTGAGAGGAGGAGGAAAACTGTACTGGAGTGGGAATAACAGGTCTGGAAGAAATGGTGTGGCAGTGATGGTGAATAAGAATGTACACAGCTGTATTGAAAATGTGAGATATATATCAGACAGAGTCATAATGTTAAACCTGAGATTCCAAAAAGAAACACTAAAAGTAATCCAGATATATGCACCTCAAGTGCGATGTAGCGTAGAAGAGACGATGGACTTTGAAAATGTGTTGGAAAACCATATAGAGAGTTCTAATATAGTGATGGGAGATTTTAATGCACATATGGGTAAAGACAGAAAAGGAGTTGAGCAAATATTGTGATGTTTTGAATATGGGGGCAGAAATGAAGAAGGGGAAAGACTCCTGAATTTGTACCAGAGGAATGGAATGAAAATAGCAAACAGTTGGTTTATGAAGAGAGAAAGTCATGTTATCACCAGATACAGTTGGGATGGAAGAACCAAGAGTGTAATTGATTATATTCTAGAAGATAGGGAATAGGGAGAGAAAGTAACAAATGGGAAGGTAATTCCAAGTGTGAGTGCAGATGGAGACCATAGGTTACTGGTGGGACAAAGGAAAATGAATCAGTGTGTGAAAAATAGAAAACAGAAGAAAGTGATCAGGATACGGGATTGGAAACTGAAGGAGAGTGATCGTGATGAGAAGTACAGAGAATTAATGGTACAAAAATTTTTAAAAAAAAAGAAGTTTTCTGCGATGTAGAAAACGAATCGAGTTTATTCAGAGACACTTTACTCGAAGCAGCACAAAAATTATGTGGCAGAATATCTAAAAAGGAAAAAATAAGCCAGAAATGTTGGTGGGATGATACCACAATCCAAGCAGTTAGAAGAAAAAATGGAGGATGGAGAAAGTGGTGGAAAACTAAAAATGACGAAGACCATAAAATATATATAGCGGAAAAGAAGAAGTGCAGAGAAATAGTGGAAGCAGCAAAGAAAAAGGCATGGGAAGAGTTTACAAAAAACTTGAAGATGTGAAGAGCAATAAGAAAACGATCTATAAAATGGTGAAAAATAAAAGGAAGGCTTCTGAAGTACCAGTAAAGTTAGAAACAGAGGACGGTACCATTATTGAAGATCCAGGGAATATAAAAGATCTGTGGAAAGAACATTTTAAGAAGCTGTTAAACGCTGAGGAGCAGGTACATGAGGAAACAATAAATAACGGAGAAATTGAGAGAAGTTGGGAAGCAGAATTTGGAAAAATTACACGGGAAGAAATGGAAAAGCTGTGAAGAATATGAATGGGGGGAAAGCCCCAGGACCTGATGAAGTATCAGTGGACATGATAATAGCAGCAGCTCCAGTGGGAATGCATTGGCTGTATAGAGTACTATCAAGCGTGTGGAGAAATAGTGAAATATCTGACGACTGGAGAATAGGAGACATTGTTCCCATCTTCAAGAAAGGCAACAAAAGACTTTGTAAAAACTACAGAGGAATAACCCTTATGAGTCATACAGGTAAGATTTTTGAACACACTACTTAACCTAAATTATCCTCAGCACAAACACACACACGCATGCCCGAGCGAGGGCACTGAAAGGCAGTTTGAGCCCGTATGTGAGATGTAAAGCACGATACGACAAGAACTACGAACCCTAACAAAATTAATGCCGAAGAGAATTTCTTAGGTAATTAGGAAGAACGGAGGGTTTAAGAAGTACTAACAACGCAATTACAGAACAGGACGGTGAGTGCGTTTATACGAGTTTCCATGCAGGAAATGCAAACGCCTGATTATGTTACACGTGTTGTCAAACAAACTATGTAATTCCGTCATGCCAGTTTATGTCTTATATGGCTCTACTTTTTTCACAATAAATTCGAGACATGGAAATATGGAAATTAGCGGTGAGATCCTATCGGACCAAACTACTGAGTTCATCAGTCCCTAAGCCTAAGCACTAGTTCATCTAACGTAAACTAACTTACGCTATGGAAGTCTCACACAACAAGTCCGAGGGAAGACTCGAACCTCCGACGGGGGAAGCCACGCGGACCGTGAGAAGACGCCCTAGACCACGCGATACCCCAAGTGGCTTCGATACACGTATGTTTCAGACATAGTGTATTAGTTTTGTAGAAACCCTGCCATTTTACTGATTTCTACTATTGCACACACCATTTATCTGCTAGCGTCAGTGGTGGAGCGTAGTATGGCTGTAAGGTACCTGGTAGAGACTATTAGCAGCAGTCCCAGGCTGCGAGTGCGCTCTTTTACTTTTGCTGACCGCCTCATTGAGAAATCTTTGCTACACCATTCCATAATAATTGTGGATCGGAGTTAAATGAGCACCGATGCTGAAACAGCATGGGGAACGGCACAGTCCAGCAAAGTCAGCACTGTGCAGGACCCTTCCAGCAAACATTTTTCCACACTGTAACCGTATTTATCCGTTCGTTGCTTTAGAAAAATTCCATTGGATTTAGCAGCCAAATTATAACACTAATAATGCTGCCTCGGGCATGGATGTGTGTGATGTCCTTAGGTTAGTTAGGTTTAAGTAGTTCTAAGTTCTAGGGGACTGATAACCAAAGCAGTTATATCCCATAGTGCTCAGAGCTTTTATTTTTTATTTTTGACACAATTATTCAGGTACTTAACAGTACTGTCGCTCAAAAGTTGAGCTGACGACCGATTTTTAATTACCTTTACAACTTGATCGTTTCTTTTGGCAAAATTTCCACTGGCAAAATTCATTTTCGAAATTATTTCCAGTATTTCATTTACTGGTCGTAACTGAATAAAATTATCATTCGATAACGATCAACTTATAACGTCTCCTGTTTCTCGCGGAATAATCATTATTTACTTCGGATTCGGATGCCTTACCCGACGCGGGTCAACATTCATAATTCACGGTCATTGTTAACTAGTAATTTCGCAAATCCCGGGAAGCAGGGGGTTTTTAATACTAGAACCCATCGGCCGGCGATGTAAAGCAAAAGGCAACTTTTTCAGCTGCCCGCTTACTGATGATAAAAACAAATTATTTTCATACTGATGGTCACAAACATTCTGTAATCGCTTGCGAGGTGGTGTCTGAGGGCGCGTCCACTGCAGACTGGTCCTCACACTGCCACGCGGGCGCTCGGCGATCCCTGAGACCGCCAGAGTGGGGTGAGCCGCCGCATAATTGACGCTGCCGACGCGTCGCCGTGTTTGGTAAACAGACCGCAATCAGCAGTGCAAACGCCCCTGTAAGCGCGGGTTTTACTGCGGAAGCGGCGGCAGGTAAATACGGAAGCGTGTGAGGGGGAGGTAGGGAGTGGAGGAGGAGGAGCAGGAGGAGGGAACCGACAGACAAAGAACTGTGGCGACAAATGAGGCGCGAGGGAGCACCGCCGGCCCGGAATAGAGCGGTGTGAGCAGTCGGTTTGCTCAGAGAGCCGAGTTGGCACGGGGAATTTCATTTCAATTAAAGCAACGACGCGACGAGCAATTACGAGGTGTATGTGCTCTTTCAGACTGTGCGTATAATGCGTCATCCCCATATCCTGCGGAACAGCTTAATTCCTGCACTCGGTGTGCTTTTAATGTGGCAGGTCTTTTACCGCCTTATACGGCGTTTCTTTTTTACGGAAAATGCGTCTTCGAAACTGTCGAGCATGAAAGAATTACAATCTATATCTACATCTACATTTATGCTCCGCAAACCACCCAGCGGTGTGTGGCGGAGGGCACGTTTTGTGCCACTGTCATTACCTCCCTTTCCTGTTCCAGTCGCGTATGAACTGGCGGGAAGCCTCCGTGCGCTCTCGAATCTCTCTGATTTTACATTCGTGATCTCCTCGGGAGATATAAGTAAGGGGGAAGAAATGTATTCGATACCTCATCAACAAACGCACCCTCTCGACACCTGGACAGCAAGCTACACGGCGATGCACAGCGCCTCTCTTGCAGAGTCTGCCACTTGAGTTTGCTAAACATCTCCGTAACGCTATCACGCTTACCAAATAACCCTGTGACGAAACGCGGCGCTCTTCTTTGGATCTTCTCTACCTCCTCTGTCAACCCGACGTGGTGCGGATCTCACATTGATGAGCACACTCGAGTATAGCTCGAACGAGGGCTCTGTAAGCCACCTCGTTTGTTGATGGACTTCATTTTCTATGGTCTCTCCCAATGAATCTCAACCTGGCACCCACCTTAACAACAATTAATTTTATATGATCATTCCACTTCAAATCGTTCCGCACGCCTACTCCCAGATATTTTACAGAAGTAACTGCTACCAGTGTTTGTTCTGCTATCATATAAAATAAAGGATTCTTCTTTCTATATATTCGCAATACATTACATTTGTCTATGTTAAGGATCAGTTGCCACCCCTACACCAAGTGCCTATACGCTGCAGATCTTCCTGCATTTCGCTGCAATTTTCTAATGCTGCAACTTCTCTGTATACTACAGCATCATCCGCGAAAAGCCTCATCGAACTTCCGACACCGTCTACTAGGCCATTTATATATATTGTGAAAATCAATAGTCGCATAACAATCCCCTGTGGCACGCCAGAGGTTACTTTAACGTCTGTAGACGTCTCTCCATTGAGAACAATATGCTGTGATCTGTTTGCTACAATCTCTTCAATGCAGCCACGCAGCTGGTCTGATATTCCGTAGACTGTTACTTTGTTTACCACGCGACAATGCGGAACTGTATCGAACGCCTTCCGGAAGTCAAGGGAAATGGCATCTACCTGGTAACCTGTATCTAATATTTTCTGGGTCTCATGAACAAATGAAGCGATTTGGGTTTTACACGATCGCTGTTTCCGCAATCCATGTTGATTCCTACAGAGTAGATTCTTGGTTTCCAGAAATGATACGCAAGCAAAACACATGTTCTAAAATTGTACAACAGATCGATGTCAGAGATGTAGGCCTATAGTTTTGTACATCTGCTAGACGACCCTTCTTGAAAACTGGAACTACCTGTGCTCTTTTCCAATCATCTGGAACCTTCCGTTCCTCTAGAGACTTACGGTACACGGCTCTTAGAGGGGAGCAAGTTCTTTCGCGTACCCTGTGTAGAATCGAACTGGTATCCCGTCAGGTCCAGTGGACTTTCCTCTGTTGAGTGATTTCAGTCGCTTTTGTATTCCTTCGACACTTATTTCGATGCCAGCCATTTTTTCGTTCGTGCGAGGATTTAGAGAAGGAACTGCAGTGCGGCCTTCCTCTGTGAAACAGCTTTGGAGAAAGATGTTTAGTACTTCAGCTTTACGCTTGTCATCCTCTGTTTCAATTCCATTATCATCCCAGAGTGTCTGGATATGCTGTTTAGATCCACTTACTGATTTAACGAAAGACCAGAACTTCCTAGGATTTTCTGTCAAGTCGGTACATAGAATTTTAAATTCACTGAACGCTTCACGCATAGCCCTCCTTACGTTAACTTTGACATCGTTTAGCTTCTGTTTGTCTGAGAGGTTTTGGCTGCGTTTAAATTTGCCGAACTTATTGGATATTATTTCGGCTAAGACGTTGACAACGTACTGGAAATATCCGTATGAGCTTACTAGGGAGTTTTATGTTTTGTCTACCATATGGAACCCTTACAAAAGTGAGAAAGTTTTTGATAAAATGTACTCATTATTTATTTTAGCTTACTGGTTTTTCTTAGTTGTTTGTATCTGTAGTTCTTATTTGTTGTCCTAAAAATCAGATAAAGCTGCTTTAAACACAGAGGTTGGTTTAAAGGCACCATGCTTTACTTTTCATGTTCCTATGGCAGTGTTATGTCCTTGCCTTCACCCACTCTTCGTACCGGTTTACGTACCCAGCTATAGAGAGATTGCTACAGCGTCCAATAAAACCTATTCATTTGATTCTTCTTGTATTCACAGCACTTATCAACAAAACGTACTATTCAAAATGTTCAAATGTGTGTGAAATCTTATGGCACTTAACTGCGAAGGTCATCAGTCCCTATGCTTACACACTACTTCACCTAAATTATCCTAAGGACAAACACACACACCCATGCCCGAGGGAGGACTTGAACCTCCACCGAGACCAGCCGCACAGTCCATGACCGCAGCGCCTAAGACCGCTCGGCTAATCCCGCGCTGCCAAAACGTATTATCTGAGCCTTGTAACATCCCCCAATGCTTTTCACATTTCCATCCGGCACCACTCACTGCTAACCCTGACTCTGATTGAGTAACTGGCACTTTTTAGTGCTGGCAAGAAAGACAAAATCTGGTAAGTATTCCTCATTGCCAGTAGTCTGCCCCGAAGCGATATAGCGGGTATTATACTATCATAATATAACCAAATATTTGTCAGATTTCTTTGATAAAAGTATTTGACTCTGCAGGGAAAAGGGACATTACACTGTCGTCATATTTTTTTGCCGCCGGCGACGAGGAGATTGGGCCGTCCACCGAGTGCTCAACCGCAGGAAAACAAGGAAGTCTTGTAGAGAAGCCATGACATATTCGCCATCGCTTATCAATTTTCTATTTATAATTAAGGGTCACTAATTTATTAATTGTATTAGGATTTCGTTCACTGTTAACTGATCTTAGGATAGAAGATTTTGTAATTTTTTATTTTCATATTTTATATTTCATACTTTTTTACTGGCATTCATAAAAGTTGTATGTTACCTAACCAGGCTAAGGACTGTAATGTATATTATTTGTACTTTCCGTGGATTTCAAGTATGAGTCTAATTTCACAGATAGTATATCAGTATATGTGTCTAATGACAGAAACTCGTTTAGCCAAAGGGAAAAACATTTTTTAAGCTAAGGACAATGCATATCACATTTTAATCTTTGTATTGGCGACACTAATCTACTATGTATTCTGCCTTAAGTTCCCTCTGCTGGCATTAGGTTTTTGTATAAATACTGACGCAATTTGAGTATTAGCATGCAGATGTTTGACTTGACGATGATTTGTATCAGAATATTTTAGCGGTATGTATGACTGCCATTCATGCTATAAATATTTTATATTTCATTCATCACTAAGACTTGTATAGATTTATTCTTAATTGAACCTGGTCGCATACACAATATTCATATTTACAACAGATCTGAAGATGGCGATAAGCCGAAACCGGTCATAAAGTGTAAAGAAATATATGTGATCAAGACGGACTTGTGAAAATAAAAGTGCTCAAAACAAAATGATCGCAGACTCATATACAGACTTTATGTCTTCAGTTGATAAATTCCTGAGCTGTATGCGGTGTTTTCACTTCGACGTTCTACTTGTAGCAGGCCTATGTGATATTCATAGTTGACTGTGATTTTAGTCTCTATCTGTATCTGCAGAAAGTCTGCGTTATCTCAAAGAGGCGTATTTGATGTAGAGAGATGACGCTCGCTGTAAACGGTTTTGGAATTCCCTGAAGATCTTTCCACTTTGCTGCTATCCCCCCTGCTTTGAGAGAGCTCTTAACTGAATTAAACTCATATTTCATGCAGCAAGTCTTCCATCATCTTAAGTCAACAATTTTTCTAAAATTTAAGAAGCTGTCGGTACCTTTAGATGTGGAACGATCGATAGACAGAACCAAGTTTATTTTACTATTAATAAAGATTACGGATCACTCCTTATTGATAAGATTGTTCAGGTTTGATCAATATACAAGTGCTGAGTATTTTTCGATATTATAATCATGCCTGTAATTGTATCACCTAAATCATGTATCCGAAAAATGTTTTCCACATAAAAAAGTAACTTTTGCTGGTTAGGTTGCCACATTCTTGAGCAGTATTTATTCTTTATCACAGTGATTTAATAGTGGCGGCTGTAGGAGCAATGTTCGAATATTAAATTGCGTATTCGCTTTACGTGTCCGGCACCTATATGGAATATCACATAAGATTTTCATTGCAACCACATTTCACGATTTCTGGGGATGTCTTCAAAGTTAGTTGAGAACGCTAGTGTTCGGAGTATAGAACAAAACGCCAACCCTGGTGTATCCTTGTGTTTGTTTTTCCATTCCTACCACTGCAGCACCACTCCGGAACTCACTGTCAACAGTGTCGGAAACTGGGCGATGTAACGATGCATACTCTATGTGCGAAACGTTCCTCGTTGTAATGTGAGTGTTATCTACTGTTAATTTCTGTGCTCGACGGTCATAATCCAGAATAAGGTCATGTTGCTCGTGTCCTTTACTCAAAACGGTTTAATTTCTCCGTTATTGCGTAATCAACAGAACAGATAATTGAGTTGTGAACGCAAAGATACTGAGTTCCGGTAATAACTATACGTGATTATCTGTCGTTCGTATACGTCGGTCACATATCACCATAGCTGGTCACTAAACACTGAAGGGCATTCAGCTGTTTGAGGTTCAATTTCCGTTACGACATTAGCTGTGGCAAATTATAGCTGGCATCGAATGTCCGCATTTTCGTATTGACAATGAAAGCATACGCAACGCATTTGCTACCGCTGCAGTCGCAAAATGACAGACACTAAATATCTAGAAGCATAGGCTGTGGGGAAACTTGTCAGAAACACGTTTATATAGGTACAGTCTAGGAGACCAAAGTATTTAAATTTTCCTCATCGTCTTACCAGAACGATCTATTATAGACAATGTACTTTTAAATGTCTGTCGTAAAGGATATCGAGATTATTGTAATGTGATCGTTATGAAAATAGCGTTAAGGAAATTTTTCATATAGATTAGTTTATGTGATAGTGGTATGGGGCGATCTGTATTAATTACGTGAGAGAAGTTGAAGGTCTTAACCAAAATCGCATGTAAACAACCATTATTGTTCATTACCGGTCTCGATAAACATGGTTACCATCTTCAGATCTCCATGAAAGCTTATTACGTCCTCTACACTAGATTAAGATGGTAGCTATGCTTACCGAAAGCGATAACAGAGGCCAACCATGGAACACTTTTTGCTTGAAACACCCTATTCGTATGTTATTTAGGGTGGAAATCCAAATAAGATACTTAAAAAGTGTATCACAATTTAACATATTTTATATAGTTAAAATAATTTAAAAAGGAGATGTAATGAATGTAGATGACGTTGGTAGCACTGTTGGAAAACATTTGCTAGCAAAGAAAGGTCGATTCAATTTTTGTGTTAACAGATGTTGTTTTGTTTACTGTCAGTCTAACCTCATTTTCCCCTATCCTGTACATGTGCTCAGTTGAAGATCTGAGAAAATGGATCAAAAAGGAGAAAAAATGCCTTTATATTATTTTACTGTTCCTATGATATGGAAGGAGCCACCAAATATAAGAATATACAGCCTACAGTTGTTATAGAAACAATATCAGTTTCTGTCGCTGCATAAAAATGTTGAAAATTATGAGAGCCAAGAAATCATTCTGGTGATTTCTACTTTTGCAGTGTTGACATTACTGTTCATAATTCGAAAAACAGGAAGGTAATAACATATACTAACCTTCCGTCCACCATCTGACCAGTAGGGCATGGTGTAGATTTGCCGGTTCCTGAACCACCACACGATTTAAATTCTATTCCAACAGAAGTATTTTCTGATGTACAGTGTGATTTAGACGAACCAGATATTAATGAATTCATTTGTACTCGTAATACAGAAAGTCTAGAGCCCTAATTGTTTACTCAGACCGAGCTCAACGATTTGGTTAGGGATCTGGTCTTTACGAAAGAAAAACTTGAATTGCATGGCTCTAGATTAAAAGAAAAGAACTTATTGGCAGCTGGAACCTGCATATGTATGTATAGAAAGAGAGAGCGGCAATTTTCCAAGCTTTTTCAACAAGAAGATGATTTAGTGTACTGCTCAGACATTCGTGGTCTGATGAATGAGTTTGGTATTGAATAGTAAAAGGAAGACTGGAAGCTGTTTATTGATTCATCCAAAACTAATTTAAAGGCTCTTCTATTACACAATGGTAACTTGTATGCATCTATATCTGTTGCGCATTCTGTACATATGAAAGAAATCTATGAAAACCTAGAAGTAGTGCTAAATAAAATAGGCTATTCTGCTCATGGTTGGATGATATGTGGAGATCTAACAGTAACCTGCATGTTCCTCAGTCAGCAAGGTGGCTTTACCAAATTTGTATGTTTCTTGTGTGAAAGGGACATTAGGGCTAGGTATCAATATTGGTGCAGAAAGAACAGGCCTGCGAGGCAGTCTTTAAAATCTGGTGAGAAGAACAGTCTACGCAAAGACTTGTAGATCCAAAAAACGTACTCCTACCACCTCTACACATTTAGTTAGGCCTACTGAAACAGTTTGTAAAGGCTTTGCCTAAAGATGTACTATGTTTTAGGTATCTCTCCCACAAGATTTCACACCTTTCAGAAGCTAAACTAAAAGAGGGCGTCTTTGTCGTACCTGACGTAAGAAAATTTATATTTGACGTTAACTTTGGATCCACAATGACCTTAAATGAGAAAGAAGCATGGGTATCATTCATACAAGTCGTTATAAAGTTCTTTTGACATCAAAAAGACCCACAATATTTTTGTACTATAGCTGCGATGTTAAAGACATTTAAAACTTTAGGATGTTTAATGAGCCTGAAAGTTCACTCTTTGAACAATCACTTTGATTACTTTCCAGACAATACAGAAGATGTTAGTGAGGAGCAAGGAGAGCGTTTTCACCAGGACATTAAAGTGATGGAAAAATGCTACCAATTCCGCCGGAACAGCAGCATGATGAGGGACTACTGCTGGTCACTTCACCGAGAAGTTCAGCAAGCGACTCATCGTAGAAAAAGCTACTCAAGAAGCTTCAAAGGAAAAAGAGAAAGAAATTGCAAACCAGTTCCAGCTGATAAGTGAAACCTCTATTAACACATATCATTGTTGTATGTAGTTTACTGTTAATACAAACCATGCTTATGTTTTGACAAAGCTTTTAATTAATCTCCCCGTTTACTGTATAGCGTAGGATTTTTTTATACTATATAATAAAAAGCGTACTGCTCGAAAAGTATGGTTGATACAAGCAAACTATGGCTAGATTTGGATTCAGCTCATAAAAATCTATAAAGTTCAGCTATCAAAGGAAAGAGTTTTTAAAAAAATTTCGTTCGACTGTGTAATCAGTACATGTTATAAAAGTAAGACTACAATGTGCATGTCACTAACATACAGAAACGAATCCCGGTACAAGCAAGGTAGTTAAATTCTGTGGTAGCATTCATTATGGGTGGATGACACGTCGCTTGAGGTAAAAAAGGATCATTTGACCCTTCCTTACCTCAAGCGGCGTGTCTTGGAGATATAAGGGATGGGATGTTTCGTGCTCTAGAAATTTCTAGAACATTCCAGAGTATTTGAGAATATTCCCTATCATTCGAGACAATTCTAGATCATTCCACAACATTCCAGAATGTTCCGGAATGTCCACAATGTTCCTTGGTGTTCTGAAACGTTCGGGAATAGTATAGAACATTCTGGAAGATTCCAGAATCTTCGAGAATATTCCAGATCATTAGAGAAAATTGCAGAACACTGTTCAATGTTGTGGAATGTTCTGGTACATTGTCGACGATTCGAAACGTTTTGGTATGTTTTGGAATTTACCACTGTTGAGGCTATCCTTTGGTAGAGGAATATAAAACAAGGCCCACTGTGCGTTCTAACGTCAGTTTCTTATTCGTAAAAAAGGAATGAACAGAAAAAGTAATGCAGTGGTTGAATAAAAACAAAGAGTAAAGTTTGAGTAGTAAGAGTGATTGAGTGATTGAATATAAATCGAAAATAAAGTGTGAAGAGTGTGTAAAGTGTAATTCGTGTATCTGTTAGTAAAACGTTGATTTTACCTATATTTTAAACAATTCCCAAATGAAAGACGAGGAGATCTTGCCAGTTCTGAAGCAAAATGGGGTAAACAAAAAGAACAAAGTAAAAACAAAACAAATGAAGAGCTCGAAGAACTTTTAAGTTCCCAACGAACGGCAATTAGTACCATGATAAGGAGAGAAACCGAAGAACAATGAAATGAACGAACTGAAGAACCAAGAATTGAGACACAGTCTTACAATAAAAGACTGCGATCTTACGCCAGCCATGAAAATATGACCCCACGAGAGGCGCGGAACAGTATAACCTTACGAATGAAGCAATCCATTACCATCCGACGAAAGTATATTACAAACACAAACACATCGTAATCGGAAAAATGGATAACACCTGCCAAATTCGCATCGCGAAATAACTCAGTAGAGAAACACCAGAATTCTGTTGCATGATTGGAAAAATTCGATTATCACCACTGGAACACCTACACAGGAATTTTTTCATTACGTGAACGGGAGAACTCCAGAATCAAACCACTTGCTTCGAAATATAAAAACGTACAACGAGTGCTTCTAAATGACTTAATTTCGTGTCCCTTCGATCAACACTAACAAAGATGAAATCAATTATTTTCTTCCATCCCACAACAAATCCATCACAACTTGGGATCATTACCACCATTATCCAACGAAAAGCATAAAATTCTGTAAGTATGTATCATCGGAACTGAAGAAACAGAAATTGATCAACGATGGACAAATATTAGTGGATCGAAACGGAAAGTAGTCCAAGACGTACAGTAGAACTCATATAAATTCACATATTCAAAACAACACCAGAAAGAATGACTTCGGATGACTATAAAGTTACAGTCAGAGCTGACAAAAGACCACCTGGAGAACACGAACGTCGTGTAAAGAGTGGCAGATAGACGAAGTCCCCATCGTAATTGTGGACAATGAAAACACGAGCCGTCACGTAACTGTATTACGAAGAAGTGAAGAACCACAACGCATTGCAGAGACACACAGTTCATGTGATGTCCTCCGATACCCACTGATATTTCTGCATGGAGACGACAGGCATCATTTTAACTGAAAGAAATCCTACCTGAAACAGGCAAAGAAACAGACAAAAAAGTCAACTCCAAGGAGTTCTGCGCTTAACGATCAAAGACAATCAAAAATACAATCACATTCTCAACACTCACCGTTTATCCCAACAGTGCCTAGTAAATATGTAAGCAAAAACAGAAGAAGAACAGGTGCCTTACACAAGACTGAATGAAGAGGAAGTACGAACGGAAGAGTACATCCACCTTCAAGACACACTCATAAATGACGGAGGCACTGACGACATGGGTGCAATGGTAATCTTACCCTCATCAAGACACATGCACGAAAACGATCAACATGTTGCTACGCGAAATACGGGTACCAACAAGTTTCTCAGATGTGAAGACTGTTCATGGTTGTCTATGTCAGACGTACAGAGAAGCATGTAAAGGCTTACGACTACCGGAAAACGACAACCATTGACAGTTAACACTACAACAATCTTTACTCAGCTGAACAAATGGATACTTATTGGCCATAATTGTAACGAATCCAAAACCGCTATGAGACTCCTTCAAAGAGATTATGAGTGATGATATACTATACAAAATCCGATAAGCTCATGTTGGACAGCAATCGAATTCAACGGAAACATCTTCAATGAAACACCAATTCACCTAGAAGATAAATAAAGAACTTACATTAATACAACTTGGGATGCAAGCACCACGAAAATATACACTCCTGGAAATGGAAAAAAGAACACATTGACACCGGTGTGTCAGACCCACTATACTTACTCCGGACACTGCGAGAGGGCTGTACAAGCAATGATCACACGCACGGCGCAGCGGACACACCAGGAACCGCGGTGTTGGCCGTCGAATGGCGCTAGCTGCGCAGCATTTGTGCACCGCCGCCGTCAGTGTCAGCCAGTTTGCCGTGGCATACGGAGCTCCATCGCAGTCTTTAACACTGGTAGCATGCCGCGACAGCGTGGACGTGAACCGTATGTGCAGTTGACGGACTTTGAGCGAGGGCGTATAGTGGGCATGCGGGAGGCCGGTGGACGTACCGCCGAATTGCTCAACACGTGGGGCGTGAGGTCTCCACAGTACATCGATGTTGTCGCCAGTGGTCGGCGGAAGGTGCACGTGCCAGTCGACCTGGGACCGGACCGCAGCGACGCACGGATGCACGCCAAGACCGTAGGATCCTACGCAATGCCGTAGGGGACCGCACCGCCACTTCCCAGCAAATTAGGGACACTGTTGCTCCTGGAGTATCGGCGAGGACCATTCGCAACCGTCTCCATGAAGCTGGGCTACGGTCTCGCACAACCGTTAGGCCGTCTTCCGCTCACGCCCCAACATCGTGCAGCCCGTCTCCAGTGGTGTTGCGACAGGCGTGAATGGAGGGACGAATGGAGACGTGTCGTCTTCAGCGATGAGAGTCGCTTCTGCCTTGGTGACAATGATGGTCGTATGCGTGTTTGGCGCCGTGCAGGTGAGCGCCACAATCAGGACTGCATAAGACCGAGGCACACAGGGCCAACACCCGGCATCATGGTGTGGGGAGCGATCTCCTACACTGGCCGTACACCTGTGGTGATAGTCGAGGGGACACTGAATAGTGCACGGTACATCCAAACCGTCATCGAACCCATCGTTCTACCATTCCTAGACCGGCAAGGGAACTTGCTGTTCCAACAGGAATTTGCACGTCCGCATGTATCCCGTGCCACCCAACGTGCTCTAGAAGTTGTAAGTCAACTACCCTGGCCAGCAAGATCTCCGGATCTGTCCCCCATTGAAAATGTTTGGGACTGGATGAAGCGTCGTCTCACGCGGTCTGCACGTCCAGCACGAACGCTGGTCCAACTGAGGCGCCAGGTGGAAATGGCATGGCAAGCCGTTCCACAGGACTACATCCAGCATCTCTACGATCGTCTCCACTGGAGAATAGCAGCCTGCATTGCTGCGAAAGGTGGATATACACTGTACTAGTGCCGACATTGTGCATGCTCTGTTGCCTGTGTCTATGTGCCTGTGGTTCTGTCAGTGTGATCATGTGATGTATCTGACCCCAGGAATGTGTCAATAAAGTTTCCCCTTCCTGGGACAGTGAATTGACGGTGTTCTTATTTCAATTTCCAGGAGTGTACTATCAGTGTGTTAAAGTTCTATATCACACAGGAATAAAGCTCAACGAACTACGTCAGTACATTGCTCACAAAAAATACTCATCAACGAAGATTAAAAGGAAATTCACATCGTTAGCATGGACGGGATGGACAACAATTTATTACCTGGACCACCAGGCGGCCCTGCGGAAACCTTTCTAATAAACCTATTGCTGGCGGAAATGCGTGCTGAACAACACATCCCACTTCCACTGGCACCATCCGACGTTGCAGCCATACTTGTGGAAGGAGGACGAAGTGTTCACTCTACCCTTCAACTTTCGTTTAATATAGCGGAAGCACAATTCTCGGTATGTAAAACCTCAAGAGCAACTGGACTGTGCATTCGTCCGAGAAGATAATTTTAGCTTGCTTGAGAAGATCTTTAAAGCAAGCTAAAACTATCTTCTGGGACGAATGCACAGTGGTTCATAAAAATCACTCGAAGAAACGGACAGAACATTATAAGACTAGCGAGGAAACTGTGATGTGATTGGGGGGGGGGGGGGGGGAGCTCTACTCATACTCTCAAAAGATTTTCGACAAACACTTCCAGCTATCCCCAAGTCAACACTAGCGGACGGGATCAATGCATGCTGTAAAAAATCACATCTCTGGCCACACATACAAATTCTGCGACTAACAAAAAATATGAAAGTTGAATTATCGGATGACGAAACATCAACACAGTTTGCTGAGCAGCTTTACATATAGGCGAAAGCATTTATCCTACTGACCAAACGACCGGCCTCATTACACTCAACAGTGATTTCTGCGACAAATCCACTAGCGAGAACGTGAACGTACTCGTCGACCAAATTTATCCAAACATTGATCTCAACTATACCAATCCGGACTGGTTATTTGAATGGGCAAGCCGGCCGCGGTGGTCTAGCGGTTCAGGCGTTCAGTCCGGAACCGCGCGACTGCTACTGTCGCAGGTTCGAATCCTGCCTCGGGCATGGATGTGTGTGATGTCCTTAGGCTAGTTAGGTTTAAGTACTTCAAAGTTCTAGGGGACTGATGACCATAGATGTTAAGTCCCATAGTGCTCAGAGCCATTTCAACCATTTCAATGGGCAATTTTGGCAACTAAAAATACCAGTGTCGACGATACTAAGCTAAATATTTTAAAAAATCTCTATTAAGAGAGAATATTAAATCTATCCACACGATCATAAACGTTGAAGAACGTGTGAACTTCAGTATAGGTTTTCTAAACTCTTTGCATGTACCGAGAATGCAGTTACACTATCCTCGACTTAAAACTGTATTTCCGATCATGTTAGTCAGGAATCTCAACTCACCAGAACTGGATAATGAAACAAGGATGATCGTCAAACAGGTACTGAATAACATCATAGAAGACGAAATTACAACAAAGAGCGCACAATATTTATCACCAAAATACTACTGATCTCTACTGAATTGACATTCTAATTTAAAAGACTACAGTTTCCAGTCAAATTTTCCCACAGTTTTACAAATGATAAAGCGCAAGGACAAACATAAAAATATTGCGGCATCAGCCACAAAGGAGGAGGAAATTAGTGTTTAACGTCCCGTCGACAACGAGGTCATTAGAGACGGAGCGCAAGCTGAGGTGAGGGAAGGCGGGGAAGGAAATCGGCCGTGCTCTTTCAAAGGAACCATCCCGGCATTTGCCTGAAGCGATTTAGGGAAATCACGGAAAACCTAAATCAGGATGGCCGGAGGCGGGATTGAATCGTCGTCCTCCCGAATGCGAGTCCAGTGTGCTAACCACTGCGCCACCTCGCTCGGTCAGCCTCAAAGACTCGTGCTTTAGTCGATCATATGTAGCTTGCCGTCGAGTAGGAGATTCGAAAAATTCGTGTCTATATACACCGAAATGAAGAATTTTGTTTATAAACAAGTATTATAAACAGTTAGAACACGTTTTCAACAAAAAATTACCTATTATACTATAACAAGTATTGTAAAAAGAATATCTTTCAAATAATATGTTTTACCTCTTATACTTTATATGTTCATTCCAAGTACCACACAGTGTCTTACCAACTCCCTGTGGGAACCTTGTACTCAACTAGTCTACGACAAACGTTGTTTACAAGCCATATTGACTACGATGCTCACCTACTCTCAAGTAATTTATCATAAAATAATATTTCTCAACAAATATACTAACAGAAATGTATGACACTAATACAGATATAATCAAATCTATAGTAGTTAAGTGGTTTGGGGAAGAGCAAGAAATAATAGTGTAGAGTTAACAGATGTGGTGTGCATATCTATTCATTTCTGCGTGACTACTTCCACATAAATGCGCTTAAACTTCTTTATTTTTTTAAGGCAAGTTGTTGCCGAGCCAACGTTTGTTTTAGCATAGCTTGCTGTATGTAACTTCGGGGGCTGAAATCTAGCGCCTTACCCGGGAGACACGCGTACATGTATTACTGCCTGACGTGGGATAGCTATTCAGTTTCTCTTACTCGACACGTACATTCACCACCTATAAGAATCTAAATAAAGGATAGTAGTTTCCGTGTAGCAGCTTTCAAAATCTGAATTATACACTTTGTCATTAACAGAAATGTGGTGTGAATATTTCAGCTTTCTAGCGGGCATATTTTCGGAGACAGAAAAATTTGCTTTAAGGTTAGAAAAACTACAGTTAAGAAAGGAAATTCACCTGGGAACATTTATGACTTGTTTTTGGTTGTTAATTGAAATACTCACCTGAAGTATCAAGGTATAGAATTATTTAATTGAAGCTTAATTAAAATTTCAGCTCCCCCTAGTATCATGGAAGTCATTTCCTCAAGTCTTAAAAGATGTTCTATCATCCTGTCCCTTCTCCTTATAAGTGTTTTACACATATTCCTTTCCTCCCCGATTCTGCGTAGAACTTCCTCATTCCTTACGTTATCGGGCCACCTAATTTTCAACATTCGCCGGCAGCACCACATGTCAAATGCTTGGATTCTCTTCCCTTCCGGCTTTCCCACAGTCTATGTTTCACGACCATACAATGCTGTAATACAGACTATAGTCTCAAAATAGAGCCCTCAAATTAAGGCCGATACTTAATATTAGTATACTTCTCTTGGCCAGGAATGACTTTTGTGCCATAGCTAGTCTGCTTTTGATGTCCTCCTTGTTCCGTCCGTCATTGGTTATTGTACTGCCTAGGTAGCAGAATTCCTTAACTTCATCTACTTCCTAACCATCAGTCCTGATGCTAAGTTTATCGCTGTTATCATTTCTACTACCTCTCATTACCTTCGTCTTTCTTCGATATAATCTCAGTCCATACTGTGTACTCATTAGACTGTTCATTCCGTTCAGAAGTACATGTAATTCTTCTTAATTTTTACTCAGGTTAGCAATGTCATCAGCGAATCGTATTACTGATATCCTTTCACCTTGAATTTTAATTCCACTCCTTAAACTTTCTTTTATTTCCATCATTGCTTTATCGATGTACAGAGTGAACAGTAGGGGCGAAAGACTACATCCTTGTCTTACACCCTTCTTAATACGAGCACTTCGTTCTTGATCGTCCACTCTTATTATTCCCTCTTGGTTGTTGTACATATTGAAAATGACCCGTCTCTCCCTATAGCTTACCCCTACTTTTTTCAGAATCTTGAACAGCTTACACCATTTTATATTATCGAACGCTTTTTCAAGGTCGACAAATCCTATGAACGTGTCTTGATTTTTCTTCAGCCTTCCTTCCATTATTAGCCGTAACGTCAGAATTGCCTCTCTCGTGCCTTTACTTTTCCTAAAGCCAAGCTGCTCGTCACCTAGCGCATTCTCAATTTTCTTTTCCATTCTACTGTATATTATTCTTGTAAGTGATTTGGATGCATGAGCTATTAAGCTGACTGTGCCATAATTCTCGCACTTGTCAGCTCTTGTTTTGTTGCTACTTTCCCCAATGATTTTACAAATACTAATGGAATTTTACCTATGCCTTCTGCCTTATTTGACCTGAAGTCCTCCAAAGCTCTTTTAAATTCTGATTCTAATACTGGATCCTCTATCTCTTCTAAATGGAATCCTGTTTCTTCTTCTATCACATCTGACAAATATTCCCCCTCATAGGTGCTTTCAATATGTTCTTTCCACCTATCCGCTTTTACCTCTGCATTTAACAGTGGAATTGCCATTGCAGTCTTAATGTGGCCACCCTTGCTTTAATGTCACCGAAGGTTGTTTCGACTTTCCTACATGCTGAGTGAGCCCCTCCAACAATCATTTCTCACTCAATTTCTTCACGTTCTTTTCCTGCAGCCATTTCGTCTTAGCTTCCCTGCACTTACTATTTATTTCATTCTTCAGCGACTTGTGTTTCTGTATTTCTGAGTTTCCCAGAACATATTCGTACTTACTTCTTTCATCAATCAACAATCAGTTTCTTCTGTTACCCATGGTTTCTTCGAAGTTGCCTTCTTAGTACCTATGCTTTCCTTCCCAACTTCTGTGACGGCCATTTTTAGAGATGTCCACTACTCTTCAACTGTACTGCCTACTAAACTATTCCTTATTTCTGTATGTATAGCTTTAGACAACTTCAAGAGTATCTCGTCATTCCTTAGTACTTGCGTATCACACTTCTTTGCTTCTTCATTCTTCCTGACTAACGTCTTAAACTTCAGTCTACTCTTTATCAATACTATACTCGTCCTCATAAATTAAGGATAATTGCAGAATGTGGTGCCACACAACGTGGCACTGCACAAAACTGGCGCTAATAGCATAGGCACATAGGCAACACACACGACACATATCTGTAAGTCCACGGTATTGGAGATTAGTTGAGAAAACCGTCCCGAAACACATGTTCTACAAAACGCCACTGTTGCCTGCGCATGTACCCCGAAATCAATATGGGATATGATCATCATGCACACATACACGGGCCGCACAACGGGTTGGCATACTCTGGATCAGGTGGTCGAGCAGCTGCTGGGGTACATCCTCCCATTCTTGCACCAGCGCCTGTCGGAGGCCCTGAGGTGTCGTAGGGGTTTGAAGACGTGCAGCGGTAAGTCGACCGATATCATCCCAGACGTGCTCGATGGGTTTTAGGTCTGGAGAACGGGCAGGCCGCTCCATTCACCTGATATCTTATGTCCAAGGTACTCCTCTACGATCGCAGCTCGGTGGGGCCGTGCGTTATCACCCATCAGGAGGAATGTGGGATCCCCTGCACCCCTAAAAGGCGAACATACTGGTGCAAAATGACGTCCCGATACTCCTGACCTGTTATAGTTCCTCTGACATAGATATGCATGAGTGTAAGTGCACCAATCGTAATCCCACCTCAAACCATCAAACCACGACCTCTATACAGCTCCGTTTCAAGGACATTAAGGGGTTGGTATCTGGTACCTGGTTCACGCCAGATGAAAACCCGATGAGAATCACTGTTCAGACTATACCTTGACACGTCCGCCACCATAACCTGAGACGACGTTTCCAATGACCATATACTGTGGTCTTGACACCAGGCTTTACGGGCTCTCCTGTGACCAGGGGCCAGTGGAATGCACTTTGCAGGTGTCTGGGTGAATAAACCAGTCTGTTCATTCGTCTCTAGGCTATATGTCTGAAGGCAACTGTTCCGGTGGCTGCAGTAAGGTCCTGAGCAAGGCTATCTGCAGTACTCCATGGCCGTCTGCGGGCATTGATGGTGAGATATCGGCCTTCTTGTGGTGTTGTACACTGTGGACGTCCAGTACTGCAGCGCCTGGACACGTTCCTTGTCTACTGGAAAAGTTTTCATAATCTTGAGAACACACTTTGTGGCACACGGAGGGACGGTGCTACGACCTACTGTGTTTGACCAGCCTCCAGTTGCTCTAGTATTCTACTCCACATAACGTCATCAATATGTGTTCTCTGAACCATTTTCAACACACAGTTACCATTAGTACACCTGGAACGTATGCATACTTACTCGCTGCCCGTACACTGTCATGCACCAACACACCTCTGTGTATGTGGACTGCTGCTAGCGCCACCATGCGACGACCGCAGGTCAAATTCACCCCATAGTCATACACCGAGTTGATTTAAACCGGCAAACCGCCCACCCGAGCGTTGTTTCACCATGTGTCAGTACTATCCTTCATTTATGAGCATGAGTGCATACTGTAATGTGAGTTTATATCTGGTCCTGGGTACGTCTTACAATCTAGTATTTTCAGCTTGCGACGTCGGCATGTATGCCTGAACAATCGTTGTCGATGTTGGTTTGCTGTCGATTTTGATAAAAACAATCCTGTCACTGAAATGTTCACAGTAACACACTCTCTGCCCTACCCTCCTATTCGTAATGAATCCTACTCCTATTATGCCATTTTCTGCTGCTGTTTATGTTACCCTATAGTCATCTGACCAGAAATTGTTGTCTTCTTTCCACTTCATTTCACTGACTCCTACCATATCTAGACTGCGCCTCTGCATTTCCATTTTCAGATTTTCTAGTTTTCATTCCACATTCAAGCTTCTGACATTCCACGCCCTGACTCGTAGAACGTTATCCTTGATTATTGAATCTTTTTCTCACGGTAACGTCACACTTGGTACTCCCCTCCCGAACGATAAAAGTAGCGAAGGAGTCTCTGGCCCCCACGGACACATGGAACAGGACTTGAAAATGGTTGGACTGCAGCGTGATGTGACGCTAAAACGTTCAGAATGGCATAACAAGACCAGCAGAGCCACCCGAAGCAGATAGGGCGAAAAAAGCAAGGAAAAAGGAGAAGGGGAAGAAGAAAAGGGGAAGATGCACGATCATGTGTCTATCTCTCTCTCTCTCTCTCTCTCTCTCTCTAGCTCTCACTCTCTCTCTCTCTCTAGCTCTCTCTCTCTCTCTCTCTCTCTCTCTCTCTCTCTCTCTCTCTCTCTCTCTAGCTCTCTCTCTCTCTCTCTCTCTCTCTCATATTTCTTAGAATCTAACTGAAGTATGCGAGATGGTTTTAGTTGAAACGGAAAAGAAACAAGAAATGGAAAGAATCTAGTTTCGCATAGCAGTTTATTCCTCAGTTTGCTGCAGTAGTTTGTTCTTGAAAGAAAAAAAAGGCCCTTGCTCATCTCTCTCCTCATATTATTTCTACGTTCGAGGACACTATACAAGCAAGGAACGCAGTAGTTTGGATATTAGGGAACTGAAGGCACGACAGATTGAAGTCGTAAGGTTTGTCCCCTAAGACATCTATTTGGGCATCAGTCGAACACAGTGTTTTTACATTTCAAAGTGTTTTATTGCGAAAATAAGTTCCTTTTGATGAAGGTTTCTCGGGTCGCCAGAAGGATGGTAACGTTGAAATCTCGCGACGTTTCGGGAAGTGTCATACTACCCATCATCTGGCGAAGTGTCGAGATTCACGGAGAGCGGGCGGTCACCCCCCTCCACTACGCCTCGGCTGGCTGCGGTGGACCACCGGCGTGCGTGCGGTGGTGGGGATGGCGGTCGCCCCAGGCGGCTGCGTTCGGTTCTCGGTGTAAGCATTCTGTCTATGTCCACGACGGAGACGTTGATGGGCGCGCTATCGCAGGGTTCCATGCTGCGCTGAATTGGTATCCCTGACCTCTGTTGACCAAATTGTCGTGAATCATTATTTCTATGGATTCTCTGATCTACATCTACATGATTATTCGGCAGTTCACATTTATGTGCTTGGCAGAGGTTTCATCGTACCAAAATCATCATATCTCTCAACCACTCCACTCCCGAACAGCGCGCGGGCAAAACGAACACCTAAAATTTTCTGTTCGAGCTCTGATTTCTCTTATTTTATTTTGATGATCATTCCTACCTATGTAGGCTGGGCTCAACAAGTATTTTCACATTCGGAAGAGAAAGTTGGTGACTGAAATTTCGTAAATAGGTCTCGCCGTGACGAAAAACGTCTTTGCTTTAATGACTTCCATCCCAACTTGCGTATCATATGTGCCACACTCTCTCCCCTATTACGTGATAATACAAAACGAGCTGCCATTTTTTGCACCCTTTCGATGTCCTCCGTCAATCCCACCTGGTAAGGATCCAACACGGCGCAGCAATATTCTAACAGAGGACGAACGAGTGTAGTGTAAGCTGTCTTTTTTGTGAACTTGATGCATCTTCTAAGCGTCCTGCCAATGAAACGCAACCTTTGGCTCGCCTTCCTCACAATATAATCTATGTGGTCTTTCCAACTGAAGTTGTTCGTAATTTTAACACCCAGGTACTTTGTCGAATTGACAACCTTGAGAATTGTACTATTTATCGAGTAATCGAATTCCAACGGATTTCTTTTGGAACTCATGTGGATCACCTCACACTTTTCGTTATTTAGCGTCAACTGCCACCTGCCACATCATACAGCAGTCATTTCTAAATCGCTTTGCAACTGATACTGGTCTTTGGATGACCTAACTCGACGGTAAATTACAGCATCATCTGCGAACAACCTAAGAGAACTGCTCAGATTGTCACGCAGGTCATTTATATAGATCAGGAATAGCATAGGTCCCAGGACGCTTCCCTGGGGAACACCTGATATCACTTCAGTTTTACTCGATGATTTGCCGTCTATTACTACGAACTGCGACCTTCCTGACAGGAGATCACGAATCCAGTCGCACAACTGAGACGATACCCCATAGGCCCACAGCTTGATAAGAAGTCTCTTGTGAGGAATGGTGTCAAAAGCTTTCCGGAAATCTAGAAATACTGAATCAACTTGAGATCCCCTGTCGACATCGGCCATTACTTCGAGCTAGCTGCGTTGCAAAAGAACGATGTTTTCTGAAACCATGCTGATAACACTTTCCCAGTAGCCAGATGCTCGGCACAGTACCTCCGTGTTTTCGAAGTTGAAGGTGTGTTCTTCATTTATGCTGTGTTCCGCAATGGCTGGTTTTTCTGTGTGATCTAGTCGCGCACTTCTGCGACTAGGTCACACAGAAAAATCAACCAGTGTCAGACTCTCTGCGTCTGAAATGGTTCGCACTTAGTGTAGTAGTGTTTTTGGTACCTATCTGAGAAGTTTGGTGGCAGCTGTCTGCATGTAAGTACAGCTTCCGATACACACCGTGGCTTAGGGTGTCATCACATCTTCTCTTGATCAAGACGTCCACGAATGGTAATCTTCCTTCTGCTTGGGTCTCCATAGCGAATTTGATGTTGCGCTGTATGAAGTTGTGTAAAGAAGGCAACGAGATCGGCCCTTCCTTGGGGCCAGATGCGCTCCATAAATATGTACATTATGAACCGGAGGTACAACCGTGTACGGTCGATCAACAACTTCGCTGGGAGAAACTGAAGACTCACACAAATCAATTATATTTCTTGAGCTTTACTTCTCTTGTTCTGTTCTATTTCTTTTTTTTTTTTTAGGTCATCGGTGTACTGACTGGTTTGATGCGGCCTACCACAAATTCCTTTCCTGTGCTAACCTCTTCATCTCAGAGTAGCACTTGCAGCCTACGTCCTCAGTTATTTGCTTGACGTATTCCAATCTCTGTATTCCTCTACAGTTTTTGCCCTCTACAGCTCCTTCTAGTACCATGGAAGTCATTCCCTCATGTCTTAGCATATGTCCTATCATCCTGTCCCTTCTCCTTATCAGTGTTTTCCATATATTCCTTTCCTCTCCGATTCTCCGCAGAACCTCCTCATTCCTTACCTTATCAGTCCACCTAATTTTCAACATTCGTCTATAGCACCACATCTCAAATGCTTCGATTCTCTTCTGTTCCGGTTCTCCCACAGTCCATGTTTCACTACCATACAATGCTGTACTCCAGACGTACATCCTCAGAAATTTCTTCCTCAAATTAAGGCCGGTATTTGATATTAGTAGACTTCTCTTGGCCAGAAATGCCTTTTTTGGCATAGCGAGTCTGCTTTTGATGTCCTCCTTGCTCTGTCTCTCATTGGTTATTTTACTGCCTAGGTAGCAGAATTCCTTAACTTCATTGACTTTGTGACCATCAATCCTGATGTTAACTTTCTCGCTGTTCTCATTTTTACTACTTCTCATTACCTTCGTCTTTCTCCGATTTACTCGCAAACCATACTGCGTATTCATTACACTGTTCATTCCGTTCAGCAGATCCTTTAATTCTTCTTCACTTTCACTGAGGATTGCAATGTCATCAGCGAATCGTATCATTGATTTCCTTTCACATTGTATTTTATTTCCACTCCTGAACCTTTCTTTTATTTCCATCATTGCTTCCTCGATGTACCGATTGAAGAGTAGGAGCGAAAGGCTACAGCTTTGTCTTACACCCTTCTTAATACGAGCACTTCGTTCTTGATCGTCCACTCTTATTATACCCTCTCGGTTGTTGTACATCTTGTATATGACACATCTCTCCCTATAGCTTACCCCTACTTTTCCAGACTCTCGAACAGCTTGCACCATTTGATACTGTCGAACGCTTTTTCCAGGTCGACAAATCCTATGAACGTGTCTTCATTTTTCTTTAGCCTTGCTTCCATCATTAGCCGTAACGTCATAATTGCCTCTCTCGTGCCTTTACTTTTCCTAAAGCCGAACTGATCGTCACCTAGAGCATTACCAATTTTATTTTCCATTCTTCTATATATTATTCTTGAAAGCAGCCTCGATGCATGAGCTGTTAAGCTGATTGTGCGATAATTCTCGCACTTGTCAGCTCTTGCCGTCTTCGGAATTGTGTGGATGATGTTTTTCCGAAAGTCAGATGGTATGTCGCCAGACTCATATATTCTACACACCAACTTGAATAGTTGTCTTGTTGCCACTTCCCCTAATGATTTTAGAAATTCTGATGGAATGTTATCTATCCCTTCTGCCTTATTTGACCGTAAGTCCTCCAAAGCTTTTTTAAATTCCGATTCTAATACTGGATCCCCATTCTATTCTAAATCGACTCCTCTTTCTTCTTCTATCACATCAGACAAATCTTCACCCTCATAGAGGCTTTCAATGTATTCTTTCCACCTATCTACTCTCTCCTCTGCATTTAACAGTGGAATTCCCGTTGCACTCTTAATGTTACCACCGTTGCTTTTAATGTCACCAAAGGTTGTTTTGACTTTCCCGTATGCTGAGTCCGTCCTTCCGACAATCATATCTTTTTCGATGTCTTCACATTTTTCCTGCACCATTTCGTCTTCGCTTCCCAGCACTTCCTATTTATTTCATTCTTCAGCGACTTGTATTTCTGTATTCCTGATTTTCCCGGAACATGATTGTACTTCGTCCTTTCATCAATCAACTGAAGTATTTCTTCTGTTACTCATAGCTTCTTCGCAGCTACCTTCTTTGTACCTAAGTTTTCCTTCCCAACTTCTGTGATGGCCCTTTTTAGAGATGTCCATTCCTCTTCAACTGTGCTGCCTACTGCGCTATTCCTTATTGCTGTATCTATAGCGTTAGAGAACTTCAAACGTATCTCGTCATTCCTTAGAACTGCCGTATCCCACTTCTTAGCGTATTGATTCTTCGTGACTAATGTCTTGAGCTTCAGCCTACTCTTCATCACTACTATATTGTGATCTGAGTCTTTATCTGCTCCTGGGTACGCTTTACAATCCAGTATCTGATTTCGGAATCTCTGTCTGACCATGATGTAACCTAATTGAAATCTTCCCGTATCTCCCGGCCGTTTCCAAGTATACCTCCTCCTCTTGTGATTCTTGAACAGGGTATTCGCTATTACTACCTGAAACTTGTTACAGAACTCAATTAGTCTTTCTCCTCTTCCATTCCTTGTCCCAAGCCCATATTCTCCTGTAACCTTTTCTTCTACTCCTTCCCCTACAACTGCGTTCCAGTCGCCCATGACTATTAGATTTTCGTCCCCCTTTACATACTGCATTACCCTTTCAATATCCTCATACACTTTCTCTATCTGTTCATCTTCAGCTTGCGACGTCTCCATGTATACCTGAACAATCGTTGTCTGCTGTCGATTCTGATTAGAACAACCCAGTCACTGAACTGTTCACAGTAACACACCCTCTGCCCTACCTTCCTATTCATAAAGAATCCTACACCTGTTATACCATTTTTCTGCTGCTGTTGATATTACCCGATACTCATCTGACCAGAAATCCTTGTCTTCCTTCCACTTCAGACCACTGACCCCCACTATATCTAGTTTGAACCTTTGCATTTCCCTTTTCAGATTTTCTAGTTCCCTACCACGTTCAAGCTTCTGACATTCCACGCCCCGACTCGCAGAACATTACCCTTTCGCTGATTATTCAATCTTGTTCTCATGGTAACCTCCCCATTGGCAGTCCCCTCCCGGAGATCCGAATGGGGGACTATTCCGGAATCTTTTGCCAGTGGAGAGATCATCATGACACTTCTTCATCGACAGGCCTAATGTCCTGTGGATGCACGTTACATGTCTTTAATACAGTGGTTTCCATTGCCTTCTGCATCCTCATGTCGTTGATCATTGCTGATTCTTCTGCCTTTAGGGGCAATTTCCCACCCCTAGGACAAGAGAGTGCCCTGAACCTCTATGCGCTCCTCCGCCTTCTTTGACAAGGCCGTTGATAGAATGAGGCTGACTTCTTATGCCGGAAGTCTTCGGCAGCCAATGCTGATTATTTATCAAAATTTAGGCAGTGGCGGGGATTGAACCCGCGACCGAAGACGTTCTGATTATGAATCAAAGACGCTACCCCTAGACCACGGGTACACCCTTCGAATGTTGCTGATAATACGAGAGGCGTTTGAAAAGTCCGTGAAAAGTCCGAAAGATGGCACCACCGGCTCGTATCGACGTCATTTGTATTTAGTAGCATCCTTGGAAAGAGTGCACACCAAGTTTCAGCCATATTGGTTTATTTCTTTGTGTTTGACATCAAGGAAGGCGAGTGACTGTCAAAAAATAGACGAAAAGGAGTTTCGTGTGTTGATTAAACATTACTTTATGAATGGTAAAACACCTCAGGAGACTAAAGAGCAGCTTGATAAACATTACAGCGACTCTGCACCTTTGATTAAGTTTATAAGTGGTTCCAAAATTTTCGGAGTGACCATATGAGAACAAGTGATGCTGAACTTTCACGATGCCCATGATAGAAGAGTCAAGGTGTGTGAAATTGCTAGTGCTGTGGGTATCTCGAATGAATAATATTTTGCATAAACATTTGGACATGAGAAAGCTATCCGCAAGATGGGTTCCAAGATTGCTCACGCTTGACCAAAAACGGAATCGTGTGAAGTGTTGCAAGGATGGTTTGCAGCTGTTCAGGAAGAATCCGTAGGACTTCAAGCGTCGTTTCGTGAATGTGGATGAAACATGGATACATCTCTATACTCCTGAGACCAAAGAACAATCTAACAATGGGTTACAAGGGAGAATCTGCACCAAAAATATCCAAGACGATTCCTTCGGCCGGAAAGGTTATGGCGACTGTCTTTTGGGATTTGCAATAGATAATCCTCATCGACTATCTGGAAAAGGGTACAACTATTACTGGTGCATATTATTCATCGTTTTAAAACCAAGCTGCAAGAAAAACGTCGGCGATTGGACCGCAAAAACATTCTTTCCCATCACGGCAATGCACCAGCACACACCTCAAGAGTTGTGGAAGCAAAATTAATGGAAACAGGATTCTAACTCGTTTCACATCCCCCCTATTCTCCAGACATGGCTCGCTCGGACTACATTTTGTTCCCCAATTTGAATAAATGGCTGGCGGGACAAATATTTTATTCAAACAAGGAGGTGATTGCAGCAACTAACAACTATTTTGCAGACTCGGACAATTCCTATTATTAAGAAGGGTTAAACAAATTATAACTGCGTTGGGCGAAATGTATAAGTCTAAAAGGAGACTGTGTCCAAATGTAAAAGAGGTTTTTCCCAAACAGGTAAGTAGTTTTTATTTTTGCACGTAATTCTTTCATCATGAACAAAGGGAACTGTTTCTGATTTATCAGTATAATAGGTGTGATCATTTATACATAGCGAAATCTCGATGGGACACAGTATCGAACCCTGTGGAATTTCTTTCTACTCGGTATATTACTCAGTGCGAAAACTACTCTGACAAATATTACTTTACACTTACTTTTAGTCAAATATGAAATGAATCAACGAGCTCGTAATTACAGGTTTCATAATTCTCCAAGATCATGTTCTGATAGATACAGGTCAATGTCTTAATACAACAATAGATATTCCAGAAATTAACATTTTACTTGAACATAGATGTTCGGCAAAATCGTAGTTGACATTTCCAGTGGAAATGTCTTTTTTACTGTTTGTGTGCAGTTTTACATTTTTTATCAGCTGAATATTTCGTAATCAGTGTACCCTGCTCGAAATTTGCTCCTGTTACATTCATCAGCATTGCGCGGGATAATGGCAGCAAAACAAATTTTTGGGTGACGTTTACTGTTTTGATGCGGAATGGCGTTCTGGCTGGCTTATTCGGTTACAGAGGTGCGCCATTCATCTCAGTCAGAGTCTGAATGTGACCGCTCCATCACTGTCACACGCGCTGGATGTGAAATCAGCCCGCACGACGTGCACAGTGCTGCGTGGTCAGCGACAACATAGGCGCCGTCACGAAGAGATAATATACTGGTGCTACATAAATGAGAGGGATGTAATAGACTCACTTGTCTACAAGTAATTTGATTCAAAACTGAAGAAATTTAATTTGGAGATGGATCGCTAGTGGTAGTGGCACTGCACTTTCGCTTCAGTACCGCATCGAATGCCTTGACGAGCATTGTGTGCGTTTTTATGACTAATATTGGGATGACATTGCACAGTTTCTGTCTGGGCATACGAATTTCCATATTTAATGGATATACTAGTGCGTAACACAGGAAATCGTACCCAAGATTTGAAAAATTTAGAGTGAACCTAATATAAAATTTAGTCAGCTCATGATAAATTAAATAATAGAAACTGACAACGAAGCTATGGGATCAGTTAATAAGTTTTTGAAGTTGTAGTGGCAGAAAACAAACATTTTTAGACGAAAAATAAGTAAAGAGAAGAGTCGCAATGAGTTGGACAATATTTAGCAAGCAAAAGAGGATTTGCTAAACTTGTTTTTGGATGTGTCTTACACCGCAAACTTAAGTTAGTGTGTAGCATATGTTATCAGTTTTGACTCACAGCAGCGACACACTGATTTTTGGAGCAAAATTTACTCAAAAACTGAGGTCTGCTCAATGAGCAATACAAGGCTGCATGTTGAGAATTTACTAGGAATGATATGAAAACAAACCAGCTCGTCTGACTTTACTGCAAGCGCTTCGCAGGATTACGTATTTCTTGATAAGTGGAACTGCATGATAGACACAGATACCCAGTTGTAGGGTAACAAATCAAAGAGTTTAAATTAATCTGGTTTCTCCACATTCCTCTGAAAATAGTTAGGGTTCCGTAAAAAAAAAAAAAAAAAAAAAAAAGAGTTAACGATTTGCAGTATGCATTGATTTATGCGATCGAAACAATAGCTAAAGTTTGAAAAGAAGCTTTTACGGCGTTCTCGATTACTCTTGGGTATTGGTACTGTGTCATCCTTTCAAAATTTTCTGATCCAACGTTTCAGTCTTCTTGCTGAGGCATCCTTCCGTGATGGAATTCTACAGTGTGCAGCCAGTAGATATCATCAAGAATGACGTGTTACTACACAGCAAGGTCTTTTGGTATAACCTATGATTACAGGTTTTAATTATGCGAACGGAAGGCTACATGCGAATGGGTGGTAAAGTGTTACAGTAGAAAAAATCTATTTCACGTTTGCTTGACGGAAACAGAAGCACGAGGCCCCTGTCCGACATCTATCAAAATATATGAGTCACGCAACAGGTATTCAATGACTAAAACATTCATTGAATTCGGAACTGAGATCCCTCATCAGCATCACTGTCATTATTGTCTGTAGAGCCATCATGTGGATGCAGGACTGCATCTGATAAAAAAAACTCGTAGAAAAAGAATAGCAAATTTTTATTATTTGACCCTCTGAGCACCACTGGGGTCAATATGACCCTTAAACACCTTGGATGTGTGTGTCTCCCTTGTTTTCAATACAATTATTTTCAAAATATATGACTTTATCTCTCTGAGTGAATTGCATCCAATGATATCTCCCTTCATTTTTATTTGCAACACATTAAAATTTATTGATGATTTCCGCAATGAGTACCACTGAGTTCCATGTGACCCCAACTTAAATTCGTTGGTTCCTTAAAGCAAATACAATGATGAATGCTACGTTGACTATCCGCTGTATGAAACACTCATAACAATTAAAATTATTATTCTCTTCTTATTGTTGTACCTATTGTTAGGGTTTCTTCCATCAGCTGTTTTATCCTTCCTAGTACATATGACCCCATAAGCACATGGAAAATCATATCACCATTGTTTTCAAAGCTTTTTTTTCGGGATGTAAGACTTTCTCCCTCTGAGACAGTTTACATCCAACAATAGTTTGTTCATACAACACACTAAAATTTATTCATGATTTTCGCACGGAGTACCACTGTGGTGCCAGGCCAAATTTCTTGTTGTTTCTTGAGCTTCTATTAATGAATATAAAATCATTACTGTCATACTGAACATGGTCCAAGTAGTGTCGACGTGCTGCCTTGACCTAACCGATCACTAGATCTCTCTTCACTCTAGCACATTTGGGACATCACATACTGACATCCATCACCTGTATAACACAATGCAGGTACGTTCACATACTTGCATTCAACAGTGCGGTTACACCACTTATTAATGTATGATCATCTCACAAATGCAATGGCTTATTTCTCGTTTGCATTAACAAGTGTTACTCCAAAGTTAACTACTTATGTCGGTTATTAGATAAATTCATTCATCAATTTCCGTCAACGTCTACTGAACTGGATACCGTGGAGTTCCGTTTTGTAAACCTGTACCCGCCAAATGCGCGATACCTTTTGTCGAAGCTGGTTGCTTAAATAATAAATATCACCAAATAAGGTGGCGCCGTTGTTAGCACACACTGGACTCGTGATTTAGGTTTTCCGTGATTTCCCTAAATTGCTTCAGGCAAATGCCGGGATTGTTCCTCTGAAAGGACACGGCCGACCTCCTTCCTTCTCCTTCCCTAATCCGATTGGATTGATGACCTCACTGTTTGGTCCCCTCCCCCAAATCTACCAAACAGTAAAAATATTTAGTAAGAATAGTAAGAATTGCGGCTGTTGGTATCCGTTTGCTGCACCACAAACTGATGTGAAGCCAGTGAGACGAGTAGGCTCTTACATTTGATGTGGCATGGAAACAAACAGCCTCCGAACGTCATTGTAAGGCATTTACTGTCATGTCTGACTCTCATGCGGTATGACTTCATCAAGATTGCTGGTTGGAGGCTAGTATGATACTACGTCTTCTCCTCGCATCCGAGGTATACTTTAAGGGTGAGAAATCAAGCGGTCGAGTGGCCTACTAAAGGACCCGTGCCTTCCTCGAGGTGTCTATGATGGAACTGCAGAAGGGGTACTTGTGCTGTTCTTTCTGGTCTTTACGATTCTGACAACAGGAGTTACCAAAGTAGTGATACATCGTTGTACATTCAGGCTCACTTCAGCTACCGGATCAGTCCCGTTGTTTTATCAAATAATGCCACACACCATGGCTCCGGCGTTAGAGACGTGTGAGCAACAATAATCGCTGCTACTAGTGCCCTTTCATCAGGTTGTCTAGGGGCACCGTGGTGTCGATCTGACTGAACAGACGTGAGGCTTATCGGTGAATACCAAAAATTGTCACTTACAGCTCCAGTTCACTCTAGCTCTACATCATGGCAGGCCCTGTGGCAAGGTATTAGCGGTAAACGACTCATGGCAACCATGGACTTCAATCCTGCTTCCATGAATCTGTTTCTCACGATTCGTGGAGGCACTCTGCCTGTAACCTCTGTCTCGAATTCAACTGTTGTTACTCATTTATTCTTCAGAACCTGTCGGATATTCTGCAATCTTCTCGTTGTGGGCAGCCCTGTTGCAAGGACCCTTGCCTACCCTTCTTTTTAAATCGTTGTAAGTGCAATTTTCTACCATCAGTTCTGCTAGCAGCTTACTACAGCCCTTTGTGCTGTAAGTATGAAGCTCCCATGCACTTCATGCCAACAATTGGAAATTTCTCGAAGTACCGATGACGGGGATAAGGTGCAAGCGCACGACCGTTAGCGAAGCTGTCCTGCGGCTTCCCCTGAAAGATTCTACTAACGTGACGTACACTCTATAACCGTCATGTGCTCACACCATTCCCCATCTGTAGCAATGACGTATTTCGGTACTAAAGATGCTGCAAACGTGTATATAATTTTGATAAACATACCCAACCGCAATAGAAATTCAGTAGCATCATGTGGTAGGGTTCGGTTGAGGTTTCCATGGTGTAACCTTTTCCATTTCCGTCACTGTGTGTTGACGATAAACCGAGGTGACACACGTGATGGGATGTCTCCTAACATCGTGTCCTCTTGCCCGGCATTGTGCAGAATGTAACGTGTCTTGCAGCGGTCTCTCCGCGATATTTTCAGAAATTTTATAAATTATATAACTCAGTACATGTCTCGAAATATCTCTTCCTATCTTACCAATTATATGCAAAGTAGTTTCAAGCCCAATTATTCCTTGGAGCGTCCATTTACTCCATGGAATAGCTTCTCTGCTATCTATGTTTCCTCTTATGAAAAGAATGAAGGAATTCTTGCCGATTAGTCGTGAAAGGAGGAGGATATATATGTATGTATTGTTGAGCTAGTCGCCATCTTGATGAGATTCTGTATGAGAAGGAATTTAATACATGAACTAAACTAAAGTAAGTGTGTTCGCGTATTATTTAACTGATTATTAATGACAGTGTCTGCTTACTACGTTGTGTTGTACTGGATCAGTGGGGAACGTCTGATTTACACTGGATGAACCTACCGTTTTGTATGCTCAAGATATCAAGGTACTTCAAATAAATAGGCTAACACGGTCTTACCAGCCGATCTCCGGTCTTCCCCATGTGATCGCCGAAAGTTAATAGTTATTACAAATGTTTCCAGGAGATCGACTGACAATTTTCGTCGCACCGAGACTTCGAAATTGCTTCACTGCCTTACGGAATTTAAATTAAGCTTAATTTAATCAGGGTAGAACAGTATTGAATTGTGTGAATGTGATAAGTCTGCTTTGTGAATGAAAATTCCCTTAACATACGCATGTTTTTACTATCCTGATCAGTGAAGCTAAATCAGGCCGGTGTGAGAGAGATTTTTAAATTTTAGATTCCACAAAAAATATTAAAAGCAGCTACCCGTGGCATGGACTCAACAGCTCGCTGGATGTCTCCTGCACAAGTATTGAGTCATGCTACCTCTGTAGCCTTCCATAATTGCGAAATTGTTGCTGGTGCAGTATCTTATGCATGAAGTGACCTCTCAATTATGTCCCAGAAATTATAGATGTGATTCATGCCGGGCGATCTGGTTAGCCAAATCATTCACTCGAACTGCCCAGAATGTTCTTTAAACCTATTGCAAACAGTTGTGGCCTGATACCATCGCGCTATCCCCTCACAGAAATTTCATCGTTCTTTGGAAACATGAAGCCCATAAAAGGCAGTAAATGGCCCCCAGGTAGATAAAAATAAACATTTCCAGTCATTAGTGGTTCAGCTCTACCAGAGAACCGCGTCCATGCAAACAAAGGCCACGCCATTACGGAGCCACCACCAGCTTGCGCAGTGCCTTGTTGACAACTTGGGTCCATGGGTTGTTGGGGTCTGCGCCATACAAGAATCCTAACATCATCTCTTTCTTACTTCTCTTTTTCATTAAAGTCAGTACCGCCGTTAGACTGTTTTTTATTTCCGGTGTTACACTTACACGATCATTATTTTCGTTTAAAAGGCCATTATCAAGTGTTTTGATGTTATACAGTGCCTAAGATGGCATAGTGTCCTATTTAAAATACAGTATTAGACACATTGTGGCTACATGGTGTAGTGCGTAAAGAACCGCCGCCTCTGTAACAAAGTACGATTAAATAAATGGTCTGTAGCATGAAAACCATGGGTTGGGTTTGGTTGGATTGTTGTGAGGGAGGAGATCAGACAGTGAGGTCATCGGTCTCATCGGATTAGGGAGGACGGAGGAGGAAGTCGGCCATGCCCTTCCAAAAGAACCATCCCAGCATTTGCATGGACGGAGTTAGGGAAATCACGGAAAACCTAAATGAGGAAGAGCGGACGGGGGATTGAACCGTCGTCCTCCTGAATGAGAGTCCAGTGTGCCAACCACGGCACCACCTCGCTCCGTCGGGAACCATTGCTTACCTGTATTCGTCGTGGTATACTATCCTCACGTTTATCAAGGCACTGTTCGTCCATATTGTCCCACTTCTCAATGGTGATTCAACATAGATCCTTCAGAGTGGCTGGTGAGTCATGTCGTCCACAAACAGCCCTTTTGAATCTGTCCCACACATGTTCGACAGGGTTCATGTCTGGAGAACATGCTGGACAATCTAGTTGAGCGATGTGGTTAACCTGAAGGAAGTCACTCACAAGATGTGCACGATGGGGGCGTGAATTGTCTCCCATGAAGAATGCGTCGACAATATGCTGCCGATATAATTGAACTATCGGTCGGAGGATGGCATTCACATATCGTACAGCCGTTATGGCGCCTGCCATAACAAAAAGCGGCGTACGTCAGCACCACATAGTGCCACCCCAAAACAGCAGGGAACCTCCAACTTGCTGCACTCGCTGGACAGTGTGTCTAAAGCGTTCATCCTGACATACGTCTCTGACGATTGTCTGGTTGAAGGCATATGCGACGTCATCGATGAAGAGAACGTGATGCCAATCCCGAGCGTTCCATTCGGCTTGTTGGTACGCCCATCTGTACCGCGCTGCATGGTGTCGTGGTTGTTATGATGGAAATCGCCATGGATGTCGGGAGTGAAGTTGCGCTTCATGCAGCCTATTGCACACAGTTTAAGTCGTCCTCTGGCTGCACGAAAAGCATTATTCAACATGGTGGCGTTGCAGTCAGGGTTCCTCCGAGCCATAATCTGTAGGTAGACGTCATCCACTGCAGTAGTAGCCCTTGGGTGGCCTGAGCGAGGTATGAAATCGACAGTTCCTGTCTCTCTGCATCTCCTCCATGTCCGAACAACATCCCTTTGGTTCACACCGAGAGGCCTGGACACTTCTCTTGTTGAGAACCCTACCTGGCACAAAGTAACAATGCGGACGTGATCAAAACGCGGTATAGACCGTCTAGGCAAGGTTGAACTACACACAACACGAGCAGTGTACCCCCTTCCTGGTGGAATGACTGGAACTGATCTTCTGTCGGACCCCCTCCGTCTAACAGGCGCTGCTCATGCATGGTTGTTTATATCTTTGAATATATATTTTTATGGGTCAACCGCCATGTTTCTAATGGTATCTGATTTTGGAATGTTGAAAATATTGATTCTGGACTGGGATTCTAACTGGGATATTTCCTTTGGCTCGGTCTGGTCCCTTGGACGTTCTGTTATTTCATTGACACCTCAATATACCGAACTCCTTAAAGTCTCCATGAACAATGGGTGTCGTGGTTTGAGTGCTGGTCTGGAGTCATTTCAGGTTGTAGCATTCACACACTACCATCGTCCTCTTCCAGTCCAAACGTGCGAAGGAGAGGTTCGTCAGAAGGATCCTGCTGCTGTGATTTTTTTTTTTTTTTTTTTTTTTGCGCCGCCGATGTGAATGTCGTTTTTGCGGAAATGAAGTCAGTGTGCGTTGGACGTTCCTTTAGTACCTCATTATCCGTAAGGAAGATCGGTGTTGGCACGATCCTGGAGTCCACGCCCATCTCCTCCTGAAATACAATGACAGGTGGTTGGTGGTCGTAGTAGACACCGTCGCCGTCATCTGAAGCTCCGACGTTGTGGCGTCCTGCCCTCCTGAAGTACTGTTTCCTTCAGCACATAACTCCTTTTGCCCCATTACTCCATTGTAGACTTTGTACGTCGCAATTTTGCCGCCAAATGGTTGATTACAATGCCACATGGTCATAAAACTGCCTTAACGTTTCTGGCACATCAAGAGGAACCTCAGATACTCGCAGTGTCCGTGGACTAGGTCCCGCGAGGTCCACGATGATGGCTGCAATATTGCCGAAGGAGTGTTTGCATTTAGAGGGTTTTGCGTATTTATTGGCCACGACAGTGTACAATGCCGCAAGTGTCACGTTACATAAACTATACTGGCTGTTACGGCAAAGAAGTATGTCGACAATGATAGATGAATCCAGTCTGAGATTGTCTCGAATGAACAGCTCACGTAAGCACTCGGTCCTGCGTGGTCCGGCTGAAAAGTGTTCTTTAATGTGTCCTGCCTGTAAAATAGTGTCTGAGCGCGCTGACCGTTGGAACAAAACTAACCCGCGGGCGACGAGGAAGTAACACTAACTACACCAGTGCGGACTTGCTGGCAGAACGCAGCAGACGTCCTCGCCTCACCACTGGTAAAAGCTGATTGAAGATTTTTGCTGGACCAAGACTACACCGGAGCACAGGAGAGAGATGTTTATGATTTTTAATGTCTCTCCGTGTGTTTTTAACACCACCAATTGGTACCTGTTCCGACTCACAGTCAGACACAGAACTTTTCGTTCAATCGTTTGAGGTTCAAGCATGGCACTCTTAGTTACTCATAAAAAGGAATTGAATAGTCAACGTTACTTCGTGAGTAGTCGACGACTATCATTTTTATTTTTAGTTTATTTTGCACGTGTAGCTTCGTGGGATCAAATAGATGGGAAAATCTCCATGGTCATGGAGCGTGCCAGTACACGCAATTACAACAGAAAAGTAATGCAAGATAAATTAAAATGTTTATAAATCCTAAAAAGAAGACAAGCTATAATTTTATATAAACGCAATCAACAGTGTAATACAAGAAACAATTTAATTTGTCTTGGAACTCATCGACAGAATACAAGGAGTGACCCTGGAAGAAATTTATCGTCTTAGTTTTGAAAGCGCTTGGATTACTATTATCGATTTTTAATTCTTGTGGTAGCTTACTGAAGATGGCTGCAGTAGAGTACTGCACACCTCTGTGCACAAGAAGTGCGATCCAGACGCAGATTGTATTTCTGTCTAGTACTAACTGAATGAAACTACAAATTCTTGGAAATAAGCTGATATTGTTAAAAAGAAACGACATTAAAGAACACAAAAATTGGAAGGCTAACGTTAGAGTACCCAAACTAATGAATAGCTGTCGACAAGAGGTTCGCAAACTTAACACTACTTATTGTCATTTGAGAATCGGAAGAGTTTCCAAAAAAAATGTAATCCCATACGTCATACACGAACGAAAATAAGTAAAGTAGACTACTATTCGCATCGAACCATCACGTACTTCTGATACTGTTGTAATAGTAAAAATGGCAGTATTAAGTCTCTATCAGTATTCTGAACGTCGGCTTCTCACGGCAGTTTACTACCTATCTGAGCAAATGGTTCAAATGGCTCTGATCACTATGGGACTTAACTTCTGAGGTCATCAGTCGCCTAGAACTTAGAACTACTTAAACCTAACTAACCTAAGGACATCACACACATCCATGCCCGAGGCAGGATTCGAACCTGCGACCGTATCGGTCGCTCGGCTCCAGACTGTAGCGCCTAGAACCGCACGGCCAATCAGGCCGGCCCTATCTGAGCACCTACAAATTGGAGCTGTTCAATCTTGCTAATCATATGGCCATTGCAGATAATTAGAACGTCAGGTTTTCTTGAACTGTGTGTTAGGAACTGTAAAAACTCGGTCTTGCTGTGTTTAGAATTAGTTCATTCTCTACAGGCCGTGAGCTGATACAGTGAAATGCGCTATTTAAAACAGTGCCAACGATACACACATCATTTACTACCAAGCTAGTTCATCAGCAAAAATAAATATTTTACAGTCAACTGTAATACTAGAATACTAGAAAACATATTATTTATATCGTCAAGTAGAGGAAGGTGTAAGTAGATGAATGACCAACACTAACTTTACTTAACGAGGGTTTATTCAGCACTTGCACATACAAGGGGGTGGTGCGTACTGCCTCCGGGCAGAACACATACGGTGTATATGCACCTACAGAACATTCCAGTAAAATGATTCTTGCCATACTTTTAGAATGTACTCGAACCGAATACAAAAATTAAAATTTTTCAATGCAGACGAGTTTTGAATTCACGAGCCTCCACGCAACTATATATTATCATAACCACCCGACTACGGCAGTTGCGCTACTCTGTTTCTTCTCCGACATTGCTCCGTCCTTAAGAGAACAGCGTCTCGATATTACGCCCTGCTAGTCCGGGAAGAGTCATCGGTGCTGCGTACTTCTATTCCCGATTACTGATGTTCGCCCTGGCGGTGATCTTATTAGAACTTCTCTTGCCGCTTCGTTCTTCGTTACCTTTCCGCTAGTTGCCTGTCGCTGGAGCTTCGAATTTACCCTGGGTTGCAGGATCCTTATAGAGCTTCATTCGAAGGACGTGGACCGCATTTCTGATCTTCTGTCGTCTAGTGTGGGGGTCGAAATCTTCAACTTCATAAGTAACATCTGATATCTGTCTTACAACCTTATAAGGTCCAAAGTAGCGCCTGAGGAACTTCTCACAGAGACGAACCTTCCTAACAGGAGTGAAGATCCAGACGAGGTCACCAATCTGGTAGACAACAGGGCGGTGGATCGCATTATATCTTCTGTGATCGTCTTCTTGAGCCTGCAGCGTGTGGAGTCGAGCTAACCGCCGAGCCTCCTCAGCTCTGGTCAACACCTGGCCGGTGTAGTCGTCGTCCACGTCATCAGGATGTGACGCCGATTTTGCCTCACACCCATGTACCAGGAAAAATGGCGTAAATCATACGTTGCCTTGTTTGGCGGTGTTGTAGGAAAACATCATGAAAGGAAACACCTCATCCCAGTTGCTCTGCTCAAAGTTGACGAACATTGATAGCATGTCGGCCAAGATCTTATTACGGCGTTTAGTAAGCCTGTTAGTTTGCGGATGGTAGGCAGTCGTCATGTGATGAGTAATGCTGTACCGTCGGTTTATTTCTGTCATAAGATTCGTTTGAAAAACTTTCCCTCGATCCGTAATTAACGACCTTGGGGCACCGTTTTTCAATACAATGTCTTCTTCGATGAATTTGGCTACCTCGAATGCTTCAGCTGTTTTCACGGATTTTGTAATGACATAGTGTGTCAGATAATCAGTGCAAACAATAATTCGTCTATTGCCACTATCAGACGTTCGAAATCGTCCGAATAGGTCAATCCCAACACGCTGGAAAGGCGTTTCGGCTGCTGGAATTGGTGTGACTCGGCCAGGTGGTTTCTGAGGGACTGCCTTTCTCCTCTGGCACTCTCGAAAGTGCGACACATAGTAACGGACACTACTAAATAAACCTGGCCAGAAAAATCTCTTGCTGATCCTATCGCATATCTTAATAAATCCTAAATGTCCGGTCTCAGGTGTGTCGTGGAATTTCTGTAGAATATCTAAACGCATGTGTTTGGGAATCACTGGTAGCCACCTCTTTCCTAACGGATCAAACTTTTTCTTGCAAAGTACTCCACTAACTATCTTAAATTGTCCTTTCACATCCTCTGCCAGATTTAAGGCAAGCATAATTTCAGATATCTTGGCGTCCTTCTGCTCAGCAGAGAGATCCTGGAGTGCAGCGAGACAGTCACTATCTTCATCAAAGTCTTGATGGTCTTGCACAGGGTTTCTTGAGAGACAGTCGACATCTCGGTGTTTTTTGCACCTTTGTACACTACGATAAAGTCATCTTGTTGAAGACGTAGTGCCCACCTGGCGAGTCGTCCTGTTGGATCCTTAAGACCTGTAACCGACAAAGTGAATGATGGTCCGTAACAAAGTGGAATGGGGCTCCATAGAGATACTGCACATGGCCTACATCACAGGAAAACATTCTCGTTATGTAGCTGAGTAGTTTCTCTCGGGTTTTGTAAGTGTCCTAGAACCATAGGCTATAACATTCCCTTTTTCATCCGAAATCTGCAGCAGAACAACACCAATCCCATACCCACTGGCATCTGTGTGTAGTTCTGCATATGCTCTCTCGTCATACAGTCCAAGTACAGGGTCAGTCGTCAGAGATTTCGCAGCATATCGAAAGAATCTTGTTGAGCACCACCTCAGATAAATTTAGCATCCGCTTTTAACAACTCTTGGAGAGGCGTGGCTTTGATACAAAAATCTTTGATAAAACGACGGTAATAAGAACACAATCCGAGGAAGCTCCTCAGCCTCTAATACTTTAAGGAATAGGAAATTCCTTTATCGCTCTCAAATTTTCTTGGTCCGGCCGCACACCTTCGTATGATAAAGTTGCCTAAGTATTTTGATTTCTTTTGCTCCAAAGAGACACTTTCTCGTATTAAGTTTCAGTCTGGCTTGATGGAGACACTTAAGAACAGCCCTCACTCTTTTTAAGTGTTCATCATATGTGTCTGAGAATACTGTAACGTCATCTAAATAACAAAGACCTATCGTCCACTTCAGGTGACTTAGCAGATTATTCATTATTCTTTCAAAAGTTGCTGGTGCATTACACAAACCAAACGGCATTACCTAAAGCTCATACCGGCTCTCAGAGATGATGAATGCAGTTTTCTCACGATCATCCTCATCTTCTTCGATTTGCCAGTATCCCGAGTACATGTCCATGGTTGAGAAAAACTTAGCCCCCTTCAGACAATCTAGTGTATCTTCAGTTCGTGAAAGTGGGTAAACGTCATTTGTAATCATCTTATTAAGCTTCCTGTAATCAAAACAAAAGCTCCAACTGCCATCCTTCTTCCTGACGAAAACCACTGGTGACGCCATGGGCTCTGCGAAGGCTGAATGATATATCCTTCATCATTTTCTCTACCTCGTCGCGAATTATTCGACGTTCCGTTGTTGACACATGGTATTCTCTCTGGCTTATTGGTTTATGGTCTCCAGTGCTAATCCGGTGCTTCACCATCGATTTGTCTAATTTGCTCTTCACCCATGGATTGAAGTATTCATAGAACTCTTGAAGAATGGCAAGTAGCTTCTTCCGATGTTCCTTAGTGAGATCTAGTGATAGTCGAGCTAGAAGACCTTGTCTCGTAGTGGTAGCGCTAATTTCGCCCACAGACTCGACATGGGATGTTTCTATGACAATCAACTGTTCTGCACTTAACGGCTCAGCGTTTGCTACGCACGTGCGTCTTGTAAGGATCTGCGGTTCTCGGTGACAGGTAACTATCCACAGTTCACCGAATCCGTTCTTAAACGAGACGTAGGAGGCTGCGATAGCCAAGTTATTCGTTACTGGTATGCTTCTCTTACATGCCACTACAAGATCCATGGGTTGAGTCATGGCAAGACACATGACAGCTACCTTTTTAGCATTGACTGCAGGAATGATCACTTCATCTATTGCACATATTCCCCACACACTCGGATGCGCATCTTCCTCTCCACAGTATCTCATCTCGTCTAGCGTAATCTTCGAGCGACCATAATCTATAATTGTTTGAGAGGGTCCAAAAACTCCCATCCGAGAATGACGTCATGACTACACTCTTCTAAGACGATGAATTCTAAGGGTTGTGTATGGCCATTTATACCCACACGAATAGTACATCTTCCTGTAGGTTTTCCATATTCCCCATTAACCACCTTCAGCAGAGATATTTTGTTGTCGACGAATACGGTTCTCTGCAACTGGCGGCGGTACTTCTCCGAAATGATTTAATATGATGATCCGGAGTCCACAAGAGCTTGTGCTGGGCGGGCATCCATGAGGATATCGACATTGTTTCCTACCATTTTTGTAGTAATCGACGGCGGAGGATTTTTCTCTTAGGGGTCCTCACCTCCAAAGAAGGTCGCACCCTTTAGTTTTCCAGGTTGCGGCGGCTATATGATCGGCTGGAGCTTCTAAACGGCGATGGAGACCTTCATCGGCGTGTTGGGGAGCGTCCTCTCCAGTGGCTAGCTTGCGGCGATAGTGACCTACGTCGTCCTGCTCCCACATCATCTTGTTCATCTTCGTTGTCCTTGAGTTGGCGTCGACTATGATCAGTCTGCCGTCTTCTGGCACGGGCGTCATTAAGTATCCGCCTCCATTCTAGACAATATCGCACCACATGTCTCTGTCGTCCGCAGTGGAAACACACTGGTTGGTAATCCTGGGTCCCCCAGACGTCAGTCTTCCTTGGTACCCAAACGGGTTTCCCATGCGGCATTGTAGGAACGTAACTCCGCCGGGATCTCGAATTTTTCACCGTTTGAAGGGATGTGAAGGACGAGAGATTGGGTTCTCCCTTATGAGCTCTTGAAGTGTCTCCGTTTTTTGCTCGCCGTGCAATCCATGTGCATTCTGAACTTCCTCTCTCACTATCTGACGAAGGGCACTCGTCAAATCAGTTTCTTCCTCCATCATAGACATCGATCCGAAGTTTGGAAACCGTTCAAACGTATTGCGTGTAATTCTTTTTCTATGCATTGTCTAGATATATTGGCACCATTTTATGAAGTCGTCTGCTGTCGAAACCTCCTTCAGGAGTAGGGCTTGATACATGTCCGCAGCAACAACCTTCATGAGATGTGCAAACTTATCTTCCTCCTTCATTCGAGGATCCACTATTTTTCACAGCTCCAAGACGTCTTGAATGTAGGATGCTGTTGTTTCTCCTGGACGCTGTGCCCTGCACTTTAATTTATCTTTAGCCTTGCAATTCTGTCGTTGTGTGTCGCCGAAATACTTGCGCAGTTCCGCTTGGAATACTTCCCAGCTTGTGAACTTCTCCTCGTTGTTCTCATACCATTGCTTGGCAGTACCCTTTAAGTAGAAAATTTCGCTAGCCAGATACATGGTGTCATACCATTTGTTAAATTTGGCTATACGCTCGTACACCTTCAGCCACTTGTTTGGATCTTGGCATCGTCACCAGAGGACCAGGTAGGATGTCTCATGTGGTGCTGTGATCTTGACGTCTGCTTCTTCTTCATTCTCCGGTAGATTGCGATCTGTTGAATATGGTTCGAACTCGGTTTCCCGCCACGTAAACGGCGGCTCTGTCGTGCCCTGATGGGAGCCACTGTGTCGTCGATAATGTCGTATCACAAGTTCTAATACCCAGCGCCTCCACCAGATTAATGTCACATAGAGGAAGGTGTAAGTAGATGAATGACGAACACTTACTTCACTTAACGAAGGTTTATTCAGCACTTGCACAAACAAGAGCACAGACCGAACTGCCTCCGGCCAGAACAGATACGGTATATACACAGCTACAGAGCATTCCTGTACAATGATCCTTTCCATTTGTGGATACTTCTAGAATGTACTCGAAGCGAATAGAGAAATTAAAATTTTTCAATTAAAATGAGTTTTGAACTCACGAACCTACAAGGAACAACCTACTATCATAACGACAAAACTACAGCTACTGCGCTACTCGTCTTCTTCTGCAACAATATAGAAGACGCGCCAGCACTGACCCCTGGGGCACCCAACAGTGTCCCGTTCAGACGCCACATCACAGCCTTTCAATAATGTGGAGATTGACCTTTTACTGTGGAGAATGGCCTTTCGTTGTTTGTTCTTAAAGTAAGAGGTGCGCCAATAGTGAGCCACTCCCCATATTCCATAACGGTGCAACTTCTACAGCAATATTATGTCATTAACACAATCATACACTTTAGTAAAATAAGAAACATGCTTAGCGTTCGAAAGATATTCCATATTGTAGTACCTCAGAGAGAAATGAGAATACAACATCTTCACATGTTAAATTACTTCCAAAAACGAACTGCTTATTTCACAGCAAATTATGTGAAATGAAATTATCATTTATCCTACATACACATGCCTTTCAACAATTGTAGCACACACTGACGGCAAGGAAATGGGTCTAAAATAGTCTGCATTATTCCTTTCTCCTTTTTTATAAAGCGACTTTATTACTGAGTACTTTAATCGATCAGGAAACTAACCATTCCATACAGGGCTAATATAAGCAGAAAAGGTCTTTAGTATTCTGCTAGATACTCCATCATATCCTTGAGCGTCCTTAGTCTTCAGTGATTTAAATATTGACTCACTCTCCACCTAGTCAGTACCACCTAGTAGTATTCCAGATATCATTCTTAGAATGCCATTTTCCAGGAGAGCTATGTGACTCCCTGCAGAAACTAGGTTTTTATTTGAATCACCAACTACATTCAGAAAGTGAATGTTAAATACAGTCATTATATCTGACTTATCAGTAACAGAAACATTATTACTACATAGTGACTTCATATCCTCAACCTTTTGCTACTGACAAGAGACTTCCTTCACGGCTGACGATATGGTTTTAATTTTATCCTGTGAATTAGATATTCTATTAGCGTACCACATACTCTTTTCTTTCATAAAACTGTACAACATAACAGTACTATTTGTAATGAACTAGCTCAATTGTGACTATTTCTAACATTTTGATATAATTCCCACTTTGTCCCACTAGCCAGCCACTCAGGCTCCCTTTTACAGATAGTACCCCGTTTTGAACGTTCCAATGCAAGCAACTTCTAAAAAGCATGAGAAATGTGTTACCAGCACTATAAATATCCTGACAGTCTTGTTCCTACACGAAGTTTAAAAAACTCTCTATTGCTGTTGGATTAGATTTTCTACATTGCTCGTAATTATATGTAACATTTCTTTGAGTACAAAAACCTTTTAGTGTTAAATTTGCACATCATGGTCTGAAAGACCATTCACACTTTTCCACACAGAATGCCCACCTAATAATAAGAATGAATAAAAATATTGTCTAAATTTCTGTTAATCTTTCCCAGCACCCTGGTTGGGGAAAAACAGTGTCTGCAACGGATCATTTGAATTTAGATATCCAACTGCTTTTTTCTTGCAGAATCATTTGCAAAATTAATATTGAAGTCACCACATACACCTAACTTTGGTACTTGCTATAAAGTGAACCAAGAATCCTCTGTAGCTTGAGCAGAAATGTTGTGAAGTCAGAGCTAGAGGACCCATAAATAACAACAATGATATATACAGTGTTCGACTTCGAGTCAGCACAGTGCTTTGCGTCATGTTAGTTTCATTACAGACACGTGCAAATCTCACTACTGGCGAAACAAAGCGATTTTTAAGGTCGGTTTGTGACTAGAACTCAATGACGACAGGTGCTGGATTCAAATCCTGGTAAGTCGAGACTTCTTCGTCTCGTCATTTCAGTTTCAATCAGCTCGTTAGTGGAAAAAAATTACGATTTCTATTATTTGATACTCCTTAGTTAACAATCCGCTTAGGTATTGGGCTCGAGTCCCTATCCATCACATAATTTTATGCCTTTCATTTCAAGTTTAAACCTGCGCACGCTTTGTTACTTCTGATTGAAACCATATTTAAGATCTTTTGTATACTAACAGAGAAAATAATTACTGTATTGAACTGTGGAGTCCCATCCCAGTAAAAAAATATTCGTAAAGTAATTTCTAGACGAAAGTTGGTTTTCATGTGTCATTTACTGCAGTAAAGTTAAGTCTGCAAGCGTAATGGTTGTGCCATCTCTGAAATAACATATTTGATATTGGCATTGTCGTGATATTAATTTGAGTCTGGATTGATAGCCATAAAGATCAGATATCAATTGCAGCCCCTTGAAGCAATCATTTTGTATAGTCAAGTGACTGTAATGTTAAGAGAGCAGAAAGCTAGCAAGGCAGTTACGTTATAGTGTTGCATGCAAATCAGCCGAAACGCAATTCCGGTTATTCGGATACTTTTGAGCACGATAGTACATTGAGAGCCTTATGGGGGGAAGGACTTATCCGATGATGTGATAGAAGAAACAGGAGCCAGTGGGGAAGGATAGAGCATCCAGTATTAGAATGAAAATTTAGAAGAGCCTTGAAAGACTTAAAATCAAATAAGGCACAACGGGTCAATAACATTCCATCGGAATTTCTTAAACCATCGCGATAAATGGAAACAAAACAATTTCTCTAGTTATTAAATAGAATGTGTGAATTTAGTGATATACCACCTCTGTTTCAGAAGAACATCATCCTCTCTGTTCTGAAAGTGGCAACAACCAGCAAGTGCGAGAATTATCGCACAAACAGCTCACCGGCTCAAACATCCAAGTTGCAGACAAGACTATCATGCAGAAGATTGGAAAAGAAAACTGAGGATATGATAGATGACGATCAGTTTGGCTTTATGAAAGGTAAAAGACACCAGAGGAATAATTCTGACGTTGCAGGTGATAGTGGAAACATGACTAACGAAAAATCAAGACACGTTCTTAGGATTCTTTGACATGGAAAAACGTCAGAGGATGTAAAATGGTGCAAGACGATCGGAAAATTGGGATAAGCTATAGCGAAAGACTGGTAACAAATAATATGTAAAAGAATGAAGAGCAAACAACAAGAGTGGAAGACCAAGAACGATATGCATGGATTAAAAAGGGTGTAAGACTCTCAGCCCTTCTGTTCAATCTGTTAATCGTAGAAGCAATGACGAAAATAAAACAAAAGTTCAAAAGGTTGACTAAAACTAAATGTGAAGGAATATCAATGTTAAAATTCGCTGATGACATTGTTATCCTCACTGAAAGTGAAGAACTGCACAATCCGTTGAGCGCAATGAACAGTCAAAGGAACTCAGTACTTGGATTGAGAGGAAATCAAAGAAAGAAGAAAGTACAGAGAAGCAGCAGAGCTGAGAACACCAAGAAATTAACGCCATACTTGGTGATTACGAAGTAGGTGAAGCTAAGGAATTCTGATACCTAGGCAGCAAAATAACCCAAGACGGACGGAGCAAGGAGGACATCAAAAGCAGAGTAGCACTGGCACAAAGGACATCCGTAGGCAAGAGAGGTCTACTAGCACCGAACATACACTATGTCATCAAAGATATCCAGACACCCTTAAAACATAATTTTTCTTATTAGGTACATTTTGCTGCCACCTACTTCCAGGTACTCCATAACAGCGGCCTCAGTAGTCATTAGACATCGTGAGATACAGAACGGGGCGCTCAGCGGAACTCACGGACCTCGAACGTGGTCAGGTGATTGGGTGTCATTTGTGTCATACGTCTGTAGGCGTGACTTCCACACTCATGAACATCCGTAGGTCCACTGTTTCCGATGCCATAGTTTGGTGAAAACGAGAAGGGACAGGTACAGCACAAAAGTGTACAGGCCCGTCTCGCCTGTTGACTGACAGAGACCATCGATAGTTGAAGAGGGTCGTAAAATTCCAAACTGCATCAAGATCCACTGCAAATACTATGACAGTTAGACGGGAAGTGAGAAAACTTAGATTTTATGGTCGAGCGGCTGCTCATAAGCCACACATCACGCTGGTAAATGCCAAACGACGCCTAGCCTGGTGTACACATTGTGACGATCCGCTGGCAGGCTGTGGGTGTGGCGAAAGCCCGGTGAACGTCACCTTCCAGCTTGCGTAGTGGCAACAGTGAAATTCGGAGGTGGTGGTGTTATGGTATGGTCGTGTTTTTCATGGACGAGGGTTGGTATCCCTTGTTTTGAGTGGCACTATCACAGAACAGGCTTACATCGATGTTTTAAGCGCCTTCTTGCTCCCCATTGTTGAAGAGCAATTCCAGGATAGCGATTGCATCTTTCAACACGATTGAGCAACTATTCCTAATGCGTGGCCAATGGCGAAGTGGTTGCACGACAATAACATCCCTGTGATGGGCTGGCCTACACAGAGTCCTGACCTGAATCCTATAGAACACCTTTTGGATGTTTTGGAACTCCGACTTCATGCCAGTTCTCACCGACCGATATCGATACCTCTCCTCAGTGCAATGGGCTGCCATTCCCTAAGTAACCTTCCAGCATCTGATTGAATGTATGCCTGGGGGAGGAGAAGGTCCCATCAAGGCTAAGGGTGGGCCAACACCATATTGAACTCCAGCATTACCGATGGAGGGCGCCACGAACTTGTAAGTCACTTTCAGCCAGGTGTCCGGATACTCTTTATCACATAGTGTATGTTTTAATTTGAGGAAGAAATTTCTGAGAATATATTTCAAGAGTACAGCTCTGCATGACAGTGATACATGAACACTGGGATAATCGAAACGGAGGGTGCTACAGAAAAATCTTGAAAAGCACATGAACTGGTAAGGTAATGGATGAGGAGGTTATCCTCAGAATCAGCGAAGAAGATATAGAAAGCACTGACCAGAAGTAGGGAAAGGTTGCTGAGACATCTGTTAAGCACCGTGGAATAACTTCCATGACACTAGAGGGAAATGTAGAGAGTATAAACTGTACAGGAAAACAGAGATTGGAATGTATCCACCAAATAATTGGGGACGTAGGTTGGAGGCGGTATTCTGAGACGAAGAGGCCGGCAGAGAAGAGGAATTCGTGGCGCGCCCCATCAAACACACAAATTTTAAAAAAAAATCGGAAAGTTGTCAACAAACGAGTATTACGGAGAAGCTTCTTGAACTATTGAGGAAATATAGAGTATCTATATTTGAAAGTTAGTGTAGAACGGTTCTACTGCCACCAACGTTAATTTCGCATAAGGACGACGGAGTTAACAGGAATTAGGTTCGTATGGAGGTATATGGACAGTCGTTTTTCCTTCGCTCTGTTTGCGAGTCGGACAGGAATGGAAATTTTTGGTAGTGGTACGAAGTATCCTCCGCCATGCACCATACCTTGACTTTCAGCGTATGTATGTAGATATAGAAAGTACATGGTATCCTCGAATTTAACACCCTACACTCCTACTGTCAAATCGCAATAGCGACAGCACAGATAGACGCCAAACACGATAAAGAACGAACAAAATGAGAGGTCCGATCAATAAGTAAGGAAACACATTTTTTTATTCTGGGTTACAGTACACCACATTATTTCCCATTCTTTTGGACGAAAAATCCTTTTGTTAACATAATCGCCGTTCAGTGCGATACCTTACGGCATCTTATTGGGAGGGCCTGTATCCTCTCAGGACATCACTAATGGCCGACGTCGGAACCGATGTCTTGCTGCATAAATAACTCCCCATAACCTCCCCGTCATCGACGTACTGCTTGCTGCGGAGTGCGTCTTTCATTGGTCTACACATATAGAAGCCTGAAGGTGCAACATTCGAGCTGTAGGGTGAATGGGAATGAACAATCCAAAGAAGTTTTTTAATCTCCTCTTAGTTTCGCAGATTTATGTGAGGCCTTGCGTTGTCAGGGCGAGGGAGAAGCTCGTTTGCATTTTTGTGCCGGCGGGTACGCTGAACTCGTTTCTTCAGTTTCCTGAGCGTAGGACAACACACTGCAGAGTTCATTGTTGCACCGTGAGGGAGGACGTCAAACAGAAGAAATCTTTCAGGGCCTCAAAATACTTTACCTGCCAAGGGTGCGGCTTTGAACTTTTTCTACGGATGAGAGGTGGTATTTCGCTACTGAATGGGAACCCTTGGCTTGAGAAGCGCATCAGATACAGACGCAAATTTGAGGGCTACGTATCGCGCCGGCACCTCTCGAAACTTCACGAAATGGTGCTGCACAACAAATTCCACATTTTTTCAAGCGAAATTTCCCGAGAAAAAGGTGTGGTGCATGGTTTGGTGTGGTGCATGGTTTATTGAGCGCAATTCGTTTATTGAGAATATGGATGACGTTCTCCCGCCTACTTTGGATGACTGAGCTGACATTCCAAACATTTGTAAATCTGAGCACGTAGTAAATTTTATGTAAAATTGAAGTTTTTGCATGCTGACTCCACAGTGTTGCAAATTTCAGTGACTAACGCTGTATACCGAGCAATGACAATATTAAGCAAACGGCCTGTTGAAAAATGCAAGCCGGAAAAAAGGTGGAGCGGTGCAGTTCTCCTCGCAGACGCGTAGTGTGCTGCTTTATTTAAGAACCAGAGAGAAGACACGTTAGAGGGCCTCCACGCCGTGTCTCCCAAGTGACCGCCCGCGGCGTGTAATCTGCAGATGGCGTGGCGAGCTCCGCTCTGGCCTGCCCTGGCCTGCTCTGATTACTCCCCCCTCGGACACACACCACGCCGGATCTCGCTGCCGGCACACTATCTGCAGTTGAGGCAGCGCACTGGAATCTGATATTGCCGGCTGAGTACTGCGCCAACTGTGGAGCGTTAACTCCTGTTCACTCATAGACCCCCAGGCGTTATTATTACAACGGTCTTGTACGGGAAGGAGTCTAATCATTTCACATTTACGTTATTTAAGTAATTAATTTTTTGCTTCTTTGCAAGTGTACTGGACAGTAAAAAAATGGCTAGCACAGATTGCAGCCAGCTCTGACGTGTACGAAAGACGACATGCCACAACTTTCCATTCTTAGTGTTGTGGTCTTCGGTCCAAAGACTGGTTTGATGCAGCTCTCCATGCTACTCTATCCTGTGCAATCTGCTTCATTTCCCAGTACCTACTGCAACCTACATCCTTCTGAATCTGCTTAGTGTATTCATCTCTTGGCCTCCCTCTACGATTTTTACCCTCCATGCTATCCTCCAATACTAAACTGGTGATCCCTTGATGCCTCAGAATATGCCCTACCAACCTATCCCTTCTTCTAGTCAACTTGTGCCACAAACTCTTCTTCTCCCCAATTCTAGTCAATACCGCCTCATTAGTTATGTGATCTACCCATCTAAACTTCAGCATTCGTCTGTAGCACCACATTTCGAAAGCTTCTATTCTCTTCTTGTCTGAACTATTTATCGTCCATGTTTCACTTCCATACATGGCTACGCTCCATACAAATACTTTCAGAAACGACTTCCTGATACTTAAATCTATGCTCGATGTTAACAAACTTCTCTTCCTCAGAAATGCTTTCTTTGCCATTGTCAGTCTACATTTTATATCCTCTCTACTTCGACCACCATCAGTTATTTTGCTCCCCAAATAGCAAAACTCCTTTACTACTTTAAGTGTCTCATTTCCTAATCTAATTCCCTCAGCATCACCCGACGTAATTCGACTACATTCCATTATCCTTGTTTTGCTTTTGTCGATGATTATCTTATATCCTCCTTTCAAGACACTGTCCATTCCATTCAACTGCTCTTCCAAGTCCTTTGCTGTCTCTGACAGTATTAGAGTGTCATCGGCGATCCTCAAAGTTTTTATTTCTTCTCCCTGGATTTTAATACCTACTCCGAGTTTTTCTTTTGTTTCCTTTACTGCTTGCTCAATATACAGATTGAATAACATCGGGAAGACGCTACAGCCCTGTCTCATTCCGTACCCAATCACTGTTTCCCTTTCATGCCCCTCGACTCATATAACATCCATCTGCTTTCAATACAAATTGTAAATAGCCTTTCGCTTCCTGTATTTTACCCCTACCATTTTCATAATTTGAAAGAGATTATTCCAGTCAACGTAATCAAAAACGTTCTCTAATTCTACTATTGATAGAAACGTAGGTTTGCCTTTTCTTAATCTATTTTCTAAGACAAGTCGTAATGTCAGTATGGCCTCACGTGTTTCAACATTTCACGGAATCCAAAGTGATCTTTCCTGTGGTCGGCTTCTAGCAATTTTCTATTAACCTTGCAAATATGCACACGAAGACATATTACTCGACACAAAAAATGCGTGGACATATTACTTTAAAAGTTTATAGAAACTCATCTTCTTAGGATCCAAAGCTTTTCTGAAAATGAAATATGTGGTATGATCTGAAAATACAATGAATCCTACTGAATGGATATGCATTCGTGACTGTCCACTGTAGCTGAATAGACAATGTGCAGGCTTCATGAGTAACATGTCTCAGTTTGGAATCAATGTGAATGTCTTGTCTCCACCATAATACAGATACTCTTCTGATTTACAAATTTGTTATGTGTGAAGCCCTCCACTGTATTACACGAAACAAGTTTAGATGATGTGCAGCTAATTTCCCACACAAAATGCAACAGACTTCAGGCTACGATGACAGTCAATTCTGATGGGGTATGACCACTCTGCGGTCGAAAAATTAAATTTTGTTCCACTGTTTGTCACAATACGGGAGAAAGACGATTAGTTTAGCTTTAGGAAAGAAAAAGACATCAGTGAGGCAGTTATGTCATTGCTGTTGATAATGGCAGCAAGACCGAAGAAAACACAAGACACGTTCTTCGGATCTGTCGACGTGTAAAAATAATTCGACACTGTAAAACGGTAAAAGTTATACGAAATATTGACAAAAGTAAGCTACATTTATAGGTGGATAATATACAATATGTAGAAGAACCAAGAGGGGACAGTAACAGTTGAAGAATAAACAGCACGAGTTAAAAAGGATAGGAGAGGTACGTAGTTTTTCGCCCCTGCTGTTCAGTCTATACGTCGAAGAAGCAATGACGGAAAGAAAATGTTTAAGACTTGGATTAAAATTCGAGGTCAAAGAATATCGACGTTATCATTCCCTGAATACATAACTATCTTCAGTGAAACTGTAGAAGAATTACGCGATATGTTCATTGGAATGGATAGTCTAATGAGTACAGAAAATGTATTGAGATTAAATCGAAGAAAGACGAAGGTGATGAGATGTAGCAGAAATGAGAAAACCGAGATACGTAACATCACTACTGGTGATCGCAAAGTAGATGAAGTTAAGTAATGGTGCTACCTAAGTAGTAAAATAACCTATGACGAACGGAGCAAGGAGGACATAAAAAGCAGACTAGGAATCGCAAAACGGGCGTTCCTGGTCAAGATAAGTCTACTAGTATCAAACATAGCTCTTAATTTGAGGAAGAAATTTCCGAGAATATATATTTGTAGCACAGCACTGCATGTCAGTGTGACATGGACTGTGGCAAAACCAGAAAAGAAGAGAATGCAAGCATTTGAGGTGTGTTGCTACATAAGCATGTTGAAAATTAGGTGGACTGATAATGTAAGAAATGAGATGGTTCTCCTCAGAATCTACGAGGAAAGGAAATTATGGACAACACGACAAGAGGGAGAGGATAATACACTCCTGGAAATTGAAATAAGAACACCGTGAATTCATTGTCCCAGGAAGGGGAAACTTTATTGACACATTCCTGGGGGCAGATACATCACATAATCACACTGACAGAACCACAGGCACATAGACACAGGCAACAGAGCATGCACAATGTCGGCAGTAGTACAGTGTACATCCACCTTTCGCAGCAATGCAGGCTGCTATTCTCCAATGGAGACGATCGTAGAGATGCTGGATGTAGTCCTGTGGAACGGCTTGCCATGCCATTTCCACCTGGCGCCTCAATTGGACCAGCGTTCGTGCTGGACGTGCAGACCGCGTGAGACGACGCTTCATCCAGTCCCAAACATGCTCAATGGGGGACAGATCCGGAGATCTTGCTGGCCAGAGTAGTTGACTTACGCTTTCTAGAGCACGTTGGGTGGCACGGGATACATGCGGACGTGCATTGTCCTGTTGGAACAGCAAGTTCCCTTGCCGGTCTAGAATGGTAGTACGATGGGTTCGATGACGGTTTGGATGTACCGTGCACTATTCAGTGTCCCCTCGACGATCACCAGAGGTGTACGGCCAGTGTAGGAGATCGCTCCCCACACCATGATGCCGGGTGTTGGCCCTGTGTGCCTCGGTCGTATGCAGTCCTGATTGTGGCGCTCACCTGCACGGCGCCAATCACGCATACGACCATCATTGGCACCAAGGGTGAAGCGATCCTCATCGCTGAAGACGACACGTCTCCATTCGTCCCTCCATTCACGCCTGTCGCGACACCACTGGAGGCGCGCTGCACGATGTTGGGGCGTGAGCGGAAGACGGCCTAACGGTGTGCGGGACCGTAGCCCAGCTTCATGGAGACGGTTGCGAATGGTCCTCGCCGATACCCCAGGAGCAACAGTTTCCCTAATTTGCTGGGAAGTGGCGGTGCGGTCCCCTACGGCACTGCGTAGGATCCTACGGTCTTGGCGTGCATCCGTGCGTCGCTGCGGTCCGGTCCCAGGTCGACGGGCACGTGCACCTTCCGCCGACCACTGGCGACAACATCGATGTACTGTGGAGACCTCACGCCCCACGTGTTGAGCAATTCGGCGGTACGTCTACCCGGCCTCCCGCATGCCCAATATACGCCCTCGCTCAAAGTCCGTCAGCTGCACATACGGTTCACGTCCACGCTGTCGCGGCATGCTACCAGTGTTAAAGACTGCGATGGAGCTCCGTATGCCACGGCAAACTGGCTGACACTGACGGCGGCGGTGCACAAATGCTGCGCAGCTACCGCCATTCGACGGCCAACACCGCGGTTCCTGGTGTGTCCGCTGTGCCGTGCGTGTGATCATTGCTTGTACAGCCCTCTCGCAGTGCCCGGAGCAAGTATGGTGGGTCTGACACACCGGTGTCAATGTGTTCTTTTTTCCATTTCCAGGAGTGTAGAACATCTTTTAAGACTTTAAGGAATAACTTCCAAGGTAGTAGATGCAGCTGTAGCGGGCGAAAACTAGAAAGGAAGACAGAGATTGCAATATATGCATCAAATACCTGAGGACGTAGGATGTAATCGACACTCTGAGATTAAAAGTTCGCCATAGGAGAGGGCTGCTGAAACCAGCCAGAGGACTGACGACAAAAAGAAAAGTGAGAATTATTCACAGAGTTCCATTGATATAACACAGTAACAGAGAGATAGCATGTCTGGTGAGTCAGTTTTGTAAGCGAATAGTATGTCCTAAAATAACCAATGACGCTATAGCAACAAGGTCGAAAACCTGTGCCAGTTAGCTTTCGGTCGAGTCACCTTACTCATAAGCCATGCCTCATAGTCACCTCAAAGTCAATAGGCTACTCATGATAGCATTATTGCTATTGCGCAGGTAGGAAATTTAAAGGCGTCAGAGGCGGAGACACTGTATGGCGTTCCTGTGCGCACAGCATGACGATGGATAAAACGTTACATAGGTACTGGAGAATCCATCAGGCATATGGGAACAGGCCTTTGGCACGTTACAACACCTGTCCAAGATGATGAACTTGTCAACACGTCACCGCACAATCCTTTTTCAAACGGGGTGCCGTTGACACTATTGCATTTTACCGCGTCGGTGGAAGCGATTAGGCGCCTGCTTCGGGAGGCAGGGCTACTCAGCAAATGTACAACAGTCAGGTACTGGCTCCGTGATAATCGCCGGCCGCTGGTGGCTGAGTGGTTCTAGGCGCTTCTGTCTGGAACTGCGCGACCTCTACGGTCGCAGGTTCGAATCCTGAATCGGGCATGGATGTGTGTGATGTCCTTAGATTAGCTAGATTTAAGTAGTTCCAAGTCCTAGGGGACTGATGACCTGAGATGTTAAGTCCCATAGTGTTCAGAGCCGTTTGACTCATTTTTGATAATCATCAACTCCACCAGTTAGCGTTTGCAAATAGAGTGGCATTCGGGAGTGGAGGAACGAAATACTTCCGACGAATCGGTTTCGTCGTCAGCGACTGGTGTTCCAGTTTGAGTATACAGGGCCCAAGATGACCGTTTTGACCATAGATACAGCCATGAGTGATCTCTCAATGGACGTGTGTCGGTAATAGTTTGAGGCTGAGCTTGTTCCCATGGACTGGGAATGCTTCAAGGGACAGATGTTCGAATTCCTGGTTCCCACTATGGAAAAAGTTTGAGTAATACTACGATACAGTTTTATAGTGAAGGAACAACCAGGTCCCAGCGGGAATACTCTCTTACAGACATGTCAGCCCTGAGGCAGACGTGGTTTGCGCAACACAATGAGATTTCTCTTGTTGATCGGTCTTCTTGTGCATCAGACCTAAACCCTGCTCAAAATATCTGGTGGGAGCCAAAAACCCGTGATGATCTTTGAAACGTCATTGTAGCTCTCTGGGAAGCGGTGGCAGGTGGCAGAAAATGAGAGGCTCCATTATAGACTCCTTGCATCGCAGACGCCAAACAATCATTGATGTTGAACGCCCATGAACTGGGTACTGAGTGGTAAAGAGGTAATATGCTGTTCTCTTTTGACGGCCTGGTGTATCCTTATAATAACCGTGAACTGTTCGTTCTATTAATTTTGTGATTTCTATTCATTAAACTAACTAACGGAGCAAGGCCAAAAATAGCGTTAAACAAATCCGAACCAAGTCCTGCCGCTAGGCACTTGTCTACAAGACCGGCGAATACGCCAGAGAGTTACGAATGCATTACATTACATCTACAGCCATTTATAGGGTGGGGTGAATAAAAGTGGCCCGGAGAACAGTTTTCCACGTCACAAAGAGAGAAAGGAAAACAGCACTAACCTGTCAATAGCAGATGTTGAAAGTAAACATAATTGGTCTCTTCGCAGTTTTGGGCCCTGGTCAGCAAGTTGCTGAAGACGGATCGAAGTTGGATTGCTGGAACTGCTGCAGTTTCATTCCAAATGTTCTTCCGCATTTCTTGAAGATTATGAGGATTGCTGCGATATACCTTAGACTCTGAGGCTCCCCACGTGAAGCAGTAGCACACTTACAGGTCAGGTGACCTGGGTGGCTAGCCTGACCTCTGCTAACAACTCTGTCAGGGGTGAAGATTGTGTAAACGTGCTCTAAAGTTCGGTCGGCTATATGGGCAGTTGCTCCATCCTCTTGGAAGTAACTGTAGATCTTTTCCTCCTCCTTTAATGCTGCTACAAATGGTTTCAAAATTTTGTCACTGTAACGAGCCGAAGTCAGAGTCTAATGAAAGAAGATGGAACGAATAGTCCGGCTTGCAGACACTGCATACGAATCGCCAACCTTCTGATCATGCAGTAGTGTTTCGTGGAAGTTATGCGGTTTTTTTCTGCTGCCCAGAACCTACGATTCTGTGAGTGACATAATCACTCAGGTGAAACCAGGCTTCATTAAACATAAAGAACAGATCAATGTCCAAAACATTTACTATTATCTCAGCCACTCACAAAACTGGAGGTGCTGAGGAGCATCTGTTGGTTTTAATGCATGAACAGCAGACACTCGGTAAGAATGCATGTGCAGATCCAGGTGGAGTATTCGTCCGCATGATGGATGTGATATGCGAAGCATTTTCTGGCGAATTGCAGCCACATTTTCTGGTGTTCGGACGGACACTTTTAACTTTTTCAAAGCAGATGCTGTGTAACGGCATTTTTTAACTAAGAATTCCATGGCATTCTTTGCTGGCACTTTGACACCATTATTAACTTTTCAGCAACCAACTGATCAAACCGTTTCCAAGACTACGTTATCACGTAAGTGTCCACAACCATCATCCACTGCTCCATTGCGAGTACTACTCATACTGACACAGCCCGCACTACGGTTTGAATCGGTGTGGAGCACATGGCGGACGTACACGTGGTGCGGCTATGTGCATACATTCACGTCCAGTCGCATCCACTCGCCCGGGCCACATCTATTTCCTCCATCTTGTAGATAATCACTCTCGTCATCACATCACTAAATGAAGTACCTTCAGTAGGTCTGAAATACTACGAATGACTCTGCGTTGTTATCTCCTATGTTCTTAGAGGGTGCGTATTTATGCTACGTGTCAAAAAGCTGTTAATCCCTGTACGTAACTCACTACTATAGGCCTTCTTTGTTTTAATGGGATGACCTATACACCTCGTAATGTGACTAGCTTCTGCGCAACATGGAGAATAATTCAAAATTCAGCCGTGGCCATTTTTTTGTGCTGTCAGTATACTTGTGTGCAGTTTAGGTACAAATTGAAGTCCCCGTTGCACAATTCCGTAGGTTTCATCTAGAGAAGACAAATAGAATGCCACAGCCTAGTTAATAAATGGTGCTTTGTACAATAATAGGTTTTTTAAGTATAAAGGACAACAATAAGGCAAAATATCCTGCTCAGTTATTGGAAGCGTACTGCAGCAATTCCCCATCATACGTAAATGTGTTTATAGCGCAGTGTATTCATATAAGTTTGAATGACGAACAACGCAGTGGCAGAAGCTATTCTCTCTGAAGAATTAGGAAAGCTGGCTGCTGGTGGAGAATCCCCGTACTGAGCCGTGTCTGAAGACCGTTCAAAAGAATAACTTTATTTACAAAACGAAACTCATTTATGGTGTCCTTGGATGGATAATCACACAACTACGCACAACAAAAGCGTCCTGAGACGCTGTGTGTCATGTGCTTACGCGGTGAGCGCTACAGTCCCGGTAGGCGGCAGCGTGAAGACCTGGGACGTTAATGGGCCGGTAATGCCGGCTTATAACGGCTGACGCACTGCTATTAAAGACCACTGCGAACTTGATCAAGTCTTAGAGTGGAGCTCTGAGAAGATTCTCGTGCTGCCAACTTGCAGCTCAGAGACTGAACTGCTCATAAAGCGGAGCGGAACTGATGGCTTGCAAACTTGAAGTGTAGGCATCAAATCATTTCGCACCGCCGGCGATGGCCTAAATACACACTTCGAGAAAAGTTTTGCGTCACCCCGGTTCCCAGAACTACTGAAGATATACGTCGACTGTGGATATTGTATCATAGACATAGTCCCTTCGATTGCTCAGAGACGTCACTACAACCGCCGAAAGATGTAAACAACTATGCATGAGCAGCGCCTGTTAGACGGAGGGGGGTCCGACAGTCGATCAGTTCCAGTCATTCCACCAGGAAGGAGGTTCACGTCTCCTGTTGTCCGTAGTTCAACCATGCCTAGACAGTCAGTACCGCGGTTCGATCGCGTCCGTATTGTTACTTTGTGCCAGGAAGTGCTCTCAACAAGGGAAGTGTCCAGGCGTCTCGAAGTGAAGCAAAGCGATTTTGTTCGGACATCGAGGAGATACCGAGAGACAGGAACTGAGGATGACACGCCTCGCTCAGACCACCCAACGGCTACTACTGCAGTGGATGGCCGCTACCTACGGAATATGGCTCCGAGGAACGCTGACAACAACGCCACCATGTTGATAATGCTTTTCGTGCAGCCACAGGACGTCGTGTTACGACTCAAACTGTGCACAATAGGCTGTGTGATGTGCAACTTCATTCCCGAAGACCATGGCGAGGTCCATCTTTACAATCAGCACACCATGAAGCGCGGTACAGATGAGCCCAAGAACATTCCGCAAGGACCGCTCAGAATTGGCATCACGTTTTCTTCACCGATGAGTGTCGCATATGCCTCCAACCATACAGTCGTCGGAGACCCTTTTGTAGGCAACCCGGCCCGGCTGAACGCCTTACACTCACTTTAGAGCGAGTGCAGCGAGGTGTAGGTTCCATGTGGGTCCGACCTTCGCAGCTGGTAACCATGGAAGGCGCTGTAATTGCTGTATGATAGTGCAACAGTATCTGCAACATATTGGCGAGGATTTCGTCTTCATGGACAACAATTGGCGTCCACATCGAGCACGTCTTGTGAATGACTTCTTTCAGGATAACGATATAACTCGAATGGAATGGCCAGCATGTTCTCCAGACATGAACTTTATCCAACATGCCTGTGATAGACTGAAAAGAGCTGTTTACGGACGATGTGACCCATCAACCACTCTGAGGGATCTACGCCGAATCGCCGTTGAGGAATGTACAATCTGGATCAACAGTGCCTTGATGAACTTTTGGATGGTATGCCACGATGAATTTAGGCATGCATCAATGCAAGAGGACGCGCTACCCGGTATTAGAGGTACCGGTGTACACAGCAATTTGGAACACCGACTCCGAAGGTCTCGCTGTAAGGTGATACAACATGCAATGTGTGGTTTTCATGAGAAATAAAAAGGACGGATATGATGTTTACGTTGATCTCTATTTCAGTTTTCTTTACAGGTTCCGGATCTCTTGGAACCGAGTTCGGTCAAAACGTTTTTGATGTGTGTAGTTGGGAGCGGATGGTTAACCGCGTGGGGCTATGAGGGCCACGTGGCCTGGCGTAGCAAAATAGTGCCCTGTCGACAATGCCGGCACACTGACTGTCAGCGACGTTGCCGCTTCAGACCCTGTGGAAGCGACGGCCAACTTTGTGGTAAACAGCCTAGACCCTACAACGAAAATACCTTTCCTTTGACCAGAGTTGTTTCAGCACATCCTCCTGGCTGTTTGGCTACCCGCGCAGCCTCCCTGGTGTGTGGAGGAATCGACTAACAGGCGTATACAACAGCTGGTGCTGTGGTGGTGAAGATCAGCGTAACAGAATCAGGACTATAGTGCAAAGGGTGAAAATCAGTTTTCAGCCTATTGCACAACATTGAGAACATGGGAGGCAGTACAGAGGATGCATTTAGCTGCGTGATTACCTTGTGAGTATATTAGTATGACCCAGAGATAAAGGAGCATAACGAGAAATGGAAAGCTGTGGTGCATGAAGATGCAACAACCTACAGGCAAGGTGAAGCACAGGGATGCTAGGGGTTTATGGACGAGGTTGTGGGAGTGTGTGCAAGATCATGTTTGCACTCGAATACAATGGCATGGGAAGGGGAGGGGGGGAAAGGGAGGTAATTTTGCTTCAACACGTAGGCACACCTCCATATGCTGCTGATAAGGCACTTACTGACGTCTTCCTCTTGCCTCGAATGAAAACCCACTGCATAGTAGAAACTTTAACAACGATGAAAATGTGAGGAATAATCTTGCAGCAACTGTATGACTTCTGTCATATCTCCTACTTCCATTGGGAGGCCGTCCCGATACCTTATCTTCTGCAACGAAACCACGAACTTCTTTCGTCTATCCGCTCGCCTGGTTGCATGTCCCATCCACCTCAATTTCGTTTCCACTTCAGCTATAATAACATCTGTAACCTTACATTCTTCTCTGAGCTTTCTCTTGGCTTTCATTACCTCATGGTGCTACTTATTTACATGTTTTCCTCTGTGTTCAAGGCACAATTTGTTTGAGTTAACTGGCTGCCACGAATGAGTTCTGTGACGTAACAGTGGACTGGTCAGGTGAGGTAATATTACGTGGAGTGGGATTTACATAATGTTGACAAACTGCTTCAGAGTAAAAAAATGGTTCAAAATGGCTCTGCGCACTGTTGTTGTTGTGGTCTTCACTCCCAACACTGGCCTGATGCAGCTCTCCATACTACTCTATCCTGTGCAAACTTCTTCATCTCCCAGTACCTACTGAAACCTATATCCTTCTGAATCTGCTTAGTGTATTCATCTCTTGGTCTCACTCTACGATTTTTACCCTCCACACTTCCCTCCAATACTAAATTGGTGATCCCTTGATGCCTCAGAACATGTCCTACCAACCGATTCCTTCTTCTGCTCAAGTTGTGCCACAAACTCCTCTTCTCCCCAATCCTATTCAATACTTCCTCATTAGTTACGTGATCTACCCATCTAATTTTCAGTATTCTTCTGTAGCACCAGATTTCTAAAGCTTCTATTCTCTTCTTGTCTAAACTATTTATCGTCCATGTTTCACTTCCATACATGGCTACACTCCATACAAATAACTTTCAGAAAAGACTTACTGACATCTATACTCGTTGTTAACAAATTTCTCTTCTTCAGAAACGCTTTCTTTGCCATTGTCAGTCTACACTTTATATCCTCTCTACTTCAACCATCATCAGTTACTTTGCCATTGTCAGTCTACACTTTATATCCTCTCTACTTCAACCATCATCAGTTATTTTGCTCCCCAAATAGCAAAACTCCTTTACTACTTTATGTGTCTCATTTCCTAATCTAATTCCCTCAGCATCACCCGACTTAATTCGACTACATTCCATTAGTCTCGATTTTGCTTTTGTTGATGTTCATCTTATTTACTCCTCTCAAGACACTGTCCATTCCATTCAACTGCTCTTCCAAGTCCCTTTCTGTCTCAGACAGAATTACAATGTCATCTGCGAACCTCTAAGTTTTTATTTATTCTCCATGGATTTTAATACCTACTCGAAATTTTTCTTTTGTTTTCTTTACTGCTTGCTCAATATACAGATTGAATAACATCGGGGAGAGGCTACAACCCTGTCTCACTCCCTTCTAAACCGCTGCTTCCCTTTCATGCCCCTCGACTCTTATAACTGCAATCTGGTTTCTGTACAAATTGTAAATAGCCTTTCGCTCCCTGTATTTTACCCCTGCCACCTTTAGAATTTGAAAGAAAGAATTCCATTCTACATTGTCAAAAGCTTTCTCTAAGTCTACAAATGCTAGAAAAGTAGGTTTGCCTTTCCTTAATCTTTCTTCTAAGATAAGTCTTAAGGTCAGTATTGCCTCACGTGTTCCAGTATTTTTACGGAATCCAAACTGATCTTCCCCGAGGTCGGCTTCTACTATTTTTTCCATTCGTCTGTACAGAAATTGTGCTAGTATTTTGCAGCTATGGCTTATTAAACTAATAGTTCGGTAATTTTCACATCTGTCAAAACCTGCTTTCTTTGGGATTGGAATTATTATATTCTTCTTGAAGTCTGAGGGTATTTCGCCTGTTTCATACATCTTGCTCACCAGCTAGTAGAGTTTTGTCAGGACTGGCTCTCCCAAGGCCATCAGTAGTTCCAATGGAATGTTGTCTACTCTGGGGGCCTTGTTTCGACTCAGGTCTTTCAGTGCTCTGTCAAACTCTTCACGCAGTATCGTATCTCCCATACCATCTTCATCTACATCCTCTTACATTTCCATAATATTGTCCTCAAGTACATCTCCCTTGTATAGACCCTCTATATACTCCTTCCACCTTTCTGCTTTCCCTTCTTTGCTTAGAACTGGGTTTCCATCTGAGCTCTTGATGTTCATACAAGTGGTTCTCTTTTCTCCAAAGGTCTCTTTAATTTTCCTGTAGGCAGTATCTATCTTACCCCTAGTGAGATGTGCCTCTACATCCTTACATTTGTCCTCTAGCCATCCCTGCTTAGCCATTTTGCACTTCCTGTCTATCTCATTTTTGAGACGTTTGCATTCCTTTTTGCCTGCTTCATTTATGCATTTTTATATTTTCTCCTTTCATCAATTAAATTCAATATTTCTTCTGTTACCCAAGGATTTCTACTAGCCCTTGTCTTTTTACCTACTTGATCGTCTGCTGCCTTCACTACTTCGTCTCTCAAAGATACCCATTCTTCTTCTACTGTACTTGTTTCCCACATTCCTGACAATTGTTCGATTATGATCTCCCTGAAACTCTGTACAACCTCTGGTTCTTTCAGTTTATCCAGGTCCCATCTCCTTAAATTCCCACCTTTTTGCAGTTTCTTCAGTTTTAATCTATAGGTCATAACCAATAGATTGTGGTCAGAGGTGCACTAAGGGACTTAAAATCTGAGGTCACCAGTCCCCTAGAACTTAGAACTACTTAAACCTAACTAACATCACACACAACCATGCCCGAGGCAGGATTCGAACCTGAGACCGCAGTGGTCGCATGTCTCCAGACTGAAGCGCCTACAAGCTTCAGAGTAACATAGTTACCATATCAAACAATTGTACTATCAAGACTCACAGTTGAACTGTATCTAAAATGAATTTTTCACTCAGCATGGGAGTGTGCATCGGTATGAAATTTCTTAGTAGGCTAGAGCTGTGTGTCGCACTTAGACTTGAATTTGGAACCTTTACCTTCCGCGGGTAAGTGCTCTACCACCGCACGACACAGGACCGTTCCTCACAGGTGTTCTCCCAGTACCTCAACTCCTACCATCCCAATTTGATTCTGGAAACATCCCCCAAGCTGTGACTAAGCCATGACTCCGTAATATCCATCCTTCCATGACTGCCAGTCCTACAGGATTCACAGTAGAACTGTGAAGTTGGAGACGAGGTAATGGCGGAAGTAAAGCTGTTAGAACAGACTGAGTCGTGCTTAGGTAGCTCATTCGGTAGACCACTCGCCGCTCAAAGCAAGAGTCTGTGTCCTGCACACAATTTTAATTTGGCAGCAAGTTTCACATCACCGTACGGTCCGCTGCAGAGTGAATAGCCGTTCTGATAATATCCACCAAGATTGAGACTAACCGATGACTCCTGATTGTCCTTTGTTTCAGGCGTGCTAGACCTTCAAGTTTGGCAGTACAGCCTCTCTGCAGTCAGGAAGGTAGGAGATGAGATACTAGCGGAAGTAAAGGTATGAGGGCGGATCGTGAGCCGCGCTTTGGTAGCTCAGTGTTGGCATACTAGCTGCGCGTTTTCGGTCAGAGGGCTGCCTGCCTTCTCTATTAATAATAATTAAAAAAAAACTGGGTGAGTACAGGTGACATCTGACATGCGCCCAGAGCAAATGCCGAGAAAAGTAACGAACAAAATGAAGGAAGAACATAATTTAAAAACGTCATAGGCAGTTGAGCTCACGCTCGCCAAAGGCAAAGGTGACTTCCAGTCTCGGTCCTCAACACGGTTTTAATTTGCCACGTAGTTTCAGTTCTATTTTAGTTTGTATATTGTGGCAGAGAGTTGCGCTAAAGTTACTGCACAGCTGGCCATTAAAATTGCAACACAAGAAAGTGCAGCATGTAACGAAATCCCACATACTTCACGTTTGCAGTGTACTGAGATAGATACACGATTATCCATGGTCGAACCGAGCTTAGATGGCGGATTCTGGTACGTCACTCTAAACTGCTTCCACTCTCTGCCAGATTTCATCAATGCTACTCCCTGGCAAGTGGGAGTGTTTGAGTCTGTCCACAATCCGTGACGTTTTCTCTGGGTGATAATCTGAAGAACATACTTACCAGAGCAACAGTCAAACGCCATCCATGTCGAGGTAGATTAAGGCAGTATGAGCATCATACGGTCTTGCATTATCTTGTTGAAAGATAGTGTCACAGAGACCTCAAAGATACTGCGCAGTCAGTTCCTTAACACATCAGACATGCACCTGCAGCTGACCCCATTACGAGCTTTGCGATTCACATGTGATCGTGGTGTGCAGTCAACGACCTTCACACAAACAGTCCCAGTGCTGGGCCAGTATGAGAATCACGAATTCAATCTGGCATCGTTTTTGCCCTCCGGAACCAACACACTCGGGTAATTCTAGCGTGATTCTATGCGCAGAACAAGATTTAGTCCGACAAGACGACGTGCTGCAACTCCTGCTTCCAACGTAGTCACTGCTGTATCACTGTCGGTGTGCCTCTCTCTCTCTCTCTCTCTCTCTCTCTCTCTCCCTCCCTCTCTCTCTCTCTCTCTCTCTCTCTCTCTCTCTCTCTCTCTCTCGTTCCGGCAGCGTCAAGGAAAAATGCAGTAATGGCCGTCGCAGCGACAGTTCGTGGTGCGCCAGACGTCGTCGCACCGTCCATGTTGGTGGATACTTGTCTTGCAGCAACCAATTCCATTTCCTGAATAGAAGTGCATGCTCCCGCTGTGTGACCAGGCTCTGTCGAAAGTGCACTCTATTTGTCCTTTCAGACACTATTTGTCAGGGTTCGCATAGCCTTATGTTCCCCTGAACAAATTGATTGGTCGTGGGTCCGAAACTAATGCGGGCAGCAGTGTCGTGGACGGTAAACTGCAGTTCAGAATGGCCACGGTCCTGCAGCTGTCGATTGTGCCACGTAGTGGTAGATTTACCTGTTTGTTAAGCGAAGAATAATACGATTTTCTCACAAGCAACGAACATCTACTAGAACGCTCGATAAGTAATGCAAAACATTTATCTCTCGATAATTTGGGTTTGAAAAACGCGGAATTTATTGTGGGACATCGTGGAATTTTCCCGCTTGAGCCCCTATCGTTTCATCCAGCTCCGATAGCCGACGGAGCTATATGTAGCTTTCAAAATGGATACTTGTCTTGCAGCAAACAATTCCATTTCCTGTATAGAAGTGCATGCTCTCGCTGTATGACCAGGCACTGTCCAAAATGCACTATATTTGTCCTTTCTGACACTATTTCTCAGGGTAACTAGACCATCAGAGATATTCATAGGAGCTTTTGGAATGACTAAGGGGACATTTTTTTTTTTTGGGGGGGGGGGGGGGTCATCAGTCTTCTGAGTGGTTTCATGAGGCCCGGCACGATTTCGTCTCCTGTGCCAACCTCTTCACCTCAGAGTAGCACTTGCAATTATTTGCTGAATCTATTGCAATCTCGGTCTTCCTCTACTGTTCTTGCCGCTACACCTCCCTCCAGGTCCGTGGAAGTCATTCCCTCATGTCAGATGTACTGTCATCCTGCCCTTCTCCTTATCAGCATTTTCCACGTATTCCTGTACTGTAGTATTCTGCGCAGAACCTCCTCATTCCTTCCCCCCTTTATCAGTTCACTTAATTTTCAGCATTCGTCTGTAGCACCAATTCTCAAATGCATCGACTCTCTTCTGTTCCGGTTTTACTAGAGTCGATGTTTCCCTACCACATAATGCTGTACTCCACACGTACAGTCTCAGAAATTTCTTTCTCAAATTAAGGTCTATGTTTGATACTAGTAGACTTCTCTTGGCCAGGAATGCCTTTTTTGCCATAGCTAGTCTGGTTTTGGTTTCCTCCTTGCTCCTTCCATCATTGGTTATTTTACTGCATAGGTAGCAGAATTCCTTAACTACATGTAGTTCGTGATCATCAATTCCCATGTTAAGTTTCTCGCTGTTCCCATATCTCTTATTTCTCTTTACTTTTTTCGTCTTCCTCAGATTTACTCGCAGTCCATATTCCGTAGTCATTACATTCTTCATTTCACTCAGCAGATCATGTAATTCTTCTTCACTTTCACTTAGCGTAGCAATGTCATCACCGAATCGTATCAATGCAATACTTTCACCTTGAATTTCAATTCCACCTATCAGCGGGTGTGGCATCCGTTACCAAGGCAACAAGGTCACGAAAACCTGACCAATTTTCCACCTGGCGTCCCACCACGCACAGCTAAGACACCTGAAATGTAGGAACGAGCGGACACTCCCATTCGATGGCTGACGGTTCACAATAAAACACCTCGCTGCACAACTGGACATCTCTATCGGTAGTGCTGTCACATTCGTGCGCCAGTTAGGATACTCAAAAATGTCTTCGCGCTGGATTCCTCGCAGCATAACAGAAGACGTAAAAGAGCAACGAATGACCACCTGTGCGAAATTACTTGCGAGTTACAAAGCTCATCGTGACGGACATTACGTGAAAAATAGCGTTTTGCAGCCAGTAGAGTGAGAGTAACATAAAGTGCTGTAATCCTGAATAAAACCATCCTGCTTCCAGAAAAAGTATGTTGCATTACTTATTGAGCGCCCATCATAACTGAGACTTCCGGATGAGAAATCCTCTGGGCAGTCTTTCCTTTTGTTCACAATGCACTTCTTCTAACATCTTTTTAACACTGCATTGAATGCTTATTATCAGCGTAACCAGTCCTGTTGCGCACCTCAAGCCAATCTTACGTTCATTGCATGCCGCCTTCGTGATGTTTCACGGCCAACATCGTTCTGGAGATATCGCTGTAATCACTACATCACAGCATAGGAGTTGAGTCAGAACTTTCTACGTTGAAATTTTTCAAGACAAGGTAACAAATAAAATGTTGAATGTATTTTTGGTTTATTAAGCGATAGCTTTCACATTTATCTGCTCGTTTTGTTAAAGTAATGCTAACACTTTGCGAAAAACTCATCGCAATGTAGTTAAAAGATGTTAGGCACTACTGAAAATAACTTTGTATTTCCTATCCTTCCAGTCGCTTCTAAGGATTCTAAGTCATATTATGTGAGTTCAGGTGGTTCAGTGTTCGTTCAAATTTGACCACATTACAAGATCTTCTTAGTCTTCAGATTCCTTGTCTTCTCTCACGCCTGTTAATTGTTCTTTACTCCATGCTGCACCCCGTTGTCGTCATTCCTTTATACATGTGACGGTTGTTCATATTCGCAACTGAGATAACATATCATGTAATTCATAACGGCTATAGTCACTGCAGGCATTTCCTTTTGGACTTTCACTCATTTGTGAAAGAACATTGCATTGTACATTGGAAAAACATAGGTATTGTAATATCGTTTTTATCTGCCGACACCGGACAAACGATTTTCAATTAAAATCTCTCATCTGAACGGAATGTGTGAGTGCAGGATGTAGCCTCATGGTCGACGAAGGAAGTTTGGGTCTAGCCGTGAAGAGGACTCGGGTAACTAATGGTAACTCATAGCAACGTACACGACGGCCTCCATCTCCCACCGTCATCGTTAGGACTTGTTGCGCCCCTATCCGTGCATATGTCCTTTCTGTGGACATAAGTTATATACAAGCTAGACTCCCACGTACCTGCCCTCCCCCCCCCCCCCCCCCGTTCCTGGCGACAACCTTGAGATCAAGTACTCATGCGACAGTCTGGGTCCAGGGATGGAGGTGATGACGAATCGCTGCTTCGTCTTTCGGCCCTCCTACAGAATGAATATGCAGTAACTGAACGACGGCCACTCTACCGCGCCTATTTCGCCAGTTACCTCATTGAGGTATTGTGTGATCCACCGCTCAGCTGGAATGTGCCTGCCGTGGATGGCTCTACTGCTGTCGAGGTGCACTACTAACACCTGCCACCGCATTACTTGAAGCCCACAAATGGCGTTGCGCCTGATACTGCTCTGTCCTTGGTTTCCACTTCCCCACCCTCTTACCTAGCGCTGCTACGTCGTGGCCGGCATCTGTGGCCGAGCGGTTCTAGGCGCTTCAGTACGGAGCCGCGCGCCCCCTATTTTCTAGGGGACTCATGACTTCGGATATTAAGTCCCATAGTGCTCAGAGCCATTTGAACCATTTTGATACGTCGTACGACGAAATTTCATGATGGTAATTGAGTATCTCCTTCCTTGCCTCTTCCTTCTTGTCGACTCCGGCTGGTCTGATGGTGTTGGTGACGACGAGGTCAGGCCTCGAGTATTCTAACCCTCCCCACTCCACCCCAGCCCCTCTCATCGAGCCGGATGTTCTCCTCCCTCCATCCCTACCTTCAGTCTGCTTACCAGCCACTGTCAGTTTTATCCATTTGCATGTTTTGACTGAATCTGCTAATTTGGTGCATTTTTTCAGAAATAAATGCATGTTCGAAGGAACTTTGCATCGCACTTCTGAACAATGCCGGCACTGCAATATCGTAGAAACCAAATTTGTTTCAACTACCTGAGTACCACAGAGTACAAGTTGTCTCACATCTTTTTCATTTAAAATAACAATTCTAATGTTTCTGATGTTCAGTAGTAGATGAGGTATAGGCATAAAGACTACAATAGGTGTTATTAATCTGAAGAAAGATCCTCAGCACATTAAATTGCATTATGCTTTTCATAATAAAAATAGTTTGCCATGACATACCACATTCTCACAGAAACTGTCTTGCGAAACCCAATCCAGTGAAATCCAACAACCTCAGTTAACGCACTGAAGGATTTCAAATCCCTTTCGTACTTGGCAGTTAAGAATGATATGCCAGAAGGAAGGAAGTGATGCTTCCATCGCTACCTACAAATCGACGGCATTAGGAATTACCTTAATTTAATAGCGATGAGAAAAGATATCACAAGGCCCGTTGTGCTACGATTATTCACAGTTTACGATGTTCGCACGTAGATTGGAATGCTGTCCTTCTGAATGTAACGTGGGTGCCTGAATAAGTACGTTATCGTGAACGTCATGATGTAGGTACAACAAAGGTTCAAAATTATACAAACTGTTCACCATCCTAAATTGAGTGTTTTCAGATAGAATCAATGGTTTAAATTAAAACTTTTCATGCGACGAGGTCTAAAATGAACAACACATTTGATACATGTGTTTCAAGCTGCCCATGTGTCGTATGAAACAGCAGCAAGGCACTTGGCGGTTGCGCTACATTTTAAAAAAAGAAAAGAACAAGAAGACTAAATACACGATCGTGCCACTTGTGTTCACAGTAGAGTTAACATCTGTTTAAAACTACGACTTACAGAAATTCATTTTATTCATCGTACAGAAGGATGTACTGTTTGGGAGGTGGAACTATTGTACAGCTGAAAGTTTCCCACAGTTCATGGTACTCAATAGATGTAATTTGTCGCAGTAAGGAGAAACTTAAAACAATTTTTGCCCTTAATCAATAGAGAACAACTGAAAAGTACTGGACAAACGGTCGATTACAGAGTAGAGTTTGCGGACATGGTGTCGGATCGTCTGACAGAAGATTCGCTGACGAGCACCTGTACAGTTGGTTGTGTACAGTAATCGAGGAATACAACCGGAGGTGTAATGGTGGAGCAGCAGCTGCCACCCCGTCGTTCTTGACCTGCATAAGCAACTGGGAAAACGGTTTCGCATTCGGAGTTCTCTTCTGTCAATGGGTTAAGCTGTACTCATAATGTAGCTAGAGGAACTGATGTGGTTATTTGTAACATTTACTATGAGGTTACGTTGTTAACGCAATATGTAATTTGTTTATGTGAATTAAATGTTCAATTCCTATCATTATTCCCGTGTTCCGAGATGCGTAGTTTAGAATCCTCTCCCACCGGTATAATAATCACACTGAAGATTTACTGATGATCAGGTTCTTATTCAATAAAATGATGATGACTTTCAGAGGTCTGTATGTTATCTTCAACACGTCAGCTCGGCCGGCCGGAGTGACCGAGCGGTTCTAGGTGCTACAGTCTGGAACCGTGCGGCCGCTACGGTTGCACGTTCGAATCCTTCCTCGTCTATGGATGTGCTTGATGTCCTTAGGTTAGTTAGGTTTAAGTAGTAATAAGTTCTAGGGGACTGATGACCTCAGAAGTTAAGTCCCATAGTGCTCAGAGCCATTTGAATCATTTGAAGGTAAGCTCGAGGTAAGTGTGAAAATGGCAAATATCCATTTCGAATCAAAATAGACCTACTTACCAAGAATCTCATCTGAAATACTTTGGCTGTGACGTATCTTATAACGCTGGTTATATTATCAATCACAAACTGGTTGAGTACCAGCTCATACGCGTAACAACATGAAGAACATTATGCAGGTAAAGGAGGAAACAAGAAAAAAGATTTTTCTTAACATGATGACTGCCAGTGTTGATGTACTGCTCAGAGACTTGGGTAACGAGAAATTTGCATGAATGACATTCCTGAGAACGGTGAAATGCTGTAAGTGGCTGGACAAATTTCAAGATGATGCTGTGTACAGAGAAATTGATATATTTAGAACTGAGATAGAACCAACTAAAATAAAATTGGAAATTTTTGTGGTATGGTCTTATGGGACAAAACTGCTGAGGTTATCTGTCCCTAAGCCAACACGATACTTAATCGAACTTAAACTAACTTACATTAAGGACAACACATACACCCACGCCCGAGGGAGTGCTCGAACCGCGGACGGGCGGAGCCGCGCGGATCGTGACGAGGCGTCCTACACCGCTCGGCTAGCCCACGCGGCACTACAATAAAGGAAGATCCTTCTTAACCCTGAACAGAGTGAAAGAAAAGAATTTGGATAAAAACCTACATCAAGAGAAATAACCGTATAGTAACTGATTGCAAGATTTATGACAAAAATCTTGTGTCTGTCACATCGTATAAGTATTTAGGGGTAAGGTACTTAGGGGTAATACTAAGAAGCGCCGCTAAACTCAGCCTGAGGGAAGGTGAATGAAAGGCTTGGAAGGGTTCTGGAGTAACGAAACTGTTCCAATGTTTGGAGTTCTTATAAAGCAGACATTAAAAATGACGCCGTTCAAACGAATTAAGAGATGCTCAGCTGTGCTCGTTGCAAACTAGTAAAGTCTATATGAAAGTCTAAGAGAAATGATTGGGAAACTAAAGCGGGAATACTGGCAGAGGAAGACAATCTCTCAGAAATTTCATCAATTTGAGCTGTCGAAATCAAGAACCTATGAAAAAGAGGTTAAGTGTGAGACTGGAAAATTAATGATGAGACCTGATAACCATGAATTTTGATGATAGTTAGACATATTGTGCAGGTAGTTGACCTGAGTATCTAGCGAGCGGCTTTTCTTGCGAGGGGCTCTATTTACCGAGAAAATCGATGTTGCAGTTTCATATGTTTCTCCTATATCCCTAGCTTCACGTCTGTTTTGAGAGAGCAGCCGTAGCGCAGAGGCTAGGGTTGTCGGATACGATGCTGGCGCTACGGTTTCAAACCCTGTTGGTATATCTTGTATTATTATTTTTCAGTTTCGTCGTAAAAAATATCGTTAAGTATATGTGGTGAAAAATTATTCAAAAATAATCATTTCCACTGTAGTAATTTCATTAATTAGTCAATCACTACAGAGAACATTCTTCATATGTTTATTCCGTTTATTGCAAACTAAATTACAGAATCGTCTCACTCCCTATAGCTCGCTGTGCTAGAACAGAATTCCGGATCGCAGTTACAGCAAAAGGAACCGAAACACAAATTCGTAGACCACCACGCACATTTAATGTAAGCTACTGCCTTTGAGACACACGGATTTTTCAGAAGCCATACCGGAAAACACAGTTCATTTACTGTCGAAGATATTGCTGTTTCTTCTATTAACTGAGTGCGAACCACATGCATCTAATCACTCCTGTGAATCAAATGCACTTCATTCATGTAGAATTAAAGAATGTATTTTTATAGAATCTACCATCGAAAGATTTCTCTGTTAGTCTTTTGCAAGTCACGAAAATACTGACATTTTTCCTTGAAAATTTCTGCCTGTAAAAATAAACATCACTGAGTTGACGGCCTAGGGGTACATTCGAAGCTGGATAGTTTTTACGGTGAAGGTGCACGCTTTTCTTTCATCTACAAAGATTTGTTTGTAAAGCGTCCAATCAGTCTGGCCTCCAGCAAAACAGTAATGTAAAGAAATTTTTCATGTCTCACGTATGGAAGAATGATAGATTTTAGAGACCCTTTCTGAAGCATTTCCGGAAACGTCTCTGATTTCATGCAGGTCACAATTACGTTTTTTTAATTTATGAGTCAATCTGACAAAAGTTCCCAGATGGTCCTCGAATATATAAGAAAACGTAATAGAATATCTTTCCCGTCAGAGTTACAGTATACAGTGCTATGGAGGAATGACTGATTTTACGCAAATCGGTTTTCGATCTTTGTCATGCAACATCAATTGTACCAGCAACTGGCTTGATCGATATTACAGAATCGAGGACAAAATTAGGGCCGGTCGTGGTGGCCGACCGATTCCAGGCGCTTCAGTCTGGAACCGCGCGACCGCTGCGGTCGCTGGTTAGAATCCTGCTTCGCGCATGGATGAGTGTGATGTCCTTAGGTTAGTTAGGTTTAAGAAGTTCTAAGTTCTAGGGAACTGATGACATCTGATGTTAAGTCCCATAGTGCTCAGAGCCGTTTCAACCATGTAAACAAAATTAGGGATATGTAATTTCGCTTGTATCTGAAATCTTTCCGCAGCTGCTAATGCTGCGTCCCAGTATGAAATCTCTTTGGAGCTGTTCAGATATTTGGAATTTCAAGGACGAACCACAAACGGAAAACACACTTGAAGGAAATTTGCTATCAGGATTAATTTAGTAGTGAAATCTGTAGTGCGGACATGACTATTTTTGAGTAATTTTACATGACATAAATTATTTAATTACATCCTTCACCATGAAATTGAGAAAAAGGTATATAGCTACCGTTTGAGTCCGTACCTCCAGCGCGGTAATCGTGAGACGTAACCACTGACTACGCTCCATCCTATTAATATATTTAAAGTTACGGATATGGAAGGTACGAGTAGAACTTCAGCTTCGAGTTTCTCGGAAATATAGACGGTAGCATGAACAGCCGTTAGCCAGGCACTCAGGTCAGTTATCTCTACAGCATAGCTAACTAGTGACTAACAGGTCTGGGGTCTGGTGATCCTCTTGTGAGATTGAGACAGAAACATATGCCTTATGCTGGCCCATTATCGGTAAAGTGGTCTTCTGCAGAAACATAGCATTAGGTGTACTTACCTCCCGCCTAAAATACGGCAGAAAGTGTTCTTTGTGATGATAAAGACTATCTAGGTACGAGAAAACCGGGTGTGCGCCGCATTCTATGCGAACGCAGGATGTCTTGCGTGGAGCAGATTATTAGAAGAATCGATGAAAGATGTAGAGATTATTAACAACACACCCGATTAAATTGACCAAGAAAGCCAACCGTCGCCTATCACAGCCTCGGATATGACCATGCATTGTGACTATGAGACTAGTATCGTGATACAAACGCCAAGTGAGTGGGACAGCGTAAACTAGGAACCTGTGACAATAAAGCTAAGGTACTGAAAACCTAATAAAAGGGACGCTGCATCCTGTTTAAAGATGTCTCGGGGCCCAACATTCAATTTATTATGCTTTCGCCAGTTATCACATCTACCAGAGCTGGGATAAGCTGGCAGAATATTCGTTTCACTGTATGCCAGTGCGGAATGTGTAAATTAACAGAGTTTCGAACGGCGTAGTAAGGCACGGCAATCGATCGTCTCTGCAAATACAGGCAGTGAGTACACACAACACATCTTTCAGCACCTCAAGAAGACAACTTGATCTGTGGAAGAAATAATGTGCATAAATTGGAAATAATGAAAAGATTAATGTATATCTCGTGAAACGGTATCGGGTAAATCTAGAAAACATGTATTCGAAGATGACTGGGTGACTATTATGCTGCCACCAGTGTATATCTCTTATACGGATCATAAGAGAAGGATCATAGATGTCAAGGCAAATAGAGTGGCAGGCAGATAGTCACTAGATGTAAAATACGAAAAGAAATTTTTCTGTACATTGTATTATGGATACTGTGCTGGCGCAAGCTGGCGCCAGCACACCATGCGGCATACAGGTTACAACAATATCGATAGAGGCCAACGACAGATTCGCTGGAAACGCGCTGCCAACTCAGTCTTGGCTGCCAGCATTTAGGTCGCCGCCGGGGACCTGAGGGCCAGTTAATTACTTAGTTAGTTAGTTAGTTCCAGTTAGTTTAGTTTCTTAGAGTCTGTACGCCGTGTGGTTCCAACATTTCACCGGGACAGAGACAGGCAGCACATAGCAGCCTTATAGTGAACAAAGGGAATTCTACTTCAACAGCGTTGATACTAGGTGGACTATACAGAAGAGAGATTGTACCACAGCACATGGAAGCTTCAGTTAAGCAACTCTTTACTTATGAATAAAAAACCCAGTTGTTAATTGTTTGCAGTTTGTGTTACAGAACGAGAATACCCCCAACCAACCAGTATCCTCTCCTTGCTTGCCACGGCACAGCTCTACAGAGAAGACGAGACGACATAAAAGGCACTAACTAGGATTCAACAGATATAAGTGCAGATATTGTGATAATTGCTACCTTAATATTTACCCACTTCAAGATGTTATTTGTGTTTCTCTGTGTCCAGCAGTGTTCCCGCAAACGCATCACACTATGTACTTGGTTGTAATACCATCACGAAATACACTGTACCTATGTATAGGCTATACGTCTATATACTATACACACTTCAATATCTGACCTGCTACGAAGGAGGAAATACACATTATTGACTTGTGCCACGCGTTCATGGAGGTGCTAACCAATATAAAGAAGAAAACAACTCATAACACCGGGTGACCAAAAAGTGAGTATAAGTTTGAAATTTGAATAAATCACGGAATAATGTAGATAGAGAGGTATAAATTGACGCACATGCCTGGAATTAGATGGGTTTTTATTAGAACCGAAAAAAATACAAACGTTCAAAAAATGGCCGACAGATGGCGCTTCACCTGATCAGAATAGCATTAATTAGTATAACAAAGTAAGACAAAGCAAAGATGATGTTCTTTACAGGAAATGCTCAATATGTCCACCATCATTCCTCAACAATAGTTGTAGTCGAGGAATAATGTTGTAAACAGCACTCTAAAGCATGACCGGAGTTATGGTGAAGCATTGGCGCCGGAAGTTGTCTTTCAGCATCCCTAGAGATGTCGGTCGATCACGATACACTCGCGACTTCACGTAACACCAAAGCCAATAATCGCACGGGCTGAGGTCTAGGGACCTGGGAGGCCAAGCGTGACGAAAGTGGGGGCTGAGCACACGATCATCACCAAACGACGTGCGCATGAGATCTTTCACGCGTCTAGCAATCTAGGGTGGAGCGCCATCCTGCATAAACATCGTACGTTCCAGCAGGTGTTTCTCAGCCAGGCTGGGGATGATGCGGTTCTGTGACATACCAGCGTACCTCTCAGCCGTCCCCATGTCCGCCACCGATAGCTGAGTGGTCAGACATGTCACTCTCGCTTCGCGCGTCGGGCGACTAGGTTGTGCTCTTAGTTCCGCCTCTACCGTAGCGCAGCGTGTTTTCCTCCTGTCAGTTTAGTGCCGTGTTGGTCTCCGTGCGCGTCGCATCGCTGGTTGTCGGCTGGTGTTTGGTGTCCGTGCGGCCCTTCCTGTCGCGGCGTCGTCTCTCGCCGTGATGTCCACCATGGTTCCCACGAAAGTTCCGCGTACAGGTACAGTCAGTTTTACCTTTGACAAATCCACGCGTCACGTCCAGCCCGGTTCTTTGGAGATACATGACTGGTTAGTCGATACAGTAAAGGTCACTACTGATCAGGTGCATACCGCATATTTCGACAGCGAATTATATGTGTTTTTTGTTAAGTTTCTTGACCCGCTCCAGGTTGATAGGCTACTCTCTCGTCATGGTTCTCAGGTACCCTTTACGCACCGTGATGGTTCCACTAGTATGGTTCTCTTGGCAAATGCAGTAGTGATATATACGAATGTCCGGGTATTTAACCTTCCGCCCGAGGTTGACGACTGTTTTCTGAAGTCCGTTTTGCTTCCTTATGGGGACGTACGCCATATTCGAAAGGAACGCTGGTCTGCTCAGCACCGCTTACAGGTATATAGTGGTATTCGGTCGGTGGAAATGGTGGTCAAAAAACCTATTCCTTCTCACCTACAGGTATGTGGTTATAGGGTCCATATCACGTACAGTGGCCAGGAAGGAACATGTTATTATTGTAATGAAACTGGTCATTTCCGTACTAATTGTCCGCGGCGTGTGGTGGTATTAAAACCTACATACGAACAGCGTAAAAAATTGACTTTAGCTGATCTTCTCCCCCAAGGATCTCGGACTGAATCGCTCACTGTTACTGAGGGACGCAGTGATCCGTTGCCCGACAACGGCCGTGATTTTCCCCCGTTGTCCTTGAGTAGGGATGTTGCTGCCCTTAATTCCGATGTGCCCGCGCTGATTTCTCACAACAAGCGTCGGCGAACACAGGATGATGCGGCTGATGAATCTTCCTTATTGGCTCGCCCTTCCGATGGGCCTCCGGTAAAGGACTCTCTTTCTCAGTCGGAAATCGTGGATGAGGACGCCACAGGTGCTATCACGCCTTTGCAGAACCTCCCTGACACCTTATCTGACGTTGTTCCTGCTGCCGCGGCAGCCTCTTCGGAGACGCCCGTGACGGAACCTGCTTCTTGGTTGCCACGTGTTTTCCCCGGTTCTCTCTGACACTTCTCCTATTGACTCTGTTTCGCATCCCCCTTCTGGAATTTCTGTCGCCCCCTCTGGGTCACAGCCTCCTCCCATCAAACAACTGATTGATTCTCCAGAGCCAGTGGATCCCGTTGTTATTCACCAACTGTCCCACCGTGAACCCATGTCTGCGGACGAGTGGGATGTAGAGGCCTCTCTCCCTCAATCTGACACGGAATGTCTACATGATGCTCCCACGCAACCGAACGCTGCAGCGTCGGCACCGCGGAGCCGCAGTCGAATCCGTAAACAGCCACAGAGAGCCGCGTCACGGCCGAAGAAAAAGCAGTGGGAAGATGAGGGTTCTGTTTCGTAGTTTTTCTCTCTGTGGTTCAGCGCTTGTTTCTGGTATGATTACTTTTATGTTGCTCCGTCAGCTGACGGCTCTCTACCGATCTTTGTTCTTCTTTCTGGGTTGAAGTTCCATGCAAGCATATACATTTCTTACTCTGAATATTAACAGAATATGTTCTGAGCTTCGGCTCGCCGCTTTGCGACAGTTTATCTATCAGTCCGGGGCAGATGTTGTTTTTTTACAGGAAGTCCTATTCGACCAGTTTTCCATTCCTGGGTTCTCGACGTTTTTTAATGTCGCTTCCGAACTTTCTACGGGCACTGCCTTGTTTTATAGAGAAGGCATTCCGTTGATGAATTTCGAAGTACTCGACAGTGGAAGGGGGATCGTGTGCACGTTTTATGCTCTGTTTAATCCTTCTTTTTGCCCCTTCTGGTTCGGGTTGTACTACCGCACGTTCGAGTTTCTATAAAGAAGAAGTCATTTACCTGCTTCGTAAATCCCCGACAAAGATAATTTTAGGTGGGGACTTCAATTGTGTTCTACGGCCGGTAGATCAGTCTCCTAATTTTAATTTCAGTAAAGAACTCGACGACCTTGTGCGCTCCTTGCACCTGCGTGACGTGTGGGTTTCTCGCTATCCTACACTTGTGCGACATACCTACTTTACTCCCACGTCTAGCAGTCGCCTCGATCGCTTTTACCTTTCCGATTCCTTGTGTGGGCAACTTCTGGCTGTTGATGTGATACCAGCCTGTTTTACTGATCATTGCGCTGTAGCCGTTGCGTTTAATTACGAGCGACAACCGGTAAAATTGTTTCGTCCTCCTTGGATGCTCAATATCGCGTATTAGCAAGATACCTCCCTTGGTATCGTCCTGGAGGACATTTGGACTCGTTGTTCTCGTACTATGGACCGGTACCCGTCTATCGTGGCATGGTGGACACTGTATGCAAAACCACACATCCGTAGGGCTCTCATGCGTTTTGGGGCTGCGAAGGTGGCAGACGATCGACGAACGCAAGAATTTTACTATTCTGTCTTACGTCAACTGTACGATAGTGCTACGCATGCTCCCCTACGGGTTACTGATATACAGCGCATCAAAGCCAAATTGCTGCAGCTCAAACGCATTCAAATGGAGGGCCTGCGGACGAGGTCTCAACCACGTTCCCTTCTACAAGAGGAACTGACGTCACTCTACCATCTAGTCCGTTTACGGTCGCGCCGGAAACGTGGGTGCCTTGCCTCCCTCACAACCGCTGACGGCCGCGTGTTCACCTCTCACCGTGACATTTCTGACTTCGTTTACACCTATTTTACTGATCTGTACGATACTCATGTCCCGGCGGAAACCTCTCTTGACGACTTTACCTCCTTGCTGCCTCGCGTCGTCACTCCTCAATCAAACGACGCCTTTCTGCGTCCCTTTCAGAAGGATGACATATATGATGTTGTTGCAGGATCGCAGTCCCGCAAGTCGCCTGGATTAGATGGTATTCCTAAGGAGTTCTATGTTCAATTTTGACCGCTCATTGGTGACACCTTAACGTCAATGGTCAATGAAGTGATGCGGGGAGTCTCACTTCCTGCTCCTTTTCAGGAAGGCAGAATGGTCCTCCTCCCGAAATCCACAGGTCGACCTGCAATTGATTCCCTCCGTCCTATTACTCTCCTTAACTTTGATTATAAACTTGTCGCTCGAGCAAATAATATCCGTCTCTCTAAGCTGCTCGATACCATTATTGCCGCCCACCAAAGCTGTGTGCCTGGACGCACGATACTGACTTCCGTTCTCGAATGTCGCGATGTAATCTCGGTGGCGGCTGCCGCTAATATCCCAGGGGCTTTGCTTTTTCTTGATTTCCAAAAAGCGTTCGATCGCGTCAGCCATGATTTTTTATCGAGAGTGCTCACCGCTGTCGGCTTTAATAATGATGCTCGACAAGTCTTAACTAATCTTTTTACCGGTATCAGTGTCTCGGTGATTGTGAACGGTCACCCTACCCCCCGGATATCGATCAGACGGGGGTTACCCCAGGGAAGCCCCTTATCCATGTCACTTTTTGTTCTATCCTTAGAGACCTTACTTCCCCATCTCACCATGCAATTACGTGGCTGGAATATATTGGGGGAAATTTTTGCAGTCCGTGCATACGCCGATGACGTCATGGTTTTAGTACGACATGCCGAGGACATACCGCGGCTTAAGGATACCTTGGATTCACTTTGTGGTCTTGCTGGTGCTCGCATTAATGATCGCAAATGCACGTTCCTGCCGTTGAGAGGCTTTGATCATGTCGTCATTCCTTGGGCGACGGTTGTCGATCGCCATAAGACCTTGGGGATCATAGTGGATCGTAATCCGATCAAAATGGCGGCACTAAATTGGCGTGAGGTTACGAGTCGTGTTCACGGGGCGATCCTTGAACATGACCGCCGTTCCCTTAACCTCCTTCACAAGGCACGGGTTTTAGAGACCTATGTCTTCAGTAAAATATACTACGTGGCGCAGGTCTTCCCGATTCCCGCGATGATGGCCCGCAGGCTGAAACAGCTGTCTAGTCGATTTCTGTGGCGCCGCCATGTCTTCCGTGTCCGGTATGAAGTTGTGGCCAGGCCTCGGAAGCTTGGAAGATTGGGTCTTTCAGATATCAAAGTGAAGGCGTCCATCTTATTTGCCCGCCGCAATGTTTTAACCTGTACGCGGGCTCCGCATTCAGTCACCTCTCGTTTACTTTCCCGCCTCCGGCCGGCCAGTCTGACCCCTCCTGTTGATGTTGGACGGATTAATCCTAAATTGCGGCACATTCGTGAATACTTTGTACTTGTCGGTATTCTGGGTGCTGATATACTTTCTATGACGCATATTACTACCAACATGCTACAAATCCGTTAGGGTACAGCATGTTTCCCTTCTTCTGTTGAACTTGCTTTCCCGTCAACGTCATGGAAAACGGTCTGGTCTCATCTTAGTCTTCCCATTTTGCCGATGGAGATTGTTTCAACGTGGTATAAGGTCATTTACCGTCTGATACCTACTGGTGATCGTCTTTTTCGTATTGGCCTTCGTCCGAGTGATCAGTGTGAGGAATGTCATCAAACTGACACCTTACTTCACAGGCTAGTTGCTTGCGGACGGGATCATTGGCTCTGGGTCCGCCGTCAATTAGCTTTTCTTACTAGAGGGCCTGAAACCGCATTCCCAGACGACATCTTCTTACATCCGGACATCTCTTATTTTCCTCAGACGAAAACGAACACGATTGTCTGGCTCTTGGGTTACTATGTCCACTACGTCACTGAAGGCGGTAATGACCCAGATCCCCGCGTTTTTCACCATTATTTGTCAACTGCGCACTGGAAATGGCAGCGGTTACCACAATACCGAACGCTTTTTGCGAATATGCTTTTTCTTGTGTTTAACCGTCAAGGTGTTGGTTAAGTTCCCCTGTGATTCCTGTTTCTTCCCTGAGCTTGAGTCCCCTCCCTTGTTGTATTTTTTCGTAATTTTTTTTTCTCTTTTGCATGTATATACATACACCCAAAATTCATACGGGTGGGATAACGGGTTGGTCTTCCCCTCCAGAAGAAATGTTTTATTTGTGTTTCAACTAATTTGTTGATTTTATTTTTGCAGCTAATATTAAATGATGATTTGACTATGGTTGTCTGAATTCTCGTGAAATATACCAAGTCAATCTGATAATAAAAAAAAAGTGGTCAGCGTGACAGACTGTCAATCCTAAGGGCCCGTGTTCGATTCCCGTCTGGGTCGGAGATTTTCTCCGCTCAGGGACTGGGTGTTGTGTTGTCCTAATCATCATCATTTCATCCCCATCGACGCGCCTGTCGCCGAAGTGGCGTCAAATCGAAAGACTTGCACCCGGCGAACGGTCTACCGACGGGAGGCCCTAGCCACACGACATTTCCATTTTTTTTTACACTTCACGATAGCAGTTTTGCTGTCCAGCGCCATATGTCGGACATTTTGTTAATTTTGTTTGGTTCTAATAAAACCCCATGTCATTTCAAGCATGTGTGTCAATTATTACCTCTCTGCCTACATTATCCCGTGGTTTATTAAGTTTTCAGATTTATACTGACTTTTTGATCACCCAGTATAATTATTAGTCTGCAGATTAAGTAACTAGGGACCAACAGCAGACGTATTTTCACTTATACCCCTAACAGGGTTGTATGGACATGAAACCTCGGCATCAACAGGCGAATATCCGATTCCTTGAAAGAAGGTTTAGGGCGTCCTGTAGGCTATCTTTCGAAGCACTGGTGACAGCTTTCAGATTACGGTATGGTAACATTTCTGGTGATGTTCGAAACACGTCAGAGTTTGGCTAGCTACAATAGTAGCGCCAAAGCCACCGGCAGTGATCTCTGCTCCGGCATCGACTGAGGCAGCAGCTCCATCGCTATGGGTCTGATGGCGGACCGAGCGCCTCAGTTATTCCATTAAGCTGCGTTCATTAAAATTTGTTGCCTCCTAAACCGGGCCGCGTCGATGAAGGGATTGGGGGGAGGGGGGGCTGAGGGGCGATGCCCGCCCACGCCGGCGTTTTTACAGCGGCCTCCCTCTTCTCACCCCCCCCCCTCTCTCCCCGTAACCCATCTACTGAGTGGGGGCGGGAGCAGACCGGGATAATGGGCTGCCGCTTTGCGAGCCGTAGGCGGAGGGGCAGGGAGCAGCAGCCATCAAGCGGCGGGAGGCAGACTTTATAACAGTGGGGGACGTGTCACTTCCGCTGCTGTCCGGGATAAAGTTTGCATGAAAAGGTTACGTGATCACACTGAATTTCTCTTCGAGAGCTTCGCTGTATAAGTACGCTTTAGCTTCCAGGCTGTAGATAGACTTTATGATCAAAAGTATACTGACATCCCTAGGTAATGTGAAATTAACCGCTAGATATGACCATCAGAACTCGTTACCAGATAGGCTGTCTGATCAGAAGTGTCTTGGGATCCCTATGTAATGCAAAACTGGCAGCGAGAGGCGGGCCCGTGGATATATAGGGGACCGTGAAGTGTTGTAGTGCCAAGCGACAAGCAATGACAGAAGAGCTCATAGGCTTTCAACGTGGTCTGGTCGTTAGATGTCGCCTGAGTAGCAAATCTGCGTACGTCTTCTGTTGTTGGTGTACTATGAAGCCCAACTGAACCAAGACCGGGCAGAACTCGTGTACTGATGGACATGGACTGTCAAGTATTCTGGAGGATAACTAAAAAATAGACTGTTCTTTGGGAGTTAGAAAGAAGGGGGCTAATGATCGCGCACCTCCTCATGAACTGCACGTTTCTGTAGTCAATTCGAAGCAACACTTGGGGTGACGTAGACAGTGACGCTGCTGAGCCTGGAAAGAAGATATTGGAGTGACGAACCTCGCAACATCTTTCTGATGAGGAAGATGTTATCTGCCAACATTTGTGGTGGCACCAGTGAAATATCTAAGAGGTAGTGTTACGGTAGGGGGTGCTTCTGGTGCTTACGGAGTAGTCCCCTTATCGTCCTTAAGAAAGTGTTAAAGGCGGAATAATGCGAACAGGTTTTACGGCATTGAATGCTGCATACAGGAGAGGAGCTGTCCAGAGACGACGATCCCTTATATCTGGATAATAATGCACCCTGCCATAACGCAGTATCTGTTAGGCAACGATTTGTGGAGAATAACATTTCTGAAATGGACTGGTCTTCAAACATGAATACAACGAAACACTTTTGGGATGAGTTACGTAGAACGATCTCACCGTCAGACATCCCTACCCTCTCTCTTTTCGGCTGCCCAGGCATTCAGCCACCTCACTGAATGTGTCCCCAGCAGTGTCAATCCGTCATAGAGGCAACCAGGGGACCTACGAGCTCCATTTATGTTCACTCACATATCTCCAGAATCTTTTCGTAAAATTATGTGGATGAAATTCACTCGCACTATGTAATTTCTTCGTCTTGTTTTCTATGTTGTGTCGCGCCAACACTGAAATTCTCTGGAAAACACCCAAATCGTTCGAGGAGAAAGAAGAGGCAACAGGGAGCAACTTTTCTTGCAACAGTCGATAGTTCGCCGGTATTAGTCACGAGATCATACGTTACAGGAACTGTTGTTGTGTGTTATGCTGTCTCAAATGTTTGAAATCTGATACCAAACATATGCCAAAGCGCTGTGTGCCTTTTCAAGATAATTAAACGATTGCGGGTTCTTGGCGAGCGATAGAGGAGAAGACGAAATGGTCACTTTGAGAAAAGTGGATTATTATAGTCTTTCTTTCTTTCTCTCTTTCTCGAGGCCTTTCTTTCCACATCCACATCCCGTCCAAAGCGGGGTCGGGGTTGTTAGTACGGATTTGGCACTGTTAATGGCAGAGGGTGGTCGGATGCCCTTCCTGTCGTACCCCCAACCCCCTGGGACGGAGTTAGTGTCCCCCAGCTGTCTGCCTCTAATGTAAGCCATGGAATAGTGCGAACGTGTTCAAATGTCTGTGGGTCGTGTAACTGAGGTAGAAATTTGGAACCAGCCCAGTATTCATCAAGCGGGATGTGGAAAACCGCCTAAAAATTACATCCAGGCTTACCGGCACACTACTGGCCCTCGTCGTTAATCCGCCGAGCGGAGTCGATGCGGGGCCGGCGCGCCTACGCGAGTCCAGTAAGCACCGTATTAGCGCTCTCGGCTACCCTGGCGGCTAAAAGTGGATTATTATAGTATCGGGCATAAATATGAGGCTATACATGGAACTCTGGGTCCGTTTTTTATCGGAGATGTTGCTGACGACGAAAAATTATACGTTCAGTTGTCCGGATGAGTGATGTTCTAAGTTCTCTTTCGATGTATAACGAGACACCCCTGTTATATGTTTTATTTTACTTTTCTGCCCTACCGGCCATCTCCTGACAGAAAGTTTTAAAAGATACTATAAGTACCATGTCTCCGTAAATTTTAAATGTAGTGTGTGATCACTCATCGATACGTGAGTATGTTTCCTTTGCATACAGTGTGACATTTTCAGGTTCCATACCATGTCGTCCGAATAAATACAAGATGGCATACTTTTGTTTCATTGTAAACAGGTTCTTAAATTACCAGTCAGAGGAAAGGAAAAAGTAAACAGCTTTTTTAGTTAGCAAATTACTGTAAATAACTGTTACAGTGCCCACCGGAATGGACGAGCGGTTCTAGGCGCTACAGTCTGTAACCACGTGACCGCTACGGTCGCAGGTTAGAATCCTGCCTCGGGCATGGATGTGTGTGATGTCCTTAGTTAGGTTTAAGTAGTTCTAAGTTCTAGGGGACTGATGACCTCAGAAGTTAAGTCCCATACTGCTCAGAGCCATTTGAACCATTTTTTAACTGTCACAGTGCTGAAATAAACACTAAAATGGCTCAAAAAATTGAAACAAAGCACACTCGGAGATCCGATAGCATTATAAAATAAGTGTTTGGCTTAATGCCGTACGTTAAATTAGACAATTTGCTTTACTTACAGATGGTGATTAGTTTCTGACTCGCGTCTACTCTCCGACCATCATATTGCAACATAATTACAACAGATGTTACACTAACAATACCAGTGCAGCACGAGTGTGACAGTAGTTTATCTTCCAAAATGATGCAATGATGCATACTGTCTTCGTAAGTGACTGAATGCAGTTGATGTGAGAGTGAAATAACAGCAGCAATTAATCCAAATGGCAATGCAGATACTTGAGAATACAGTAGACGGATTACAATGAGCAGTGCGAAGTGAACTATTGCTGGAAATGACCATCAGCTACAAAGCGATAGCACTAGAAGCCGCTAGTGGCGGTGCGTGCATAGGTTGAAACGTTTATTGCTAACGAACAGTTCGATTATTACGATTTTATCATAAGAAATTGTGTAATAGTAATAAATGTACTGCAATTACCTATTGGTTGTAGCTAGTCCAAGCTCAATTAAACATTAACAGAGTACATAAGATGCCAGGGCAATATGTGGCATGATTTTCGAAGTAAATCCTCAAGGTACCCAATTAATTGCCACAAGGTTGAACAGATGTTCAAAATATGTAATACAACAAACTAGAATTATAGAATAACAAACTACGCGAAAAAATAGCGCCATTGGTGGCGTAGTTCAAATTAGCAGCAATTCAGGTTGCAATTCAAAGTGCTCACAGGCGAAAAAGTTCCCAATGTATAATAGAAATAAACAATGATAAATAATAAAATACACAAATGTCTTCATGTATTTACACAGGCTTTATGATATCACTAAAGCATCACGAACAGTACAATAACATTTGTAAGATTTATTCCATATTTACAGTCACCACATTTTTCGACACTACATAAATGAATCACAATAGCAAAAGGAATATTTGCTTACAGGTAATCAATGGAGGCCCTATTTGTGGTGCATGCAAAGATACAATTGTTTATTTTATAACGAAATCATTATTTTTATTACAAGGTTACCTTTAATAGAAAACGATGACAAATAGACTATGACCATTTTGTCCCACATCGACGCAACATGCATTAAAGTAAGGAGATTTATAAAAAATTGTAGAGCGACATACGACATTGTTCGTAGGTTACATGCCATAGACAGAGTACTTATTTCAGTCAAACAAGTAATTAAAATCAGAACTAAAGGTAATTATAAGAGAATTTAAGTACAGTACCTTCCTAGTGTTCATAAACAATTCCAAGGCGTCACAGCCCACGCAAATTGTCCATAATAATGCCTTCGCAAACACACCCATGATGTTAGATAATTTACATCTCGTTATGTAGTTCGAGAATTACTACATGTGTATAAGTACCGACGTTATCTGTAGAGTACCCGGACAGGTTTCGTATCAACATCTCAGACGGATTACGCAGCTAAAATTATGTGACGGAAACTTCCAACCCATATTACAAACAGCTGCTTATGGGATGGTTTGGTAGGAGTGGTGTAGCCAAACATCATGGGCAACCTACACGATCTGTGAACATGGCACGTCCAAGTGTACAAAAATTCTCGTAGTATGATACACGGTAACCGTAAAGCAAGATTTGTTTATGTAGTTATCATTTCTCATTCTACAGTTTCCTACTAGGGGATCATCCGAAACATCAATCAAATATTGAGTCAACCACAATTCCTGAGGAACCCCGGGGAAAAACTATTCCACCTAAAATCTAACTGTTTTTTCAATACTTTATCAGACTCTTTAAACTTACTTTTACATATTTCTAGCTTCCCTGCAAGCCCTTACCGGCGACAAGAAGTACTTTCATCGTCCCGTGTACATCATGCGTTGTATGCTCACCGTTACGTGAGAGCTGCTCGAAAGCCGTACTGATTGTCGTACCTCTGGGTTCTTTGAATACAGTAAATAATAATCTGCCTGTCTGGCCTACACAAAATTTGTCACAAGACTTACATTTGAGTCTATATACCCCACATAGCCTTGCCACGGTGGTAACACTGGTTCCCGTCAAGTCAGCAAAGTTAAGAGCTGTCAGGCTTGGCTAGCACTTGGATGTGTCACCTTCCGGGTCTGCTGGGCGCTGCGTGGGGTGCACTCATCTCTTTTGGGGCCAAATGGGGAGCTACGTGACTGAGAAGTAGTGGCACTGGGCGCTAAAACTGACAACGGCTGGGAGAGCGGTATGGTGACTGTATGCCCCTCCATACGCCCTTCCGGTGATATCCTATGGGCTAAGGATGACAGAGGCTGGTCGGCCCCACTGGGTCTTCAAGCTCTGTTCGGACTGTGTTTGTACCGTACATGTATCAGGGTTCTTAGTGTCAGACCTTTTTTATCTCCTTACCCACTCTGTGCTTCTATGACTTTAAGATGACACCATCCCATCTGAACTGCGGTTTTAAATCTTTTTGGAAAGGCCACTGGCACTGAAACATCATCCAGATGGGATAAATACATGGAGTAATACGTGATGTACAATTTGGGGGGAAACCAGAGTGCAGGAATATGAGTCGAAGAACATAGCGGTATTTGACAAACGAGAAAGACGGTTCTAGAAACTCCCCAGTGTTGTTCTGCAAACTGAGTGGGCAGTGCATGAATTGGACAAGGAATTAATCTTCATGGAGAAGAAATAACAACTCTTGAGTTAACCGATGACATTGTAATGGTCTTAGGGACGGCAGACGCCTTGGAAGAACATTTGAACGGAACCGATAATGATTTCAAAAGAGATTACTAGATGAATATCAACAAATGTAAATTAACGGTAATGCAATGTAATGAATTAAACCACACTATGCTAAATTAGTTAGATTAAGCAATAAGACTGTAGAATTATGGTAGTAAATTAAATTTTCTGTTTTGGCTCAAACTGACTTATGACGATCAAAGTAGAGAGGACAGAAAATGCAGATTGTTAACAGCATGAAGTGTGTATCTGTAACAGAGAAATTTATAAATATCGAGTATAAATTTAAGGTTCTGGAAATCCTGTATGGCATGGACAATAGTCATACGCGGAAGGAAACTTAGACGGTAAACAGTTCAGTCAAGAAGAGAATAGGAGCTTTTGAAATATTGTGCTGCAAAAGAGTGCCGAAGATTAGATGGGTAGAAGGAATAACTGCTAAAAACATATTGAATCTAATATGGGAGAAAAGATATTTGCAACACAACTTAACTAATATACATATCAACGGATACGACACATTCTGAGACATTAAGGAATCGTCAGTTAGGTAACGAAAGGGAAAATGGAGATTGAAGATTTGGAGAGAGACCACTACTTGAATACAGTAAGCAGATTCAGGCTGGTGGAGCTTCCAGTGTAGCTCTCAGTAGTTACGTAAAGGCAAAGAGGATTCAGGCGAATAGACTAGAGTTCAGTGTGAGAGGTATCCGCGGAGAACGTAGCGTATTCCTGAGACAAGATCGCAATCCGGTAAACTATGTGAGGAACCTTTGGCTCCTTGTGGGATCATGTGAAATGAAAATGCGAGATTAGAACGAGTAACTAACTGGCTATCTATATTAAACAGGAGTGGCCCAGCATGAAATATGGTTACCACAATTCACATGGAAATATTGATAAAGGCTTCCTTCAAGCAAATAAATGAAACTGAAGGTCACTGTAACTATCCGATTCGGTGCTAGACAGATTCATGTGATTCTAATGAATCAATGAAGAATGAAAATAATTATAAAGCCACACAAGGATGCAAAGCTATATACGAAAGTCTCTGACGCGGGTGTTTGGGCTTCAGATAAAATGTCCACGAAACTGAGTGCACTTAGCTGGCTATGAATCAGTTCAGAAGAGCCAAGTTTTGACTTGAAACAACTATCTTAACAGTCCTCACGTCACCAAGTCCACAAATGCGTCTCACCACTCTTCTGATACCAAGGTGCAGAGGATAGCTGTAGCAGTGGCTGAGAATTCTGAATTCAGCCCTGGTATTTGTGATCAGCTCTAAAGTGAAGACATCTCCCTCTGCATATCAAAGCGAGGATTAATGTAATTCGAAGAGACAGATTTAGGAAAGATGCAGTTTCTGAGCCGAGGATCGTCAAAGAGTGTTTTATATTACTTACCTTTCATGTGTTATACAACTATCATGTATTATATACGTTTTTGTTTTATATTTCAGAGTAACTGCCGTTATTCATTGTAACCATTATGAATTCTGATTTCAAGGAACAAAAGGGATCGAGGTAATTACAAAAATGTAGGGGTTGTATCATTAATGAAGGCAGTATGGAAATACATACATTGCAGGCACAGTAGCTAGTTTGATCGTGGTTCGCAGATAAGCATATAAATTATGCAAAACCAAGGTAGTGGAGGTGGTTTCACTGGGTATCGACATAAACCTCACGGATAGATAGATTTGCATGACTACTAACTTGTGTGCATCTGTATACCAAGTATGTCAACCATTTCAGGCCCAAAGATGAAGTGTATCTTCTCCTCTCCTTCACAAAATGTAACCGGTTCTGTCAGCGTCAGCATCTTGGTACAGTCGCAGTATACCTTCTGAGTACTGACCTATTAAAAGTTTATAGCAACTGCAAAAGTTTGACTACTCTTAACGAAACTGCAGTGGGTAAGCATTCCTATTCAGTTCTTTCAGAGAGGAGTAGAAGACAGAAATTCTCCCTCAATATATGTGTTTTCTTTCATTTTTCCCATCTGAAATGGCTAAACGTACAGACCCATGAGTTCTCATTCCCACTACCAAAGCAACTGTACGAACCACTCGTGGGCTTCCTTACAAAATTTTATCATCTACAACTGTGATCTGCCTCGGCTCCTAACACTCATCTGCCATACTAAGTGTGTCGTTTTTCTCCTGTTGTGGCAGATTTTATCTTTTCTATATGGCATACTTTAAGCATGCTTACAACGTGCTGATCACTCTATCGTGGCCTGCCGTCCCCTCGGCAACCGTGCAGAATTTCTGCATCTGTCGAAAACACAACTACCTGTACCTGACCTTTACCTGCTGACTTGCGTTCAGCAAAAATATCTTTGCTGTCTGTCTGTCATGCTCCTCTTTGGTGCTCTTGTTCAAATTCACAGCCGGCTGGCAGTTTCAAGTTGCAGAAAAACAAAACTAGAATCTGTCACTGGACATAGTTAACCTACTTATATATGCTATCACTGGTATTAGATTTGACTGCATGCAGACTTTCATTCAGCTTTAAAAATTTTAAATGGATTGGATATCATCGTCAGAATAATGATTTATTAATACGTTTATGGACCAGTTTTAGCTGTCTTCTAACTAGTGCTGCATCAAACTAATATTCCAACTGAAGACCACAACAACGGCAACATGCTAAGTATCTGTATTGTCATTTACTTTGCTGAACTTCGGTTAAGAATATGGATGAAATGGGTGAAGTGTATAAATAGGAAAAAAATATCCGATATTTAGGTGGGATCAATATGATCAAAACTTTCTACATCAGTCACATAGAATGAAGAGAATTTTATGGAATTTCTTAGAATATTTAAAAATTAAGAAAACTCTCTGGAGCAATCTTGTAGCAAATAACGCAAAATAAATATTTTAATCGTGTCTTTAAGTTATAAGAAATCATTTATCCAACTATGCAAATATTTCTGATTATATAGGACGAGAAAAAGGTAACATCAAATATCGAGAACTTCTAGAGGACAACTTGGGGACAAAACAGAAAACAAAGAGCGCCACATCAGCCACAGGTCAAGCTTTCGGCAGCAAACACGACCATGTTTGTATGTATATATGTACGTATCCACGTATGCATGCCGACCCTAAAAATGCCGATCCTAAAAATGAAGCCTCACAAAGAAACTACTAGAATTGTCAGTTACTGATCGCCACTGACTGCCACCGTCTACAGTGGAGAAGTTGGAAACAGTTGATACATCAGCAGACGATGACCCTTGTAACTTTATGCACCGAGTGGAATGACGCAGTGGTTCGCACTCTGGGTTCGCATTCTGGAGGTCGAAGGTTAAAATCCCGTCTGGCCACCCAGATTATCGTTTTCTCTGGTTTCCCTAAAACGCGTAAGAAAAATGACGGGATGAATGGGCACGGCCAATATATTTCCCCATGCCTCCCTAAAGCGAGCTTGTGTTCCGCCTGTAATGACGACCTTGATGACGGGACATTACACTCTAATCGTCCTTTCTCCCTTTGACGCTCTTTACTATCTTTGAATGGCATTCCTAGATATGGAGGTAGCGACGGCAAGTGGTGTGTATTGGTAAATCGACTGACATAAGTGACTGTGACAAAGGGGTGATTGCTGCGTACCGCTGCCTGGGAACGACCACCTCGGAAATGGAGTAGTTGGTTGGTTGGCCGGTTGTGCGCATGTTTCTTCCGTGGGAACGTCTGCATAAATGGACATGCTTGAAGGACAGTCAACCTAGGACAGGATTTTCACTTTCACATCTTATTGTACAGTGTGGAAATCGGAGGCTTTCTCGCTCAGTAAAACAGGAGTATAAGGGCAGTGAGCCGGCCGAGGTGGCCGTGTGGTTCAAGGCGCTTCAGTCTGGAACCGCGTGACCGCTACGGTCGCAGGTTCGAATCCTGCCTCGGGCATGGATAAGTGTGATGTCCTTAGGTTAGTTAGGTTTAAGTAGTTCTAAGTTCTAGGGGACTGATGACCACAGTTGTTAAGTCCCATAGTGCTCAGAGCTATTTTTTTATAACGACAGTGAAGACGGAAATGTTTCAGAGCGCATCGTTGATGGTACGTTGTTGAGCTTGGGGATCTGCAGCCAATGACTTACGTGTTCTCTTGTTAACCCCACAACGTTTTCAACTACGTTTGGAGTGCGCATGAGGTCGTCGACATTTGACCTTCCATCGTTTGTAACGAGAATCTATTATTGTTGCACCAAGACGATGTTTGTGTCCAGATATGCCGATTCTAAATGAGTGGATGCTCGAAACATATACCGCCCCAAGGACGCAGATCGGTGGGAACAGTGTTATGCTACTCTTGAGATTCATCTGGAATTCCACGGGAGCTATGGTTGTAACTGAAGGCATCATGACATCTATCTGTATTATTTAAAACCACCAGCTTCTCTTAAAGCCTGTAGAGTTCTCTGATGATGATATCATCTTCCAGCAGGAAGTTGTCCGCGCCGCAATGCCAAAATCGTATTGACAGTGGTTTCAAGACCGTGACTGTGAACTTACGTTGGTGTCTTCGCCACCAAATTTGCTTGATCTGGGCGAAATGGAACACACCTGGGACGCTATTGGGAGTCGGTCTCACGCTCACAAATTACCGGCCCGTAATTTAATTGAAATTCGTGAACTGCGCGTTTACAACTGACGTCACATATCTCCGGAAACCTATCAAGCACTGGTCTAATCCATCCCTTCCGAATCGGGGCTATATTACGTTCCAATGGTAGATCAAACGACATTTAGGTAGACTAATGATTTCGTTCATCATTATGAGCGAGCGCACGTGCCTGTGTGTGTGTGTGTGTGTGTGTGTGTGTGTGTGTGTGTGTGTGTGTGTGTGTGTGTGTGTGTGTTTCAAGGTGTTTACTTTAACATGAGACACCTAATGTCTCGAAAACAATAATCGAACGAAAAAATTTTCTTACTGAAAAGTTTTTAAAAAAAGTTTCCATCAAACAGCTGTAACTCTTGCGCTGGCCGCAAAGTGGCTAGCAGTGCAATACAAACGACAACAATTATTGTTGCAGTTCTAAGGCATCGACAGCACACTGAGCAACGTTAAGCCGAGACATGGCGTCAAGAAGGCTCTGATGCGAGCGCCAGTGGGAGGAATTTGCAACGCCACAATTCCAGGAAGACAGAGTTCAGCCCCCACTGTCAACTTTGATTTAACCGGTCACCCATCGCTGGTCAGCGCAGTTCGGTCGCAGTCTTCGGGAGCATTAGTACTGAGTGACAGGAAGCCGATATTAGCCTGAGTTCTGAGAGTAGTAACAGTCGCTAAAGTACTTGCAAGTACGAGACACAAAAAGCCACTTCATAAATAAGTTATGTCTATTTTATTTTTAGAAATAAAGTGTTCAGTTAATTTTCAATTTTTGGATTCCTGGCACTGGCCATCGAATGTTCTGTCCTTCCTTGCTTGTGTTGTTGCTGACTCTCACAGTAGCCGACACAACAATTATAATAAAGTAAACTGTCAATTAAGTGATGGTGACAAGTGCACCTGCCATAGATACTCTTCGAAATCGAGTATCCCAATGGTGGGAGGCAAGGGGACTCACAGAAACCAAGCATTCTATGGTGAGAGACAAAAGAACTCACCTAAGTCAAGGGTCCCGGTGGAAACAGAGAGCTGTTACATCCATGTCTTCGTTCCTGGATCACAATAAACATATTTTCTGACGAAACATTGAAACGGATAACTGTACTGTACTGTATAATCAAATCTGCAACTCTCAAGTAATATTTGAACATCAGTATCACGGTTACTGCTCGAAGGTTTACTTTCACATCATAAATTATATGTACAGGATGGGCGTATGGGCAGGTGGTGGGCGTTATGAAATGGCACACAGCACACCGTCTTCAGGCCACAAGTGGCCGATTGGGACCATCCGACCGCCGTGTCATCCTCAGTTGAGGATGCGGATAGGAGGGGGCGTGGGGTCAGCACACCGCTCTCCCGGTTGTTATGATGGTATTATTGACTGAAGCCGCTACTATTCGGTCGAGTAGCTCCTCAATTGGCATCACGAGGCTGAGTGCACCCCGAAAAATGGCAACAGCACATGGCGGCCCCGATGGTCACCCATCTAAGTGCCTGCCACGCATTGACATCGCTTAACTTCGGTGATCGGACGGGAACCGGTGTATCCACTGCGGCATTATGAAATGAGCAGGACAAAATTTAGATAAAGGACATTTATTAGCGAAAGCATGTTGAAAGGGGTTACATAGGGCTAGGGAGGTGAGGGTGAGCCAGAGCATAGAGTTTGGCGAGACATAGTTCTCGAAGCTAACGAAAGTTGTTGTCTGCCGAAACTAAATCCACAGTGCCGCAGCACCGAGAGAAGCGGGAGATGTTCAGTGCTACAGGGCGCCCATCAGACTCGCGGGTGAGCAAGAATACAAGAGAGTGGGCCCGGCGACGGGCGGCTGGGTATATTCGACGCACCTGACCTGATTGGTCAGGAGCGAGCAAACAGTGCGGGTGGCATGGAATTTTAACGAGCGTTTCCTACTAAGCGAGGGGGCGGCATTACCTCGTAAGCACATGACAGAGGCGAGTGGCCAAGGTGCCCTTCCTCGGTGCTGGCTTCCTGTTACTAGACCGTGGGACGAAAGAATTTACTGGCAGCTAACACTGCCGGCCGTGGCTTGGCCGTAATGGAAAAATGAAGTTACCGTTTGAAAGGTCATATAATAAAGTAAAATCTCCTACCGTCTGGCTCATCATATGCAGACATGTAGAATGATACGCTTCAAGTCTTAATTCCAAAAATACGTATATTTAATATTTATCAATTACACCGCCATCTATGACGAATGGAAAGCAATAATGGCTCTGAGCACTACGCGGCTTAACGTCTGTGGTTATCAGTCGCCTAGAACTTGGAACTAATTAAACCTAACTAACCTAAGGACATCACACACATCCATGCCCGCGGCAGGTTTGGAACCTGCGACCGTAGCGGCCGCTCGGTTCCAGACTGTAGCGCCCAGAACCGCACGGCTACTCCGGCGGTGGAAAGCAATAGTTAAACATGAGTAGAAACATCGGTTTGGCGTTGGATCCGAATAAACAATAAAACTGGGGAGGGGGTTCCGTTTTTAACATAGAAAGTTGACTTCGCCCACGTAGGAGAGGTGGTTGGGAGGTGGCCAACCGTAGGATAGACACATATCCCCCCTTAACTAATATTATGTTCCCATTTAAAAATACAAAGTTATGAAGTGGCCAGTTGTAGCACAGACTAATATTAACCTTCCACCTAGAACAGTTTCTGCCCGCGATGCGCCGTTTTCAAAATATTTAGCTGTCTCAAATTTAAGTAAACCTCGTACGAATCCGACTCTTCCGGCACTGACGTACAGCACGTACGCAATTCGGAGAAAATGAGAGCAAAAAAAGTCATAACTGATGAGGATTTCTATGTGAAATGTTCGCAACAGTGTGTGTGTGTGTGTGTGTGTGTGTGTGTGGGTGGGTGGGTGTGTTTGTGTTTGTGTGGGAGGGGGTAATAGGGAATGGGGACAGGGACACGGAGAACGAGAGAAGGGTGTACAGAGAGAACGAAGCGGCAGCAGAAGCGTTCACGTCACCACTTGTGGCGAACGCGCCGACGAGAGATATCGACCTGCAGGAGGCGCGTCCCGTTGCCAGAGTGGAGTGGCAGGTATCGGCTTGCACGTGGCTAACGGCCTTATTAGCTGGCAGCCGGCTCTGTCAGCGAAGCCGAGACTGCTCGGTAGTCAGAGCGCAGTGTTCAGGCTACAGATAAACGAAAACGAGAACTTCTGGAACTAAACGAAATCGAATACACCATCCGAGAACCAAGACTTCCATCAGGTACTGCACAGCGCCTGTTTTGCCCCTGTGTGAACCAGCTTGATTATCTGTATCTGTTTTGTACTTACAAGAACTATATTATCTGCCGAGACGTTATAGTGCTGCAATCGAGGTTGCAATATTACTGCATGGTAGTTATAAGAGTTGAGGGGCATGAAAGGGAAGCAGTGGTTGGGAAGGGAGTGAGACAGGGTTGTAGCCTCTCCCCGATGTTATTCAATCTGTATATTGAGCAAGTAGTGAAGGAAATAAAAGTAAATTCGGAGTAGGTATTAAAATCCATGGAGAAGAAATAAAAACTTTGAGGCTTGCCGATGACATTGTAATTCTGTCAGAGACAGCAAAGGAGTTGGGAGAGCCGTCGAATGGAATGGATAGTGTCTTGATAGGAGGATATAAGATGAACATCAACAAGAGCAAAACGAGGGTAATGGAATGTAGTCGAATTAAGTGTGGTGATGCTGAGGGTATTAGATTAGTAAAGGAGTTTTGCTATTTGGGGAACAAAATAACTGATGATGGTCGAAGTAGAGAGGATATAAAATGTAGACTGGCAATGGCAAGGAAAGCGTTTCTGAGAAGAGAAATTTGTTAACATCGAGTATAGGTTTAAGTGTCAGGAAGTCGTTTCTGAAAGTGTTTGTATGGAGTTTAGCCATGTATGGAAGTGAAACATGGACGATAAATAGTTTAGACAAGAAGACAGTAGAAGCTTTAGAAATGTGGTGCTACAGAAGAACGCTGAAGTTTAGATGGGTAGATCACATAACTAATGAGGAGGTGTTCAATAGGATTGGAGAGAAGAGCAGGTTGTGGCACAACTTGACTAGAAGAAGGGACTGGTTGGTAGGACATGTTCTGAGGCATCAAGGGATCACCAATTTAGTATTGGAGGGCAGCGCAGAGGCTAAAAATCGTAGAGGGAGACCAGAGATGAATACACCAAGCATATTCAGAAGGATGTAGATTGCAGTAGGTACTGGGAGATGAAGAAGCTTGCACAGGATAGAGTAGCATGGAGAGCTGCATCAAACCACTCTCAGGACTGAAGACCACAACAACAACAACGAGCGAAAGATAATTTGTCTGTGTCAATGCTGCTGTAAAATATCAGTTATAGTTACTGTGAATGACAACATATTTTCGCATTAAAGATGAAGTTCTTCACCACCAAAACTATTGAGTACACTGCCACTAAATTGCTCCTGATTTTCTGTGGTCACTCTCACTTACCAAAGTGAAGGTAATACCTGAGATACTCCTAGGAATGTTGAAGTAATAAACGAGAAATTTCTATGGAAACTGAGTTCAGTTAACAAAGATTATATTCACGTATGTTTGATTTGTATAGGAAGATGAATGCATTCTCAGATCATAATTCTATGAAAAATACCGTACATTTCCGTTACTTGTATAAAATTTCGTTTCTAAATTTTTATATAAAGTTCTATTCGAATAAAATTTGAAAAAAATTCACAGAACATGCCATCTCACCGTCTAGTGTCACTGAAAATTGCTCCAATCTTTCCAGAGATGCCTTATTTTTGTATCTGCTAATCACTGAGGAATTATACATCAGATGTTATGCCTTATTTCCACCTCGCGTTTTTACATACACACGACATCGACGTTGGTTGATGCCGTCGTTCTAAACCATACAAAGATTACACCCAGCAACGGTACACAGACTCACGTAGAGCTGGCAGACGCGATCCCTACCCCTGCAATTGCACCCCGCGACCACAGCCGCCGGCGTTTTGCCTCGCCTGGGCAGATCGCCATGACGTTCCCAGAGGGCATTCACTCGTTTTTTCGGTGCACACGTGGGTGGTGCGGCCTTTCGTACTATTATTACTTTAACGACTTCATAAGTTCCATCACAGCCTGTTTTCAAAATACTTACCCTTTTGCATTTTCATAGACATTACTGAAAGCTAGTAGAATATTTCGTGGAGTAACTCTATACATTGCTGACGAGAATATCCTAACAGCCGACAAAGAACTTCAAACGACACTGCGTGAACAGTCGTGATTTGGTGGTGGATTAAGGCAAAACTCAACCTTCATGTCCAGGATCGGTGAGCCAGGAACCTCTTAGCAATCGGAACAGCACCACAAACTCCTACAACTCATATAGGCCGCCATCGGTCCCGTCCAAACCACGCACCGCGGAGATTTCCTCGCTGCTTCACACCAACCGACCAACTCCCCGCACACAGCCCCGCCAGAAACTATAAGCGCCAGGCCGAAGATATTCCAAGGTGCGATTATCGATACACCTGCTGCACCCGTAGAAGGAGAGGATAACAGCATCATCGCGATAACCGCGGGAGACTAAACACAGAATAGCAACCAAGGTATAATCCAATGCATAGCATGAGCCAGCCACGGCTCAGTTTCAGTACACTCATGAACAGACGAATACCACTGAGTTTGCCACAGAAGAATGCAACTACTGGTAGAAGTCGAGCTGGAGTCTCAATTACAAAAACCGGAAGGAACACGCTAAACCATAGTGCTACACCACAGAAGAGCGGTGACACATTCTTATTAAGATAGGTATCAAATTATGAGTTTGTGCACTACGACCACACAATATGTGTTGCAAACAAGGGAAATCAAATACTAGTCTTGTAACTTTGAAATATTTTTTATTATTATTATTGTCACTGATATTAATGAATATCGATTTCACTCACAGAGATGATCACTGAGTCCAGTGAAGATCATCACTCGATGACTGAAATCGATGTGCAATAACAAAAATAAGATTCCAGTTTTTTGCAACCAATCCTCGAGTTACCCTTGTTTGCAAAACATTTTTAGTATCCTTGTGTGCGGGAATGTAACCCGACTACAGTGATGATAAATAAATGACGCTCGACTATGGCCAAGTTTATGAGCATGTTTCATTGCTTGTGAACTCTTACGTATATGAAGGAAAGTAAAATCGTATTGCATTGTTGAAAAGGGAGACCCGAAAGGTAGGCGCAGCCGCATGTTTGGAAAGGTTTTCCTGACCTTAACGCCATAGCACCATTCCTTCGCGACCTGTGAGGAGAGTCCATCGGGTATGTGCTGATGACTCATATGTGTGTGTAGTGCGCAGCCATGTTTGTGTTGGATGAAGTGAGAGGATGAAACCCGTTGCCGGCTGATATCTTGCTCCTCTTGAATAGCAATAAGGGGTCCACCGAGCTTCATATCCCCATCCGACGGACGTATCAGCGTCAACAGTTGTCCAGTGCCCTCCTTTCATGTAACGCTGCGGAGAGGTTTGGAGCTTAATCCAGGTCATTGGCTCAAAGTCTGCTGGTCTGGAACGTTACGTCACCAGCCCTCCTACCCCTTGCAGCAAAGGCGAAGGGAAAGCAGTCAACAGCACGCGGTGGTGTACCCAGATGGTTATCCACTCGGGTTCTTACCACGCCGAAAATTGGTTAACTTCTGTTGTCTGACGGATAACTATGTATCAAAGGTGTCACGGCCCCGGATATCTCCTACATATAACGAGTTGCGACATACTACCAACGAAGTTTCACACCAATCCAGGAAGGTATTTTTATATTTGCGAACCACAACATTTCACACCAAGTAATTAAATTCGGTGAATGACAACTTGTTGTAACCGCAGAAAAGCCAAGTCTAAATGCAGTTGTTCTCAGACGATACACCAGAAATAATACGGGGAGATAGAGTTAACAGGGGACGGCAGGCGTGTCAGAGGGGTCACAAAAGATAACGACGCAGCCAGATAGCCGAGGCGGCGGTCCAAGCGGCCAGGCAGCTGCGCGTGATAAGCAAGGAAGCAGACTCAGCTATTAAGATAAACAGGGCGCTCTGGGCAGGTCCCTTAATAAACAATAACTTGCAGTATCAACACTCTTGGCTAGAGGGAGAAGTCTGGGAGCGGAGAGAGAAAGAAAGAGGGCCCTAGGTGGGGACCGCACTACGTCATGAGGAGCCAATGAAGGGCTCAGGACGCAGTGCGTGACCATATAGGGAGAGGCCCCTCTACCCCTCCACCCAGCTTCTGAAGAAAAGTACTGATGTTAATACTAAAACAATCCCTAATAAGGAAAAGTTGCACTCGACGCTACGTCATGCCAAGCGCTGGCGGGGTCGAAGGGGAAGAGCTAACAAAACTCGGAGGCACGCCGCTCCGGGGATCTCTCTCTCGGGTTTAGGCAGCGACGGTAGTCAGCGTGAGTAGCAGCCGACTTGGGCTGAGGGCGGGCTGCAGGCAGACAGTTGGAGATAGTCGCCGATGAGCGTTTAGGCAGCGACCGCGGGACTCTGACGTAGGGTGCTAGTGTGGGCAGCAAAGTGCTGGAAAGTTCTATCAGGCAGCCAGAACGGTGGAAGTCAGTCACCGTCTCTGTAATGGGCTTGGCTATTCTGTAGGTACAATCACTACGCAGTTAGGGTGATCTGTATTCTTTATGAATAAATTAGAACTTTTATAACGTCCATACGAGTTTACTTCTACCAACATCCTAGCCTTGTACCTTCACACCAGGGAATTTAACATCTTAGCCAGATCAAAAGTCTCCCTCTCAATTAGGTCAACCGGCTAATTCCCGTTTACGAACCGTGTCGCTCAATCCCTCGCAAAACCCACGCTTGGGACGCGACATAAATAAAAGTTTTGGAGTCAGGTGTGGGGTACCACAAAGGCATATAGGCAAAAAGGAGATAGGAGCCAGTAGATTTTGCTACAGCGACTGTGGCAATTAGCAGGAAGTTGTGGTGACTCGCAACTTTCAGCATTAGTAGCCCCACTACGACAGAGTCCAGAGAAGTAGTCCTCGCGGGTGCAGGCAACGCAGGATAGCGGCAGCACGACGCGGAGCGACGAGGCACAGAGGTGCCTAAGCAGCCAGCGTTCGAGACCGGGGGTCCGGGCCGAGCAGCGGCAGCAGCCGTAGCAGCGGCAGCCGAGGCGAGCGACGGGGTCGGCACAGCCCAGCAGAGCGGCGGCCGACGCATCGCGGCAGCGCGGAACAGCGCGGGCATAGAGAGCACAGAGACAGCGCGGAGCAGCGCGGCACAACGCGGGACAACGCGGATCAGCGGAACAGACGGCGCACCACAAGAGAAGCGGTACATATAAAATTATATTAAGAATTTTGTATCCTGTATTGTAAAGTGCTAACATAGTTAAGTTGGTAAGATGGCCCAAACTAACGAAGTTCCGTCATCCTCCAATACCGGTAAGATATCAGTGAAAGAAGCCTTGTGTATAGTTCCAAAAGTGTTCGAAGGAAATAAGAGAGATCTTAGGGAGTTTATTGAAAATGTAGACGCTGCATTTGAACTTGTGAAACCGGAGGAACACGAAACGTTACTGAAGTTCGTTAAAGCCAAAATAACCGGAGAGGCCAGATCGAGGCTGCAAGTAAGGGAACGCACGGGGACATGGCAGGAAGTAAAACATGTTCTAGAGGAAAATTATGCGAGTAAGCGTACTATTGACTACTGCGCGTGCAAGATATTTCAATCGAGACAGGGACAAGGAGAGCCAATTGCGACATGGGCAAGCCGAATAGATGAAATGCAAAGGGATTTCAGGGAAGCAGTAAGCAGAGTTACAGCTAGGGAGAACTTAAAGGGCGCAATAGAACTGGTTGATTCACTAGGAAGAGCATGCTTTATACAAGGGTTAAGCAATGATAGAATACAGACGATAGTAAGAAGTAGAGGCGATGAAATCACTCTAGCAGCGGCCGTGGAACTAGCATTGCAAGAAGAAAGTGCAATACTGTCAATGAAAGAGCGGGGACCAGCCCCAAGAGTAACTTTCAACCGGGGAAAGGAAACGGTGAAGAATACCAGAGATATTAGAGATTTGAAATGTTTCAATTGTGGATTGAGAGGGCACATGGCAAGCAAGTGTAGAAAGAATAGGCCAGAGGGAAGAGTACGGATAATGACGGGCAAAGAGTTTACGAATTTTTGTTACGGGTGCGACAAGCCAGGACATACAGACGCGGAATGCCGGGTAAGATTAAGAAAAATTCAGCCGATAGATACAAGAGACTTTAGAGGAAATCATAGGGAAGCTGATGGAGGGTTACGAGAGTGGAGGTGCCCACAATGTAATCTACCAGGGAACTGTGGAGTTCCGTGTTGCGATAGGTAAACCCTCAGTTAGGGTAATCGACTGTGCAACAGAAAATGACGTTTTGGTTTTATACTGCATAGAATTAAAAAGATATTTGAAGTTGCTAATAGACACTGGAGCACAGTTGTGTCTGCTCAAGAGAACGAGTATTCCGATAAATAGTACACTTGCAATTAATGAAGCGGAAAGGCTTCGGCTAAAAGGTGTAACCAGTGAGGCCGTCAGCACAATAGGTACGGTACAGGTACACTTAAGTGTGGACGGTTCTGAGCAAGTAGGGCAAAAATTTCACGTGTACGGGAGAGGATTAGATATTCCGTACGACGGACTGATAGGCAGGAATTTCTTGACAGAGCATAGAGTTAAGTTAGACTATGCAGGTAAAATAGTGAGACTAAAAGGGCGAGATATACCCTTAGTAGTAGAGGAAGAGCCAAAGGGACATGAGAACGAACAAGATTCAGAAGTAGGCGGGGAAATAGGGCCCCGAGAGGAAAAAATAATGTTATTAAAGGTGGAAGGAAATGTAAAAAGGGGAATCGAAATGGAAATGATTATTCCTAGGCAGGAGATTGCACAAGGGGTACATGTACCTGAAGCGTTAGTTAAAGTGCGAAATGGGAAATGCATAGTAAGTGCATTAAACTTGTCAGAAGACAGAGTGCAGTTAGGAAACGTCAGGTTAATGACGAAAGAATTAGAAAAAGTAGGGAAAATACGCGAAGTAAAATGTTGTACTAATGTCATAGGAAAGACAGAAAGTCGTACTAGTGTGTTGCGAAGGCAATTAAGAATGGATCATTTGAACGCTGAAGAGAAAAGCGCTCTAGCAGAGGTTTGCGCGGAATACGGAGATGTATTTCATCTACCAGGGGACAACCTGTCCTATACTTCCGCAGTGAAGCACAGAATACCGATTGCACCGGAACACGCGGGAAAGGTAGTAAACGCTAGACCGTACAGGATCCCGGAAGCGCAAAAGGAAGTGCTAAGGGAGCAAATAGAGCAGATGCTAAGAGATGACATAATTGTCGAGAGTAAGAGCGCTTGGAACGCACCGTTACTGTTAGTTCCAAAGAAGCTAGACGCTAGTGGCAAACAGAAATGGAGAATCGTAGTGGACTACAGACGATTAAATGATATCACTGTAGGCGATGCATTTCCACTACCGAATATCTCCGAGATACTGGATCAGTTAGGGCAAGCTAAGTACTTCTCGACGCTTGACCTCGCAAGCGGGTACAATCAAATATTGGCGGACGAGAAGGACAGAGAGAAAACGGCATTTAGCTCAAACTATCAGCATTACGAATACAAACGAATGCCGATGGGACTGAAGGGAGCCCCAGGATGTTTTCAGAGACTGATGAATACAGTCTTGGCAGGTTTACAAGGAGTGAAATGCTTTGTATATCTAGACGACATAGTATGCTATGGGAAAAACCTGCAGGAGCATAACGAAAAGCTCCGGGAAATATTTGACAGGTTGCGAGAGCACAATTTGAAGCTGCAACCAGACAAGTGTGAATTCCTGAGGAAGGAAGTAATCTTCCTAGGTCATTGCATCACTGACAAAGGAATATCACCAGATATGGCGAAGGTGGAGAAGGTGAAGTTCTTCCCACAGCCAAAGACAACTAAGGAACTAAAAGGGTTTCTCGGATTGATAGGTTACTACCGCCGTTTCATTGCTAACTTCAGCAAGATTGCGAAACCTCTCCATGAGCTCTTAAAAAAGGGAGTGGAGTACCGATGGAGCGAACGTCAGAACAATGCGTTCGAAGAACTAAAAGAGAAATTAATAAACCCTCCGTTACTTCAGTACCCTGACTTTACGAAACCGTTCATCATTACAACGGATGCGAGTAACGCAGCCTTGGGTGCAGTGTTATCGCAAGGTAAGAAGATTGGCGAAGACTTGCCCAATCCATATGCATCCAGAGCATTGAACAAAGCCGAACTAAATTATAGCACAACGGAAAAAGAGTTGTTGGCTATAGTTTACGCAGTAAAACAGTTCAGACCATATGTATATGGCACAAAGTTCACTGTAGTGACAGACTATAAGCCACTAACGTGGATATTTAGTGTCAAAGATCCGATTTCGAGACTCCTGAAGTGGAGACTGAAACTCGAGGAGTATGATTATGAAGTAATATACAAGCCAGGAAAGTTAAATAGTAATGCGGATGCGCTGAGTAGAATAAGGCATGAAGGGAAGGAAGAGATAGATGCGAAGCAGAAGGTGGAGACAGAGATCTCGGCAGCAAAAGCAAATGGGGAAGAAAGTTCCGTAAACGTGCGGCAAGCACAAGTGTCGAGTGAAATAGAACAGGAAACGGATAGTGGTGAGGAAATTAGTCCCGAAGAAAAAGAAAATATACTAAAGGAAATGCATGACAATCCCTTGGGAGGTCACCAAGGAATGCACAGGACACTCGAAAGAATTAAAGCATACAAGCAGTGGCGCGGAATGAAGCGTGACATTGAAAATTACATTAGGAAATGCCCATCGTGTCAAAAGAATAAAAACACGCAAATGAAAACTAGGATGCCCTTAGAAATTACAGACACAGCAGAAACAGTATTCGGAAAGTGTGCGATGGATATAGTGGGTCCACTAGATGTATCTAATACAGGAAAAAGGTACATGTTAACATTCCAAGACGATCTGAGTAAATTTACCTTAGCAATCCCAATTGACAAACAAGATGCCGAAACAGTAGCTGAGGCATTTGTGGAAAACGTAGTATTAAGGTATGGAATTCCATCAGTATTATTAACAGATCAAGGGTCTAACTTTCTGAGTGATGTATTTAAAAGTGTATGTAAATTGTTGAAGGTAAAGCTTGTAAATACTACAGCGTACCACCCTGAATCAAATGGTGCACTAGAAAGAAGTCATAGAACTATTGTAGAGTATCTCAGACACTTTGTAACAGGAGATCAAAGTTCTTGGGACAAATGGGTACCGTATGCAATTTTTGTGTTCAACACTACACCACACAGCAGCACAGGATACACACCATTTGAATTACTATACGGAAGAAAGTTTAACATACCAGGAGTACTGCAGCAAGAAACACAGCAGGTAAGTTACAATTATGAAATGTATGTAAATAAACTAAGAGCGAGAATGCAGGAAGCCCACAGAGTGGCCAGAGACTCGATTATAAGAAGTAAGAAAATCAGTAAGGAACAGTATGACATGAAACAAAATCCAAAAAATTTCAAGGTAGGAGATAAAGTATTACTGCACGATGAGTCGGTGAGACGGGATAGATCTCGGAAATTAGATTCACAATGGAGAGGTCCATTTGAAGTAGTAAAAGTGGAAGGTCCTAACGTAGTAATAAAAGTTAAAAGAAATAAGGAAACAAAAGTACATGCCAACAGGCTGAAACAATTCTTTTAAATTTCAGGTATGGCACTCAAGTGGCAGGTCGTGAAATTCGTCATAGTGATAACAGCATACTACATCACTGCATCAGAGCATGCAACAAATGAGTACCAAGTGACGCCATTTCCGAGTTCATCAGGACTATATTACGATAATAGAGGACAGGTAGAAATATACAGTACCACATGGAGAATAGTCACATACGTAAATGTAGATATAATAACAGAAAGGTTTCAGAATGCAGAGAGGTATGGTAGGGCAGCGGTACAAAGGTGCCGAGAAACACTAACACAATTAAATGTAGGATTAATAGAATGCAGGGTGCTAGACCAACAAGTAACCCACCATGTGGAAAAAATCACAGGATTGCAACTTTTAGTACAGCAGCTAACGAAACATGAGACCAGAAGGAAGAGAGGAGTATTCAACTTCGTCGGGCAGGTAAGTAAAATACTGTTCGGGACGTTGGACGAAGCAGATGCAGCATACTATAAGGAAAGAATAGACGCTATGGAGAAAAACTCAGAAGGGTTGTTGAGGCTAACAAAGGAACAGGTGGCAGTGGGAAGAGCCACATTGGCGGGAGTAAACAGGACGGTATATACACTAGAGTCAAATGAGCACGTTCTGAAGACAGGTATGCAAAGACTAGAACGATTCATGAAGGAATACGTGAAGGAAACCGATATAGGGTTTAAACGTGTAGCGTCCTTCGCCACAGTAACAGAGCAAGTATTACAACTATCGGCAGTGTTTGGTCAGATCGAAGAGGAATACGAACAAATGATAAATGCCATTGTAAATGCTCAGAAGGGAATACTACAGCCTCATATAATTAATCCAGTCCAAATTGTAAAATACCTAAGTTTAATACGGGAAGAACTAAAAGATGTAAAGTTTCCTGTTCCTCTTACGGAGTCCTCAGGTTATCTATTGTTAAGAATAATTGATTTAGATGTTTTCATCTCGGGTAGCATACTAGGATATGTAATTAATATTCCATTAATAAATAATAACAATTTCAATTTGTATAGAGTACTCCCACTACCAAAAGAAATTCCAAAGATGAAAGGTAAATATGTGTACATACAGCCAGAGAAAGAATTCTTACTAATAGAAGAATCCAAAAGGCAGTACGCGAAACTTTCTGCGGAGGAACTAAAATGCAAGGAGCTAAGTAAAAATAGGAGACTGTGCAAACAAGCATTCGCCTTGCTGTCAACATTCGACCACGAAGAGTGCGAAGCCAAATTGTTGCAACCGGTAAGAGAAATTCCGGAAGATTGTGTGCGAAAAATAGTCGCACTGAATCAGAGCCTTTGGACTCATCTAAACAGTAACGAATGGCTATATGTAGCACCGAAGGAAGAAGGCTTAACAGTATTGTGTGGAAGGGAACCACCAAAGGACCTAGTAATAAAAGGGGTAGGAAAAATTAGTTTTTACAGTAAATGTAAGGGGTATGGCACTAGAGTGTTCATACAAACAGATAGAGTGATCCAGAGTAATGTGACGAAGAAAGACATAGTTCCGCAGATCAATCTAGAATTCGATTGTTGCGTGGTAAACAAGGAAAAAAAGGAATGTCTCAACGTTAGCATTAGATTTGCCATTGGACCAGGTAATAACACAGTTAGACGACTTGAAAGTCGCAGGAAAAAGACTGGATGATGTCCAGAAGATGGTAGAGAGACAAGAAGAGGAAATGAAGTACTCCAGGTACTTCACACATTACTCCATAACTACGAATGTAGCCATATCAATAGTTATTCTAATCATAATAACATGCTGTTGTAAAAACTGTAAATGTTGTAAAGACTGTTTTAAAAGTATATGGAAATATTTTGAAGACAGTGATTGTTGTGGAAAAGTATGTATAAGAAATACCATAGTGAACCAATACCCAGAGACTAGTTCAGCTAGAAGACACAGTAATAAAGAAACTGAAGAGATAGTAATTTATGAAAGATGTGGAAAAGACCAAGGTGATACGGTCGCTTTCAGAAACAGACGTTAAATAACTGTATTTGAAATGTGTAATTGAAATGTAACTGTATTTGAAATATGTAATTGAAATGTAACTGTATTTGAAATGTAATTCTAATTGAAATGTGAATGTATGTATCAATGAAAGTGTCTTTTGATTTTAATGCAAATGCTTTTGACATAACTGAATGTTAGGCATGTATAATGTAATTGTATTATTGTGTGTTTAATGAATTTGACTTTACTAAATGAAAATGAAAAATATAACATATCAGATGCTAATGTAATAAACAAATCTGTAAAGCATGTAATGGAAAAAAAAATAAAAGAGTCACAATTGACGCTACTCTGAGGAGTAACGCCAATTTCCCTGGCGGGGGAGGTGTTGTAACCGCAGAAAAGCCAAGTCTAAATGCAGTTGTTCTCAGACGATACACCAGAAATCATACGGGGAGATAGAGTTAACAGGGGACGGCAGGCGTGTCAGAGGGGTCACAAAAGATAACGACGCAGCCAGATAGCTGAGGCGGCGGTCCAAGCGGCCAGGCAGCTGCGCGTGATAAGCAAGGAAGCAGACTCAGCTATTAAGATAAACAGGGCGCTCTGGGCAGGTCCCTTAATAAACAATAACTTGCAGTATCAACACTCTTGGCTAGAGGGAGAAGTCTGGGAGCGGAGAGAGAAAGAAAGAGGGCCCTAGGTGGGGACCGCACTACGTCATGAGGAGCCAATGAAGGGCTCAGGACGCAGTGCGTGACCATATAGGGAGAGGCCCCTCTACCCCTCCACCCAGCTTCTGAAGAAAAGTACTGAAGTTAATACTAAAACAATCCCTAATAAGGAAAAGTTGCACTCGACGCTACGTCATGCCAAGCGCTGGCGGGGTCGAAGGGGAAGAGCTAACAAAACTCGGAGGCACGCCGCTCCGGGGATCTCTCTCTCGGGTTTAGGCAGCGACGGTAGTCAGCGTGAGTAGCAGCCGACTTGGGCTGAGGGCGGGCTGCAGGCAGACAGTTGGAGATAGTCGCCGATGAGCGTTTAGGCAGCGACCGCGGGACTCTGACGTAGGGTGCTAGTGTGGGCAGCAAAGTGCTGGAAAGTTCTATCAGGCAGCCAGAACGGTGGAAGTCAGTCACCGTCTCTGTAATGGGCTTGGCTATTCTGTAGGTACAATCACTACGCAGTTCGGGTGATCTGTATTCTTTATGAATAAATTAGAACTTTTATAACGTCCATACGAGTTTACTTCTACCAACATCCTAGCCTTGTACCTTCACACCAGGGAATTTAACATCTTAGCCAGATCAAAAGTCTCCCTCTCAATTAGGTCAACCGGCTAATTCCCGTTTACGAACCGTGTCGCTCAATCCCTCGCAAAACCCACGCTTGGGACGCGACAAACTGAAGTGCCGCGTTTCGTGATATACGAATGCACAATCCAGGATTTAGTTTACTGAACAGAAACCAAATTTACGCTGCGGCGGTACGGAAATAAAGGTTAAGAATACAGTAACAAGAGCAACACAATAGGTACATAATAAATGAGGATCACAATAAGGTCAGACTGACACTAAGTGCCGAGATAACTTGTCGGAGACTAAGTTCACAGAGAAAACACTGGCGAGATTCTCCGTTCGGGTCTAAACTCTGTCTGGAGCCAAGTTGGAAATGAGCACTTGCTGGACGCTGAGTTCGGCATTGATCGCTGGCTGGATGCTAAATCCGTGGCCTGTAAGTCTGAGCCGGAGGATGAAGACTCGTTCACTCACATAATACAAGAGGCAAAAAGCTGGAACGTCCAATCAGAATAACGTTGTTGTTCAAGGAGCTAATACCCCTGGATATCACCCTGCGTGAGAGTCCGGGTGAGAGAACGACGATGATTTCTAACAGCGGCGTTTGCCGGGCACAGCAGATTTTGAGAGCAAATCCTGCTTGATAGGGCGAGCAGCACCTTTCAACTGGACCAGGAGGGGCTCTAGAAGCCTGACTGAATTGTGCTGTCCTGCTGTCGGCTTTTATAGCTACCTGCTGTGGAACACTATTGGATTTGCTTCCCTGTCACTTGGCGCGCGGACGGAAATAGGTTCCGTGTTGGCGGCGCCTTCAGCAGGCGCCTGTTTCGCCTTCTGGTGGCCGGTTTCAACCCCGTCGAGTCGTGTTTGAGATGCTGACACTTGCAGGGGCAGCGATGGCTGCCCGCGTGGTGGAGCAGCGTGGAGGGTTGCCGATCTTTTAGGCGAGAGCCTCCGACGTGGCTATGACCAGTCGCATCGAGCAAACACATGTATAAGTTTTCACCCCAAAAGTGTAGGGAGTGGTCGTTTTGAGGACTTTCCTTCTCTCTCTCTCTCTCTCTCTCTCTCTCTCTCTCTCTCTCTCTCTCTCTTTTTTTTTTTTTTTTTTTTTTTTTTTTTTTTTTTTTTTTTTTTTTTTTTACTCTCGCACAGACTGAACCGATTTGCTCTTCTATGTGCTCTTAGCATTAGTGCAAAAACCCAAAAGCGGTACCTAGATTAGTTTACAATAACTGATTCGAACCAGATAAATGTTAAGAAAACGATGTAAGGAGTACAAAATCTGGAAGATTTTAGAGCAAGTCTCTACAAGTAGGATGCTCTTTCCTAACTGATCATATTTTCTGAGTACATAATTTAGTGAAATGAGACGTGCTCGACAACTGCTGCACGGCGTCCACTCCCCGACATCCATCGCAATTATTGAGTTCTAGCTGAATCTCGACGTCCTCTTTGGTAAATAGATTCCAATAGATTTCCACGTGGCACACTGCTCTAGAGCGAGATTCGCTGTGATAACCAGAGAATAATGTTTTATGAGGGATTGGTAATAGCCGTTTCGAGGTTAACTCCGACCGCTCTCGTGAAGTCACATGGTGCTAGAGGGTCACTTGTATTCTCTGAACCTTAATTCGCTTTTCAGGAACCGTAATTTCATTCTGGATTCTTCCGATTCAGTCATATTAAAATGTTATACAAGTGATGTTGAAAGACTACCGTCTGTTTCGCGGGAATCGTGGCAAAGGGACGTCAGATGAAAGAGTACCGTCTAAAAAAATGGTTCAAAGGGCTCTGAGCAATATGGGACGCAACTGCTGTGGTCATCAGTCCCCTAGAACTTAAACCTAACTAACCTAAGGCAATCACACACATCCATGCCCGAGGCAGGATTCGAACCTGCGACCGTAGCAGTCGCACGGTTCCGGACTGCGCGCCTAGAACCGCGAGACCACCGCGGCAGGCAAAGAGTACCGTCTGCTTTGTGGCAATCGAACAAACCTTCTTACAATAAACCTAGTAGAGGACGCCAGGCAACGCTCATATTTCTGCTTTATGCTGCCATCGTTATTTTTGTGGATTTTCTTGTTTCTGTACTGGTCCACAACCAGACAGAAACCTACACCTGACATCAGCATTACTAAAAGAGGTAGTCATAGCAACTAGCCCTGAATGGAAATGGCTCAACGGATAACTGGGGGAGGGTTACATGAGACCGTTTCCAAGAGAACAGAGCGTGTCCTATTTTGCACGTTACTAAGCAAGGGGTTAGAGGGCTCACAAGCCGATATGTGGGTCCCTGCCTTCTATACCTTTTTGTTATTCTTACGACTCTGTTCCTTTTATAAATGAATTCTCTTAAATTGACTTTGTTGTGATTTCAGGGTATGTTAAAGATTGACGATCATTCATAACCTATATATTTTAAACATTATCATTCGACTTTACAGTAATTATTCCACTTTACAATTGTTACAGTAATTATTCCACTTGACAGAGATTACATTTTTTTTACAGGTTGGCTATCTTGTATGCTAATCTGCACGCACATTATTCTTATACAGGCAAGATGGAACTGCATTTGGCCATATGTGTACCGTCAAATTCTACATTACTTTACATAAAACATCCACTATGTGAGAGGGGAATAACGGACAAACTGGGGACCAGACACATTGACACAGGAGTTTAGCGGAGCGATGTCTGTTTTGTCGGTATTTGAAACTCGTGCCTACCGGCAACGAACGATCGACGACGTAGAACTACAGTACATCCAACTACAAAGTGAGTGGAAACGACAATTAATTTAACTATGACGTCAGGCGTCGAATTACGTTGTGACCTTTCGATGTCATAATTTGGCTGCCCAATGATCAACCACGTTCACTATTCCTAGCATGGGGCGGACCACGTGTTCTAAGACCCCTTCGCACAAAGAAACATTTTTAACAGTTCTATTTTTCGATCAAAATAAATCACTCGCGGTTGAATATACATCTTTGCACTCGATTTGCGAGATACAATTTATACACTGGAACTATTGATGAGACTTTGTAGCTTACGACACCACGTGACTTTTTACTAAGGATGGGAGCCTACACTGTCTCCACACAAAATTCAAGAAATAAACGAGAAAGCAATCATTACGTACACTCATTTCCCTACATAATCTGAAACTGGAAATAAAACAGAATTAGTTCAAATATTCAAATACCTTTCTTCCTCTGAACACCGATACAGACGCGCTGAGGGCACGTCTGCTCACTTAGCCGTCTTCTGTAGAACTCCTAGAATATGGTGTGCACCCGGAGGTCATACTGGGTCCCGGTGGAGGGGATGGTCAAACCACTTTGCCGCGACCAACCTCTCTACCCCAAATGTTATTATACTGGAACGTCTTTGACTTCGACCTACCTGTGTTGTATCTATGATCCCCCAACCCAGGAGAAAGGTTGGCACTAATATACCACAGAACTACTTCTGCTATTTCGCAGCTAGTATTTGGCCACGCATTATGGAAAGGTGGGAGGAGGATTAGGAATGCTCACGTGCATGATTTGCATTCAAGTACAAATAAAACATGATAGCCGACATATATAAATATGTACAATGAAATCTAACACACTCTCCATCTGTCCACATGGGGTTCCTCTACACCCGCGGCCGGCCGCGTCGTGCGATATATTGGCGGCGGAGCCGCCTTAGAATGTATTCCCGGTGTGAGCGAGCAACGAAACCTGCTGCTTATGGAGCGGTAACTACTGTACTCTTTCAATGTAAAGTGTTTTCTCGCTTCGGTGCAACCTGAAATTCTAGAAGATTACATTCAGATAATTCCGCCATGAAAAGCTCCAAACTGACGAAACAATCAACTTAACATTATCGCCATAACTGTTGTTCTATGTATTTTACTGACAGCGGTGTTAATCTATAGTCTTGTGATTAAGCTGACAAATTTCGTCGACAGCCTAACCTGATTTTTTCGTGCGGTTTCGAATTTGTAGGTGTGGCCCTTTCTTCGGCGCAACAGCTGGAGCACTGAAGGTGAAGCTGTGATTATAAATGTAGAACTGCACTGGATAATAAAAACGTATTCAACAGTATTTGTCATTTGACCCGCAAAGAAATGGCACTACAGCTATCACAACGAGTTATGCGATTGATTTTCGATCCATTATGAATTTTTGTGTTAACCAATATCAGTTCTAAGTCTGACGTATCTACCGGAGCCAATTTCACTAGTGTCCGACAGGCATGGGACATAATGATAATGGCAATCCAAAATTTCGAGTTTGAGCGGGAGTGTCTTTTAGTGAGTTTGGCCGATGGAGTCACTGGAATGTAGGGAAAGCAGAATTTTAAAGACTGGAGTCAGCTGGATTATTAATTAACATAAAATTGCAATTAATGTACACTACAGGTAGGCCATCAGGCTTCAGATACGGCTCGGGTTCCCGGGTTCGATTCCCGGCGGGGTCAGGGATTTTCTCTGCTTCGTGATGACTGGGTGTTGTGTGCTGTCTTTAAGTTAGTTAGGGTTAAGTAGTTCTAACTTCTAGGGCACTGAGGACCATAGATGTTAAGTCTCATAGTGCTCAGAGTCACTTGAACCATTTTTTTTTCAGATACGGAGTAGGAGTATAACGTTCGGGTTGCGTATTCTACGAATCATGGTGCCGCTGTTACATCAGTGCTAACAGGTTTCGTTGTTTCCCGCTGTCGTTCTGCGAGTGTGACGAATGTGAGAACTGTGGAACTGCGGTTGCTTCCATCTCGTCAACTCGTTTCTTTTTACTGGTGGTACTGTAATGGTAACCGTGACCTATACGCAGTTTTGCTGCTGTAAAGTAGATTGAATGGCGATATGACCGACTGCCGGGATCAGATGGCCTTTAACGATTTTGTGTTTTGTGAAACACTGGAGGGTGTAATACGAAAATGAACTGATGCAAAGGACTCAGTTGTATATCTCCTGTATTAGAGGAAACGTGTTATCTGATGTAAGTTTCCTGTTCTTGTCTACGACTCAGATGAAAAACATAAAACTTCTTCCACTATAAACAAAATAGTTGTAGTCTTATTTATTCCAAACCCATCATGAGAAAACAAGTGTGCTACGACAAAAAAAGCACGCTATTTCTGTATTCATTTAGTCATGGGCACTTGCGATTATAGGCTAACATTGAGTTGTGTAGCACACCATTTCCGTAATTTATTTTAGTAATTAATGACCTTTTAGGGATTGCACTTCACCCTCATGTCATGTTCCTGGTACGTCGTTAATGCCTCGAAAAAAAATATATGTTATCGTAGTTGAAAAACATTCCCTGAATAAATACTTAATATTAACATAAATGGCCAACAGTCTCCGAAAACATTTTATCCACTTAAATATATGTATAAACAGAACAATAAACATTGCTGACCAATCACATCATTTTGGTATATAATTTGCTTCTGTCACTTAGGAAGGTCGGACGTTTAGTGACACTTCAGCTTGCGCTTTAGAATGGTTATTAAGCCGAAATCATGACTCTGTAAATAAATGAGTAGTAATTTGCATTTTAATGACGTAAATATCGTTCAAAACGGCTGTGTATGTAGTGGGAATGTCGCGATTACACTTGCGATCTTGTGCACTCGCTTTTCTTTTCGGAAGAGCTGAGTCCACTTGTACCCGACAACAGACAGAGGTGACAAATAGGCAGTAGGGCAGCGGTGGAGACTCTACAGGCGCAAGAAGATGGCGAGATCAGATATGACGTCACAGGAAGAGACGGTGAGGTTTTTTTTGTGTCGTCAGCCTTCTGACTGGTTTGATGAGACCTGCCACAAATTCTTCTTCTGTGCTAACCGTTTCATCCCAAAGTAACCTTTGCAATCTACATCCTCAGTTATTTACTGGATGTATTCCAATCTCTGCCGTCCTCTACACTTTTTTCCCTCTACAGCTCCCCCTTGTACCATGCTATATATGGCCTACCTTCAATACCCTATCACCCAACTCATCTCCTTGTCAGTGTTTTCCACATATTCCTTTCCTCTCCTATTCTGCCCAGAACCACCTCATTCCTGATCTTAGCAGCCCACCTAAATATCAACATTTTTCTGTAGCAGCAGATCTCAAATGCTTCGCATATTTCCGGATTCATCCCAGCCCACGTTTCACAACCATATAATGACTTTCTCGAAACGTACATTCGCAGAAATTTCTTCCTCAAATTATGGCCTATGTTTTGATGCTAGTAGGCTTCTCTTAGCCAGGAATGCCCTTTTTGACAGTAAAAATCTGCTCTATATCTTTACCTCTCACCGTCCGTCACCGGTTATTTTGGTGCCTAGATAGGAGAATTCCTTAACTCTAGTTACTTTGTGGTCGCCAACCTTGAGGTTAAATTTCTCGCTCTTCTCATTTTAGCTGTTTCTCATTACTTTTGTTTTTCTTCTGTTTACTCACAATCCATATTCTGTACTCATTAGACTGTTCATTCCTTTCAGTAGATTCTGTAATCCTTGTTCACTTTCACTGAAGAAAGCGATGTCATCAGCGAATAATGTCATTGGTATCCCTTTCCCATGACTTTCAATCACACTCTTTAGCATTTCATCTATTTGCGCCATTACTTCTCCGATTTACAGATTTAACAGAAGCTGCGAAAGACTACATTCTCTCTTACAACCATTTTAATCCCAGCACTTCGTTCTTGCTCTTCGACTATTATCGATCCCTCTGGACTGTTGTACATATTGTTTATCATCCAACTTTTGCTATGGATTACCAATGTTTTTCTCAGAATTTCGAACTCTACCACCATTTGATATTTTCGAACCCTTTTTCCAGGTCGACAAATCCTTTGTTTCTTCGGTCTTGATTCCACTAACAACCGTTACGTCTCTGGTGCTTTTTACATTCCTAAAACCAAACTGATCGTCATCTAATATATCTTCAACTATCTTTTCCATTCTTCTACATATTTGTTTTGTCAACAACTTGGTTGAAAGAGCTGTTAAACTGATAGTGCGATGATTCTCGCACTTGCCGGTTGCTGCAATCTATTTCATCTATATTTACCCCTGTTTCTTCTCCTATCACCTCATGAGACAGGTCTTCCCCCTCACGGATGCCTTCAGTGTACTCTTTCCATCTAACAGTTCTCTTCTCTGCATTTAACAGTGAAATTATGTTTGCGCTCTTAATGTTAGCACACTAGCTTTTAATTTCACAGAAGGTTTTCTGATTTTTCTGTATGCTGATACAGTCCTTCTGACAATCATACCTTCTTCAATTTCTTCATGTTTTTCATGCATTCATTTCGTCTTAGCTTCCCTGCACTTCCCATTTATTTCATTCCTCAGCGACTTATACCTCTGTATTCCTGGGTTTCCCGGAACATTTTTGTACTTCCTCTTTTCATGAATCAAATGAAGTATTTATTCTGTTACCCATAGTTTCTTCGCAGTCACCTTCTTTGTGCCTACTTTTTTCTTTCCAGGTTCTGTGATTGCGCTTTTTAGAGATGTCCATTCTTCTTCAACCGAACTGCCTACTAAGCTCTTCTCTATCGCAGTATCTATAGCCTCAGAGAATTTCAAGCTTATCTCTTCATTCCTTAGTACTTCCGTATCCCACTTCTTTGAGCACTGACTAATCCGTTAAATTTCAGCCTGCTCTTCATCACTACTCATGGGTACGCCTTACTATCCAATATCCGATTTCGGATTCTGTACCTGACCATGATATAGTCTAAATGAAGTTTTCCCATATCTCCCGGCCTTTTCCGAGTGTACCTACTCCTCTTGTGATTTTTGAATAGAGTATTCCCTATTAACGGCTGAAATTTACTATTGGACTGAATTAGTCTTTACCGTTTCTCATTCCTAGTACCAAACCCATACAATCCAGTAACCTTTCATCTACTCCTTTTCCTACAACCACGTTCCGATATCACATAATTAATAGATTTTCATTTCCCTTTAGGTTCAATATCTTCGTATACTTCCTCTCTGTCTTCATTTTCCGCTTCCTATGTTGGCATGTATATCTGAGCTATCAATGTCGCTTTGCTGTCGATTCTGACAAGAACAACCCTATCACTGAACTGTTCTGCCGAACTTTCTTATTCATAACGAATCTTACTTCAGTTATACCATTTTCTGCTGCTGTTGGTATTATCCTATACTCATCTGGCGAGAAATCATTGTCTTCTTTCCATTTAACGTCACTTGTTGTTGTGGTCTTAGTCCAGAGACTGGTTTGATGCAGCTCTCCATGCTGCTCTATCCTGTGCATGTTTCTTCATCTCCCAGTACCTACTGCAACCTACATCCTTCAGTAATCCTCACAATATGTAGAATGTGCCTTATAATTTCCATTTTCAGCTTTTCTACCTTCCGTATCAGATTCAAACATGTGACATGCCATTCCCTGACTCGTAGAATTTTATCGTTTCGTTGGTTATTCACACTTTTACTCACGGTCAACACCTCCATGGCAATCACTCCCTGAGATCCAAACGGGGGACTATTCTGGAATGTTGACAATGAAGACATCATCTTGGCACTTTTCAGTTACAGGCGATGTGACCTATGGAAACACATTATGTGACTTTAATGCAATGATTTCCAATACTTTCTGCATCCTCATGTCGTGGATCACTATTGATTCTTCCGCCTTTAGGGTCAGTTCCGTACCCAAAGGTTGTCAGAGCTAGGATCACTCCTTATGCCGTATATCTCCGCCATTATTGATGATTTTTATTCAAAATTTCAACAGTGACGGGGGTGGAGCCTAGGACCGAAGGTGTTTTGATTATTAATCAACGAAGCTACCCCCTTTTTTTCGATACAGTTCGTTGCGTTTCGTCTGAGCTTACGTCACAACTCATCCGTTCAAGTTGAAGACCACGGGTAGCGAAACATATAGTGGCATTAATTTCTGAACTCTAATAGTCATCAGTAAGGTGTTGTGAGGAAGAATATTATATAGTAATGCCGATGGAAATAAGGTAACACGGAGTTGTCAAACAATTAGTTTTCGTGTTAAATTGGACCATTTAGTTAAGGTCAAGAATCAAACATTAACGACAGCGAACAGTAATTTTCCTGTCAATATTTCATCTAAATTTTCGTGATTTTCACAGGGCGTGTTTCAAAACGACATCAAACGGAGTGAAAGCCGTTTTTTATCGACAGGAGTGATTCGAGTGTGAGTTGAAATTATTAGGGTGGAAATGTTGGTTTAATAAATACAGTGACTATTCTCCCATCTGCGTTTGCTTCAGTTACTGAATATAAACTATGCGCATTCTATTATCTCTTTTAATTGAAGTGAATAACAATGTAACTGTATTATACTCAAACAGGCACACGAGATGGATGTAGGCACACGGTCACAGCTCTATACCTTCATGTATTGACAACTAGGTGAGTTCCTGCTCTCCAACTAAGTAAGCATCTTAGGGTAGCTACCGCTAATTTCCATTAGAATAAACGATGACTAGGAATGGAATTTTACAAGCAGATTTGTGAGAAAGTTAGGGTATATGTGAGAAAGGTTCACATGTTGCTAATATTTGGCAAGCAGGAAGATAGGATATGTATTAAGGAGGAGGGGGAGGAAATTGGTGTTTAACGTCCCGTCGACAACGAGGTCTTTAGAGACGGAACACAAGCTCGGATTAGGACAGGATGAGGAAGGGAATCGGCCGTGCCCTTTCAAAGGAACCATCCCGGCATTTGACTTAAGTGATGTAGGGAAATCACGGAAAAGTTAAATCAGGATGGCCCGACGTAGAATTGAACCGTCGTCCTCCCGAATAAGAGTACGTATTAAGACGTAATGGAATAGCTTCCATGGCACTATGGGGTGTTATAAGGGTGCAGAGACTATTGGGAAATACAGAGTAGAGACAAACACAAGAAACACATGAGTGGGATAAAGCGAATAAAATGCGTTGCTTCGAGAGGTACAGAAGAGTGGAAATCAAATAACGAAGTTCTGTTCACACAAGGTGACCTATTATGACATTTCAGACGTTTCTCTCAGCTGATATTTCGTCCACTTTGGCTGCCCCGAATGGTGGCCGTAGCCAGTCCTTCAGGAGTCTGAGTGGGCGTTATATTTAAAACTTCAGTGGAGTGGGAATTGCTACATTCCCAGTACCTTGAAGCGAGTACTCCAACGTTTTAGAGGGGAATGACTCCAACGTTGAGGAACGTTTGTAACTTACTGTATGCCGCAGCATGCAGCTACATTCAGAGGCCCACAAGTAAACAAGTAACACGCAAGAAAGTCTCCGCATGCCAGGTACTGTGGTACATAGTGTAATGCAACGAAATACCTACAGGATGTTTCGAAAAATGTGTTTTACCCCATAGCGTTATTATAAACATAGCTTTCTACTAATTTACCAGAGAGTTCAAGCAAATATTTACAATTTTTTGTACACTTTTTTTTGCTATCGTGTTGATGAAATATTCAAATAAACTGTACACAGGTTCATTGCATTCCACGACAGGCTGATTGGTACAGTAACCGTTTCTGGAAATTCTATAAAGAAATAGTGTCAGTTGCAAAGTTATTTTTATGTCAAACAATGCGTTTTACTAGGTTAAGGCTTTATCAGATTTCGTTTAAAATGTAAAGAAAATCAAGACCATACTCATACAAAAATATAATACCTGGGCGTCCATCTAGAAATGGGAATTAGAACTTACTTGAAAAGATGGAAATTACTCTACAGTTGGATGGTAATAATGGTAGGCCTCTAAATGATCGGTTGGACGGTAAGACCCAAACTTTTTATGATATCATGTTACCTGTTAAAAAATTCACCTCATAAGTTTTTCGCTGGTTCCCCTCCATCACAATCCGCTATTCTACCGCTTTATTCCATATTCTCTTTTATTATACCTATATATCTATACGCAATTTCTAACGTTTTATGACCTTACGAGCTTTCAAATAAAATGATGTGGTGGCCCTGAGCTACGTACCCTCTGACTAAGAGTTGAAATATTAAACGTTTTGGCTGGTTTCGTTGTCTAGGGGCTGGGATACGTAGTTGCCACATTACGAGCCAAATACTGCTGAGTCTACAGCATACAATATGAATACAGAAATGAATAGAATTGTCGAAGATTCCTATCAAGCGTCAGTTGCAAATTTTTAGTGCAAAATAGTAATTTCATAAATGAAAGATTGCAATTAAATAAAATCTGCAGGTACTATCTTATCGAAAAATGGCTCTGAGCACGATGGGACTTAACATCTGAGGGCATCAATCCCCTAGAGCTTAGAACTACTTAAACCTAACTGACCTATGGACATCACACACACACATGCCGGAGCCAGGATTACAACCTTCGACAGAAGCAATCGCGCGGTTCCACACTGCAGCGCCTAGAACCGCTTGGCCACTTCTGCCGGCTTTCAGAATGATCTGCACAGGTTAATGGTGCAGATTCTTGCAGAAGATGTACTAGTGGCCATTAAAATTGCTACACCAGACGTGCTACAGACGCGAAATTTAACCGACAGGTAGGAGATGCTGTGATACGCAAACGATTAGCTTTTCAGAGCCGGTGACGACACCTACAACGTGCTAACATGAGGAAAGTGTCCAACCGAGTTGTCATACACAAACAGCAGTTGACCGGCGTTGACTGGTGAAACGTTGTTGTGACGCCTCGTGTAAGGAGGAGAAATGCGTACCATCACGTTTCCGACTTTGATAAAGGTCGGATTGTAGCCTATGGCGATTGTGGTGTATCGTATCGCGACATTGCTGCTCACGTTGGTCGAGATCCAATGACTGTTAGCAGAATATGGAATCGGTGGGTTCAGGAGGGTAATATGGAACGCCGTGCTGGATCCCAACGGCCTCTTATCACTAGCAGTCGACATGACAGGCATCTTATCCGAATGGCTGTAACGGATCGTGGAGCCACGTCTCGATCTCTGAGACACCAGACGGGGACGTTTGCAAGACAACAACCATCTGCACGAACAGTTCGACGACGTTTGCAGCGGCATGGACTATCAGCTCGGAGACCATGGCTGCGGTTACCCTTGACGCTGCATCACAGACAGGAGCGCCTGCGATGCTGTACTCAACGTCGAACCAGGGTACACAAATGGCAAAACGTCATTTTTTTCGGATAAATCTACGTTCTGTTTACAGCATCATGATGTTCGCATCCGTGTTTGGTGACATCGCGGTGAACGCGCATTGGAAGCGTGTATTCGTCATCGCCATACTGGCGTATCACCCGTCGTGATGGCATAGGGTACCATTGGTTACACGTCTCGGTCACTTCTTGTTCACATTGACGGCACATTGAACAGTGGACGTTACATTTCAGATGTGTCACGACCCGTGGCTCTACCCTTTTTCGATCCCGACATTTCAGCAGGATAGCGCACGACCGCATGTTGCAGATCATGTACGGGCTTTTCTGGATACAGGAAATGTTCGACTGCTGCTCTCCAGATCTCTCACCAATTTAAAACGTCTGGTCAATGGTGGCCGAGCAACTGGCTCGTCACAACACGTCAGTCACTAATCGTGATGAACTGTGGTATCGTGTTGAAGCTGTATGCGCAGCTGTACCTGTACATACCATCCTCGCTCTGTTTGATTCAACGACCCAGTGTATCAAGGCCGATATTACGGTCAGAGGTGGCTGTTCTGTGTACTGATTTCTCATGATGTATACACCCAAATTACGTGAAAATGTAGTCAAATGTCAGTTCTAGTACAATATATTTGTCCAATGAATACCTGTATATTATCTGCATTTCTTCTTAATGGCCAGTAGTGTAAATAAATGTAATATATTGATCTTACATACGGAAAGAAAATCACTACGCTACACTAATGATAAGAAACTGCTAGAAGCAGTATCTAAACTAAACTTCGTCCGAACAAGCCTTGGAAGGCCCAGTGGTACTGACAGGCCGCCGTGTCGTCCTCAGCCCACATGTGTATCAGGAAAAATTTTAAGAAAGTGGATTTTTAGGCGCTCGTTCGACCGATTTTTGAGTAATATACGGGATCCTTACCAGGTAGGACTGGCAGAAGAGATAGGGAGGATCCAACGATGAGCGGCGAGTTCCGTCACGGGGGCGTTTATTCGGCGCGAGAACTTTATAGAGGTGCTCAACCAATTCCATTGGCAGACATCAAAAGAGAGGTGCTGCACAAGACGGATAGGTTTCTGTAGTTTCCTCGTCGTCACTGTCTTGCACGATAAGGAAGCAACGGAGTGGATGTTGTTGTGGATGGCCGGTATGCTCATCATATACCGCAAATGCACACATGGCTTAATACGATTCTTTACTTACTTGTACAGGTTAATTAAACTGAATAGACTTCATGTGTTGCGGCACAAGCTCATCAGTAATATCCTTCTGCAGACGATACCGGTAATCTTGCTATTCCAAAATTTAGTCGCACTGCTGGACAACTACAAGTCCCGGTATGATCACTACTCTGGTCCCTGTGTACTGTCGGAGCTTCAGTGAGCCAGTGAGTCAGTGGGACCTTCCGGTCAGCGACGGTGGCGGCCTAAATGTTTGCTGTCGAGAGGTCGTTGGCGACATTTTCCTTGTCGGCGTGTCTCTGGCCTCTCTCGTGGCAGGCGCGTCTAAACTGGCGCCTACTATCGATCTTCTAGCGACATCTTTGCCGACCGGTGTGCTAGTGACAGATTATGCCAGCACAAGTCTCTATTGAAGTTTCGAGAGAGCTCTTTCTGGGAACAGTTTGACTCCCACACACTTCTCGCGAAATAATCACCACGAGAAAATTCGAGAAAATAGAGCCAACACGGAGGGTTACCGACAATCTTTCTACTCACACGCCACTCGCGAGTGGAACAGGGTGGGAAGGTATCAGTTAGTAATAATGGAGGTACCCTCCGTGACACACAATTAGGTGGCTTTTGGAATATGGTGTAGATGCACACTGGGCTTCCGACATAGAAAATAATACCGTATAGAATAGCAGAGACGGTCAGGAATAATGCTTAAGCGAAGTTAATTCCGTAAATGCACTTTAGGTTGACCGATATAGATTTTAAAAATCAGTGTTCAATTGAATTGGTATTCAGATGAATCATTTACTCCAGATAGGTAGATCAGTGGTGACTTTACTTTTAACTAGTCCCGCTGAACTTGTTTAGAAAGTTTTGTGGGGTATGGTGGTACATTCATTTCCCAGCAAGTCACATATGTGAAGGTAGACGAGGGAAACGATTGTGTAATATAAGGCAGATAGGGATCCAATGGTTTCTGCAAGCGTCACACACATTCATGATACGACATGCTATACCTTATCATCACAGGACTGAGAAATTATTTAAATTCGTGTTACAGTGAAAATAGAAATCAGTTTATGTTTTTAGTACATGGGCGGCCCAGTTAGTTGCGTATCCCTCATCTAATCTGTTCCCTTTCAACAAATTTAAACGACTTGATTTCAGCGGACAGGCAGTTCCCAACCATTAAAACTGTATGGCAGAATCAAAATACAGGAACAATATGCGCCCCGCATGGTGGCATTAGACACATTACACAGACCAGACATGTTAGTTAATGAAATAATGTGGGCCTCGCTCTCCAACCTCTTGTTTTCAGTTGATGGTGCCCTATGTATAGCCAGATGATGAACTACTGCTCATTAAAACTTGAAGTTCAACTCGAACCAACACAGCAGATCCTACTTGTTGCGAGCAGCAGGTGGATTAGTGTCGGTAAGGCAGGCGGGAGGATGGCGTCCAGAGAGTTGGCGGGCTACTTGCATATTGCAGAGCGCGCTGGCGGCGTGTTTGCACTGTATTCCCCTCAGAAACGCTGGCCGGTGTTTACTTAGGAGCAGAGCGGCGCTGACTGCAAGCTGTTCACAGAGAGTCCAGCAGCTCTCCGCACTGAACTCACCGTCTCCGCACTCTCCCTAATGTTCACGGCCCCGCGTGCCGCTGGTGGACTACCCCGCAGGGGCCACACAGACCAACTACAAATGGCCTCACTATTATCTCAACATGGTCAACATTCTGCACTTCAGTCGCATATTTATTTCAGTGCCAGCTGACCAATTCGGCATTTCCCGGGAACGCATTGAGGCGTATCGCCGTGTAACGATCATGCCTTGGAGGCGGTTAAGTGGGAGATGTGTCTCAGAGCTGGATAGTGACAGATGGTCACGCGAGACTGGACGCGCACGTAGTTCATGTATCAGCCGATAGAGGACAATATGGGGTAGGAGGACTGTGATTTTAGTTTCGATTGTGCCCACTAGAGTACACTAAAGTAATAGAATGTTTTTCATGAACTCTTCTAGTATTTTCATGAAGTGTTATTATGTATGAAATATGTTATAAATGTGTTTTAGCAGTGTGAATGATGTGTGAGTGTGGTTTAAGGTTAATATGAAGATAATTGTTTAACAAGTTATGTAGTAGGATTTAGTGTGGGAACATTTCGAAGTAGTATGGATGTGTACAAAGGGGATTTTTGTAGAATAGATTTGTAAAGTTAGTTTATGGTAAAGGCAAAGTTAATTCAGGTATAAATAACAATAGTAAATAACTTGATGCATAAGCCAAACTTCAACATATTAGATAATTACGTCGGTAAAAAGTGCAGTCGTTAGTTTTATTATTTTACGATTGGTTATTGATGAAAAGCGCGGACTGACGCGGGAGAATGTTGTTTTGCTATTGGATGTTGAGTAAACTGACCAATGGTAAAGCAATATTCTTCGCACACCTTTCTCTGCTGATAGAGAAGTCGAACTGTAGTGATGGGCTTAACTGCGATTTTCCGATATCAGTGATTTCTGTGAATGGTACTTTTCAGTATCTGTTATTCTTAACTGTGATTTGTCGCAGTTAAGGATCATAGCTCGTGTATCCCTCCGCCACTGCGACTTCTGCGACTTCTGCGACTTCTGCGACTTACCACCGTATGAAAAAGTTACATCTGTCCACACAGAAAATTGCATCTCAACGTACCCGTCATTGGTAAGTATGTTTTACATTTTTTCTTCCATTGGCCTTAATTTTGTATTGAAGAAACAACTGTGAAAATATTAATAGTGTAATTAATATGTAAGTAGCCATACAGTACCGTAATAGTTCGTGTTTAGAAAATGAATTCTAACATATTGTTATGTTGACAGGTACCTGAACTACATTTCATTCACTCAGTAAAATGATAACTCAAAATATCATTGTCAACAGATCTGGAGAAATTGCCACTGCGTCTTTAGACCGTTTTCGTCAGACAAGAGGTTGGTTTCTAAGTGTTTCGATGGACTTAATTACTTCAGTGAGATCGTTCTTGCAAATGTGAAGTTCATTACAGCAAATATTAGCAATCTACTCTCTCAATTATATTGCTTGTAATTAGTGACAGCAAAAATTGTTTAATAATCCTTGTGTTTTTGCAAATGCAGTTCTGACTTTGATTACTGGTTACTATACCTATCTATCCACATCAACGCTGTTGAGAAAGACTCGTGAAGATTCAAGACAGCTCTTAGAGGATTTGCAGTTTAAAAGTGAAATAATTGTGAAACAAGTGTGTGAGTGATTAAACTGTGTTTTATTGAAGTTGTTGTGCGATTTTAAAGCAGTAATAAATGTTAAATACTGTGAGTGAATAATGAAAATCTCATTTTGCACATGTTAAGCCGTCCTGTACCCGTAATTTTCCGCCACTTATTGGGAAACACTTGTTGGAGAGTGACATGCCGCCCCCCTCTCCCCCCTTTCTTCACAATCTTGGTGTGACACTGACCTTTAACATATCCCAAAGCCTACAATATGCATTTTGAGGCTGTTGATATGAAAGTGGGAAGTACAGGTCTTCCAGTTAAATCAGGTATAGCTTAAGTGCTTTACTTGAAAGTAACACAGGAAAAGCTTACTTACGTAGGTGGTAGTAGTGTCGGCAAAAGGTTCTAGTGTGTGAAGTTGCCATGTAGAACACAAGGTGTTTCTCCCGAGTCTTGAACTGTGTCGGAACAAAAGTGAGGCATTAGAATGACTCTATAATACTGTTTTCATTTCACTACACTTACACAGATATCTGAGTACTGCTGTGTTAACATTGCAAAGTCTTGTAGGCTTGTGGAGTATTAAGCAAAACTGTCATATTGGAAGCAGAATCAAACACATTTGTTACGTTACTTGATTTTTCAGGAGAAAAAGGCAATGTTGCTTCTTATTAATATAATACATACAGAGCCACAGCAGTGTTTGACCAACGATAGCTGATGGTGAATGTGCATGTCGTCATACACAACTGGAAATGGAAAAAAGAACACATTGACACCGGTGTGTCAGACCCACCATACTTGCTCCGGACACTGCGAGAGGGCTGTACAAGCAATGATCACACGCACGGCACAGCGGACACACCAGGAACCGCGGTGTTGGCCGTCGAATGGCGCTAGTTGAGCAGCATTTGTGCACCGCCGCCGTCAGTGTCAGCCAGTTTGCCGTGGCATACGGAGCTCCATCGCAGTCTTTAACACTGGTAGCCGCGACAGCGTGGACGTGAACCGTATGTGCAGTTGACGGACTTTGAGCGAGGGCATATAGTGGGCATGCGGGAGGCCGGCTGGACGTACCGCCGAATTGCTCAACAAGTGGGGCGTGAGGTCTCCACAGTACATCGATGTTGTCGCCAGTGGTCGGCGGAAGGTGCACGTGCTCGTCGACCTGGGACCGGACCGCAGCGACGCGCGGATGCACGCCAAGACCGTAGGATCCTACGCAGTGCCGTAGGGGACCGCATCGCCACTTCCCAGCAAATTAGGGACACTATTGCTCCTGGGGTATCGGCGAGGACCATTCGCAACCGTCTCCATGAAGCTGGGCTATGGTCCCTCACACCGTTAGGCCGTCTTCCGCTCACGCCCCAACATCGTGCAGCCCGCCTCCAGTGGTGTCGCGACAGGCGTGACTGGAGGGACGAATGGACACGTGTCGTCTTCAGCGATGAGTGTCGCTTCTGCCTTGGTGCCAATGATGGTCGTATGCGTGTTTGGCGCCGTGCATGTGAGCGCCACAATCAGGACTGCATACGACCGAGGCACACAGGGCCAACACCCGGCAAAATGGTGTGGGGAGCGATCTCCTACACTGGCCGTACACCTCTGGTGATCGTCGAGGGGACACTGAATAGTGCACGGTACATCCAAACCGTCATCGAACCCATCGTTGTACCATTCCTAGACCGGCAAGGGAACTTGCTGTTCCAACAGGACAATGCACGTCCGCATGTATCCCGTGTCACCCAACGTGCTCTAGAAGGTGTAAGTCAACTACCCTGGCCAGCAAGATCTCCGGATCTGTCCCCCTTTGAGCATGTTTGGGACTGGATGAAGCGTCGTCTCACGCGGTCTGCACGTCCAGCACGAAAGCTGGTCCAACTGAGGCGCCAGGTGGAAATGGCATATCATGCCGTTCCACAGGAGTACATCCAGCATGTCTACGATCGTCTCCATGGGAGAATAGCAGCCTGCATTGCTGTGAAAGGTGGATATACACTGTAGTAGTGCCGACATTGTGCATGCTCTGTTGCCTGTGTCTATGTGCCTGTGGTTCTGTCAGTGTGATCATGTGATGTATCTGACCCCAGGAATGTGTCAATAAAGTTTCCCCTTCCTGGGACAATGAATTCGCGGTGTTCTTATTTCAATTTCCAGGAGTGTATAATATGAAGGGCTTATTTCAATAGTGGTACAAGTCCATTACCTCCACTTCTGTCAATAATGCTTCTGAAATTAATGATCCAAACAACCATAAATAAAGGTTCATACCTAGCAAGAAACCATCTGCTCGAATATTTCTGGTATCTCATCTGCAGATTTTTCAGCGCTCATTTAACTTTGCGACTCATTGTCTAAAAATGAAAAAAAGGGGACTTGTACCACTATTGAAATAAGTCCTTCATTTGCACACACAGCACATAGATCTCGTGAAGCACAAGGCGCTCATAACGAAATACGTACGTCAGTCAACAGATGTCACCAGGAAAGGTATGTTAACAGCGCTTTTTGGTTGCTACTTGCGACTCTTAGTTGCGATTTGTCACAGAAATCGCAGTTTGACTCGGTAGCGAATAGCCTAGTATGAACTTTGCTCAACAGATGGCAGTGCTAATTGCACTTTTTAGTTGCTACTTGCGACTCTTAGTTACGACTTGTTACAGAAATCGCAGAAAGGAGTACGGAATTCGGTCAACAGATGGCTCACGGAGTTGAATGTGAAATGCTACTTGCGACTGCTAAATGTGACTTAAATCGCAGTTAGATTTTGTAAAGTTGTTATTGTGATATCTGTGACTTCTCAGTCACTGTGATTTCTTACAGATACGCGATTTCCTGTCCACCACTAAGTCGAAGCTTAGCCATGAAAGAGATCGGACGTGTGCAGTAGTAGTTCCGATGGAAATGATAAGTTGCCGGATATAGCAGTTTTTCATACGACAAAAATGTTGGAAAGTGACGGAATAATTCAAATGGCTCTGAGCACTATGGGACTTAACATCTTAGGTCACCAGTCCCCTAGAACGTAGAACTACTTAAACCTAACTAACCTAAGGACATCACACAACACCCAGCCATCACGAGGCAGAGAAAATCCCTGACAAAGCCGGGAATCGAACCCGGGAACCCGGGCGTGGGAAGCGAGAACGCTACCGCACGACCACGAGATGCGTGCGACTGAATAATTATTCCGATGTGTGTGTAGAAATTTCGGAAATTTTAAGTGAATTTTGTGACGAGAAAAGACAAATATTCCGCGTGGCGTATTGAGCAGGCCGGTGGCTAAAAACTGTGACTGCATTTGGTACCGACAGACGTAACATTTGGCGAGCATTATCAATCAAAATCAGTATTTTTGTCGCTATTACGTTTTCGGGAAATGCAACATCATAAACTTGCTAACGTTAGTGAAAGGGATTGTGAGTGACTGTGTTTAGACTAGCAAGGGCTTGGCAGTGATACTTGTTCACCTAAGTTTCAGAAAATATTATTTGAGGACAACATTTCCAACCTTTCGTTTCGTGTGGAAACTTTATCCCGAAACCGTAGATTAGTGACTTTAATTCCAGCCTGGTTCACGTCGAAGTACAGTAGGTTTCGATCGGCTTCCATACTGATGATATGCTGAGACAATGTTCACAGGTAGGTGCAGGTTTGTCGTAAAGGGACGGAAAGAACGGCGACGCCGCGGCATATTTATAAAAGAAACAAAACCTTATACATACTCCTGGAGTACACTGGGTGTAATATAATCCTTGGCAGTTTCTGTATGCTGCGTGCTACTACGTCGTGTGTCTACAATGCGATTTTGTAAACATCCCTATGCCAGGGCCTCTTCAGAGCTCCTGAGATGACTTTTGTTTTCGCCTACAGTCGTTGAAAGCTGTCAAAAGCGTGTTAATGATTTCCTTGACTCGACTGTAGGAGTGACTTAGTAGTAAGGAATAAATTTATTAAAACTCGATACATAATGCTGCATTTTTTCACGCATCTTAATGATGATGATGTCATATCTCTTGGATAATGTATCGTATAACAGCTGCGTATGTTCATACTGCCAGCGAAATATGTTGCGAATGAATTTAGTAGCAAAGGAGAAATAAATTTAATGTCATGCATGATGATGCAGCTTTACACGTATCTCAGTGTTTATAACGTCACATCTCCTGCTCTATATGTCATAGAATGACATAATTTTTTAGGTACATTCAACGGCATAACAGAATACTGTCTCCAAAATGTGTTACCATTAGAGCTATTAACAAAGAAGTAATAAATTTAGACGTCATGCGCAATGTGTCAGTTTTCCACGCATTTCGGTGCTTATGACTTTATACCTCCTGAACTGTGTGCGGTGCCATAATATAATTTTGTAGCTGAATTTAGTGGAAGTTTCGGATACTATCGACATTTATTGCCAACAGGGCTAGTAGCAGAGAAATAACAAACTTTAAACGTCACACATGATGTCGTCCTAACCGCCGTCTGCTTCACGTCTGCTGTGCAGCGAGCTACCTTAATTTAAGTATTAACTGTATTTTTCTTACTTGTCACTTATTCTTCCGTGTGTTTTTGCTATTATGAAGCTTTAATAGTCGAGTGCTATTAATAGTGTTCGATAGATTTCGTGTTTGTTTTGAATACAGTCAGAGAGAGTCCCTTTAGTCAGCCATAGTGCCAGTAGTGCTAGTGTTTGTTTTGAATACAGTCCAGAGACAGGTAGTGCTATTTTCATTGTTTCCTACAAGAAGTAGTTAGCAATCACAGTTTAGTTAATAATCAGCCGCCTTTAGTAAATTAGCAGTCTAGTTAAAAGTTGAGTAAGTCTCTTCAGTAAATTGATTCCTTAGGATAGATAGGATGTGTGACTGCTGTGTACGGACGCAGGAGGAGCTGGCCACTCTTCGCGAACAGCTGAGCGTGTTGAAGGCCGCGGTCAGCCATCTTCAGGCTGCTGCCTCGGAGTGTAGCGGCAGTGGGGAGTCTGGTGCGTCGCAAGGTACACCCCAGGTGTTACATGCTTCACCCACTGTCCCTGCTGTCGAGACATGTTCGCGGGTACCGGGCGCGGTTGGGCCACCCTCTCCCCAAGGGAAGTGGCGGGTTCAGCGGCGTTCGCGGCGCACGAGGCGGAGGGTCAATGTGGAGGCTGGCCGTGTGGCATCGCCCGCTCTGCCTGTGAGTGGACATGTGGCCGCTCCTTCAGCAAGGTCCGAGCACACGGGGGGGAGGGGTTTATTAGTTATTGGGAGCTCCAACGTTAGGCTGGTGATGGAGCCCCTTACGGAAATAGCTGAAAGGTCGGGGAAGAAGGCCAGTGTTCACTCTGTCTGAGATGTGGAGGAGGCCCTACCGGCGGCGATAGAGAGCACTGGGTGCACCCGACTGCATATTGATGCTCAAGTCGTCACCAATGACTCAGGCCGTCTGGGTTCAGAGGTCATCCTCAGTTCGTACAGGCGGTTGGCGGAATTGGAGAAGACGGAAAGCCTCTCTCGCGGGGTGGTATCAGAGGTAACTATTTGTAGTATCGTTCCCAGAACCGATCGCGGTCCTCTCTGGTTTGGAGCCGTGTGGAAGGCTTAAACCAGAGGCTCAGACGATTCTGCGGAGAGCTGGGGTGCAAATTTCTCGACCTCCGCTATCGGGTGGAGAAATGTAGGGTCCCCTGAATAGGTCAGGCGTGCACTACACGCCGGAAGCGGCTACGAGGGTAGCGGAGTACGTGTGGAGTGCACATGGGGGTTTTTTAGGTTAGAGAATTCCCTCCCTAGGCCCGACAAGACGCATCCTGAGACGCGGCAAGGTAGGAGTAGGCAAAATGCAACAGGAAATAACAATATTAATGTGCTAATAGTAAACTGCAGGAGCGTCTATAGAATGGTCAGAGAACTGCTCTCATTAATGAACGGTCACAACGCTCATATAGTACTAGGGACAGAAAGTTGGATGAAACCAGACGTAAACAGTAATGACATCCTAAACTCAGATTGGAATGTATACCGCACAGACAGGCTGGACAGTGAAGGGGGAGGCGTGTTTATAGCGATAAGAAGTGCAATACTATCGAAGGAAATTGATGGAGATCCGAAATGTGAAATGATTTGGGTGAAGGTCACGGTTAAAGCAGGCTCAGACATGGTAATTGGGTGCCTCTATAGGCCCCCTGGCTCAGCACCTGTTGTGGCTGAGCACCTGAAGGATAATTTGGAAAATATTTCGAGTAGATTTCCCCACCAGGTTAGAGTTCTGGGGAGAGATTTCAATTTGCCGGATATAGACTGGGAGACTCAAACGTTCATAACGGGTGGCAGGGACAAACAATCCAGTGAAATTTTATTAAGTGCTTTATCTGAAAACTACCTTGAGCAGTTAAACGGAGAACCGACTCGTGGCGATAACATATTAGACCATCTGGTGACAAACAGACCCGAACTATTTGAAACAGTTAATGAAGAACAGGGAATCAGCGATCATAAAGCGGTTACTGCATCGATGACTTCAGCCGTAAACAGAAATATTAAAAAAGGTAGGAAGAATTTTCTGTTTAGCAAAAGCGACGAAAACAGATTACAAAGTACCTGACGGCTCAACACAAAAGTTTTGTCTCAAGTACAGATAGCGTTGAGGATCAGTGGACAAAGTTCAAAACCATCGTACAATATGCGTTAGATGAGTATGTGCCAAGCAAGATCGTAAGAGATGGAAAAGAGCCACCGTGGTACAACAACCGCGTTAGAAAACTGCTGTGGAAGCAAAGAGAACTTCAAAGCAAACATAAATATAGCCAAAGCCTTGCAGAAAAACAAAAATTACACGAAGCGAATTGTAGTTTGAGGAGGGCTATGCGAAAGGCGTTCAACGAATTCGAAAGTAAAGTTCTATGTACTGACTTGGCAGAAAATCCTAAGAAATTTTGGTCTTATGTCAAAGCGGTAGGTGGATGAAAACAAAATGTCCAGACACTCTGTGACCAAAATGGTACTGAAACAGAGGATGACAGACTAAAGGCCGAAATACTAAATGTCTTCTTCCAAAGCTGTTTCACAGAGGAAGACTGCACCGTAATTCCTTCTCTAGATTGTCGCACAGATGACAAAATAGTAGATATCGAAATAGACGACAGAGGGATAGAGAAACAATTAAAATCGGTCAAAAGAGGAAAAGCTGCTGGACCTGATGGGATACCAGTTCGATTGTACACAGAGTACGCGAAGGAACTTGCCCCCCTTCCTGCAGCGGTGTACCGTAGCTCTCTAGAAGAGCGAAGCGTTCCAAGGATTGGAAAAGGGCACAGGTCATCCCCGTTTTCAAGAAGGGACATCGAACAGATATGCAGAACTATAGACCTATATCTCTAACGCCGATCAGTTGTAGAATTTTGGAACACGTATTATGTTCGAGTATAATGATTTTTCTGGAGAGTAGAAATCTAGTCTGTAGGAATCAGCATGGGTTCCGAAAAAGACGGTCGTGTGAAACCCAGTTAGCGGTATTCGTCCACGAGACTCAGAGGGCCTTAGACACTGGTTCACAGGTAGATGCCGTGTTTCTTGACTTCCGCAAGGCGTTCGATACGGTTCCCCACAGTCGTTTAATGAACAAAGTAAGAGCATATGGACTATCAGACCAATTGTGTGATTGGATTGAGGAGTTCCTAGATAACAGAACGCAGCATGTCATTCTCAATGGAGAGAAGTCTTCCGAAGTAAGAGTGATTTCAGGTGTGCCGCAGGGGAGTGTCATGGGACCGTTGTTATTCACAATATACATGAATAACCTGGTGCATGACATCGGAAGTTCACTGAGGCTTTTTGCAGATGATGCTGTGGTGTATCGAGAGGTTGTAACAATGGAAAATTGTACTGAAATGCAGGAGGATCTGCAGCGAATTGACGCATGGTGAGGGAATCGCAATTGAATCTCAATGTAGAGAAGTGTAATGTGGTGCGAATACATGGAAAGATAGATCCCTTATCATTTAGCTACAAAATAGCAGGTCAGCAATTGGAAGCAGTTAATTCCATAAATTATCTGGGAGTACGCATTAGGAGTGATTTAAAATGGAATGACCATATAAAATTGATCGTCGGTAAAGCAGATGCCAGACTGAGATTCATTGGAAGAATCCTAAGGAAATGCAATCCGAAAACCAAGGCAGTAGTTTACAGTACGCTTGTTCGCCCACTGCTTGAATACTGCTCAGCAGTGTGGGATCCGTACCAGATAGGGTTGATAGGAGAGATAGAGAAAATCCAACGGAGAGCAGCGCGCTTCGTTACAGGATCATTTAGTAATCGCGAAAGCGTTACGGAGATGATAGATAAACTCCAGTGGAAGTGTCTGCAGGAGAGACCTTCAGTAGCTCGGTACGGGCTTTTGTTTAAGTTTCGAGAACATACCTTCACCGAAGAGTGAAGCAGTATATTGCTCCCTCCTACGTATATCTCGCGAAGAGACCATGAGGATAAAATCAGAGAGATTAGAGCCCACACAGAAGCATACCGACAATCCTTGTTTCCACGAACAATACGAGACTGGAATAGAAGGGAGAAGCTATAGAGGTACTCAGGGTACCCTCCGCCATAAACCGTCAAGTGACGTGCGGAGTATGGATGTAGATGAAGATGCGACAGATTTCACGCATCTCATTGTCTATTACGTCTATGAACTATGATAGGTAACCGATTCTTGGCTCACAGAGATTGTTTCCTTACAGTAAGGGATATGTGTAACAATTTTGGTTGAAGTCGCTCATGTGGTTTAGGAGGAGATGCGGTACATACATATATATACACATACATAAATTTTTATATGTATTGATTATTATGATCAACATAAAGAGTACCTATAAAAAGGGATGGGGAGACGACAGGGTCTGAAAGGGCCACATATCATCCCTTCCTCCATTGCCGACCTCGTCGTTAAGACATTGTAAGATAAAAGTGAACCTGATCCGTGCCGATGTTGCTGCGACTTACCTTCGTTCAAACCCCTTGAAGTGTTTACTGTTGTTCATTGAAGATCTACGTTGACGAAGCACGTTTGGAGAGGCAAATTGCAATTATAAGTACTTCCCTATTTCGCAAGTTGTTATGAGATCTACAAATTCATTCCATCATTGAATTTGTCTAATCGGGAAGGACACCTATCCCCGGATATTTATGACTTCATTATTCACGGTTTCTGTTGTTCACGAAACTAATGTCACTATCATGTATTTACCAACAGCAGCAGTGAAAGGGTATACGAGAGGAATTAGGAAGTAATAGATACTTCTCCCCCCATGATCCATGGACATTGCCGCTGGTGGGGAGGCTTGCGTGCCTCAGCGATACAGATGGCCGTACCGTATGTGGGGTATCTGTTGAAAGGTCAGACAAACGTGTAGTTCCTGAAGAGAGGCAGCAGCCTTTTCAGTAGTAGCAGGGGCAACAGTCTGGATGATTGACTGATCTGGCCTTATAACAATAACCAAAACGGTCTTTCTGTGCTGAAAGCAAGGGGAAAATACAGCCGTAATTTTTCCCGATTGCATGCAGATTGACTGTATGGTTAAATGACATGGCATCCTCTTGGGTAAAATATTCCGGAGATAAAATAGTCCCCCATTCGGATATCCGGGCGGGGACTACTCAGGAGGACGTTGTTATCAGGAGAACGAAAACTGGCGTTCTACTGATCGGAGCGTGGAATGTCAGATCAGTTAATCGAGCAGGTAGGTAAGTAAATTTAAAAAGGAAGTGGATAGATTAAAGTTAGATATAGTGGGAATTAGTGAAGTTCGGTGGCAGGAGGAACAAGACTTTTGGTCAGGTGAATACAGGATTATAAATACAAAATCAAAAAGGGGTAATGCAGGATTAGGTTTAATAATGAATCAAAAAATAGGAATGCGGGTAAGCTACTACAAACAGCATAGTGAACGCATTATTATGGCCAAGATAGACACGAAGCCCACGCCTACTACAGTAGTACAAGTTTATATGCCAACTAGCTCTGCAGATGATGAAGAAATTGGTGAAATGTATGTTGAGATAAAAGAAATTATACAGATAGTGAAGGGTGACGAAAATTTAATAGTCATGAGTGACTGACATTTGAGTGTAGGAAAAGGAAGAGAAGGAAACTTAGTAGGTGAAAATGGATTGGGGATAAGAAATGAAAGAGGAAACGGTCTGATAGAATTCTGCACAAAGCATAACTTAATCATAGCTAACACTTGGTTCAAGAATCATAAAAGAAGGTTGTGTACATGGAAGAATCCTGGAGATACTAAAGGGTATCATATAGATTATATAATGGTAAGACAGAGGTTTAGGAACCAGGTTTTAAATTGTAAGGCATTTCCAGGGGCAGATGTAGACTCCGACCACAATCTATTGGTTAGGAACTGCAGATTAAAATTGAAGAAACTGCAAAAAGATGGAAATTTAATGATATGGGAGCTGGGTAAACCAAAGGTTCTGCAGAATTTAAGGGAGAGCATAAGGGAACAATTGACAGCTGTGAAGGAAACAAGTATAGTTGAAAAAGAATGGGTAGCTCTGAGGGATGAAGTAGTGAAGGCAGCAAAGGATCAAGTGGGTAAAAAGACGAGGGCTAGCAGAAATCCTTGGGTAACAGAAGAAATATTGAATTTAATTGATGAAAGGAAGAAGCATAAAAATGCAGTAAATGAAGCAGGTAAAAAGGAATACAATCGTCTCAAATATGAGATCGACAGGAAGAGCAAAATGGCTAAGCAGGGAGGGCTAGAGGACAAATGTAAGGATGTAGAGGCTTATCTCACTAGGGGTAAGATAGATACTGCCTACAGGAAAATGAAAGAGACCTTTGGAGAAAAGAGATCCACTTGTATGAATATCAAGAGCTCAGATGGAAACCCAATCCTAACCGTAGAAGGGAAAGCAGAAACGTGGAATGAGTATATAGAGGGTCTATACAAGGGCAATGTACTAGCGGACAATATTATAGAAATGGAACAAAATGTAGATGAAGATAAAATGAGCCGAAACAAGGCTTCTGACGGCCTTGGGAGAACCTGTCCTGACATAACTCTACCATCTGGTAAGTAAGATGTATGAGACTGGCGAAATACTCTCAGACTTCAAGAGGAATATAACAATTCCAATCCATAAGAAATCAGGTGTTCACAGATGTGAAAATTTCCGAACTATCAGTTTAATAAGTCACAGCTGCAAAACAGTAGCGCGAATTCTTTACAGACGAATGGAAAAACTGATAGAAGCCGACCTCGTGGAAGATTAGTTTGGATTCCGTAGAAATATTAGAACACGTGAGGCAATGATCACCTTACGACATATCATAGAAGAAAGATTAAGGAAAGACAAACCTACGTTTCTAGCATTTGTAGATTTAGAGAAAGCTTTTCACAATGTTGACTGAGAATACTCTCTTTCAAATTCTAATGGTGGCAGGGGTAAAATACAGGGAGCTAAAGGCTATTTACAATTTGTACAGAAACCAGATTGCAGTTATAAGAGTCGAGGGGCAAGAAAGAGAAGCGGTGGTTGTGAAGGGAGTGAGACAGCGTTGTAGCCTCTCCCCAATGTTATTCAATCTGTATATTGAGCAAGTAGTAAAGGAAACAAAAGAAAAATTCGGAGTAGGTATTAAAATCCATGGAGAATAAATAAAAACTTAGAGGTTCGCAGATGACATTATAATTCTGTCAGAGACAGCAAAGGAGTTGGAAGAGCAGTTGAACGGAATGGACAGTATAAGATGAACATCAACAAAAGCAAAACGAGGATAATGGAATGTGGTCGAATTAAGTCGGGTGACGATGAGGGAATTAGATTCAGAAATGAAACGCTTAAAGTAGTAATGGAGATTTGCTATTTGGGTAGCAAAATAACTGATGATGGTCAAAGTAGAGAAGATATAAAATGTAGACTGGCAATGAAAAGGAAAGCGTTTCTGAAGAAGAGAAATTTGTTAGCATCGAGTATAGATTTAAGTGTCAGGAAGTCGTTTCTGGAAGTTTTTGTATGGAGAGTAGCCATGTATGGAAGTGAAACATAGACAATAAATAGTTTGGAGAAGAAGAGAATAGAAGCTTTCGAAATGTGGTGCGACAGAAGAATGCTGAAGATTAGATGGGTAGGTCACATAATTAATGAGGAGGTATTGAATAGAGTTGGGGAGAAGAGGAGTTTGTGGCACAACTTGACGAGAAGAAGGGATTGCTTGGTAGGACATATTCTGAGGCATCAAGGGATCACAAATTTAGCATTGGAGGGCAGCGTGGAGGGTAAAACTCGTAGAGGGAGACCAAGAGATGAATACACTAAGCAGATTCAGAAGGATGTAGGTTGCAGCAGGTACTGGGAGATGAAGAAACTTGCATCGAATAGAGTAGCATGGAGAGCTGCATCAAACCAGTCTCAGGACTGAAGACCACAACAACAACAACAACAACAGATACTTCTAGATAAAATCTGTAATTATCATTTCTAGTCACAATATTCACGTAATATTGATTACATATTTAATTCCACATTTCAGTTATTGCTTCCACATCACCAAAAACATTGGTGCAAAACTTTAATGAATAATAACTTGTTCATACGCAGCAAATAAATTTCAATGAATATTTATATTACCAGACAAAGCGCAATTTTTCTCTTTTCTTTAACTGAATTAATGGCTCAAAGGCGAAGACGGGGCACGTCATTTCCTTCCTGTAGCCGGAAAAAGGATCACCCGTTCCTGGCAGTTGTTTTCAGAGTCTTTAGATTATTTCTCAACACTTCCAGCCAGTCTGCCTATCACTGACTTACGACACTTTGGCTCAGCAGCGGTGAAACCTCTCTTTCTGTGTCGGTGCGTGTCTTCTAGTGCGTGTGCTGGCCAAGCTTTGTCCGGTTGCGGTGTGTCGGCGTTCTCATTCCCCTGGATTCAGGCGTGTGGTGGTATCTAAAAGAATATTTCGACTTCCTTTCAACTTGAAGGATCAGAGAGCATTCTATCAGCAGGGTACATTTAAAAATCACTAGCGGACGCTGAGGGAATCTGAGCAGATGAGAAATTTCTCCTCTCTATCACGTTTCACCTGCGCTATTGCTTTCAGCATGGTGAAATCCTTTTGGTAGGCGAATCATGAATACGTATCCAGGAAAAATTACACAGCAACGACGTGTGTCTTCCCGCTTAGACCAAATAATAAAATTGCAGAGCTAGTTTAAAATATTGCTAGAAAGGGTTTATAGCCGGCACTAGATGAAGTACCTTCTGAAGATTCATGACGTCTAAGGAAGACACGGATTAATTCAAGTTTTTGTGTGTCCATCCTTTTGGCAGGAGGTCTTTGGGATGACTGCCGTTTATTATTACGAGAAAATAAAACGCCTACATACGTCCCTATGACTTATTTTAATTTTGTTGCAACCAGTTTCGGCCCTTCAATTTACCATCTTCAGGCTTTGGTTGATGCGGAAGGTGGTCAGTATAACTGGATACGCAGATAATCTGAAAACTTAGGTGTCAGCACTAACTCTGGATGGTTAAACTTCGCTACACTGTTTCTAAGCAGCCATTCTTGTTTTCTGTCAAGTATAATGATTTTTGATGCTTGTAACACTTGAAAATGGTCTAAGGCCGAAATATAGACCGAGGAACAAAACCTGTTGTCCAGTCGAATGGCGGTTATATATTTCAAAAACTTCTCTATGTTTTTTTTTTTCTAATACAACAGAATTCCGTTCTCGCAACCGAAACACAGGGAGGTTTTTACCTGATGACCTTGACTTGAACGTATACAGTTTCGTGTCCCTGTTCCTGGAAACGTGTCGACTTTCTTCATGCCAACACGTGACAGGCTGTTTTAACAGATGTCGTGAGACATTTATTAGGAATACATGGATGAGGTGGTGAATCATGCTTGTGACGTGATCCAGCCATTCTTAGGCGCTTTCCCAGTTTCCAAATACTGCAAGCTGGCTATATAATGTAAAGCTTGCGTTGCTGAAAACTTATCTTTGCGGGCGTCTTTAGAGGACCTCTCTTCCCGGCCATTGAATCCAGATGAGGCGTGGTCGCTGGAATGTACACAATCCACACAGAGCGGTGTACTCGAGAGTGGTTAAACACAGTGAATAATAGATGGTAGACAACGACCGTGTAGCAGTGATAAAGTGCGTACTTTCTCTGGCCCATATCCAGAGAACACAGGTCTTCTGCTTACAAGTGTTGCGATAACAACCACAGACCAGAGTCTGGGTACTTTCGCTGTAACATTGTGTAATTCAGCCTTATGCCGCAGTGATTACCTCGATTTCCATATGCAGTGGCACATGGCTGCGCTTCCGTAGCCACCAACATAACAGGAGGCGGCCACCTGGTACAGTATACACTCTCAACAACTGGTCCCCTGGGTCTTGTGGTACAAGAACTCCATAGAACATCTTACACATTAAAATCCTTGCAGGCCAAGAAAAGTCAGGTAAGTAACATGGGAAGGTGGGGTAAGAGTCTCCTGGTCAGCTGGATCATGAAGTCTGTTAAATAGAACACACTTAGATGGAACATACTTTATTTTGCACATGCACAGCAACAGCAACGATTGGAGGTGTGGACATGGAGAGGCGAGAAAAAGGTCTGTATCATTCCCTTTACGTTGTCTTTTCTGTAGGGAGTTATATAACCTTAGATGAAAGGCATCAGATAATTTATTTGTTATTATTAAACACAACAAAAAACAATTTTCTGTGCTAGGAGTGTGCCTTCTTCCAAGTGTAGCTTAGTCCATGCATGTTCCTCTGTAAATCACGACCCATTTCGTGGTGAGAAATCTTTCTTCCCTTACCTTATCTTTCCGTCCAGGTAAGGATGTCGCGAAAAAAGGGAGCTTTTTGGAGGTCTTATTGGTTCTCTGAGGCATATTTCAGTATCCGTAGTATCTGTAGTTAGCACAATATTCACCACAAAATACGAGATCAACATTGGTTGATGGATTCAGGTTACATTTTTTCTATTTAAACCTCTCAACCATACATTTCACTTTAGACGAAAAGCTTCATGATTTTTCTATTGTGGACAAACTGCTCCTTTATAGACGGATTTGGTGGTTATGGAAATCGTTTGTTTCTGGCCCTTGCTAGTTGCGTGCAAGAGCACTTGTATTCGCAAGTATTTGTGTCCACCGTTATAAGATTCTCTGCTGAGAAAACACTTCCCTGAAATATTTTGGCCATTGCAGCAAATGCAATAACGGGGAAGCGCGTGGGGGCAATTCAGAGCTGTATATATGGTACTCTCATCGCGACTTTTATCTTCTGATTCATCCCACGATATGGTTGCCATTACAATGAACCTGTGCTTCGATTTTTGTTTGCATGGGGTGCCCATCAAGATGACAAAATAGTGCCCTGGGTTGACGTTCTATGGCCTCGGTTGCAGATGAGCGAACCCCGCTTTAAAGCGCTCAGGCAACACCAGGGAACTGAAGATAACAGTAAATATGGTGGTATCTTGTAATCCATCATTTATTGGCTTCATTTCATTTCTGACGTCTGTGACGCCAGCGTTTTTCCACTCCTCCATCTTTCCTCTATATCTATTTACATCAATTTTACAACCCTCACTGCAAAGTTAACAATATTGTGTACTTCACGAACAGTTTGGTCTCCCATAAGAGTTTTCAAATTGTGTAGCAGCTCATCTTGGCGTAATGTGACTCTCTCCAACATCGATGTACGGTTTCTCAAGCGCTTAATAGAGTTTTGCGTGTATACTACACATTTGATCCTTTATTTATGTAGATAGCTGACACTTCTTCTGAGCTTCCTTCCTGTCTCTTAATAATAAGAAAAACATATTTTGGGACACAATAATCGTCCTCGACTTATTTGAGAAGATAGATTGAAGAAAGACAGGCCTATATTTATAACTTTATAGACCCTGGAGGAAGGCTTTGAGAGTATAGACTAGAACAAACTCTTTCAAACTGTGAAAGTAGGCTAGGAAGGATATATATACCATGCACAGGACCATGAATGCCGGTGTAAGGGTCGAAGAACATGAAAGGGAATCTGTGGTTGAGAAAGCAGTGAGACGAAATTTCACCCAGTACCCAATGTTATTTAGTCTGTACACTGAGCAAGAAGTACAGGTGTTGCGTACATAGTTCCTCGTAGTCAGTACGTACACAACTTTCCAACTAGAGCACGCCCCACTAAGCACAACAGTGCAGGCGCAGCGCTCGTCTGTCTCCACACTATGAGATGGCGCTGCCTTAGAGATGGACCAAATTCTGCTTCCTCCGATCTGCGTATTAATATGTAATGCAGCCAATGAGATTGCTGCTAATGTAGAACCTTTTCTCCTTGCAGTTCACACTCATGCAGTGATACATGAACATGCGAGGTATATAACGAGTGTACAGACCTCTGATTAGGCAGTTTGCATTAGTCTGCATTTGTCTGTACCAGTCTGCATTAGTCTGTACCAGTCTATAGTCAAGTTTCAGTATGCACCTAAGACGATTATCATATTCCTGTACATAGCCATGAAGATAAATGTGTAGACACTTTGTCAAGTATCAGAGATATGTGAGAATAAGATTAATGTACCAAGACCAAAGGAACTTGAGATTGTCAATTGTAAAAGTTGGTCACCGTCAATCTGCTACTCTAAGCGTGCAAGTGGCATTTCTGTCGTCTGGCCTAACGGCTGAAGATAAACACGTCACGATAAGATCACGAGACATATTGCTGACACTCGCCTACTTCGTTAGAGTGACAAGTCAAATAATCTGATGGTGTGTGTACCGAAGGTCTTACAGTATGCACACCACAATAGGAAATCAAGGACAAATTTTAAGAGGGATTCGAAGTCCATGGTGGTTAACGAAAAACTTTGAGGTTTGTCAAAGGCATGATAAAAAAGGATATGGTTCAAATGGCTCTGAGCACTATGGGACTTAACATCTTAGGTCATCAGTCCCTTAGAACTTAGAACTACTTAAACCTAACTAACCTAAGAACATCACACAACACCCAGCCATCACGAGGCAGAGAAAACCCCTGACCCCGCCGGGAATCGAACCCGGGAACCCGGGCGTGGGAAGCCAGAACGCTACCGCACGACCACGAGATGCGGGCAAAAGAATGTGGAAAAGTAGTTGAACGTAATGGATATTGTCTTCAAATGAGGTTGTAGAATGAACATCAACAAAAATAAAACATAGGTACAAAATGTAGCGGCATTAAATCATGTGATGCAGAACGACTTCGATCTGGACGTGACACACTAAAACTATTAGATCACTTTCACTATTTGGCAGCACAAAAACTGATGTTGACCGAAGCAGAAAGAGTCTAGAACGCAGACTGGTAATAACACAAAAAGCATCTAGTATAAACATAAGTATTAGGAAGTCTTTCCTGAATGTATTTGTACAAAAACGAAACGTGTGCGATAAGCTTCTTTGACAAGAAGAGAATCGTTATTGAAATGAGTTACTACAGAAGCATGTTGAAGATTACATGCGATGATCGCGTAACTAATAATGAGAAACTGAATCATATCGGGGAAAAAAGGAATTTATGGATTTATGGCCAAACTTGATAAAGAGAAGGTATCGATTCACGTGACACATCCTAAGGCGAGAAGGAATCTTCTGTTTGGTAACGTAGGGAAATGAGGGGTCAGATGGGAAGCGTGTAAAAGTTTTAAAGGGAGACCAAAACTTGAATGTACTAAACAGCTGTTAATGGTTGTAGGTCGCAATAGTTAGTAGGAGATGAAGAGCCTTTCACAGAATATAGTAGCGTGAAGAGATGCGACAGACTAGCCTTCAAATTGACGACAACAGTGTCTTGTTACACTTAAACATTCTGTTCTGAGACGACAGTCCCCGTGTATTAAAGAAAGCTCCTTTCGTTGAGTGGCTGGTGTTGCTTTTATTTACAGCTGTGAACACCACGCAGCGTCTGAACTATGTGTTGTGCAATAATATAATTTCGTAGGTACATTTAGCGGCATAAGCGTATTCTGTCGGCACAGTGTATTGCGAATGGATTTAGCAGCAACGCAATAATAAATTTAAACGTCATTCATGATGCGGTAGTTTTTCATGCATTTCATTGTTTATGACGTAATATGAACTGAATTATGTGTAGCACAGTGACATGTATCATAGGTACATTTAGAGACATATGTGGGCGCTGTGCAAAATTTATTGCGAACATAGTTAGTAGCGAAGAAGTAATAAATTTAAACGTCATAACGATGCGACAGTTTTTCACACATCTCGTTGTTTATGATGTCATGTATCCTGAACTGTGTCGTACAATAATATAATGTTGCAGTTACTTTCAGTGGTATACCTGTATTCTGTCTGCAAGATGTGCCACAAATTCTGTGAGTAGTAAAGAAGTAGTAAATCATAATTTCATGTCTCATGCGACACTTTTACTGCTTCACTAATACACTAAGTACACCTCACACACATTGTTTTCGAGTTATATTCAGCCACTCTAGCACTTTCACTACTCACACTTCACTGTTGTTATGCATTCACTGCCCTACTTTTGGGTTCCTCCCTTCGTCAATGATAAGAAACTGACGTTCGAACCCACGACGAGTCTTGCTTTATATAGGTCTACCAAAAGGTAGCCCAACCATTGGCGAGTTTCAGAACGTACCAAAAAGGGTTCTAAAGGTCAACAATGCTCCAGAATATTCCATTATATCCTGCAGTATTCTTTAATGTTCCACAATTATCTGTGATTTTCTAGGATGTTCCTGAACATTCTGGGAGGTTCCCAAATGTTCCAGACTATTCCGAATTTTACAGAACATCCCGGAACATTGTGGAACATTCTGAAACGCTCTGGAATGTTCTAGAATACTCTTAAACGGTCTGGAATGTTTCAGAAATTTCTAGACGCCGGAAGTTTCCAGACTTCATATCTTCAGAAGCACTTCCCTCAGATATAACCGGGAATCTTCTTCGTGGATGGGGCACAGAGAGCTATCATACATAAAACTCAATTGATTATACCAGCACTTGTTTCTGAGTTTTAGTGGAACTAACGTTGCATGTTTACTTCTGTAATATACATTGAGTATTGGCATCCTCGTGATTCGGGCCATTACGTGAGGAACAATGATCCTCCGGCGCCCCGCTGTCTGAAGCATGCCCGGAGCTTACGGTCACAGAGAATTGGTAGCGCTCACCAGGGCCCAGTTCAGGGAACACTGGTTCGCCAAGCCCAAACCCGCCAAACGAATACTCAGCTCACTGAGTTGTTCGCCATTTAGAACTACCCAGTGACATGCGTGGCTTTCGAACAAATATTTTCCGTCTTGATTGCATTAATTTTTTTACGAACGGTTTCACTTCAAAATGAAACATCCATATATTTGAAGTTATCAGTCTCAAGACTTACCCATCCCCCTATTAAGAAGTTTACCTGCTGTACAGCCTGTATAACTTGTGGCTGTACTTCGAAGGTTGTGCACCATCTTGTATCTAGAAACAGTAAGATGTGATATGTGCAAACGAAAGTTATTTTGACTTTCATGTGTTATGAGTCTGTCTTTCTGACTACACTCTTTCCGATTACTTCACTGTGATTCTTTGTTCTTCCCTTTTATTCCATACCCAAGTGAGATATATGCATCAACATCTGCATCATTGCATTCCAGTTCACAATTAAGTGCCTAGCAGTTCTTCAAACTATTTCTCTGCCGTTCCACTCCCGTAGAGTGCACGAAAAGAAAAACAAACAGTTAAATACATACGTGGTAGCGCTGATATCTCCTATTTTATAGTGATGATCATTCTTCCCTTTGTAGGTGAGCGCCAACAAAATAGTTTTACACACTGAGGAGAAAATTTGAGATCCTGCCATAAAGTAAAACGTCTTTGCTTTAATGTTTACCACCCCAACTGTCGTATCATATCCGTGGTACTGTCTCCCATATTTCTCGGTAGAACAAATCGAGCTCGGTAGTCCTGTTGCATTTTCTAAATTTTCTGCCAATAAATCGCGGTATTTCTTTACCGACACCACTTTCTGTGTGTAGTTACAATTGAATATACTCCAGTCTATTCTCAAAAATTTCTGCGTTTTTTTATGTCGTCGATCTATTGAATTATCCCTTCTGGTTCTCAGGGGTTCTCCGCCGTTAAGTTCCATGTACCTACACTTACCTGTCCAATGTCCTTGACTGTCGTTTTTGCAGATGTCCATTCTTCTTCAGGTGTGCTTTTACTATGGTACTCATTGTCAGAATGTATACCGCCTCAGAGAACCTATTCACATCGTATCCCCTGATTTTACTATTCAATTTCCTAACATGCAGATTTTTCCTGTTGATCATTTTAAATTTGAATCTTATTTTGATCTTCAGTAAATTGTGATCTGTGTGTGTTGTAATCCTCTTTTTACGACTAACGACATTTATTGACCAGAAATAAAATTCTGTAACAAGGGATTGCACCTGTACATTATTCGATGAAACCGGACAGGAGATTAATATAAGTCAAAGATCCAAAACGAAACTAATATGCAGTCGTTCGTGACTGGAACTGATGTAAATCTGAAAATTATCAATTCGCTATGAACCCGTGTCGTATTTATTATATTAAGCAATATTCCAGTTAAACTCTCAGCGGTAGAAATCAAACTCTCTTAAGTCAAAGTACTATGCCACACAGGTCTAAGTCCATCCACGTAAACAGCAGTAGCATTCGTAATTCACTTGTAGAAGCAAAATCGAATGACAGTAACTGAAATAGATTCCCCCGCTGGGCAACGTTATATTTTCTTGCCCGCTACGGAAGCTCACGTGACCGACCTGCATTACCACTAATGATCCTGCGGCAGGAACCCGCGCCGGTCTAGGCGATACCCGTATCTAGTACTTACAAGTCCTGTAGCCCAGAAGATATTTGCTCCTGGATAAGCTTTAAAATCCATTATCCGATTTCTAAATCTGTGTCTCATCATGATGTATTCCATTCAAGTACGATATCGAGCAGCGTGCTACGGTTTAAGTCGAGGCAGACTCGACTGAGTACATTTCAGAGGTGAGCATTAATAACAAAACTTAGCTCTAGGTCTGGAGAACACTTGAAAGACAGAGGATTATTACGATAGGAGCACGAGCAAGCGTGTGTATAACTTTTTCTGAAGTGTTAAACACAGCAAACGAATGCTTCTAAATGACCCTACTAAGGGACTGTACACATCACTACTCGACATGCTCCTTACCCCATCCACTTGCACAGGAATATGGGCACCACTCTCCACGACTGTAGAGAAATAGGAACGCCACATTTACACCAACTAGAAAGGAAGTAATTAGAACTTGGACATAATTGGCCAAGATACAGAAGAATTTAAGTCATTTTTCTCCGCTGCCAATGGAAAATCAAGAGCAATGCAGTAAGAGTTTTACTATCGGGAACATAGGGGTATTGATGATAAACTACTGCGTGGTCACCAAATTGGTCAAGATCAAAGATGTTTTGACGATTTAGGAACAATAAGAACAGCAGTAGAAGCAGAGTAACCTCGAGAAGGATTTTAATAATGGTATAATGAGGAGGAAAGCACATCGGACATTCCAAGTTCGGAAGGAGATGAATCGGAATATGATTTTTTAAAATGCACAAAAAAATTGTCATATGAAACCAAATGGTAAGCTGAGGGCTGCCGAGCACTGCAGGGTCATTTGAAAGTAGTTAAATATTGGGATGAAGTCAGATATAGAGAATTTCACGGTCAACAATCTTGAGAGATTCCAAGAATGCTGATTACCGCTGTGGCGGAATAGGGACAGAGGCTCTTTTAGTAGTGGCATTCTCTTTCACATTTGCTTGACTCTTCTTACTTTCTTCCATTGCCGGCACCGGTGGTCTAGCGGTTCTAGGCGCGCAGTCCGGAACCGCGCGACTGCTACGGTTGCAGGTTCGAATCCTGCCTCAGGCATGGATGTGTGTGGTGTCCTTAGGTTAGTTAGGTTTAAGTAGTTCTAAGTTCTAGGGGACTGATGACCACAGTAGTTAAGTCCCATAGTGTTCAGAGCCATTTGAACCATTTTCTTCCATTTCTGTATTTTTAACTGATAAGGCTGTAGAATTTTGCTGTAGATGATTACCATGACCTATTCAGTGTCACAATGACAAATGTAGAATGTATAGTACGTAACAACCTGCCTTAGAACAACAAGACTGCGGAATCAGGTGTAGAAACCATAAATAAATAAAATCCCAGTTGGTATCTTCCCATATCTCCTAGAGTTTCCGACGTTTACATCCTCCTTTAGTAATTTTTCGAAAAATATATTGACAATTAATTTACTTCTGTTGCAGGGTCATAAAAACAGTAATTTTTCCTTCGGTCAATAAACGAATAGAACGCAACAGAAAAGAAGGACGTACGCTCGGCCATGAACTGCATAGTCACTTTCGGAGTATGTATGTAGATTCAGACTAGGACGGGTGCACTGCCAGCATTCCCTGTCTGCGTACATCCCCCCCCCCCCCTTCCCCTTACAGCCAGAGCGGCAAATGGCCTCCGGCTGACGGCAAACACTTGCTGGGGCAGCGGCGGCCGCGCGGAAAATAACCCCAGCTGGCAGCTGGCAGCGCAAACGGCCGCCAGCCTGCAACGGCGCGCCAGCACAGACAAGCGGCTCGCCCGCTGTAGCTAAACCACGTCCGCGTCCTGCCCGAGGGATAACTCGGCCGGGCTTTCCCATTCCGAGAGAACTAACATTTGTGCAGTTGGCGCAAGACACGGAGTCTCGAGTATCACAAACTGCTCCATTTTACATTCATTTACCATCAATATTTTCTGTCTGATACCACGTGGCAATCATAACTTAGGAAAACATGTGTGTACACTTTAACACACAGGATACACTTCACGACAACTTCAAAAACGCCAGCACTAGCAATTTCACCAAGTTTCACAGCGTCTTCGACATCCTCTACATGTACATCCATACTCCGCAAACCGAGCGAGATGGCCCAGTGGTTAGACACTGGACTCGCATTCGGGATGACGACGGTTCAATCCCGCGTCCGGCCATCCTGATTTAGGTTTTCAGTGATTTCCCTAAATCTCTCCAGGCAAATGCCGGGATGGTTCCTTTCATAGTGCACGGCCGAGTTCCCTCCCCGTCCTTCCCTAATTCGATCAGACCGATGACGTCGCTGTCTGGTCTCCTTCCTCAAAACAACCATACTGCGCAAGCCACCTGACGGTGTGTGGCGGAGGGTACCAGTTCTCCCGTCTATTCCAGTCTCGTATTATTCTTGGAAAGAAGGATTGTCGGTATGCGTCTGTGTGCTCTAATCTCTCTGTTTTTATCCTCATGGTCTCTTCGAGAGATATACGTAGGAGGGAGCAATATACTGCTTGACTCCTCGGTGAAGGTATATTCTCGACACTTCAACAAAAGCACGTACGGAGCTACTGAGCGTCTCTCCTGCAGATTCTTCCACTGGAGTTTACCTACCACCTCCGTAACACTTCCGATTACTAAATGATCCTGTAAGGTAGCGCGCTGCTCTCCGTTAGATCTTCTCTATCAACCCTATCTGGTACGGACCCCACACCTGAGTAGTATTCAAGCAGTGGTCGATGAAGCGTACTGTAAAGTACTTCCTTTGTTTTCAGATTGCATTTCTTTAGGATTCTTCCAATGAGTCTCAGTCTGGTATCTGCTTTACCGACGATCAACTTTATATGACCATTCCATTTTAAATCACTCCTAATGCGTACTCCAGGATAATTTATGGAATTAACTGCTTCCAATTGCTGACCTCCTATATTGTAGCTAACTGATAAGGGATCTTTCTTTCTATGTATTCGCAGCACATTACACTTGTCTACATTGAGATTCAATTGCCATGCCGTTCACCATGCGTCAATTCGCTGCAGATCCTCCTGCATTTCAGTACAATTTTCCATTGTTACAACCTCTCGATACACCACAGCATCATCCGCAAAAAGCCTCAGTGAACTTATGATGTCATCCACAAGGTCATTTACGTATATTGTGAATAGCAACGGTCCTACGACACTCCCCTGCGGCACACCCGAAATCACTCTTACTTCGGAAGACATCTCTCCATTGAGAATAACATGTTGCGTTCTGTTATATAGGAACTCTTCAATCCAATCACACAATTGGTCTGATAGTCCATATGCTCTTACTTTGTTCATTAAACGACTGTGGGGAACTGTATCGAACGCCTTGAGGAAGTCAAGAATCATGGCGTCCACCTGGGAATCCGTGTCTATGGCCCTGTGAGTCTCGTAGACGAATACAGCGCGAGATGGGTTTCAGACGATCGTCTTTTTCGAAACCCATGCTGATTCCTACAGAGTAGATTTCTAGTGTCCAGAAAAGTTATTATACTCGAACATTATACGTGTTCCAAAATTCTACAACTGATCGACGTTAGAAATGTGTACTGACTTGGCAGAAAATCCTAAGAAATATTGGTCTTATGTCAAAGCGGTAGGTGAACTTGTTTAGTGACCACATTAACATAAGAAATACTAAGGCATCCATTCGGATAGTACTAAAAAGTAGACAAGTCAATTGCTTTACCTTAAAATTATGGAAGAGACAATACAGAACACGTGTTCTCTATAAAACAAGATTATATAGATTGATCAATGAGAAGTAATAGTGGAAGTAGGATGAGACGAGGGACGACAGCTCCCTTCAGCAAAAGACAACTAGTTGAATCACATACACGTGTGAGCGTACGAAATAGGTTCGTATATTTGAAACTTGAATAGAGCACTAAACAGAAATAGAAACATGGATCGAGAGAAAAATAGAAATAAGATGGAAACATTTTAAAAATGGTGTTATGGTAGAGTGTTAAAAATAATTGAACAGAGGCCATTATATACGGTAATGTTAAAATCAGATGACAATATTATTCATATCAGAGGCATTAGACGAAAACGGACGTGTTAGCTGTGTATAGTATAAGTTTCCAGTGAAAATATCATAACAGATGTAAAATCTAGTTGACTGATGATGTGTCATTATACGAGCACACGACATAGGAAGCTCTCAACAGAAGGAGAAACAGGTTAGTGGGAGATCTGCTTAGGCGTCCAGGAATTCTGAGTCAGAGAGGAGAAAACTGTTGGAAGTAGACAAAGATAATAATATTTAAAACATAATGTGGAGTACGCCAGTTTCAATAGATACATACAAAAGGTACTAGCGTTACAGATGAAAACGGAAGCAAAATAAAAACCAGTTCTTTTGTAGCGGATGCAGAGATAAAGAGCTACATATCTACAAATCTTCTTAAGATCATTCAGATACAAACTGACCTTATGTATGTGAACTGCTGGTCCTATTAGACCTTATTTTGTCTCAAAGCCAGTACTACCTCCATTTCCCTTCGATAAACAATAACGTCTCCACACGCTGGCAGAGTTTAGATTTCTCCTAAACTTGGGCTATAAAGATAGGGCGAGTCTTGGCGGGAGAGTATCTCAGTTCTCACGCCCACTCAGAGAGGCCCTGGGAGGATATACGGCTCTGGAGGGGAACCGGCGCTGCAGCGCCTTCGGGTGTTGGAGTTCCGGGGCGGGAGAAGTCTGCGGAGGCAGTAAATCCCAGGCGGCGCTGCGCACGCACTTAGGACGGATAAGGGCGGACGACAGGCCGTGGCTGGCAGTGGCGACCCTGTCAGGACTGCCCAGTGTCGAGATACAGCAGTGGGTAGACACGCCTGCCTACGAAAACTACTGTGATACAACAAATGCGCTATATTGGAAGGAAAAAAGAAAATTAAATTTTCGTCACTAACATTTCCCGTGAAACAAATTTCTTCCAACACATACTGGTAGGTACATCATAGCTGTTACTACTTTAGGAGTCCGAAGTGGTCATACGAGCAGATACTTGCTCCTCCTCCTCTCTGTTCCTCTCAAAGGGTCTTTGAATGCACGCCCATGTGTTGTATTTTTCTTTGATCTGTGAGGTAGGTTAGTGATGTGGTGTCAGCTTCATTGGTTTCAAGGTCTGTCCGTTGTGTCGTCTGGGCCAACGAGGTGCTGACTGCTCGACATGGCACTGGGAAACAAAATATTTAGTAGCATTATGCTTATGGTGAAATGGCTTTCAGCCTATTCCTAGTGTGACCCAGCGAGAATCTAGCAGGGCGTGCTGAAGAGCACTGTGTCCGATTATTTTATGTGAAAACTCTTAAGGATTTGTAAATACAAAATAACATTATTAATATTCAACATCTCCATTCTTCGTTTATACATATATGCAACCCTCTGCCACTGAAGGCTTAAACTGTAGCGTGCAACATGGCAGTGGGCACTGCACGTATGTTGGTGCATGAGAAACAGTAAGTTGTAAACAAGTTTATAACTCATAGAGTTTGTTCACACACGTAGAATGCTTTCCTTCAGCATGACAATGCACGCATGAGAACTGTGACATCTGCAACTATCCGAAGAATTGGGTTCACTGTCACCGATCATCCTCCTTACAGTCCCAACCTGTCCCCATCCGATATCCAACTGCTTCCAAAACTTAAAGAACACTATCGAGGACTTTGATAGTGATGAAACGGTGCAGCCAGAAGTGATGTTGTGGCTCTGCCAACTAAGTCAAACATTCTATAGTCAGGGAATAAACAAAGTTGTCGCTAGTTGGGAGAAATGTGTTCCTCAACAGGATGACTACGTTGAGAAATAAATACGTACACATGAGGAATAAAGATGCAAAATGTTAACAATGTTTGCTTTATTAAGAAGATTTGAGATTTTTCACAGAAAATCGAGGTCGTCTCTTGTCACCTCGCTCTAATAAGCGCTTTCCATGTTGCCTCTGAACCACTGAGTCTTTGACCACTTGCATCTCGGCAGGTTGGTGGAGTGTATTGGAAAATACTGCGTTTGAGGGCGCCAATGCCTTTTGTGTGTTTTCCTAATGTTGGAGAGAAAGGAACTTACGTGCCAGCATTCATGACGAAGGTTCCGTAACGGCTAATTGTTAGATAGAGTCCCTACTAGCTCCAGCGGACGTTGCAGCTTCCTTCCTGATTTTCCCTGCTGTTTTGGTGTTTTCGATCAAATGTTTGTACGTAGCGAAAACTATAGTTCCAATATATGTTCTGGGCTTAGGGACTGATGACCTTAGCAGTTAAGTCCCATAAGTTCTCACACACATTTGAACATTTTTTTGCAATAAATTTTCTGTTTTTTGTTAGAATTTTCATGACCAAACGAAGCGAGGGAAATGACAAACTGGTTGTCAAACTGTCCAACGTGATGTTTAGTTTTGCAAAAAAAAATCTTTTTGCTCAAAAGTCATCAACATAAGATAAACTTACAAAGTCATTCCAGGAACATCTGCTGCTACATATGTAAATGGTCAAGAATTTCATCTCTTAAAAGCAAAGCTATTTACTATGAAAAAGTTGCATTGACATATTATTAGTTTCTCAAAATACTTAATTCGAATTAAGTTATAAATTTACAGCATTTTGACAACAAAAGACATAAGTAAGCAAAGGAGTTGTCATTAATATCATGCTTTCTGACACAAAATTTCGAAATAAGATTTTTTAAATGTTTTGTGATATGATTTGTCTAGGAGTAAGAAATACACACATAAAAAAAGTTTTGCATCAACCCGGTTCCCAGAACTCCTGGAGATGATGTTGACTGTGGACACTGTATCACAGACACAGTCCCTTTGACTGTTCAAATATGTCACTAAATTCACCCAAAGATGTAAACAAACATGCATGAGCAGCGCATACTAGACGCAGGGGGTCCGACTGCCGATCAGTTCCAGTCATTCCACCAGCAAGGAGGAACACGGCTAATGTTGTCTGTAGTTCAACCATACCTACACGGTGAATACCGCCCTTCGTTCGCGTCCGCATTGTTACTTCGTGACAGGGAGAGCTCTCAACAAGGGAAGTGTCCACGTGGCTCGGAGTGAACCAAAGCGATGTTGTTCGGACATGGAGGAGACACCGAGAGACAGAAACTGTAGGTGCCATGCCTCGCTCAGGCCGCCCAAGGGCTACTACTGCAGCGGATGACCGCTACCTTTGGATTATGGCTCGGAGAAACCTTGACAGCAATGCCACCATGTTGAATAATGCTTTTCGTGCAGCCACAGGAAGTCGTGTTACGACTCAAACTTATGCCCAATAGGCTGCATGATGCCTACTTCACTCCCGACGTCCATGGCGAGATCCATCTTTGCTGCCAAGACACCATGCAGCGCGGTACAGATGGGCCCAACAACATGCCGAATGAACCGCTCAGGATTGGCATCACGTTCCCTTCACCGATAAGTGTTGCATCTGCCTTCAACCAGACCATCGACGATGATGTGGTTGGAGGCAACCCGGTGAGGGTGTACGCCTTAGACACACTGACCAGCGAGTGCAGCGAGTTGGAGGTTCCCTGATGTTTTGGGGTGCCATTCTGTGGGGCCGAGGTACGCCACAGGTTTTCATTGAAGGCGCCGTAACGGCTGTACGAATCGTGAATGCCATCCTCCAGCTGATAGTGCAACGATATCGGTAGCGTATTGGTGAGGCATTCGTCTTCAAAGGACGACAATTCGCGTCCCCATCATACACATCTTGTGAATGACTTCCTTCAGGATAACGACATCGCTTGACTAGAGTGTCCAGCATGTTCTCCAGACATGAAGCTGTCGAGCAGGCCTGGGACAGATTGAATAGAGCAGTTTATTGGCGACGTGACCCACCAACCACTCTGAGGGATCTACGCCGTATCGCCGTTGAGAAGTGGGACAATCTTTACGAACAGTGCCTTCATGAACTTGTGGATAGTATGTCACGACGAATACAGGCACGCATCACTGCAAGAGAATATGCTACTGGGTATTAGAGTTGCCGGTGTGTACAGCAATCTGGACCACCACCTCTGAAGGTGTCGCAGTATGGTGGTACAACATGCAATGTGTGGTTTTCATGAACAATAAAAAGGTCAAAAATGATGCTTATGTTGATCTCTATTCCAATGTTCTTTACAGGTTTCGTAACTCTCGGAACCTAGGTGATGCAAATCATTTTTTTTATGTGCAGAATAGATCAGAGAAACATTTGGCGCGCGTTTTGTGATGTTCGTGGGCAAATGCTTGTCTAATGTATTTCATTTATTACTTTCCGACGAATCATTTTGCGAAACATTTGACATACATTTTTTTCCATTTTTACACACAACTGTAGTAATGGGAATAATATTTCGTTTTATGCATTGATCAGACTGTGTTGCAGAAACATGTATCGGACTGCGCCATTTCAGTGACTTGAGAGCTATCCTAATGTAATTTAGAGGCCACTATCGATGCTATTATTTTTCAGTACATTGAACCAACCAAGGAGCAGGAGAGAAATTATTGACAGGCAGCATCAAACCAGTCAGGAGACAGATCATCCACACCAAAAAAGGTTACTGTGTGGCGTTAACACAGACATAATTTTCTGCCAGCGATACTGAAGTTCAAAAGAGAAAGCAGAAACAGCTCTTCCTGTCTTCTGTGACGCAGTATCATTCTCACACCTACCAAAGGCTTACTAAAGCTCAGTAGTTGGACAATTCTGTGGTACTACAGCCTTTGTTGGGCGTTGGTGTCCTTAGTAGTCTATCTTCATACAGTCGTCTGTGCCTTTCTCTTTCAGTATCCGATCGGCATCTTGGTATGATCATCCGACATATCATACAGCCATCTTGCTGCATTCTGCCTCCCATCCTCTCCCTATGTTCTGATCAGCGTATTGTCTGAAATATAATGAGTTTTACAATATCTTTTCCTTGTATAAGCTGCAGTATTCCACTGAAGTCCTAAAAGCCTCTCACAAGCCCATGTATTTTTCGCAGGATGAATTACCTCCTTTAAAATGACTTGTCTTAATAGTTTATTTAGTATGATCGGCGTTCAGCAGGAACTCTACCAGTTGGTGTATACCAGGCCTGGCGAAAACAGGAGCTCCCGTGTGGGACCGCGCAGCAGGAGCGCAGCCTATTCTGCCTAGCGTTCTGGCGTCACCCAGCACTGCGCCATTCTGAGCAGGAGTGTGGGAGAGACGGCTACAAGCCGAATGCTGCACAAGAGTCTAAATCAGGAGGATGTGTTTGCAACACAGTGCGACTAAGTCTAACAGGCGAATATCCCAGCATACATTTTTAACCAGGACTTCATCTCTGGCTTTTATTTTGAACCAACAAATTTGTCACTTAATTAAATAGATATACTGGGTACTTAATACGGTGAGGAGAAATGCACATTCTTTATAATAAAAAAGATTTACATATGGGCATTTAACATTCTGTTACGATGTTTATATATTTTCATGCAGGGCGACTTTAGACTAAGTATTGTATTTGGAAGTAGGCTTTGGCATACGAATCTAAAACGTGGAATTAAATAGGATAAAATCTATTACATCGAACGTTGGTGAGAATTCATCAGTTTCATAAAGGAAGAAAACAGGTACGCACACGTATGTTGAACCAAAAGCTGAAATAACTTTAGCAGCTTATCTATGAAGTCAAGGATATTTGTCCAGCGGTAACATTTTATAAATGTCTTGTAAATTCATGGATTTGACAAACATGTCGATGAATTAATTATTACACACTATGTTTGTCAGCTAATGATGGAAGTAAAGAGGTCCATCAGTGGCCGAAAAAGAAAATGGTCTGGCAAATACAACGAACTTAATCCTCAATCATTCAAAGTCTCGGAATTTATTTGGGACTTCAGCTTCTCACAATGTAATGTTTCAATTACTGGACGGTAATCAGTCCTGTTTATCCACTGAGTTCCAGGAAACGTTCCATGTCATCAACGTCAATGTCATACAATTAGCTTCTATTTCGTAGCCTCAATCTTGTACTTTATATATTTTACCAAACTACTTTATCCTTGCAATGAGAGACATTATGAATCAAACACCAGGTGATGGCTACCATAAAAGTTTTTATCGCTCATTAATTCAGTTTTTTCCTTATGTCCACCTCCAATTCAGCCTAAAGTCAGTTGCATTTGTCAGAACACATGAGCATCATATCGTCTTTTTGGTTGGTGTTATAGTGCCGATCCAGTGAGCGTTTTTTGCAGCTCGTAATATTTTGATGGTATATTTAGCACTTTAATGGTCATTAAACAGAACGAAAGGTAAAGCAATTCCTGTTTTACATTGAACGACGTGGCTTCCCACTGTTTGTTCTTTTTTTAGACAAATTCGTTGGCGCTGTAGTACTACTACTAATGCAAGACGTAAATCTAATCCAACATTACTGGTATTGCCAAGAAACCGCTTGCGTATGGCAAAGTGACAGCCTTGCTCTAGCAGCATCCGGCTGAGATTTTTCTTTTCGCGTTCCGGCTCCCCTCACACTGTCAACCGGACACGCTGCTGCGTTGGGAGCGGTAAGTAGGAGCACTGTTTGGCCGGGACTTATGTATATGAGAATAAATGACGCTTGCACTTTGTAGTCATTCTCTACTCCGCAGTGTTCTGCTGCTACAGACGGAAATACAACGGTGGGTATAGTGGTGCAGCTGTGTGCCAGAAGCTTTCACATGGCGAACGTACACTCCTGGAAATGGAAAAAAAACACATTGACACCGGTGTGTCAGACCCACCATACTTGCTCCGGACACTGCGAGAGGGCTGTACAAGCAATGATCACACGCACGGCACAGCGGACACACTAGGAACCGCGGTGTTGGCCGTCGAGTGGCGCTAGCTGCGCAGCATTTGTGCACCGCCGCCGTCAGTGTCAGCCAGTTTGCCGTGGCATACGGAGCTCCATCGCAGTCTATAACACTGGTAGCATGCCGCGACAGCGTGGACGTGAACCGTATGTGCAGTTGACGGACTTTGAGCGAGGGCGTATAGTGGGCATGTGGGAGGCCGGGTGGACGTACCGCCGAATTGCTCAACACGTGGGGCGTGAGGTCTCCACAGTACATCGATGTTGTCGCCAGTGGTCGGCGGAAGGTGCACGTGCCCGTCGACCTGGGACCGGACCGAAGCGACGCACGGATGCACGCCAAGACCGTAGGATCCTACGCAGTGCCGTAGGGGACCGCACCGCCACTTCCCAGCAAATTAGGGACACTGTTGCTCCTGGGGTATCGGCGAGGACCATTCGCAACCGTCTCCATGAAGCTGGGCTACGGTCCCGCACACCGTTAGGTCGTCTTCCGCTCACGCCCCAACATCATGCAGCCCGCCTCCAGCCTTGTCGCGACAGGCGTGAATGGAGGGACGATTGGAGACGTGTTGTCTTCAGCGATTACAGTCGCTTCTGCCTTGATGCCAATGATGGTCGTATGCGTGTTTGGCGCCGTGCAGGTGAGCGCCACCATCAGGACTGCATACGACCGAGGCACACAGGGCCAACACCCGGCATCATGGTGTGGGGTGCGATCTTCTACACTGGCCGTACACCTCTGGTGATCGTCGACGGGACACTGAATAGTGCACGGTACATCCAAACCGTCATCGAACCCATCGTTCTACCGTTCCTAGACCGGCAAGGGAACTTGCTGTTCCAACAGGACAATGCACGTCCGCATGTATCCCGTGCCACCCAACGTGCTCTAGAAGGTGTAAGTCAACTACCCTGGCCAGCAAGACCTCCGGATCTGTTCCCCATTGAGCATGTTTGGGACTGGATGAAGCGTCGTCTCACGCGGTCTGCACGTCCAGCACGAACGCTGGTCCAACTGAGGCGCCAGGTGGAAATGGCATGGCAAGCCGTTCCACAGGACTACATCCAGCATCTCTAGGATCGTCTCCATAGGAGAATAGCAGCCTGCATTGCTGCGAAAGGTGGATATACACTGTACTAGTGCCAACATTGTGCATGCGCTGTTGCCTGTGTCTATGTGCCTGTGGTTCTGTCAGTGTCATCATGTGATGTATCTGACCCCAGGAATGTGTAAATAAGGTTCTCCTTCCTGGGACAATGAATTCACGGTGTTCTTATTTCAATTTCCAGGAGTGTATTTTATCCGCCTTACTTACGATGCAATAAATTTTATTCACTTGACTATCTTCTTGACAATGTCTTGGAAAGGAATACTCACTATGTTCTTCGACATCGTTTCACAAACCTTTCTTCTGTTTTTAACGTCTTTAGACTTTTTGTGCAGATTATGACATAATCCTATGGAAATCAGCGCTCTTCTCATAAATCACAAGTGCAGTGCGACCACTCGATCTGCTTCAGATGATAACTGCATTGCAAACTGTAACTCTTATTCTTGCACAATATAACCTGGTTGTTATATTGTTACGTTGTTATGTAAATAAAACTGTCTTAAATTATCCTTTACTTTCCATAACTATCTACTTTAATAATTTTCTTCAAAAGGTTAACTTTCTCGTATTTGTTTCATCTTTTGCAAATTATCCTCATCTATACTATCACGTAACCGAAATCAGAACCACCTCTTATTCCCAGGGACATAACAAGTTTTGTTGGCGACAGCTTTAATCAACCGATCATTTTAATTTTCGTAAAGGAAAAGGTGAAGTTTTAAACCAACTAACGAAGCATGAATCAGAATACCTCGATTATGATTATAATTTTCACTTAAAATACGGTGTGTCAGTAGTTACTAATTAATTAAGTCCATAAAGATACATCGATAACTTTTTTAGTACAATTTAAGTTCCGTAATTATTGCAAAAAGGTGTGAATTTAAGGAGATGGGACCTGGATAAACGAACTAAACCAGAGGTTGTACTGAGTTTCAGGGAGAGCATAAGGGAACAATTGACAGGAGTGGGGGAAAGAACTACAGTAGAAGAAGAATGGGTAGCTCTGAAACATGAAGTAGTGAAGGCAGCAGAGGATCAAGTAGGTAAAAAGACGAGGGCTAGCAGAAATCCCTCGGTAACAGAAGAAATATTGAATTTAATTGATGAAAGGAGAAAATATAAAACTGCAGTAAATGAAGCAGGCAAAAAGGAATACAAACGTCTCAAAAATGATATCGACAGGCAGTGCAAAATGGCTAAGCGGGGATGGCTAGAGGACAAATGTAAGGATGTAGAGGCTTATCTCACTAGGGGTAAGATAGATACTGCCTACAGGAAAATGAAAGAGACCTTTGGAGAAAAGAGAGCGAGTTGTATGAATATCAAGAGCTCAGATGGAAACCCAGTTCTAAGCAAAGAGGGGAAAAGCAGAAAGATGGAAGGAGTATATAGAGGGCGATGTACTTGAGGACAATATTATGGAAATGGAAGAGGATGTAAATGAAGAAGAAATGGGAGATACGATACTGCGTGTAGAGTTTGACAGAGCACTGAAAGACCTGAGTCGAATCAAGGCCATTAGAACTACTGACGGCTTTGGGAGAGCCAGTCCTGACAAAACTGTACCATCTGGTGAGCAAGATGTATAAGACAGGCGAAATACCCTCAGACTTCAAGACGAATATAATAATTCCAATCCCAAAGAAAGCAGGTGTTGACAGATATGAAAATTACCGAACTATGAGTTTAATAAGTCACAGCTCCGAAATACTAACGCGAATTCCTTACAGACGAATGGAAAAACTTGTACAAGCCGACCTCGGGGAAGATCAGTATGGATTCCGTAGAAATGTTGGAACACGTGAGGCAATACTGACCTTATATATCTTATAAGAAAGATTAAGGGAAGGCAAACCTACGTTTCTAGCATTAGAGAAAGCTTTTGGCAATGTGGACTGGAATACTCTCTTTCAAATTCTAAAGGTGGCAGGGGTAAAATACAGGGAGCGAAAGGCTATTTACAATTTCTAAAGAAACCAGATGGCAGTTAAAAGAATTGAGGGGCATGAAAGGGAAGCAGTGGTTGGGAAGGGAGTGAGACAGGGTTGTAGCCTCACCCCGTTTTTTAATCAATCTATATATTGAGCAAGCAATAAAGGAAACAAAAGAAGAATTTGGCGTAGGTATTAAAACCCATGGAGAAGAAATAAAAACTTTGAGGTTTGCCGATGACATTGTAATTTTGTCAGAGACAGCAAAGGGCTTGGAAGAGCAGTTGAACGGAATGGACAGTGTTTTGAAAGGAGGACATAAGATGAACATCAACAAAAGCAAAACGAGGATAATGGAATGTAGTCGAATTACGTCGGGTGATGCTGAGGGAATTAGATTAGGAAATGAGACACTTAATGTTGTAAAGGAGGTTTACTATCTGGGGAGCAAAATAACTGATGATGGTCGAAGTAGAGAGGATATAAAATGTAGACTGGCAATGGCAAGGAAAGCGTTTCTGAAGAAGAGAAATTGGTTAACATCGAGTATAGATTTAAGAGTCAGGAAGTAGTTTCTGGAAGTATTTGTATGGAGTGTAGCCATGTATGGAAGTGAAACACGGGGGATAAATAGTTTGGACAAGAAGAGAATTGAAGTTTTCGAAATGTGGTGCTACAGAAAAATACTGAAGATTAGATGGGTAGATCACATAACTAATGAGGAGGTATTGCATAGAATTGGGGAGAAGAGGAGTTTGTGGCACAACCTGACAAGAAGAAGGGACACGTTCTGAGGCACCAGGGGATCCCAAATTTAGCATTGGAGGGCAGTGTGGAGGGTAAAAATCGTAGAGGGAGACCAAGAGATGAATACACTAAGCCGATCCAGAAGGATGTACGTTGCAGTAAGTACTGGGAGATGAAGAAGCTTGCACAGGATGGAGTAGCATGGAAAGCTGCATCAAACCAGTCTCAGGACAGAAGACCACAACAACAACAATGATTGATTTGATGTACATCAAAAGAAAATTCTATTTCATAGCTAGTTTGCACACTATCTGCAAAAAGTCTGAGGTTACTATTAATATTGTTATCAAAGCTTTAAACGCACAATGTGAACATCTTGGGTCGCAACGCAGTTTCCTAGAGAACACCTAAAATTACAACTACATCTTTCAGTGATTCTCCATCCAACATAACGTACTATGTACTCTCCATACTATGTCCTTTCTACCAAGAATCCCCTTATTCAGTTACAAACTTCGCTTGATACCTTATATGATCCTAGATTCGATAATAGCTTATATATGGTAATGAATGAAATGCCTTCGGAAGCCAAGAAACACTACATCTATCTACTTTCATCTGTATTTTTCAGGAAGTTATGCGTGAATAGCTCAACTTGGGCTTGAGTTTACTGATGTTTCCGGAACCCATGCTCCTGCCTACTTATGAGGCATACTTCATTACTTGACTTCTGCCGCCCTTCTTGTAGATAGGTGGGACTTGTGCTTTTCCAACCACTGAGCACAGTTTGTTGTACGAGGGACCTTCCGTGTCGTTAAACGAAAAGATAACTCAGCCGCAAGTAACGGTATAATATCTGACAGTAATTCCATCACGTCCTAGAGCTTTATTCAATCATAACGATTTTCCCTTTTTCTTGGCATCACTGACAGTAATATCTATTTCACTTATCTTTGCATGGCTATGAGAATTTAACTGCAGCATTGTTCTTAGGATTACCTTAGCAAACAAATATTTGAAAACAGAGTTGCGCATTCTGTTTTTGCTTTGTTACCCTCAGTTTCAGTTTATGTCTTGTCCATTAGTGTCTGGATACTAACTTTCGGCCACTAAGGGCCTGTTATGCCACCAGACTTCCCTCCGGTTTTGTGAGAGAATCTTCCATAATATATGAGCTAAGGTAGTGATTGGCGACATCACACATTGGGGAGTCCTATGTTTTGTTTTACACTTGTTATGCAGTAGTCTCTGTTACTTTACAAAATTCTATACAGTGATCGTATACCATGGAGGGCCCCTCGCATCACGAACTATTCCACAAGTTATGTATATGTTCAGTTCATATCAATTACTCTTTTAAAACTGAGCCACAGTTCCTCTACATTTTCTTGTTCCGGTTCACAAATTTCAGCTTTCTCATTGAGGTATGACACTAAATCTGCCTTATCTAACTTCCTGGCAGATTAAAACTGTGTGCCCGACCGAGACTCGAACTCGGGACCTTTGCCGTTCGCGGGCAAGTGCTCTACCAACTGAGCTACCGAAGCACGACTCACGACCGGTACTCACAGCTTTACTTCTGCCAGTATCCGTCTCCTACCTTCCAAACTTTACAGAAGCTCTTCTGCGAAACATGCAGAACTAGCACTCCTGAAAGAAAGGATACTGTGGAGACATGGCTTAGCCACAGCCTGGGGGATGTTTCCAGAATGAGATTTTCACTCTGCAGCGGAGTGTGCGCTGATATGAAACTTCCTGGCAGATTAAAACTGTGTGCCCGACCGAGACTCGAACTCGGGACCTTTGCCTTTCGCGGGCAAGTGCACTACCAACTGAGCTACCGAAGCACGACTCACGACCGGTACTCACAGCTTTACTTCTGCCAGTATCCGTCTCCTACCTTCCAAACTTTACAGAAGCTCTTCTGCGAAACATGCAGAACTAGCACTCCTGAAAGAAAGGATACTGTGGAGACATGGCTTAGCCACAGCCTGGGGGATGTTTCCAGAATGAGATTTTCACTCTGCAGCGGAGTGTGCGCTGATATGAAACTTCCTGGCAGATTAAAACTGTGTGCCCGACCGAGACTCGAACTCGGGACCTTTGCCTTTCGCGGGCAAGTGCTCTACCAACATCCCCCAGGCTGTGGCTAAGCCATGTCTCCACAGTATCCTTTCTTTCAGGAGTGCTAGTTCTGCATGTTTCGCAGAAGAGCTTCTGTAAAGTTTGGAAGGTAGGAGACGGATACTGGCAGAAGTAAAGCTGTGAGTACCGGTCGTGAGTCGTGCTTCGGTAGCTCAGTTGGTCGCTTTAGCCGGCTAGCTCAGTCGGTAGAGCGTCAGACTCTTAATCCCAGGGTCGTTGTACACATTCTCGCTTCGCGCGTCGGGCGACTAGGTCGTGCTCTTAGTTCCGCCTCTACCGTAGCGCAGCGTGTTTTCCTCCTGTCAGTTTAGTGCCGTGTTGGTCTCCGTGCGCGTCGCATCGCTGGTTGTCGGCTGGTGTTTGGTGTTCGTGCGGCCCTTCCTGTCGCGGCGTCGTCTCTCGCCGTGATGTCCACCATGGTTCCCACGAAAGTTCCGCGTACAGGTACAGTCAGTTTTACCTTTGACAAATCCACGCGTCACGTCCAGCCCGGTTCTTTGGAGATACATGACTGGTTAGTCGATACAGTTAAGGTCACTACTGATCAGGTGCATACCGCATATTTCGACAGCGAATTATATGTGTTTTTTGTTAAGTTTCTTGACCCGCTCCAGGTTGATAGGCTACTTTCTCGTCATGGTTCTCAGGTACCCTTTACGCACCGTGATGGTTCCACTAGTATGGTTCTCTTGGCAAATGCAGAAGTGATATATACGAATGTTCGGGTATTTAACCTTCCGCCCGAGGTTGACGACTCTTTTCTGAAGTCCGTTTTGCTTCCTTATGGGGACGTACGCCATATTCGAAAGGAACGATGGTCTGCTCAGCACCGCTTACAGGTATATAGTGGTATTCGGTCGGTGGAAATGGTGGTCAAAAAACCTATTCCTTCTCACCTACAGGTATGTGGTTATAGGGTCCATATCACGTACAGTGGCCAGGAAGGAACATGTTATTATTGTAATGAAACTGGTCATTTCCGTACTAATTGTCCGCGGCGTGTGGTGGTATTAAAACCTACATACGAACAGCGTAAAAAATTGACTTTAGCTGATCTTCTCCCGCAAGGATCTCGGACTGAATCGCTCACTGTTACTGAGTGACGCAGTGATCCGTTGCCCGACAACGGCCGTGATTTTCCCCCGTTGTCCTTGAGTAGGGATGTTGCTGCCCTTAATTCCGATGTTCCCGCGCTGATTTCTCACAACAAGCGTCGGCGAACACAGGATGATGCGGCTGATGAATCTTCCTTATTGGCTCGCCCTTCCGATGGGCCTCCGGTAAAGGACTCTTTCTCAGTCGGAAATCGTGGATGAGGAAGCCACAGGTGCTATGACGCCTTTGCAGAAGCTCCCTGACACCTTATCTGACGTTGTTCCTGCTACCGCGGCAGCCTCTTCGGAGACGCCCGTGACGGAACCTGCTTCTGGTTGCCACGTGTCTTCTCCGGTGCTCTCTGACACATCTCCTATTGACTCTGTTTCGCATCCCCCTTCTGGAATTTCTGTCGCCCCCTCTGGGTCACAGCCTCCTCCCATCAAACAACTGATTGATTCTCCAGAGCCAGTGGATCCCGTTGTTATTCACCAACTGTCCCACCGTGAACCCATGTCTGCGGACGAGTGGGATGTAGAGGCCTCTCTCTCGCAATCTGACACGGAATGTCTACATGATGCTCCTACGCAGCCGAACGCTGCAGCGTCGGCACCGCGGAGCCGCAGTCGAATCCGTAAACAGCCACGGAGAGCCGCGTCACGGCCGAAGAAAAAGCAGTGGGAAGATGAGGGTTCTGTTTCGTAGTTTTTCTCTCTGTGGTTCAGCGCTTCTTTCTGGTATGATTACTTGTATGCTGCTCCGTCAGCTGACGGCTCTCTACCGATCTTTGTTTTTCTTTCTAGGTTGAAGTTCCATGCAAGCATATACATTTCTTACTCTGAATATTAACAGAATATGTTCTGAGCTTCGGCTCGCCGCTTTGCGACAGTTTATCTATCAGTCTGGGGCAGATGTTGTTTTTTTACAGGAAGTCCTATTCGACCAGTTTTCCATTCCTGGGTTCTCGACGTTTTTTAATGTCGCTTCCGAACTTTCTACGGGCACTGCCTTGTTTTATAGAGAAGGCATTCCGTTGATGAATTTCGAAGTACTCGACAGTGGAAGGGGGATCGGTTGCACGTTCTATGATCTCAGTTTACTCCTTCTTTATGCCCCTTCTGGTTCGGGTTGTACTACCGCACGCTCGAGTTTCTATAAAGAAGAAGTCATTTACCTGCTTCGTAAATCCCCGACAAAGATAATTTTAGGTGGGGACTTCAATTGTGTTCTACGGCCGGTAGATCAGTCTCCTAATTTTAATTTCAGTAAAGAACTCGACGACCTTGTGCGCTCCTTGCACCTGCGTGACGTGTGGGTTTCTCGCTATCCTACACTTGTGCGACATACCTACTTTACTCCCACGTCTAGCAGTCGCCTCGATCGCTTTTACCTTTCCGATTCCTTGTGTGGGCAACTTCTGGCTGTTGATGTGATACCAGCCTGTTTTACTGATCATTGTGCTGTAGCCGTTACGTTTAATTACGAGCGACAACCGGTAAAATTGTTTCGTCCTCCTTGGATGCTCAATATCGCGTATTTGCAAGATACCTCCCTTGGTATCGTCCTGGAGGACATTTGGACTCGTTCTCGTACTATGGACCGGTACCCGTCTATCGTGGCATGGTGGACACTGTATGCAAAACCACACATCCGTAGGGCTCTCATGCGTTTTGGGGCTGCGAAGGTGGCAGAAGATCGACGAACGCAAGAATTTTACTATTCTGTCTTACGTCAACTGTACGATAGTGCTACGCATGCTCCCCTCCGGGTTACTGATATACAGCGCATCAAAGCCAAATTGCTGCAGCTCAAACGCATTCAAATGGAGGGCCTGCGGACGAGGTCTCAACCACGTTCCCTTCTACAAGAGGAACTGACGTCACTCTACCATCTAGTCCGTTTACGGTCGCGCCGGAAACGTGGGTGCCTTGCCTCCCTCACAACCGCTGACGGCCGCGTGTTCACCTCTCACCGTGACATTTCTGACTTCGTTTACACCTATTTTACTGATCTGTACGATACTCATGTCCCGGCGGAAACCTCTCTTGACGACTTTACCTCCTTGCTGCCTCGCGTCGTCACTCCTCAATTAAACGACGCCTTTCTGCGTCCCTTTCAGAAGGATGACATATATGATGTTGTTGCAGGATCGCAGTCCCGCAAGTCGCCTGGATTAGATGGTATTCCTAAGGAGTTCTATGTTCAATTTTGGCCGCTCATTGGTGACACCTTAACGTCAATGGTAAATGAAGTGATGCGGGGAGTCTCACTTCCTGCTCCTTTTCAGGAAGGCAGAATGGTCCTCCTCCCGAAATCCACAGGTCGACCTGCAATTGATTCCCTCCGTCCTATTACTCTCCTTAACTTTGATTATAAACTTGTCGCTCGAGCAATTAATATCCGTCTCTCTAAGCTGCTCGATACCATTATTGCCGCCCACCAAAGCTGTGTGCCTGGACGCACGATACTGACTTCCGTTCTCGAATGTCGCGATGTAATCTCGGTGGCGGCTGCCGCTAATATCCCAGGGGCTTTACTTTTTCTTGATTTCCAAAAAGCGTTCGATCGCGTCAGCCATGATTTTTTATCGAGAGTGCTCACCGCTGTCGGCTTTAATAATGAAGCTCGACAAGTCTTAACTAATCTTTTTACCGGTATCAGTGTCTCGGTGATTGTGAACGGTCACCCTACCCCCCGGATATCGATCAGACGGGGGTTACCCCAGGGAAGCCCCTTATCCATGTCACTTTTTGTTCTATCCTTAGAGCCCTTACTTCGCCATCTCACCATGCACTTACGTGGCTGGAATATATTGGGGGAAATTTTTGCAGTCCGTGCATACGCCGATGACGTCATGGTTTTAGTACGACATGCCGAGGATATACCGCGGCTTAAGGATACCTTGGATTCATTTTGTGGTCTTGCTGGTGCTCGCATTAATGATCGCAAATGCACGTTCCTGCCGTTGAGAGGCTTTGATCATGTCGTCATTCCTTGGGCGACGGTTGTCGATCGCCATAAGACCTTGGGGATCATAGTGGATCGTAATCCGATCAAAATGGCGGCACTAAATTGGCGTGAGGTTACGAGTCGTGTTCACGGGGCGATCCTTGAACATGACCGCCGTTCCCTTAGCCTCCTTCACAAGGCACGGGTTTTAGAGACCTATGTCTTCAGTAAAATATACTACGTTGCGCAGGTCTTCCCGCTTCCCGCGATGATGGCCCGCAGGCTGAAACAGCTGTCTAGTCGATTTCTGTGGCGCCGCCATGTCTTCCGTGTCCGGTATGAAGTTGTGGCCAGGCCTCGGAAGCTTGGAGGATTGGGTCTTTCAGATATCAAAGTGAAGACGTCCATCTTATTTGCCCGCCGCAATGTTTTAACCTGTACGCGGGCTCCGCATTCAGTCACCTCTCGTTTACTTTCCCGCCTCCGGCCGGCCAGTCTGACCCCTCCTGTTGATGTTGGACGGATTAATCCTAAATTGCGGCACATTCGTGAATACTTTGTACTTGTTGGTATTCTGGGTGCTGATATACTTTCTATGACGCATATTCCTACCAACATGCTACAAATCCGTTGGGGTACAGCATGTTTCCCTTCTTCTGTTGAACTTGCTTCCCTGTCAACGTCATGGAAAACGGTCTGGTCTCATCTTAGTCTTCCCATTTTGCCGATGGAGATTGTTTCAACGTGGTATAAGGTCATTTACCGTCTGATACCTACTGGTGATCGTCTTTTTCGTATTGGCCTTCGTCCGACTGATCAGTGTGAGGATTGTCATCAAACTGACACCTTACTTCACAGGCTAGTTGCTTGCGGACGGGATCATTGGCTCTGGGTCCGCCGTCAATTAGCTTTTCTTACTAGAGGGCCTGAAACCGCATTCCCAGACGACATCTTCTTACATCCGGACATCTCTTATTTTCCTCAGACGAAAACAAACACGATTGTCTGGCTCTTGGGTTACTATGTCCATTACGTCATCGAAGGCGGTAATGACCCAGATCCCCGCGTTTTTCACCATTATTTGTCAACTGCGCATTGGAAATGGCAGCGGTTACCACAATACCGAACGCTTTTTGCGAATATGCTTTTTCTTGTGTTTAACCGTCAAGGGGTTGGTTAAGTTCCCCTGTGATTCCTGTTTCTTCCCTGAGCTCGAGTCCCCTCCCTTGTTGTATTTTTTCGTAATTTTTTTTTCTCTCTCTCTTTTGCATGTATATATATACACCCAAAATTCATACGGGTGGGGTAACGGGTTGGTCTTCCCCTTCAGAAGAAATGTTTTATTTGTGTTTCACCTAATTTGTTGATTTTCTTTTTGCAGCTAATATTAAATGATGATTTGACTATGGTTGTCTGAATTCTCGTGAAATATACCAAGTCAATCTGATAATAAAGAAAAAAAAAGTTGGTAGAGCACTTGCCCGCGAAAGGCAAAGGTCCCGAGTTCGAGTCTCGGTCGGGCACACAGTTTTAATCTGCCAGGAAGTTTCATATCAGCGCACACTCCGCTGCAGAGTGAAAATCTCATTCTGGAAACATCCCCCAGGCTGTGGCTAAGCCATGTCTCCACAGTATCCTTTCTTTCAGGAGTGCTAGTTCTGCATGTTTCGCAGAAGAGCTTCTGTAAAGTTTGGAAGGTAGAAGACGAATACTGGCAGAAGTAAAGCTGTGAGTACCGGTCGTGAGTCGTGCTTCGGTAGCTCAGTTGGTAGAGCACTTGCCCGCGAAAGGCAAAGGTCCCGAGTTCGAGTCTCGGTCGGGCACACAGTTTTAATCTGCCAGGAAGTTTCATATCAGCGCACACTCCGCTGCAGAGTGAAAATCTCATTCTGGAAACATCCCCCAGGCTGTGGCTAAGTCATGTCTCCACAGTATCCTTTCTTTCAGGAGTGCTAGTTCTGCATGTTTCGCAGAAGAGCTTCTGTAAAGTTTGGAAGATAGGAGACGGATACTGGCAGAAGTAAAGCTGTGAGTACCGGTCGTGAGTCGTGCTTCGGTAGCTCAGTTGGTAGAGCACTTGCCCGCGAAAGGCAAAGGTCCCGAGTTCGAGTCTCGGTCGGGCACACAGTTTTAATCTGCCAGGAAGTTTCATATCAGCGCACACTCCGCTGCAGAGTGAAAATCTCATTCTGGAAACATCCCCCAGGCTGTGGCTAAGCCATGTCTCCACAGTATCCTTTCTTTCAGGAGTGCTAGTTCTGCATGTTAAGCAGAAGAGCTTCTGTAAAGTTTGGAAGGTAGGAGACGGATACTGGCAGAAGTAAAGCTGTGAGTACCGGTCGTGAGTCGTGCTTCGGTAGCTCAGTTGGTAGAGCACTTGCCCGCAAAAGGCAAAGGTCCCGAGTTCGAGTCTCGGTCGGGCACACAGTTTTAATCTGCCAGGAAGTTTCATATCAGCGCACACTCCGCTGCAGAGTGAAAATCTCATTCTGGAAACATCCCCCAGGCTGTGGCTAAGCCATGTCTCCACAGTATCCTTTCTTTCAGGAGTGCTAGTTCTGCATGTTTCGCAGAAGAGCTTCTGTAAAGTTTGGAAGGTAGGAGACGGATACTGGCAGAAGTAAAGCTGTGAGTACCGGTCGTGAGTCGTGCTTCGGTAGCTCAGTTGGTAGAGCACTTGCCCGCGAAAGGCAAAGGTCCCGAGTTCGAGTCTCGGTCGGGCACACAGTTTTAATCTGCCAGGAAGTTTCATATCAGCGCACACTCCGCTGCAGAGTAAAAATCTCATTCTGGAAACATCCCCCAGGCTGTGGCTAAGCCATGTCTCCACAGTATCCTTTCTTTCAGGAGTGCTAGTTCTGCATGTTTCGCAGAAGAACTTCTGTAAAGTTTGGAAGGTAGGAGACGGATACTGGCAGAAGTAAAGCTGTGAGTACCGGTCGTGAGTCGTGCTTCGGTAGCTCAGTTGGTAGAGCACTTGCCCGCGAAAGGCAAAGGTCCCGAGTTCGAGTCTCGGTCGGGCACACAGTTTTAATCTGCCAGGAAGTTTCATATCAGCGCACACTCCGCTGCAGAGTGAAAATCTCATTCTGGAAACAAACCCCCAGGCTGTGGCTAAGCCATGTCTCCACAGTATCCTTTCTTTCAGGAGTGCTAGTTCTGCATGATTCGCAGAAGTGCTTCTGTAAAGTTTGGAAGGTAGGAGACGGATACTGGCAGAAGTAAAGCTGTGAGTACCGGTCGTGAGTCGTGCTTCGGTAGCTCAGTTGGTAGAGCACTTGCCCGCGAAAGGCAAAGGTCCCGAGTTCGAGTCTCGGTCGGGCACACAATTTTAATCTGCCAGGAAGTTTCATATCAGCGCACACTCCGCTGCAGAGTGAAAATCTCATTCTGGAAACATCCCCCAGGCTGTGGCTAAGCCATGTCTCCACAGTATCCTTTCTTTCAGGAGTGCTAGTTCTGCATGTTTCGCAGAAGAGCTTCTGTAAAGTTTGGAAGGTAGGAGACGGATACTGGCAGAAGTAAAGCTGTGAGTACCGGTCGTGAGTCGTGCTTCGGTAGCTCAGTTGGTAGAGCACTTGCCCGCGAAAGGCAAAGGTCCCGAGTTCGAGTCTCGGTAGGGCACACAGTTTTAATCTGCCAGGAAGTTTCATATCAGCGCCCACTCCGCTGCAGAGTGAAAATCTCATTCTGGAAACATCCCCCAGGCTGTGGCTAAGCCATGTCTCCACAGTATCCTTTCTTTCAGGAGTGCTAGTTCTGCATGTTTCGCAGAAGAGCTTCTGTAAAGTTTGGAAGGTAGGAGACGGATACTGGCAGAAGTAAAGCTGTGAGTACCGGTCGTGAGTCGTGCTTCGGTAGCTCAGTTGGTAGAGCACTTGCCCGCAAAAGGCAAAGGTCCCGAGTTCGAGTCTCGGTCGGGCACACAGTTTTAATCTGCCAGGAAGTTTCATATCAGCGCACACTCCGCTGCAGAGTGAAAATCTCATTCTGGAAACATCCCCCAGGCTGTGGCTAAGCCATGTCTCCACAGTATCCTTTCTTTCAGGAGTGCTAGTTCTGCATGTTAAGCAGAAGAGCTTCTGTAAAGTTTGGAAGGTAGGAGTCGGATACTGGCAGAAGTAAAGCTGTGAGTACCGGTCGTGAGTCGTGCTTCGGTAGCTCAGTTGGTAGAGCACTTGCCCGCGAAAGGCAAAGGTCCCGAGTTCGAGTCTCGGTCGGGCACACAGTTTTAATCTGCCAGGAAGTTTCATATCAGCGCACACTCCGCTGCAGAGTGAAAATCTCATTCTGGAAACATCCCCCAGGCTGTGGCTAAGCCATGTCTCCACAGTATCCTTTCTTTCAGGAGTGCTAGTTCTGCATGTTTCGCAGAAGAGCTTCTGTAAAGTTTGGAAGGTAGGAGACGGATACTGGCAGAAGTAAAGCTGTGAGTACCGGTCGTGAGTCGTGCTTCGGTAGCTCAGTTGGTACAGCACTTGCCCGCGAAAGGCAAAGGTCCCGAGTTCGAGTCTCGGTCGGGCACACAGTTTTAATCTGCCAGGAAGTTTCATATCAGCGCACACTCCGCTGCAGAGTGAAAATCTCATTCTGGAAACATCCCCCAGGCTGTGGCTAAGCCATGTCTCCACAGTATCCGTTCTTTCAGGAGTGCTAGTTCTGCATGTTAAGCAGAAGAGCTTCTGTAAAGTTTGGAAGGTAGGAGACGGATACTGGCAGAAGTAAAGCTGTGAGTACCGGTCGTGAGTCGTGCTTCGGTAGCTTAGTTGGTTGAGCACTTGCCCGCGAAAGGCAAAGGTCCCGAGTTCGAGTCTCGGTCGGGCACACAGTTTTAATCTGCCAGGAAGTTTCATATCAGCGCACACTCCGCTGCAGAGTGAAAATCTCATTCTGGAAACATCCCCCAGGCTGTGGCTAAGCCATGTCTCCACAGTATCCTTTCTTTCAGGAGTGCTAGTTCTGCATGTTTCGCAGAAGAGCTTCTGTAAAGTTTGGAAGGTAGGAGACGGATACTGGCAGAAGTAAAGCTGTGAGTACCGGTCGTGAGTCGTGCTTCGGTAGCTCAGTTGGTAGAGCACTTGCCCGCGAAAGGCAAAGGTCCCGAGTTCGAGTCTCGGTCGGGCACACAGTTTTAATCTGCCAGGAAGTTTCATATCAGCGCACACTCCGCTGCAGAGTGAAAATCTCATTCTGGAAACATCCCCCAGGCTGTGGCTAAGCCATGTCTCCACAGTATCCTTTCTTTCAGGAGTGCTAGTTCTGCATGTTTCGCAGAAGAGCTTCTGTAAAGTTTGGAAGGTAGGAGACGGATACTGGCAGAAGTAAAGCTGTGAGTACCGGTCGTGAGTCGTGCTTCGGTAGCTCAGTTGGTACAGCACTTGCCCGCGAAAGGCAAAGGTCCCGAGTTCGAGTCTCGGTCGGGCACACAGTTTTAATCTGCCAGGAAGTTTCATATCAGCGCACACTCCGCTGCAGAGTGAAAATCTCATTCTGGAAACATCCCCCAGGCTGTGGCTAAGCCATGTCTCCACAGTATCCTTTCTTTCAGGAGTGCTAGTTCTGCATGTTTCGCAGAAGAGCTTCTGTAAAGTTTGGAAGGTAGGAGACGGACACTGGCAGAAGTAAAGCTGTGAGTACCGGTCGTGAGTCGTGCTTCGGTAGCTCAGTTGGTAGAGCACTTGCCCGCGAAAGGCAAAGGTTCCGAGTTCGAGTCTCGGTCGGGCACACAGTTTTAATCTGCCAGGAAGTTTCATATCAGCGCACACTCCGCTGCAGAGTGATAATCTCATTCTGCCTTATCTAGTTTGCTTTACAGATGAATCTACTTGTATCAGTTTCTCTTTGTACTTTTGTAGTCATTTTTGCTACAGCTACCTCCTGGCCAAGGTCACGTACATAATCGTAGACGTCCTCTAAGACGTCACGTACATTTGTTACAATTAGATCCAAAATATTTCTATAAAGTGTGGCATTCCGAAATGCTTGTTCTATGCAGTTTATGGAGAACGCATCTATTAATGTTTCACAGGATGTCCAGTTACGCCTACCACAAACAAACCCCTAATATTTCCTATTGATTGTCGGATGACTAATGTCTCTTCATGTGACTGCAGTATGACTTGGGAACGTACGTACTAGAGATCTGAGATCTTCTTTAAACGTTAAATCAAGAGGTGAGTCTGGTGGCTGACAGGAGAATCCAGTTTTAATTTTACGCTCATACTTTGCAGAAACAATCTGGCATCCAACGTCAGTTCCTGTCATAGTGAATTTTTCTTGTTCACTACAACAGATACACCTCTTTCATTTCCTATTAGCTTAGCCTTTCCTATACGCTTAAATATACCACAAATATCTCATTTCTTTTCATTTCTGATTTAATCACCTTTCTGTAGCTCATGTTACGTGTCTTTTAAGGCGCATTCAGCTCCAACACCTTGCTCCAAATTATTCATCTATTAACCACTAGCAATTTAATACTCTCTTCTCTCGGAGGCGTTTCTTTCGACCTTTCACTGCTACTTCAGGATCTCCTACGGTTCTCATTATCTGGGCGACGGAGACTTGCTTGATATGAAATCCATTGTTTGCGCCCTACATACACCAGCTACTTGAGTAGCAGCCGCTGAGGTGTAGAATTTTGTTTTGTGGGGATCCACAGTCTCAAAATGCTTAATAAAAGAAAGCATGGTCCGTGATACGCTGTAGTGTAAACAAACTTCATTTAAATCGTGCTGTTAGCTAATATAGACGACTTGTGATTTTCAAGCACGTATGTACTATTATGTATTACATGTCGTAATTTTCAAATTATTTTTTCACTACAAATAAAAAGTAGACGTTATATTACATACTTACATACTGAAGGGAACCACACTGACGTGACAACTGTCAAAATCATGTTGCGAACTTTGCAGATGTGTAGAGCACACTACATCGGTTTAGGGAAAACCTACGCTTCTCAACCCTTTGGCTCAAGTCTAGGAAGTCGCAGCCTTTCGCTGTCTCAGGTTGAAGCCTTGCACTCGATTAAGAACCAAACGGACACGGTCTGTTCTGGGGGCAGTGTTGCAGGTTACGAGCTGCGTGGAAACTGAAACGTGGTGCTGAAACTTATTTTCAGTTTAAAACTGTGTTCCAAACTGGGACTCAAACCTGAGACCTTTCCCTTTCGCGGAACGTGCTCTACTTACTGAGCCAAACACTACTCAAAACGCTCCCTCATCACTTTACATCCACCAGGACCTCATGTCCTACCTTCCAAGCTTCGAAAAACTTATCCTGCGTACATTGCTGACTAGACTCTTACAATAATGGATATTGCAGAAAGGTTGCCGCGGAATAGCCTAGGGTATTTTTTTCAGGCTCAATTTTCACACTGCAGCGATATGTACGCTGATCTGAAACAAACTGGAATATTAAAACTGTATGTTGGACCGGAGCTCGAAACTGAGACCTCTGCCTTTTGCGGGGGAACTGTGAAACGCAAGGATCCCAGTTTCGAGTGCCGTTCCGGCACATAGTTTCAATCTTCCAGGTAGTTCCAAATCAACGTACACACCATAGCAGAGAGAAAATTCACTCTGTAAATTTGGTATTGTCAACCTTCTCTGCCAGTCACTGAAGTCACAATCCACAGGGTCCTGCTCCCTCAGTGACTCCTCTCCACCTCGGCAGTAATCATTTGTTCTGCTGCCCAAATAACAAAACTCACCTACCACTTTTAGTGCGCTATTTCTTTATCTAATCGCTTCAACATTGCCTGGTTTAACTCCACTGCATTCCGTTTCCCGTATTTATTATTGTTTATGCTCATCTACTAAACTCTTTCCAAGACAATATCCAGTGTGTTCAACTGCTCTTCCAAGTCCTTCGGTGCCTCGGACAAATTCAGTGTACCCCAAGCGCTACCATATTGGATTTAGAATTCTGTATTACTTGTGGAATGTGGAATATCGTATCAAATACAATGTCAGTACTAATTAGTTAAGTATTTTTATTATTCTCTTTAACTAAGTCTTCTAATGAGAATGTATTGTATTGTACTGTATGCTGCGTCCAAATTTTGTATGTTTACTTTGAGCAGAAGAATTCAAAAAGATTTGCAGATCAACGTTTTCGGCACATTATTTTAGTATTTCAATTTGTTTGATTGCTGTTGCTTCGTTATCTGATATTATGACCAGATCGCCTGCGAAAGCCATGACGGAAATCTCTGTCTTGTACCGGTATCGTCCTAGTGTTGTTGGTCACCTGTGTCCTTGCGTTTTTAGTTCCTTTTCCTATTTCTTCATTACTTTGTCGAGAACTAGGTCGAAACTAGTTGGAATAATCCGTCGCCCTACCGTACTAAAGTTTTGATTATGAAAATTTCAGTAATGTCACCCATTAATTAGGTTTTCGATGTTCCGGCAGCCATAGACTGTTTGATTAATCCTAATGTTTTTGGATCAAGCCGCTATTCTTCTGAAGCATTGAACAAGGATTTTCAGTAAGTAGAATGATATGACTTCTTAAAATCTATGAAAGTGCAAAGTATTGGAGTATTTCCGATAGCCATGTATTTTTGAACTGTTTTCAGATTGAAGATTTGTTATGTGCATGAAGGACTACGCCGGAAACCTGCTTCCTTTTCATCAGTTTTGTCCCCTAACTGTTCTTTTACGACTGACTCCATTCTAATCTTCACATCATTTTCTGTTTCATTTAATACGAAAAATAAACTCTAACAACTACGCGTCCATTCATTAGAGAAAAAGCTTCCTATTTCCACACATCGTTTATTAGTTATATGAGCGTGGCATGTATGATTCCTAGAGTGACCTTGTTGCCGGAAAGACAATCATAAGTGATTACAAGGTTAGAAAAAGTAAGGAAAATGTCATCTATAAATGACAGGAAAGTGCAAGAAAATAAAAGGCAGATTTAAAAAACTATTTACTGATAACTTCAATAATAATAAAATTACTTGGTTTCATTTTCTTGCTTGGTATGACAATGCATACTGTATATACAACGTTCACCACTTTGGCGCGTGTAAGGATTGTATTTGTTGTGTTCTTCAACAGTTTATTGAACGTAACTTCTACTATACAATAGCTGGCTGTACGATAGATGTAGACGTACTTCGATCTAGCCGGAGATGTGGTTTCTCTCTGTCAGCTGGTACTTCGATCGATGGTGCAGTACATCTGCTTCGATGATATCTTCTCGGAGACTCTGCTATAGCGGTTGATATTAGCAGCGGACGAAGACTGTTCTGCCTTCGAGCAGCCGGGCCTATATAGTGAGCTGGAGCCAATAGAAACCCGGCGTAGGAATCCGTGGCCGGGTAGGTCGCGGCGACCTCTGCAAGGAAAGGTTCCTATTAATCGACTGGAATCTTCGGCGTGTTTACCTGATAGCTTCCCCTGTTTGGCTGTTGGTTTGTTTCCCTCATAGCGTGGCTGTTATGCGGTGCTGCCTGTCATTAGGGCAATCCGATTGCAGACAGTACAGTATTTATAATATTACTCTCGCTTGATAGTAAAAATTGCCCTCTCAGTAGTAAAAATTGCAAGAATTTAAACATTTTTAAAATTTATCGTGAACTTTAAATCACCACACATTTTTGTTCCTAAAGATGACAAAATTATGCGTGAGATTACTCAAATAACTTATTAACAGATTAGGAAGGCTGAAAGTATACATACCTCAGACAGGGTACGAACCGGGTACGAACTGTGGCAAGACGTGGCACTGTTTGCACGATCTGGAAGCCAGTAACGTCTGACGCCAGATGCATCCCCTGGACAGGCGGCCACCCGCTACACAGGCCAGTGCCCGGCTCCCTCCCCCCAGCTGTCCCCCTACAGAGCGCTGTGTACAGAGCCGCCGACACGCCACAGCTGCTGTGGGAGGCCGCCAAGGCTGTCACGTGGCCCCCAGCTAACATGCAGGCTCTGTACACATGAGCAGGTGTAGTCGCCGCGGAGCGGGTAACCTCGCCAGGTGAACACTTCGCGGTCACTATCGGAAATACGACTGCAAGGGGCGACGGAGACGTATTTTCATGTGCGATCCATGGAAGTGACTTCGAAAAATTAGCGTCTGTTCGTACTGTACTTTAGTGATTGTGCGGATGAAATCTTAGTGATCTCAAAGTTTCTGCAGACTAAGAAATTATCTGTAATTACATACTGCCTGACTATCCAGTGGGCCAACGGCCTTGCAGCAATGGTAACACCGGCTCCCGTCAGATCACCGAAATTAAGCGCTGTGGGGCTGGGCTACCACTTGCATGGGGCCCATCCGGTCTGCCGAGCGCTGTTGGCAAGCGGAGAGCTCTCAGACGTTGTGAGGCAAACTGAGGAGCTACTCGACTGGCAAGTAGCGTCTCCTGTCTCTTAAACTGACATACGGTCCGGAGGGTGGTGTTCTGACAAAATGACCCTACGTATCCACATCCAGTGACGCCTGTGGGCTGAGGATGACACGGCGGCCGGTCAGTACCAATGGGCCTTCATGGCCTGTTCGGGCGGAGTTTAGTTTAGTTTACAATATACAGTGGGACAATGGTAATATTTCAGAGTTTTGCAAACAATGGCTACTCACTTCAAATGTTCAGAAGCGTATACGTGTACACTTCATCAAAGGAGAAAGACGTAGCATCCTATGACTACGGTGTCTTAGTTGAAATAGGCCACTTCATATAAATACCTATGGGGAGCAATTTGTAGCGATGTCAAAAGGAACGGCCACATAGGCTAACTCGTAGGTAAAGTAGGTACCAGGCTTCGGATTATTAGCAGAAATCAATTAGTCTACAGAAGACATTTCTTACAAAATTTACCGCCAGACGCAACTAGAAGGGGCATGGAAAGTACACAAAGAATGATAGCACAAATGGTCAAGGGTTGGTTTAATACGTGGGAGGAGATACTGAAAAAACAAAACTAGCACACGCTAGGAAGACAGGCGTACTATCCGTTAAAATCTACTAACGTACCGCTCTAACGAACCAGTTTTAAGTGCGGAATTACTAAACCGCTTATGTACTGCGCTCATGCGGATTGCGAAGACAAGATTAATGTAATCACCGCGAGAGATAGTGGCGTTTAAGCAATCATTCTTCCCGTGTCTATACGGGGATGCTATCTAGAATAATGGCTGGCGTACGGTTCACAGCCCTTTCTACAGTGAGGATGTAGATGCTGACGTACTTCGCATGTGAAGACTTGTTTCTTCCATTATCGCCATGTAGCACATTCAATATGAATTAAATTTTAAAAATCTCTGAATAGGGTCCCACAAAAGCAGTAAGCCAAACATTAAAAAATTAGCTTTTATTCGTTAAAATTCACAATCCTCAGGTATTCATTTCAAGAATTAATTTCTGTTGTAAACGATTTCACTGTTAGCCTGTCAGTTTTCCCCGTAATTTTGTTAGCATTATTATGCTTCAAGACAACATTTTCTTTAGCGTTAGGCTAATATGTGGTATGCGGTCAGACGCACGGTTACATAAATTGATCAAATTTTAAAAATAAAGATTTATATAACAAGAGTCGAAAAAAAAATACTTCACTGAGGATTATTCATCACTACCAGAAGTACTGTGCTTAGTTCTACCAGTACCGACGAGTGAAGAACATCACCTGAACACAACTTCATGGATATTATAAAACCTCTAATAAGAAGAAACTTTTCTGGATCACTATATTTCAATTATGTTAAAAAACTAACGTAATTAAACAAAAGGTTCTAAATAAAATATCAGCAATGAAAACCATAGATAACTAGAGAATTTTTCGAAAACAGACATATACAAAACATGCATGAAGAAACCAGAATCGTATTAGCTCTCACGCCCTTGATGTAGGAGGACTTAGCGCAAAACAACGCAGAGAACGACACTCTGTTACCATGAATAATGTAATTATAAAAGGTTAGCCTTCTCTGAACATGAAAATTGGAACAACGCTCAGTCTTGTTTAAAATAAATAAAATTAAATACAGTTGAATAACAAAGCTGCACAAATCCACAGGCCACAAAATTAGTTTGATAAACAGTCAGGTGGAAGCAGTGTGAACCACTGAACTGAAGATACATAACGTACATCCACAGGAGATCTGGACAAGTATTGAAAAAATGTCGTAATGACCTCCCCATTAATAGGAGATCACAGATTAAATCCTCACTCAAATCTTTGGGTGGTGTTCCCAAGAGGCAAGAAACCATGACAAAGAGACTGAATAACCAACAATAGGGTAACTTTATACGAGTCGAAACATGAAATGTCAGAAGTCTGAAAGCAGTACGGAAGCTGTGAAATCTGAAAAGGGAAATGCAAAGGCTTATTCAGTGTATAGTGGGGGACAACCAAGTGCAATGGATAGAGGATAATGATTTCTGGGTAGATAAATAAAGGGTAAAATCAAACTTAGAGGATAATAGAGTAATGGGAGGAAACTTCACCACGCGTATAAACGTTGGACAGAGAGAAAGTCATCGTAAACACTTTAGTGATAGGATTATTCTCATCATAGTCGAAAGCAGGTCAATACTAACAACAATATTTGAGTAAAAATGAAATGAAATGTCGTATGTCTAAGCCTCCCATCGGGTAGACCGGTCGTCTGGTGCATGTCTTCTTATTAGACGCCACTTCGGCGACTTGCGTGTCAATGGTGATGAGATGATGACGATGAGGACAACACAACACCCAGTCCCTGAGCGGTGTAAATCTCCAACCCAGCCGGGATTCGAACTCAGGCCCCTTTGTATGGCATTCCGCCACGCTGACCACATTCTTTCTTTTTTAATCTTATTAAATTCGGTATTGTTCGTTTGTTTCGTTCGGGGCGGATGTCCCATGACACCCCTTGAAGTTCATAGTTGATAGTTGATCCATTCACTTTTTTTTTTTTTTTTTTTTTTTTTTTTTTTACAGCAGAGGGCAGTTAACCCTCTGACCGAACACGCTGAGCTACCATGCCGGCTCCACTTAGCTATCGAGGCCGAACATTTTTTGTAAACTTTTGACCAAACTGCTGAGGTCATCTGTCCCTAAGCTTACACACTACATAACTTAACTTACGCTGAGGACAACAAACACACCCATGCCCGATGGAGGACTCGAACCTCCGACGGGGACAGCCGCGCGAACCGTGACAAGATGCCCGAGACCTTGCGGCTACCGCGCGCAGCTATAGAGACGGGCAGCATTTAACGTATACGTGCTGACTTCACAAGTAGAAGATGATAAGATAGAGATATTGTATGAAGGCAATGAACGTATAATTCTATGCACAAATGAAGATGAAATTGTAATAATCATAGATGAATGAAACTATCTAGTAAGACGAAGAGTAAGATAACAGGTTACCCATAACATTATCTAGGGAATGGATCCACTTTAAGCTGTTCATAATTGTATTCCATAAGCATTTAGACGAATTTTCAGCATTTGGGTCTGTGTTTTATGCTGTAGACGAAATTTAGCATATTCCGTTTATTGCTGATGTGGATGACATCACAGTTTTCATTATTTAGTCAACTGCCACTTGGCAATTTGTTTTGATCATCTGATACTTTGGTAAATGACGGTGTCACCTGAAAACAATAAGAGGGCTGCTCATATTGTCTCCTAAACCGCTTCCGCTCATGTAGATCGGGAACATAGAGCGCCTATTGCAATTCCTTGGGAAATGCCAGATATTACTATTCTCTATGTTACTCGGTGACTTACCGTCATTTTTTGTGATGTGTGAGATTTCTGACAGGATATCACGAATCCAGTGACACAACGGAGACGATACTCCAAGGCACGCCATTTGATTAGAAGTCTCTTGTCAAGAACAGTGTCAAAAACCTTCTCGAAATCTAAAAATATGTGATCAATTTGTCACCCCTGTCGATAATAAAGAGGTAGGCTAGTATCACAAGAATGATATTTTCTAAATCCGTGTTGGCTCTTTGCCAATAAATCGTTCCATTCGAGGTAACACATAATTCTCGAACCAGTATACGTTAAAACCCTGCTGCAAATCGACATAAGCGATATGTACCTGTAACTCAGCGCAGAAACTCGCAAAAGAGTCCCTGAGAATCCAGCATATACTCGTAATTGTCTGACGCGTAGGACCAAGTCAGTACCATGAGTTCGAAAGGGTCACTACCGCGAAGCACTCGCAGTCAGCAATTCTCAGAAGCAGAGGGCTACGACCCTCGAAGTTGCTGTAGAACGAAGCTTTGACGCAGCTGCATGAAACCACATGAAGACTGTGCGCATTCGGAGGGTAACAATGCAGTAACAGTTATTCTCTTAGCTTTTCTATAAGCTAAGGAAGAAGAAACAGTACAGAGTTCGTCTCCAGTAGCAACGAGTAGTATCTGATAATATAAAGAAGAATTTAGTGCTATCTCACACTTGTCCCCACTATTGTCAATAATGTACCCAGTTGCATAACCCGCAAAGAACAGTGGTTCACATTTTCTGTGTGTCAGAATAAAAGAAGGAACAAGTGCAGTCTCATCTTGTCTCCTAGTGTTGATTAGTATCTGACTGCGTAAGTCGCAACGAGCTACAGTTAACATTTACTTTCTGTCACAGTATAAAGAGGAATAAGTATGATTCAAAGTTGTTTCCGATTCTGATTAAGGCATTTGACCGTGTATTTGTCGGAACGAGTTTCATTCATGACGCTCATCTCTGAAAGCAGAAGGCAGAACTAAGGCAACAGGAGTTCTTCCAGCATATACATACCCATATCAAAAAAAGTTTTGCTTCACCCCGATTCCCAGAACTCCTGAAGTTAGACGTTGACTTTGGATATTGTATCACAGACACAGTCCCTTCGACTGTTCGGAGATGTCACTAAACCCACCCAAAAATGTAAACAATCATGCATCAGAAGCGCCTATTAGACGCAGAGGTTCGACAGCCGATCAGTTCCAGTCACTCCACCAGAAAGGAGGTACAAGGCTCGTGTAGAGACGATCAATACCACCGTTCGATCGAGTCCAAATTGTTACTTTGTGCCAGCCAGGACTCTCAACAAGACAAGTGTCCAGGCGTCTCTGAGTGAGCCAACGCGATGGTGTTTTGACATGGAGGAGAAACAGAGAGACAGGAACTGTCGATGACATGCCTCGCTCAGGCCACCCAAGGGCTACTACTGCAGTGGATGACCGCTACCTACGGATTATTGCTCGGAGAAACCCTGACAGCAGCGCCACCAAGTTGAATAATGCGCTTCGTGCAGCCACAGGAGATCGTGTTACGACTCAGACTGTGCACAGTAGGCTGCATGATGCGCAAATTCACTCCTAACGTCCATGGAGAGGTACATCTTTACAACCACGACACCATGCAGCGTGGTACAGATAGGCCAAACAACATGGTAAATGGACCGTTCAGGATTGACATGACGTTCTCTTCAACGATGAGTGTCGCATATGCCTTCAACTAGACAATCGTCGGAGGCGTGTTCAGAGGCAACCTGGTCAGGCTGAACGCCTTAGACACACTGTCCAGTGAGAGCAACAAGGTGGAGGTTCCCTGATGTTTTGGGGTGGCATTATGTGGGGCCGACGTACGCTGATGGTGTGCATGGACGGCGCCATAACGGCTGTACGACAGTGCATCATATTGGTGAGGAATTTGTCTTCAATGACGGCAATTCGCGCCCCCATAGTGCACATCTCGTGAATGACTTCCACCAGGATAACGACATCGCTCGAAGAGTTGCAAGCTTGTTCTCTGAACATGAACCCTATCGAAAAGGGCTGTTTATGGACGACGTAACCTACCAGCCACTCAGAGATCTACACCCAACCGCCGTTGAGGAGTGCGACAATCGAGACCTACAGTGCCTTGATGAACTTGTGGATGGTATACCACGACGAATACAGGAATGCATCAATGGAAGACAACGTGCCTCTGGGTATTAGAGGTACCAGTGTGTACGGCAATATGGACCACCACCTCTGAAGGTATCGCTGTACGGTAGTACAACATGCAATGTGTGGTTTTCTTGATCAATAAAAAGGGCGGAAATGATGATTATGTTGACCTCTATTCCAATTTTCTATACAGGTTCTGGAACTCTCGAAACCGCTGTGATGCAAAACTCTTTTGATGTGTGTATTTATAGAACAACACGTAAGATATTTATAAACTCTTTGCTGGGTGTTACCTATGACTGTGATCTAAGTAAATTGTATTGAAACTTAAAAAATTTATTCTTAAATAATGATAGAATTATTATCTTCATATTTATTAGTTAGTTAATTCCTAGTCATTAAGTATTTGAATAACTGGCAATTAGTTACTAATTTATAGCTACAATTAGTGGCAACATTGGAAATTGTTTTAGACTAGTAGTTCGTTGTATGTAACTGTCTCAGTTATTATTTTATCGTTCACTGTGAAGGCCATCCTGAAAGGGAGCTGCCAAAGTGGAATGGCTTGAAGTATACTTTAAATAAGAGGAGTAGTTGCCAGAAAGTGATTCCATACACTATACTAGCGATTAACTATAATTTATAAGGCCGTAATGTAATTTTGGTCACTAGCCCATAAATAAACATAATAAATTGCGATGGACAACAGGGAGTACCATGTAGGAGGACTCACTCAACACAGGAAAAGCGACTGGACCTGACGGGATACCAGTACCATTCCAATTAAGGTATGAGAAAGAAGTTGATACATGTCACAACAATAAACTACTCATGAAGTAATTACACCGATGTTCGCGTGTTACGACATTCTGGAGACTGGAATTCTGCAGGAATGAGCATGGGTTTCGAAGGTAACTATTGTGTAAAATACAGCTCGCTCTTTTCGTCAACGAGACGCAGGAAACAGAATACATGCCTTCAGGTACATGCCTTCAGCTGTTTTCGTCCACTTCCGTAACGCGTCAGATCCGGCTCCGCATTGCTGCCTGTTGAAGAAAAACACGAGGTTACGGTGTATCAGACCTAATGTATGACTGGGCAGAAGAGTTTCTAGCAAACAGAGGGCAGCTTGTCCTTCTGGACGGAGAGAAGTCTTCAGACGTTAAAGGAACTTATGTCGTACCCAGGGATGTGTCGTAGGTCCATTACTTTTCACAATATATACAAATTATATTGTAGACATCGTCAGAAGTTTCATGAGGCTTTACGTATGCGATGCTGTTGTACAGAAAATTGTGGCTAATTGCAGGAAGACATTGAGAGGATCGACGCTTGCTATAAGGAGTAGCAATACGCCAACATAAACAAAAGTAAGGCATTGCTCATACGTAGACAGAGAGAGACCCCTTATCGTATCCTTGTACGATTGCAGAACAATCGCTGGAAGCAGTTACCCCATAAAATATCTAGGCATATGCGTGCCGATTTGAAGCGGAACGACCACGTAAGACTAATAGCAGGAAAGGCAGATGCCAGACAGATTCATTGGAAGGAAATCTAGTTCGTCAACAAAGGACGTACCGGTAATTAACTAAACCTTCGTCCGACCAACACTTGGTGTCCTGCTCGTCAGGCTGGAATGCGTATCAGATAGACTTGTTGGAGAAAATGGCTACAATCCAAAGAAGACCAGCCCATTTCGTTAGACGTTCCTTTAGTAAGCACGAAACCGTCAGGAAGATAATGAATCAACGCCCGTAGCAGACTGTGCAGGAGAGGCGTTCCACATCAAGGCGTGTTTCACTATTAAAATTTCGGAGAGAGTAAGTTCCTAGAAGAGTCACCAAATATATTGCTTCATCCTGCGTATATCTCACGCAATGACCTTGAGGTAAAATTACAGACATTCGAGCTGACAAGTAGCCTTACCGGCAATCATTCTTCCCACAGCGACTGGAACAGGAAATGGGAGAACTGACAATGGTACTATTAGTATCCTCTGCCACTCACTGCAAGATGGCTTGAGGAGTACGGATTTAGATGTAAAACGTAACGGCTTCAACACTAGCGGCGAAAATAGTCAGATAAACAGGCAGAGACGCATTAAAAACCTATCATTTAAAATTAAACGCCTTGTTGGAAATATTGTTGAGTCTGACTGAACTAAGGACCATCCCATTAATATTTGCCGCAAGATCTGCAGAAACTGAATCTCGTAAGTAAAAAAGTAAACATTCCTTAAAGACGTCACTACTTTTAAAAAAATACATATTCAGATACAGTAACAAGCAATAAGTTATCTCCTGTTGCTCGCTTAATATTTAAGCGACTGATTGATAACTGACAACCGTATGTTCTGCGGTACCAAATGATCGAACATGTACACATAATTTTGATAAGCGACCACAGGCAGAAGCGGTGAAAACTGGAAAATGATTTTCGTTGCACTATTGATTAATCATATTCTGTACAATATGAACCGAAACGCAAACAACACTGGTGTAACATTCTACAAGATTATTTGTCTCACAAACCGGATTTAGGCTGTTACACCGTCGACAGGTCGAAAGATACCTGAAGAAGGCGTAGCAGCCCAAAACCGATTTGTTAAATAAAATAATATTTGACAATATTACACCATTATGGTCGTTATAAAAGACAAATTTTGTGTACACATTAACGGTCATCACGTCACATTGAATTACACTCTATCGTGGCGACTACTGAAATAAAAATCTAGACTTTTAGATGAGATACTATTCCGTTCGTTGTTTTTGATCAAATATTTCGACCAGGGTGAGAGGCCAACGGCGTAGCGCAGTGGCAAAGCTACGTTAACCTTCACGTGTTGTGCAACAATTGCTTTTTTTTCTAGGGAGAAAATATACGTTATTTAACAGAAATTACACTCCTCAGTATCCAGTGTAGAAACGCTACGCTTTCTTGTACTGACCTCCTAGGAAGCCATCCCACGATACATACCAGTTACTGACATTTTGTACTACTCAGGTGGGTAAAAACCATAATGTTCAATAAAATGCTTGTGTGTTTTATTAACATTTTGCGCCTCGCCATAAGAAAGAGTTACATACAGTGTTACTATAGATAAGGTATACAGAAATATCTTCAGTATATTAGACCAAAATAACATTAATGAAAATGTGCTATGTTAGTTGCGAATATTATTGATCCGCAATCAGTCTATAATATTATTAGCCACTTTCTGTTTGTAGCCTGTCCTGGAGACTATACCGTTCCGTTGGCAGCAAGCCTTTGCGGCTGGTGCAGGGGTCACAGAACACAACTCTCCCTCCCCCCCCCCCCCCCCATTCAACCCCTCCCCCCTCCATGTACCCCTACTGTCTGCGGAGCTATGAATATGGAGGCGCTTGAATATTCATGGAGAATTAGGAACGTCGGAAAACAAACTGGCAATCTCTCCCTCCTCTTTTTCACTACGGCGAGGTCGTTACGAAATATTGCTCAGAGGGCATCAAACATTAAATTCTTCCTACAAGGCATGATATGCCTTGTTCCTGTAGTCATAAGAGGACTAGACTTTCTACGTTTCCGTTCTGCGCAATGATAATGTATTCAAGAAACTGTTTCATTCTGAATTCTTCCTCATGCGTACAACCAATCTCATGACAAGATTCGTCAGTTGACTTCTTCAATGTTTTGATCACCTCTACGTATTTATGGATGCGCCATTTTTTTCATTTTGATTGCCCTATAAGTGTCTTACAAAGTTACTGTCATTCTTCAGTCTGAACATGAGCTAGTATTTCAACTGTCATCAAATCATACGATATATTAGTGTTCTTTGCGTGAAGACCGTAATTGTTTCTCAAAGTACTAGTGTTGGAACGTTACTAGTGGCAACTCTTTACTTTCAAGTTGTAAAATAGATAGTATTTCCATGTTTTACTATCCTCCAAAGTATTCAGCAGTATTTTGTATAGCCCGGTACCGGCGACGTGAAACTCGTAGGATAGTGTTGGGTGCGCCAGTTGTGTTCGAGTGATGCGGTCTGTTGCCCGACGAATCTAACAGCTATGAAGCTGGTCGCAGGCTATGTTCCAAAAATGACCAGCTGAGAGAAAGAAGAGGCTGTGAAGGAATTATATAAAGTTTTTCTAGGAATATATGGACACTAGTTCAACTACCAGAGATTAAAGCGTAAAGCATGTGCTGAACAAAAGAAGCTTTACGATCTTCGTTTATTAGTTTTACAATAAGTTACCTTTCGCTATTATCCTGTCCTAGTGTTAAGATTTGCTGTGCCATTTATTACTGATAAAATTGGGTTAAATAATGAAAGAGATTTTGAAGCAGAGCGATTTCGTCTTTTGTGATACCATGGATCCCAGCTCCTGAAAATCTGGGAAATTATTACTATTACTTTAATTTTATGCAGAGAATTTAGATGGAGGCGACGATCTTCACGGCGACGCTGCTCGACAATAGAGGTACGTGAATGTATTCATCTTCTTCCTTTTGTGGCTTCTACCGTCAATTTTAATATATTTGCAGCGACAATCAAAAGCTGCAGTCTTTGTTTTCATTTAATTTCGAAGTCCACGCATTTAGTTCTAAGATGGATAAATGCATTTGATTGTAATTCTTATTATCCAGGCTATGGGGGATTATTGCATTAAAAATGCACTTGCCTCTATCTCGTTCGTATGTTCGCATACGTTTGAGTGTGTACAAGCGTAACTATATTGAAGACTCATTTCCTACACAGTACTAACAACGCCTTTTTTTACCACTCATTCGCGAATGTACGTGCCCTCTCATTTGTTGTAGTCAGTCGGCCGTATTCCTTAATAACATTATTTGTAAAAATCAGTTGCTTACTTTCCACAATTGATCTTTGTCTGTGTCGCAACAGCGCTTCACGCGAAATATTTATAACGCGACATCCACAATAACTTTATTTCAAAATTTCGACGACCGACTGAATAAAGATTTTTCTAACAATAACAATAGAAAAACATAATAATATAAGAGGACGTGTTACAAATGGTGACTGATTTGTTCGATTTATGGGGCTAAGGAGTGCTGTACCATTCACCACACGCCGCGGATTTAAGCCTATGTGACTTCAACTTGATTTCTATATAGAAGGAAGCTCTTCATGGCATTAACTTCAGGATTGTTACGGACATTCATCGTTCAATAGAACCCTCCAATCGAATTGTCGACACAACTATCGGTCCTAGTGGCATTATACGAATTCAGCAACGACGGAAACAGTTTATATACAATGCAGGTGATTACTGTGAAAGACAGCAGAATGATAGGGAACGATCGTTACAGATCAAACAGCAGAAACCAATTTACGTTAATGCAAATTTCATGGGATTATAGTAACGTGATTACAATTAAATGCTTTCAGTTTTAAGTACCTCGAGGATTAGACAGAAGACATACTGAATGCTGATAGATTGCTTACAAACAGTAAATTATATGTTTGGTAAATGCATTCGTGACTGAATAAATAGAATAAGCAATGTAAACATGCAAGTGTCTCATCTGAAACGCAACTTCTCTAACGCCTGAGAAGGGGTAAATTCCTTTTAAGCGTGTGGATCTTGGACCAATTAAAGACACTCATCCTATATATGAATCTGAGCTCCAAGCTCCAACCAGGTACAGACACAGACGCCGTACACAACAGGCAGCGTGGATGAAAGCCAGAAGCCCCGCTCGACCACCAACTGTCTTCCCGACCAATAGCGCGAGGCATACAAATCTCAGACCGACTTTCTTTCATATATACTACGTCATACAGTATTAGCTTCAAAACAAGCAGCTGTTATTGGGTGTACCTGAAGCACAAATGGAACTTGAGAGTACGAATAAGCAAGACACGCAAGGGGGTGAAGGCGCAGGTCAAACCCACAACTCCGGCTCGGAGATACAACAAATCGTAAAAAATCAGTATCTAATAAATCGCATCTCACAATGACATAACGAACATTGTACCACTTAAACTCCTTAAATAAATAATCCTATCCTGCTAAACCCAAAGCACTGCACTTAAAAGAATATTAGATGAAACAACATCAAAATAGTGCCCAAACACGTTAAACACATTACTGACTCCAAACAGTAACCAAATCATACTAAAACCCCAGGTATTTTAAACAAGCAAATCATATCACACTAACATAAGATTACGTCAAGGAAAGTTATAAGCTGATAATTTAGCCCTACAGTAATTACGCGTGCTTGATGGACACAAACATTGAAGACTCCGCAGAAACACCTGGCGGAATGATCATACATTGGTGCATCGTTCTGTTCAGTGTTACTCAGTGGTTTGTGAAACAGACTAAACACTAATATTAAGATATAATACTCAATAAGCCCAAAATTTTAAACGGTAAACCAGAATATCGAAGCAATCAGATGCTAATACGAATTACTAAAGTCGAATTTCACAATAAGTTTCGTAAGGGCGAACCACAAGGTAAATGGTGCGCACACTATCTTCATTGAGAACCAACCATTAATCTCTCTCAGCCTCATCACGCTTACAACGTCGAGTGGAGAAAATGTGTTTCCAAAGAATGAAGTAATTACAATGACATTACCTTATGGCATCAGCTGAAACCCGTGTCCAACAGCATCGGAAAGGCAGGTCATGAGTCAGGACCCGCAGCAACAAATAGTCAGCCAACGACCACCAAAATTCTTCGCAACGCAGTCCATCCCAAAACGCGACCAATGCAACCGGCGTCGACCCGAACGGAAGTTTTCGTAGTTACAGTATTCGCCACCAAGGTCGCCTCACGCGTCCACAATCAGCAACACTTGTCACGTTCGCTTGGCCGATCCCCCCTCCTCGCGACCGCATCACGACGGCCGGAAGGGTACGATCTCTGGACGAGAATCTATTGGACGAAAGCCACCACGGCCAACTTTTTTCATTGCTTTCCTCCTAAATACCTATCAATAAATTTTCTTTGTGTCCTAATTATCGTTTTCCGAAGTTACACACCGAGCGCTGTGGCGCTCTGGTGAGCACACTGAACTCTCATTCGGGAGGATGACGATTCAATCCCAGGTTCGGCCATCCTGATTAAGGTTTTCTGTGATTTCCTGAAATCGCTTCAGGCAAATTCCAGGATGGTTCCTATGATAGGGCACAGCCTACTTCCTTCCCCATTCTTCCCTAATCCAATGAGACTGATGACCTCGCTGTTTCATCTCTTCCCCAAAATCAATCAAGCCTAAAGTTACATTTTCAGAGCGTCTAGGCAAGTTATGTTTTCTTCCACAGTACCGAAATTTTACATACGTGTAGGATCACAGCCGCGCAGTATTAACCGAGCGGTCTGAGGCGCTGCAGTCATGGACTGTGCGGCTGGTCCCGGCGGAGGTTCGAGTCCTCCCTCGGGCATGGGTGTGTGTGTTTGTCCTTAGGATAATTTAGGTTAGGTAGCGTGTAAGCTTAGGGGCTGATGACCTTAGGAGTTAAGTCCAATAAGATTTCACACACATTTGAAAATTTTTTGTAGGATCACATTTTAGAGACAATGTACTCACTGTTTTTTTTAAATTTTATTGTTTAGTTATCTGCGCTAAACGTAACATTCTACGAGTTAGAGGGAAAACTCTCAGAAATTTGTGTGCGGTAGCGGTGTCACAGCATCTGAAAAACGCCAAGTTTCACTCTATATATTATGGGATCAGTGAAGTGAAATGAAAAGAAGATAAATTTTTCTGATCATACGAATATAGAGTAACTTAGTATTCGGCATTGACTGCGTGTATATTCCAGTTCTGTAAGTTCATTCCCTCCTTTCAGCCTCTGTCCGCCTCTTCACCGTCCCCCCTCTCTCCGTCCACTTCCTCCTCCACACTCTCTCTGTCGGCCTCCTCATCCGTCCTCTTTCTTTCATTTTCTCCTCCCTCCTCTGTGTTCACCTTCTCCTCCCATGATCTGGATCCATCTTCACTAGATACTGTCTGCGAAATTTGTTGCGAATTGTGTTAGTAGTAGAGAAGTAATCAAACTCATGAATGCTACGGAATTGTTTCAAGCATTTCAGTGTTTATGACGTCATATCTCCTGAACTATGATAGGTAGATGTTTCTTACCCACACAATGATATCTGCCTGGCACTAAGGGGTGTGTATAATGTGTTTGGTTGAAATCGATCATTGATTTACAAGGAGATATGAAATACACACATACACCAATTTTTGTATTATATACGTATAGCAACAACAGCAGAAAATAGTGTGACGGGGTTATAGTTCATTATCAGTAGGAAGGAATGGCAGAGAGTGAGCTAATATGAACAGTTCAGTTTGCTCTCATCAGAATCGACAGAAAACCGACACTAGTTACAACGCCAGCCGCTGTGGTCGAGCGGTTCTAGGCGCTTCAGTCCAGAACTACGTGGCTGATACGGTCGCAGGTTTGATTCCTGCCTCGGCCATGTATGTGTGTGATGTCCTTAGGTTTGTTAGGTATAAGTACTGCTAAGTGTATGGGACTGATGAACTCAGATGATAAGTCCCATAGTGCTTAGAGCCATTTGAACCATTTTGAACTAGTAACAACACTTTAGGTATACATGATGACGTCACAAGCAGAACATAAAGAGACACAGGAAATATGTGAGGCTGTTCAACATGTCATTCAGTGAATGAAGGGAGAGGGCAACCTACCAATCATGGGTAACTCGAACGCTGTAGTAGGGGGGGAACAGAAGAAAAATGTGTGGGAGAAAATGTATTCGATAGTTATAATGAGAGAGGAGAAAGACCAATTGACTTCAAGCATAATTTCAGCTAGTAATAGCGAACCAATATTCATAATTCACAAGATCCTTGGGAACGGTCCAGAGACACAAGAAGATTTCAGCTGATAGCAAACAAGCACAAAGAAAATTCACACCGGTCGTTGAGTCACCCGCTTTCAGTTGAAGATGCGTAGCATTTATACCACTGCTTCATTCGTGCACACTGTACTCACACAGATCTTCAAATGAAGATGGTTAACTGAATGACCGGTGTGTTTTTTCCTTGTTTTCATTTGTTTACTGTCAACTTCACCAAGTGGGCGAGTTGTGTTACCCTTGGTTTCTACACATTGTGCTAGTCTAATAACATCATGTTCATGTGAATGGTAGACTGTGATACGTTTTAGGACATCTTGAGGACTACCGAAAAAGCATCATAGGATGCTGTTAAAAAAAAAGACGTATTGGCCTTTATATCTTCGTTCAAGAAAAGCACTCGTGCAGCTTAATGTCTCCCCAGTATCCAAACAGCTATTGTTTCACACTTTTTTTCTGGACAAACTTTTGGATTGATCAAGATGAATGGACAGTCATAAATGGAAAATGCGACAAGACCTATGGTACTTTTCAGTGGGTATGGTACACTACATCCAATTTCCTTTGGTCTAATTATAGAAATCGGAAGGAAGATTAGGGTTTCAATGTTCCGTCGTCATGGAAGTCATTAGAATCTGAGCACAAGTCCAGATTGTGTCAAGGACGAGGTAAGAAATCTGCCGTGGTTTTTCAAAGGAACCATTACCGCATTTCCCTGGAGCGGTGGCTGGTTAGAAGCTTCTTCATTTCTAAAGCAAGTTGACAGTGTATTGCAGTATTTTTCATTTGACCACGTGTATGATACGCGAGGTACGGAAGACCCTGTCTCCATTTTAGGGTCGACTTCGGGTCTTCTGTGTTACCTTCTACATCTGAAATATTCTTCAGGTTAAAATAATATTTAAGAAAATTTCTTTTGTGATCACATATAAATTTTCATAACAGCAAAATTTAGTATCTGTACTTTATTTTTTCAGAACAACTGAATCTTCGGTAGAAATCTATCTTGAATAAATACGACATACAGCGACAGAAACGTTTGATGATGAAGTCGTGGCCTCAGTAACCTTATCAAAAGAGAAAAAAATTAGGAAATAATTTTCAAAGCGGAGAATCGTGATTTTTTGCCCCCAAAAATAATTCTCTGGGTGAGGCAAGTTAGCGGACTGTAGCACCAAGTTTCATAAAAAGAAACATTTTGCTACCAACGACTTGCAATAGAAAACTGTGGTTTGTCCGGTAAATATAAGGGTCCCAGCTATGGGATCATCCCTACGTTTGGGATACGTTATTATGATATCGCTAAGCGGCTATCTAGTGTGGCCTTCATCATCTGCGCAGCTTGTATGGCTTGTATAGATCCGGCCATTACGCAGCAGAGCCTGCGGGACAACGCAGAGAGGCGGGATAACGCGCTATCACGCGTCACCAGCTGTGCTGGCCCGTGTTATGGACAAACAGCCCCATCAATTACCACCTGCAGCTCACTGCAGTTCTGGCTACTCTCTACCCGGCAAAGGTGACCTACGTGGGATACCTCAGTCCCAACCACCTCAGACGAAGGACACGACACAGTCGTTACGCAACATTTCCTTTTCTCATCTATAAGACGCATTGTACATGTTGCTCACTAGTGTCGTAAGGTTACATGGGAATGGAAGGGCCGCACCAAATAGGGGTTAAACATTATGCGGATGAAAGTTTTTACTAACAACAGGACCTTGACGTATTAAATAAAATTTCTTAAAAACTGATAATCGGTCAACAATTTATCAAATATTTCAGTGAGATCCAATACCAAAAGGTTATAATGTTAATCCAAGTACCTGCTGTCAACACTCCAAAAGTAATTCGTGGGCCAAAAGTAATTCGTGGGAACATGAAGAATGAAAATTTAAATTTACAAAAAAATGTTATTCTCTTGCTAGAAATATACAAATCTTGTGTGGACCTGGTTACTATTGTTGAAATATTTACAGAAAATCTTAATAAGAGATGCACGATAAAATTAAACCAACTGAAGTTTCATAACGATCTCTTCAAAGGTTCTGAGGAAACGGTCCTCGTATAGGTGACCACCATCACCTTTTTTGGCTATAATACAACAAGTAATTGAGGTTAACCTAAAAGAGAGTTCATTGACAGAACAGACAGTCATTAAAGCTGCTCGATACGAAAGCACCACACTTCGCTCAATGTGGTCGGACCTGAACTTACTTAGGGCAGGCCCGACACGCGCCGCACCCCCCTCCTCCTTTCCTAAGCGAGCAAAGGAGACACGCCCCAAGGTACAGACACACAGTGATAGCCTGATGAACGGAGAAGCAATTTTTAAGCAAAGCAAGTGAAAGCGTAAGTCATCATATGACACGCTGGCATTGCAGATAAAACAACTGGGAAAAGTTACTAAAGAATAATAAGGTAACTGGCCAAGGCAGCCACCCTCACTTACACCTGATAGTGAAGAAGTTCAGGGGCTAACAGACATTGAGCTTCAAATCACGCCACGAGACGGAAAATGCGGCTGCTTTGGCCGTCACTCTGGACAGAAAACGAAGATGAAAGGAAGATGTGAGCGGTCGGCTGATGAACCTCACCTATGTAAACATCACCTTGGTTTGGAAGTATAGCTCACTAAACTGTGTGCAACAAGAATTGCCCCAGTAAAGCACTTAATGTAGAGAACCCCAAATAACTAAAGCAGTCAACATGGCCATTTAGTCATCAAAGTACCACACAAAACATACTTTGAGCGTCCTAAACAATGAAGCATTAAACATTAAAGCAATTTACAAAACTCCAATAATTTTAAACACACCGTCAAATAACAACGTTATGACAATTACCAGATAGAGGGATAGAGAAACAATTAAAATCGCTCAAAAGAGGAAAGGCCGCTGGTCCTGATGGGATACCAGTTCGATTTTACACAGAGTACGCGAAGGAACTTGCCCCCCTTCTTGCAGCGGTGTACCGTAGGTCTCTAGAAGAGCGAAGCGTTCCAAAGGATTGGAAAAGGGCACAGGTCATCCCCGTTTTCAAGAACGGACGTCGAACAGATGTGCAGAACTATAGACCTATATCTCTAACGTCGATCAGTTGTGGAATTTTGGAACACGTATTATGTTCGAGTATAATGTCTTTTCTGGAGACTAGAAATCTACTCTGTAGGAATCAGCATGGGTTTCGAAAAAGACGGTCGTGTGAAACCCAGCTCGCGCTATTCGTCCAAGAGACTCAGAGGGCCTTAGACACGGGTTCACAGGTGGATGCCGTGTTTCTTGACTTCCGCAAGGCGTTTGACACCGTTCGCCACAGTCGTTTAATGAACAAAGTAAGAGCATATGGACTATCAGATCAATTGTGTGATTGGATTGAGTTGTTCCTAGATAACAGAACGCAGCATGTCATTCTCAATGGAGAAAAGTCTTCCCAAGTAACAGTGATTTCAGGTGTGCCGCAGGGGAGTGTCATGGGACCGTTGCTGTTCACAATATACATGAATGACCTGGTGGATGACATCCGAAGTTCACTGAGGCTTTTTGCAGATGATGCTGTGGTGTATCGAGAGGTTGAAACAATGGAAAATTTTACTGAAATGCAAGAGGATCTGCAGCGAATTGACGCATGGTGCACGGAATGGCAATTGAATCTCAATGTAGACAAGTGTAATGTGATGCGAATACATAGAAAGATAGGTCCATTATCATTTAGCTATAAAATAGCAGGTCAGCAACTGGAAGCAGTTAATTCCATAAATTATCTGGGAGTACGCATTAGGAGTGATTTAAAATGGAATGATCATATAAAGTTGATCGTCGGTAAAGCAGATGCCAGACTGAGATTCATTGGAAGAATCCTAAGGAAATGCAATCCGACAACAAAGGAAGTAGGTTATAGTACGCTTGTTCGCCCAGTGCTTGAATATTGCTCAGCAGTGTGGGATCCGCACCAGGTAGGGTTGATAGAAGGGATAGAGAGGATCCAACGGAGAGCAGCGCGCTTCGTTACAGGATCATTTAGTAATTGCGACAGCGTTACGGAGATGACAGATAAACTCCAGTGGAAGACTCTGCAGGAGAGACGCTCAGTAGCTCGGTACGGACTTTTGTTAAAGTTTCGAGAACATACCTTCACCGAAGAGTCAAGCAGTATATTGCTCCCTCCTACGTATATCTCGCGAAGAGACCATGAGGATAAAATCAGAGAGATTAGAGCCCACACAGAAGCATACCGACAATCCTTCTTTCCACGTACAATACGAGACTGAAGTAGAAGGGAGAACCGATAGAGGTACTCAGGGTACCCTCTGCCACACACCGTCAGGTGGCTTGCGGAGTATGGATGTAGATGTAGATGTAGATGAAAGTTATTGTTGTTTGATACGAACGACACGATCCTCAAGTCACAAGGCCGGACTTACGAACAGAGAACAACAATAACAACACAATGCTGAACCGAATCGGATACAGAAGCATTAGTGAGTAGGGGCTAGCTCATGTTGTGCGTTGCATTAAACCGATGTTGCTACTCTGTGTTAAGTCTCCCGCGGTTATCGCGATTGTCCTGGTATCCTCTCTCTCCGCGAGTGGCAGCAGCGGTGTATATCGATATCCGCACATTGACTATCTTTGGCCTGGCGCTAGCAGTTCCGGCTGTGTGGTATCCGAGGAGTTGGTTGTTCGGTTGGTCTGGAGCAGCGAGGAAATCTCCGCGCCGCATAGATTGGCAAATCCGCTGGCGGCGTCCACGCGCGGTCGGAGTGTGACGGGCTGTTTCCCATAGCTACGAGTTCCGTGGCTGACCGGTCCTTGAGTTGTGACTTAATCTACCAGCAAGTCACGTCTGTTCACATTGTGTCGTTCGGATTTCGTTGTCGGCTGTTGTGGCATTCCCGCGAGCAACAATGTGTATTTTCAAGTTGGGAAATTTTAGCTACCCTATGGTGGAGTTTAACTGTATTTGGTTATTTAGAACTGAAGTGCACCAACAGAATCTTCTGCCTTGTGGCCGTCAACGTTCCGGTTACCTGCTCTGGCCGTTGACGTAAATTAATGCAGTGTACACTATTGGCCATTTAAATTGCTACTCCACGAAGATGGCGTGCTATAGGCGCGAAATTTAACCGACAGGAAGAAGATGCTGTGATATGCAAATGATTAGCTTTTCAGAGCTTTCACACAAGGTTGGCGACACCTACAACGTGCTGACATGAGGAAAGTTTCCACCGATTTCTCTTACACAAACAGCAGTTGACCGGCGTTGCCTGGTGAAACGTTGTTGTGATGCCTCGCGTAGGGAGGAGAAATACGTACCATCACGTTTCCGACTTTGATAAAGGTCAGATTGTAGCCTATCGCGATTGAGGTTTATTGTATCTCGACATTGCTGCTCGCGTTGGTCGCGATCCAATGACTGTTAGCAGAATATTGAATCGGTGGGTTCAGGAGGCTAATACGGAACGCCGTGCTGGATCTCAACGGCCTCGTATCACTAGCACTCGAGATGACAGGCATCTTATCCACATGGCTGTAACGGATCGTGCAGCCACGTCTCGAGTCAACATATGGGTAAGTTTGCAAGACAACAACAATCTGCACGAACATTTCGACGACGTTTGCAGTAGCATGGACTATCAGCTCGAAGACCATTACTGCGGTTAGCCTTGACGCTGCATCACAGACAGGAGCGACTGCGATGGTGTACTCAACGACGAACCTGGGTGCATTCTTTCGGATGAATTCAGGTTCTGTTTACAGCATTACGATGGTCGCATCCGTGTTTGACGACATCGCGGTGAACGCACATTGGAAGTATATATTCGTTAGCGCTATACTGGCGTATCACCCAGCGTGATGGTCTGGGGTGCCATTGGTTACACGTCTCGATCACCTATTCTTCGCATTGACGGCATTTTGAACAGTGGACGTTACATTTCAGATGTGTTTAGACCCGTGGGTTTACCCTTCATTCGATCCTTTCGAAGCCCTACATTTCAGCAGGATAGTGCACAACTGCATGTTGCAGGTCCTGTACAGGCGTTTCTTACAGAAAATTTCGGTAGCTGCCCTGGCCAGCACATTCTCCAGATCTCTCACCAACTGAAAACGTCTGGTCAATGGTGGCCGAGCAACTGGCTCGACACAATACGCCAGTCACTACTCTTGATGAACTGTGGTATCGTGTTGAAGCTGCATAGGTTGCTGTACCTGTGCACGCCATCCAAGCTCTGTTTCACTCAATGTCCAGACGTATCAAGGCCGTTACTAAGGCCAGAGGTCGTTGTTCTGGGTACTGATTTCTCAGGATCTATGGACCCAAACTGCGTGAATATGTAATCATATGTCAGTTCTAGTATACGTGTCCGATGAATACCAGTTTATCATCTGCATTTCTTCTTGGTGTAGCAATTTTAGTGGCCAGTAATGTATTTTCCATGCTCTCCGGCATGGTGTACAGTTTGACAGGTCAATGTATAACTGATTTTGAGCGCCAATACCTTCTATGTTGTGCAGTTAACTCCCTGTTGTGTGTTGGTCGGGTGGAGTGGAAATTATCTTGTCGGTGGGTCCGTTGATTGTTTGTTGGTTAGGTTGTTGTCGGATCGAGAATGGTTTGGCCGACTGCCTGTCCCACATAAGGGAGCGTTAGTGTTTGAATTCTAAGCCGACCCTCGAAAACTTCTGAGCGCCGTTGAGTGTACTTGTTGTTTGTATTTGTATGGCTTCTAGCCGATTTTTAAATTGAGGTTGTTTTGCCCTTGAGGCGCAAGATTGTCTGGGCCTTCAGCCTAATTTAAAGAACTGTTTTAAGGTAAGGTTCTTGGCCTTTTTAAAAATTTAATTTTGTTTGAGTGCTTAGTGATGGGTCTTCAGCCGATTTTTAAATTAAAGTTTTTTCCTCTTAAGGTGTCAGATTGTTTGGGCCTTCAGCCTAATTAAAGAACTGTGTTAAGATAAGCCCTTTTGCCTTTAAAAATTTAATTTTGGTTTGAGTCTTAAGTTATTGGCCTTCCGCAGATTTTAAATTAAAGTGGTCTTGCCGTTAAGGCATGAGATTGTATGGCACATTCATCCGCTAATGAAGTTACAAAAAATAATGCTGACGTTTTTTTTAAAAAAAGAAATTCTTGGCTCTTGTAATGTTTGGTCACATAAATAAAGTTTTATATCCGAGTGTAACTGACGGCCGCTTATTTTGGCTCATTTCCACAATGTAAACTAGCTGACCTGTCTGGCGGGTTTAGCAGGGCGTCTCAAGCAGGTCACAAACATGCTAGGAAGCGAACTAGTCACAATATCATGCTCACAGTGGAGAGCAAGACTCGTGGTCTCGGCAGCGAAGCTCCAACCAAAAGTAGCTCATCTAGCATATAATTCCACTGTGTGATGAAAACAGTGGAAAACCTCGGAGCGGCTCGAGAATGTGTGGACGACAACGACCCACCCCTCGCCTCCAGACCTGGTCGGTCAAAGTAATAACGCATTAAATGTATTCGTAATTGTGAGTATGGATGACCATCAGCTATCAAATTGAATGACGACAGTGAAAATTTGTCGTCGACCTGGAATCGAATCATATTTTCCGGCCCTATCATTTGGCTATCCGTGCACAACATACGGCCACAAGTCTGTATATGTCGTCAACCACGCGTGTAAAACATTTTCTTATAGCTCCATTATGTATATTCTCGTACGGTTCAGTCATTTTACTTGAAAGTCACTTTCCTGGTGTTGGCGGATAAATACGATACTGCAGAGCATGTGTTACTCTTAATTACATTGCGCAGTTCCTTTAGAAGTTTCGTTTTGACTGTGAGTCGTGCACAGATAGCCGAATGGTAAGACCACTGTTCGCGATAAATGGAAAATCCGGGTTCCATTCCCGGGCCGGGACAAATTTTCATTATCGTCATTCCAATCTATAGCTGATGGTTATCCATATTGGCAACTGCGAATACGTGTAATGTATTTCATAATGGCTGTAGGCGCCTTAGTAATTCAGAATCTGACGAACACTGCAATATCGTAAACGAGTGATCTGTCCACTGCCTTTTCCGATGTGAGTCCCTCGTGTCCGGAAGAATCTCAGCCAGACCAACTTTGAAGCGACATGGATGGCACACAGACCTCGCTCTCCGTGCTACTTCACCCGCTGCCTCTGCCCGAAAAGTAGCCTCAACGGCACTCGCGGCAAACCTACCAGCACCCCAACCCCCCCCCCCCCCCTCCCCCCATTCGCACCAAAGTTTGTGTTCCATGAGACGTAGTGCGAGCTGTCGATCGCGGAATGGTTCAGTACACATGAAAGGCCATGGTAGACATTTATTTTTTATTTACTTGCTTAAATTTCAGCCGGCCGGAGTGGCCGTGTGGTTCTAGGCGCTACAGTCTGAAACCTAGCGACAGCTACGGTCGCAGGTTCGAATCCTGCCTCGGGCATGGATGTGTGTGATGTCATTAGGTTAGTTAGGTTTAATTAGTTCTAAGTTCTACGCGACTGACGACCTGAGAAGATAAGACGCATAGTGCTCAGAGCCATTTTTTTTGGTTAAATTTCAATGAGGCCAACACTGGACCAAGAGAAAATTTGAGCTGCTGGTCACTTTCGGTTTCCTTGTCCTTCGTCCGCCCCATTAGCGGAACGGTGAGCGCGTTGGCTTACCATGTACGGGGAACCCGGTTCGCTTCCCGGCTGGGGTGTGAGATTTTCTCCCCACAGGGTCTGGGTGTTGTGATGTCCCCATCATGATTTCATCCCCATTGTTGACGCGCAAGTCGCCCAATGTGGCGTCCCACTCAGTAAGACCTGCACTTGGCAGCCGAACTCCCCGACTGGGAACTCGCGGCCACTGACGCCATACGATCATTTCCATTTCCTTTCCCTTCAACACTGTATCGTCTTTACATGATGTCTGTATATTCGGTCACTTATAACTGGGAATCCTAATTTTAACACTCTCCGTTTTTTTCTTGTATTTTCTTTGGTATTTCTAATTTTTTTTATTTGCTTGGATCCAAGTGATTGTTCGTTTCAGGACTCAGACATACTTTCATATGGCTTTCATAACCTACTGTGGCTCAATCAGTACAGATAGCCAACAAATATCAGATTCCTAGTTTTGTCTATACCTTGATATATTACGTCACTACTTAATTTCAGATGTGTGAGTTTCTTCTTAGGTCTACGTGTAAAATATTCGAGCAAAGCTTTTTATTATAATATATCTAGTCAGCCTAATATATATGTAGTACAAGATACTCGCTGAAACAGAATGTCCGAAGGGGAATGGTCAGTATTCACAGACACGATAAGAAAGATCAAATGGTTCAAATGGCTCTGAGCACTATGGGACTTAACTGCTGAGGCCATCACTCCCCTAGAACTTAGAACTACTTAAGACAACTAACCTAAGGACATCACAAACATCCATGCCGGAGGCAGGATTCGAACCTGCGAACGCGGTTCCAGACTGTAGCGCCTAGAACCCCTCGGCCACTCCGGCCGGCAAAGAATGATCATTCGAAGCAGAAGAAATATAGCAAACATGAAATCTAAAATCCATACATTAACAACTATGAGGAGATGTTCAGTAGAGAAGGCTATTTATTTACGAGACACAGTTTCACCCATAGTTAACTGTGTAGTAAATAGAACAGCTGTTTGCATCGTGCCAGGATTTTATTTTGCGTTTCGAGATCCACCTGGTCTAGTTAGATCCTCCAGTCGAGTGTTAGCTCTCACAGCAGCAGCAGCAGTAGAGCTCTTAAGGATAGTGTGGGTTGAACAGTTTGTCATAAGAATGTGACTTACTTTAGGTTTTGTCACTGTCCTTCAGCTTCATCCCCTATTTATTTAGCAGAGAGTCTTCATTAGGAACAGGAACTGTGGTCGTTTTGTTCAGGAGTGAGTCGATTTGGTGACCGTTCGCTCACAGCTGCAGGTGGTATCCACTGCTTGAGGCTGTTGCCAGTGGGCATGACTGTGAGAGGTGGGTGATAGGGGGACAGGGAGCCGACAGGGCGACCTCAGGGACATCATTATGACCCACGTCTCCCCCAATCGGTCCCCTACTGTGGCTGCACGCACTGATGTTGATCCCTGGACTGTGCTTGAGTAGGGGATCGTTCCAAGGTGTGGCTGGCAGTATAAGGCTTTCCGAGGCGCTGATCAGAAAGCCTCATTGGCTCTTCTCATGAACAGATTTCGGGGCCATCTATGGCAGCCGAAGTCCCTGAACTAGATGAAGTCACTCGCCCTGTTCCAGAGGAATCCTTTCAACTTGCAAGGTCTGGGCATTCACAGAGGGTGAAAATACTGGAAGTTATATCAGTTGTTAAGCACATAATGGGCCCCCTTAGGGGTATGGCTCCGAATGAGAGGAAGGAATCAAGAGTCCACACTGCGTGCAGTCAGGAGTGTTCATTGCAGATGTCGAACGTGTGCTTCTGGACGCCAACCAATGCATAGGTTGCAGCCATCTGCAGGCAGCGACTCCTGTTGGCACTAACAGAGGCTCGGACGTGTACGTTGCAAATTTCTCGACTTGCACATGGGGTGGTGGGGTTCAGGAGTTCACTAAACCCAGGAAGGGGCTACACGGGTGACACGGACTGCGTGGAGGGGACTGGGCGTTTTTTTTTTTTTTAGGTCAGAGAGCCTCGGGGAAGCGCAGTAAGAGCTTCACTTTCAAATGGTGCAGGAAGAACACAGGTACATAACTTTTTTTTTTCTTATTGCTAAATGTATACATAATTATTCTACTCTCATGCCAAAGATTAATTTGAAAAGTGCTTAACTCTGACGAACAAAAGAAGATTTACACTCTTCGTTTACTATTTTTAGCAATAGTTAATTTTCGTTGATCTCCAGACCTGGTGATTACACGTATAAACAAAGTGCTCGGTATTGTCGAGTGAAATTGTGCTAAATAATGAAAGAAACCTCTGGAACAATACGATTTTCTCATTTACGATAACATGGATCCCAGCTGCTGTAACCCTGAAAGATTATTGTTATTTTCGGTTTGTGTGGAGAATTTAGATGGAGGAGACGATCTTCACGACGACCCTGCTCAACAATAGAGGTACGTGAAAGTGTTCATCTCTTTCCCTTCGTGGCTGCGAATGTCAATTTCAATAAATAGGTCATATTTGCCGTCACATTCTGAATCTGAAATCTTTCTTTTCATTTAATTACTAAGTCCGATTATTTTCTTTCTCAGGTGAATAAATGCATTTTAACGACAATTCTTTTTACCCAGATAGTACTTAGTACATAGAATGTACGTGCCTCTATCCCGATCGCTCGTTCGCACACAACTGAGTGCGTACCGATGTAACTATACTTGTGACCCATTTCCCATAGAGTATTAATTCTTAATTTGAACCACTCACTCGCGAATGTACGTGCACTTTTATTTTGTGTAGTCAGTGGGATGTATTCCTTTATAACGTTACTTTTAATATTCAGTGGCTTATTGTCCACTTTGCCTCTGTCGCAACGGCGCTTCACGCGAAATATTTACTACGCGACATTCATACTAACTCTTATTTCAAAATTACGACACCGGCTGACTAAGTTCCTAACCATTTGATAGTGCGGTTACAGGGGACACAGGACCCATCACTATTGTGGCTGTACACTGTCGTAGCTGTGTAGGAAAAGAACCAGAGCTCTAAGCGCTAACAGAAAGCACTGAATCTCAAACCGTTACAGGTATGGAAAGCTCGCTAAAACCAAAAATAAGATTAGCCGAAACTTTTACATAGTATCTAATCATTTTCAGAAAGGATATATTAAATGTAGTTGGTTGTGGAGTGTTTACTGCTGTCAGAAGTAGTTTACATTCTAGTGAAATTGAAGTAGATGGTTCCTGTGAGTTAGTGTGGGTGGTAGTTATACTTGACAACCGGAATAAATTAATGATTGGTTGCTTTTACCGACGCGCCGACTCAGATGATACAGTTTTTGAACAGTTTAAAGAAAAATTGAATGTCATTTCAAATAAAAACCGCACTCATACAATCACAGTTGGTGGTGGCGTGGATCTACCCACGATATGTTGGCGGAAATAAATGTTATAGTCGGTAGCAGGCTTAAAACGTCGTCCGAAATCGTACTGCAATTCTTCTCAGTAAATTAGTTTGTATATCTAATTCAGGAGCCGACTGATTGTGTAGATGGTTGCGGAAAGCTACTTGACCTCTTACCAACCAATAATCCAGGCCATATAGCAAGCATCATGACATATACAGGAATTAGTGATCTCGAGGTTTTGTAGCTGGACTGAATACCATAACGCTCAAACCCACGAAACATAAACGTAAAATACATGTATCTAAGAAAGAAGATAAGAATTCGCTTGACACCTTAACACCTTAATAAGACACAGTTCCCAATCCTTCCAGTCTGACTGTGTAAGTGTATACCAGATGCGGTTTAGGTTCAAAGAAATACTAACAATGGAAATTGAGAGATATACATCAAATAAATTAATAAGAGATGGTACTGATCCCCCATGGTACACAAAACAGGTGAGAACACTGTTTCAGAAGAAGCAACAGAAAGAACACGCCAACATTAAAAGGACGCAAAATCCCCGAGACTGGCAAAGTTTTACAGAACCTCGAAATGTAGCACGAACTTCAACGCGACATGCTTTTAATAGTTTCCATAACGAAACTTAATCGCGAAATCTGCCAATAAACGAAAAGAGATTCTGGGCGTATGTAAAGATCATCAGTGTTTTCATCTTCCTTTTGTTTGATTGAGATTTGCATACAAAACAGTCACCAATGATTTCCAGCCCTCCAGAAGCATCTCGTTTTGGCTGAGTCTCCACTTAATCACGAACCAGAATTAGACGTCATCTTATCGTGTACTCAATATCTGATTTCACGAAAAATTTTCTCATGCAATTAGGATTTGACAATCTAGAGATAATGGAAGGCTAGCCAAATATTTTCCGAGATTCAGTAGAAATATTCGGCTTCTGTGAGTCATATATTTTGCTTGCCGATTGTTTTCTCTGTAAGTAATGTATGCCGCTAAGTAAGCAATATCCATAATGCCGTAAAAAAGCCATCGGATATCTCTGGGTCCTCTTTCTACTGTAATTGTTACACTACTTGTACACATTATCAAATCTCAATTTTGGGCTGTCAACAACTGGCTTTGAAAGAAGGCCAGAAGTGGATGCATCATAATGCGCTGTGGATAACATTAGAGGTGCTTTCTTCAACTCTGGAATATATGAACAGAGAGAAACGCTATCTTCATTGAATCCAAAGATAGGCGACAGTTCTTTCCGTGAAGAGGAAGGTTGCAATTCTGATTGTCTATAGGTCCTCTTTCTTTTCACAGTACTAACTCTGGACAAATCCCACGTCATCAACAGCCTTGAAATTGTTAGAGTTGTGAAAAAAATGTCAGTGACTATACTTCTGCCAGTACCTTTGAAATGCTAACGTGAATCTTTTACTAGCCTCTATCCTCGGTTAGCTTCTCTTTCGGAAGCAGATTTACCTCTATAATTTGCATAGTTATTGGAACAGAATTTCGCGAATCACGAACCTATTAAACCTTCAGGCCACATTTGCCTGGCCTTTCCTTCGTAAACAAAAAGCTGCTCATGAGCAGTATGGCAATCAGAAGGCAACCAGCAACAAAAGATTTGAATTTGTCATTTCAAATATGTCAGGTATTTCAGCAGCTTTGTCACTTTTCAGACTCTCAGATCTAGTGTTCACATTGTCAAGTCTTATAAATCTGTTTATTTGCCGAAAGCTGTTGAAGGATAGGCTTACAGGATAAAGTGGGAATGCATTTGTTTTCCACATTTCCTTTGTGTGTTCAGTGTTATAGAATCTTACTCCAACTGTAATCTATATGCCAGATATCCATAAAATTCTTCAGTTGCCAATGGCTTCCACACTTTCGCAGTTCCTTCTGAATTGGTGTCATAGTTTGTAAATATCTGATTTGCCTTCCTGTTGGTTTCAATAACTATTACGTCATGTATTTCTTATGTAAAATACTCTTGAAGGTATCTTCTATAGCAAGGAGTTTTGTAGTTCGCTTTGGAACGGTCCTTACCAGCTCAATATTATAATTCAGAAAATTTATTGTTCCAAACGTTTCCTTATTTAGCTCCATCTTTACCAAGCAGAATGACTGCAGAAGAACAATCGTTTCACTGTTTTAGTCAGCTCTGTCATTTTCATCGCAACTATTATGACTTGTCTCTCTTTATACTTCAACATCACTGCAAGTACCAACAACACCTCCAATATCTGAAACAGCAGTTGCTTTCTTACTCGGGATCCATTCGTCTGTACAATCTTCGTCGCTGAAGTCTGTAGCGTCATCGTCTTCTGAATGAACAGTACACAATAACTTTATGATGTACTCTTATTTCGCTTCATCTCCTTTATTCAGATTTAGAGAGTTCCGGTTTATCATCCTTGACACTCCACAGTTGAGGATAACACTAGCAAATCTTACACACTAATGAACAACTCATAATGTTGAGCAACAGTAAAAACAGTAGCCACCAACAGTTAGAATGCCTTGTTACAACGATTTCGTATATACCCAGAGCTGAATGTTGCCAACCGTGACTGTACGACAATAAATTCATTGTTTGTGTGGCTATCCTCCGTAGCAAGCATATAAATACTTGTCTTGTAAATAAGGCAGTTTTATTTACAAAACAAGTATAAATTCATTGGGTTACCTCGTTAGTGTGGTTATAGAACAGAGTATAGTTTTTGAGTATGGACATAAGGGTTAAAGCTACAGAAGAAAACTTGTACCGTCGTCGCACGATGCAGTCAATGGTGATACACCCGCGAGCTGCGGCGATCTCGGGTGGATGCAGGGATCGCAAGGGCTCACAAGAAGCGGCTGTGTTAACACTGCTCTCTGCAGGACGCCACGCTACAAAGCTGCACGCCCCACTGAAGTCATAACGCTCAGTATGGAGCTAATCGCTACACGCCGTATCATAACCATTACACCGACCCGGCTATTCTCTAGATGTTTCTTGTTCCAAGAACTGTTTGTCTGGCATACTAAACTCTGACTTGGCTTGCCGTTTATCCGTTCTTGTGAAACACAACTAGGTCTTTATGCTCATGAAGTAATAAGTGCTATCGACAGGGGATGTCAAACTGATTCCATATTTTTAGATTTCAAGAAGGCTTTCGACACCATTCCTCACAAGCGTCTTCTAACCAAACTGCGTGCCTACGGAGTATCGCCTCAGTTGTGCGACTGGATTCGTGATTTACTGTCAGAAGGGTCACAGTGCGTAGTAATAGACGGAAAGTCATCAAGTAAAACAGAAGTAATATACGGCGTTCCTGATCTATATTAACGACGCAGGAGACAATCTGAGTAGCAGTCTTACATTGTTTGCAGATGATGCTGTCACTTACCGTCTTGTAAAGTCAACAGATGATCAAAACGACTTGCAGAATGATTTAGATAAGATATCTGTATGGTGCAAAAAGTGGCAATTTACCCTGAATAAGGAAAAGTGTGAAGTTATTCACATGAGTACTAATAGAAATCAATTTAATTTCGATTATGCGATAGGCCACACAAATGTGAAGCAGTAAACTGGACTAAGTACATAGGGATTACAGTTATAAATATGCTAAATTTGAACGATCACATAGATAATGCTGTGGGTAGAGCAAACCAAAGACTGAGATTCATTGGCAGAACACTTAGAAGGTGCAAGAGGTCTGCTAAAGAGACTGCTTACACCACGCTTGTCCGCCACATTCCGGAGTATTAGTGTGCCGTGTGTGATCCGCATCAGGTGGGACTGACGGATGGCATCGAAAAAGTACAAAGAAGGGCAGATCATTCTGTATTATAGCGAAATAGGGGTGACAGTGTCACAGACATGGTACGTGAATTGGAGTGGTGCCCTGGTCATAGTCTGGAGCAGTGCTCCTGCGAGGGCAGCGTCTGCGTTCACAGTGTTTGCAGTTTCTCTGTTCACACTCGTGTGTACAAAAATTTAAGAGTGCGGCCTAGTGTGTTGCGCAAAAACTGGTGGAAAAAAAATTAAAAGTTATTTAATACCTTTAAAACTGGAACAAGAAAGGATACCACACATAAAATCTATGAGGTTCTCAGCCTCCTTTCCGCAAAATACAAGGTATTCATAAAACTTATCAACAACTGTGTAGAAGAACTTCATTGTTTTTGAACCATTCAAATTAACAGGTAGACTTTCAAAGTGTATACATAACAATAAATCACTTTCATGTCCTCCGCGTAATTTAGGGTTACATGAATGATATAAATGAGCAGTTTAAGTGAAATTCAAAACCTTGGAATCTCTTTCAACAAAATCTGTGTTAGTAGTCTTCGAGAATCCAGGAGTTGAATCTACCTTGTTCAGTGAAAGGCTGTAAACAAAAGTCCCACAGTTTTCATTAAATTTCATTTAGATTGCTGAAGACTATAGAGCTCGAATTGATAGGAGAAATCCATATGATTAAAATTATTCTCTACAGTCATACAGTAAGTATTCAGATTACCAAGCAGAAGGAATTTCCTCAACGAAACGTTCTTGAACAATCTCCACTTAGCTGGAGACATCGTAATTCATGTCTCTAGTGCTGATAACCAACGAATAGGCGGTTTGAAAGTAAACCTGAAAACCATATATCACAAAACTGTTGCTACAGGAAAGGAAATAGAACTAGTCGACAATGAAATCAAAGAAGTATATTGTTCTTATGCAGAGCAGTTCAGGACTATGACTGGATTAGCAACAAACGTAACAAATAGATCAATAAAAATAGCCTTGAGTCCTTTTCATAAACTAGTTACGGTCCACAAAACTAAGCTTTTGTGAAATGAAGACTGAAGGGGAGAGAGGAAAGGAAAGAGAAGAAACTTATGGCACCAGTTACAGCGGGACTTTATGTGGAATCAGCGAGACGAATGAAAAGTTATTCCAGACCGGGTTTCGAACCTGAGATCTCCAGCTCACCTGTCCGTAGCGTTATGCACTGCACCATCGGGACACAATGGGTATCTGAAATGCGTGGACTGCCTCGGCACGCTCCCTGGTCGACTCACGCTCCCATCTAACCCCACCTATCAAATGGGTTCAAATGGCTCAGCACTGTGGAACTTAACATGTGTGGTTATCGGTCCCCTAGAACTTAGAACTACTTAAACCTAACTAACCTAAGGACATCACACACAACCATGCCCGAGGTAGGATTCGAACCTGCGACCGTAGCGGTCGCGCGGTTCCGGACTGAAGCGCCTAGGACAGCTCGGCCACACTGGCCGACGCCACCTATCCAGTCCCTGTTAATGCCATGCTAAATTTAAATTCCCGCTGGAGGTCAAACGATGTTATGCACGAGCACTGAAGAAGGTGGCTTCCTTACCCATCGAGGCAAGCATTCACATAAGCTTTTTACAGTATTGACATGAAATTTTTGTTTTGAATACACAACCTGAAGTGTGGAGAGCGTAGTTGAGCCTGAAAATGGTTCTATCGACACATCACATAGGATCTCGTGTCCGCCTCGGTATTTGCACAGCCATTGTGGCTGAATGCCAACCGAAGCGGCCTGGGTTCGATTTCCGGCAGGGTTGAGAATCTTCTCCGCTAGCGGACTGGGTGTTGTTTTGTCCTTATCGTCACATCATCATCACCGACATGTATGTCACCAAATTGGAGCCGCAACACGGCAGAGGGAGATGGCTCTTCGTCTGATCCGCTAAATCGCCCCGTTTAAACACAGTAGAAAATTCTTGGCTCATTTGGTAAAGAGGATGAAGGGTAGCGATTAATAACCGCGTAATTTGATACCTGTACGGGATTTGATCCCACATAATTACACCTAATGTAAGTTGCATACCAACAAAATCTTATGGACTCATCTCATCCTCAGTGTATCGAAATAATTACCATCACCAAAGGCGACATTACACAGTGTTAAGAGTCGTGTCAGTTTTGCATATAGAGCTTGTTTAGCAGTTGGACCCAGTGAAGGGTGTTACCTACAGCAGAGTTTGTGTCACCGTGTTACACAGTTAACAAAAAATGGTTGAAATGGCACTGAGCACTATGGGACTTATCGTCTGAGGACATCAGCCCCCTAGAACGTAGAACTAATTAAACATAACTAACCTAAGGACACTACACACATCCATGTCCGAGGCAGGTCACGCGGTTCCAGACTGTAGCGCCTAGAACCGCACGGCCACCCCGGCCGGCCACAGTTAACAGTTTACTGTCTTTTCCCAGCCGGCCGCTGTGACCGAGAGGTTCTAGGCGATTCAGTCTGGAACCGCACTATAGCTACGGTCGCAGGTTCGAATCCTGCCTCGGGCACTGATGTGTGTGATGTCCTTAGGTTAGTAAGGTTTAAGTAGTTCTAAGTTCTAGGGAACTGATGAACTCAGGTGTTAAGATCCATAGTGCTCAGAGTCGTTTGAACCATTTTGTCTTTTCCTTCATTTTTCTCAACCTGTTAGTTTGCACCGAATAAATAACAAGGCTACGTAATTGTGATTCACGTAACTCGAAGAGCGACTTTTTCAGTTACTGTCACTGAAGAATGCATGTGAATGTGAAACAGACTGCATTTTCGCTGATAAATTGTAAAAATCTGAGTTCAACTACGACCAGCATGCTATTTTCGCCTCGGTATGTCTCAATAGCAAGTAGGTGTACTACTGTCATACAAAGCTAATTTACGGTCGTGTAGATTTTCTGTCAATCTGAATAGAGGGAAAATGAAGCCTCAAAATTTTTTTGTTCATTTTGCTAAAAGCACTTGTACCAATCTCACGACTTTCTATTTTGTTTTCCATGTTTGAGGGACTGGTGCCATGTAACACAAAGACGATGTTGTTACCACCATCTCCTAGGTTCTACGTGCACTCCAGAACAGTCGGTATTGTGAATGAGCAACATTCTTCATTTTTTAAACTGTTATTTGCGGCACTATTGGGTATGAAACCACATTTAAATAATCACAATCATATTGTTGAACAAATTAAATTCAAGCAAAATTAATTAATCATTTGTAAGTATGATTGTTAGATATTTAAAATCTGCGCTCTCTCCGGTGTAAGTTTAAAATTTGTTTTTTCAGGCTTTAACAGTCGAATTATTTGTACTGATCGTGGCAATTACGAGTATTTTTAAGCAGGATTTGGCGTTTGTTCTATTAAACATTGGTTTAACGTAGCCCCAACAATCGTCACTTAAGAATGACAATTTACCCTACCACTTTCGTTGTAAGGTTAACCGATCAACTGTAGACACCCCCGTTTTCATCTGATTAGATACGCTGGACAGATAAAAATTTTGTGAAGTCAAAATTTAGTAAATGTAACTAGGTTCACTTAAGGGATGCACTGTTGGAGAAATTGTCTATGCGACTGATGTCTAAGCGTCTTTAATGTGCTATACACACCCTGCTTACATAAGGCAGAACAGGTAGATAACATACCTTTGGAACTTCTGAAATCGAAGCAGTAACTTCAGTGACTGTCATTTAAATGATTGCTTCACAGCCTGTGACATCTGGATTCTTCCCAACAAACCCATCTTTCCTGAACTGCGCAGGTAGGAAGTCTCCGTGCAACATATCTTACATTCCTGCAAGCCTTCTGGCCTCAACCTTTGTTAGTCTTCGTCCTTATCCACCACCTAGGCCCTTCCCTGTTCCCATTCCAGTACTACACTGTCCTCAGTTTCAGCAACACACCCACAGTCCTTTTACTTCTGTCCTTTTCCGATGCTCCCCGCCCCACCTGCCCATCATCTAGACTCCCGATTGCACCTTGCTGCCTACCCTCTCCCCACCTCATGCCTCCCACAAGCAGCGTTTTACCGTCCTGCAGTCCTACCCTGTGTCCTCCCTCCCCCCCCCCCCCTAGTCTCATCCTTACTGCCACTACCCAATTGCTTCTTCCATCATTTGCAACTGCTCACAATCTGGGTCGAACAGTCAGTCTGTGTTCGTGTGTGTGAGATGCGCTTGCGTGGGTATGTGCATTTCTGATGAAGGGCTTCTTAACCGAAAGCTCTCTTGCAGACAGTCTGTTTGTTGTGCCTGCCTGTGGCTCAGCATCTCCACTACATGGTAAGCATTAACTATCCTTTTCGTAACATTGTCTACAAAATGTATAAGTCCCTAGCAAACAATTGCACTAGGAATGACGTATGAATAGGAGGAAACATATTAAGTGCATGAATAAAGGGAGGATGTTTGTGCCTTCTCGTCCGGTTGATGACAGGAATAACATAGACTGGTGTACAAAAATTGATCAGGAAAATCGCTATGTGTTTATTTTCTTCGACTGTCGAAGTTGAAAGGTATGAGCCATGGCTCTCCGCGGGTATGCAAGTATTTCAAAATTAATGTTCCAGTTTTCTCTATGGTCATCTTCTATCGCCATTTTCATAAGATTTTTACCATACATTACATACTGATATTTGCTAACACCTAATTTTTAATAACCCAGTGAGTTTATGTGATGTACTGTAGTATACTTTTCGCATTTAACTACCCAGTTTGAGGCCCTTACTTTTGCAAGATCGCATGGCATGGAGTATAAAGGTGAAGATCAGTTTGCACTCTACGTGCTAATCGAATAGCTTTCTCCTGCACCAGAGCCAGGCCATGGGCGCTACTGTCTGATCTTTGACGTTAAGTCTGGATAGGTAGCCGTTTGGTCGCCTCCAGGTTCAAATGGTTCAAATGGCTCTGAGCACTATGGGACTTAACTTCTGAGGTCATCAGTCCCCTAGAACGTAGAACTACTTAAACCTAACTAACTAACCTGAGGAGATCACACACATCCATGCCCGTGGCAGGATTGACTATAGCGCCTAGAACCGCTCGGCCATGCCAACCGGCATCCCGCCTGCTGGATACAGTCTAAATCATGATTAACAGCCTTCATCCCATCTTCAGGATACAGCAACAGGTTATGGTGCACCAAACACCATCTGTCCTGTCCACAGCAAGCCACAGGTAGACGTCCCCTAGACTATCGCTGGATGAAATGTTGGCAGCTCACAGAGATCAGGTTGGCAATGTAGTGGGTATGGTCTGCTTCTTAGCTGTGCCACTGTAACTGAACAGAGCAGAGGCTTGAAAGCTTGAGTATTTAATCTGTCCAACGGAGGCAATGTATTTATGTCTTGCCAAGTGTGACTGCATGTGTCTTCTTGTTTGTCATTCCAGTTGTTTCACAGCGTGCCTACCTGGTTTAACTTGGCTTACCGCTGGCTGACGAAAACTCCAAGAAAATTTTGAATTTGCGCATGATATCTTTCTGCAATGCAATTTAACCTGTCTGAGTTTTATGTTTTCCTACAGAAAACGATAAGGTTCCTTGTATCATGAAACTGTATGTCGCATGGCTGGCGCCAGTACCCCTTTTCTTGTATTGTCATCGTTGCCAGCGATTTCGGTTTGGCCGGCTGCGAGTCAGTTGTTGATCGCGGGTTCAGTGTCGAGGCAGCAGGGCGCACTGTGTGTGGTCTGTCGGTTGCGGCTATAACGGGCTCTGGAGGTTGCTACTTGCTTGGTGCGCATGCTCTTTGCGGGCGGTATTACTGGAGTTCTGCGGCTGGAGACACCGTAAAGGTTTTAGGTCCTGGCACGAGGCGTGCAGTTTTGGCTTTCCTCGCCAAGCAGTGCATGTTGCGGAGAAGAGCTTGCCAGAGCGTCGCTGGGAATTAACCGTTGGCCTGGACGTATTGTGTGTGTTCGATTTAAACAGGTACAATTATGTGCTTTGTTTGTTAATGGTTAACTAACGTTGTCTTCAGTGACAAGTCAGATATGTCAAAGTTACGTCACCCGTGACATGATAACAGGTCTTCGGGTTTCCACCTAAGTTTCCTACCACTTAATGACGGGTATGCTGCTAAGCGTAATGAAATCCGGTGAGGTTCACATTATTGATTGATGTTTTACCTGATATTGTGGCACCCTTGGTGAATAAGTACCAAAATTTGCACCTTAATTACCGAGAAACAAAGTACTATTCCATTAAAGTGCAGTTCTAGTGAGAATTTGCCCGTTTAATGTTTATTTATCCTATGGCCTCACCAGTGCAAGTGCAGTATTGACATCGTAAATTTACCTAACATATAAATACAAATATACATATACACACATACATAATAATATAAACAGAACAAACACCAGTCATTACTAAATCTGAGGAAATTTGAAATATAATCACAGCTACAATTCGTCAAAAAGTTATGTCCTAACGTGACAGCCATTTAATGGCAGCAGGGCTGGCCTGCACGAAGTCTCTCCAGTCACCACAGAAACTTCGCAGTGGGTAATCTTGCACTGACTGGATGTTGTAATGTTTGTTCATCAGTTTCATAGTCACACATTGGTTTATCATTGGCGCCCCATTTGTAAAGCATAGATTTAGTTCTCGCGTGTCCAGTTCTCACACGGTTAAGCTGGCACCAGATTTGACGAGGAAGCTGCATTCCTGGTGGTTGTTGGCTGGGCTCCTCTATACTCTGTCGGTTAATGTCACTATTGTTCCACTTGGTTTTCGAGGATTTGTGGCACTCATAAGTATTTCCTTGGGCAACTGTTCTGTCTTCCCAGATTGGCGCTCTTGATTTAAGGCGATATCGACAGCGGTCATCTAGTACTTGGTGTATCGTTAGTACTCTTGCCTTTTCTACATAATTTATGTTTTGACATTCCTGAATTGTTGCCTGCTGTCTCCGGATTTCAGGCGGAGTGATTTTTGAGAGGACGTGAAGACATTCTAGAGGTGTTGACTTCAGTGTCCCTGTTATTGTCCTCGTGGCTTCATTGATCTGGGCGTCAATCTTCTTTACATGGGTACCCCTACTCCACACAGTACTCTGCCACGGAATATACGTCTGATACTGCTGCAACACGTCGTGCATTTGCATCCTCTCCCCTTGTGGTACCTGCTAATCTTTGGATGGTGTTATTTCGGGTTTTCAATTTCTGGCTAGTTAGTTCCAGGTGTTTCTTGAAGGTAAGTCACCTAAAATGTAGACTTTCACGGCAGGAAATATCATGTCCATTATAATTATCCGGGCTGTTATGCCGTGGTCGGTTGATGAATTCTGTGTCATTTCCCAACGTTTCGTCACCGACTCCGGGAGACATCTGCAAGGTGGTCCGTAGCTCGATGGAAGGTCCGACACACCCGCTGGTTCGCTACTGACTGCCGCTAAATTCCGTGACCGCGCGCTCCCGCGCCGCGGTGTGACGTCACGTGTTTTGAAAACGTCAGTGCAATTGGCCGCTGTCCGATGCCGTCGATCGGCGTTGCCATCACCCAGTAGTGGACGGGTGGTACACATCTCCTTTAACACCGGCATCCATATACCGTTTAATTACACGCCCTCCTCCTCGAGAATTCAGTTTACAATGGAGGAGGAGGTAGACGGCAAATTACATTTCATCGATGTGCTTGTTTTTAGAAACCAAAATGGTAGTTTGGGCCACTCAGTATGCCGCAAACCCATGCACACGGACCGTTATTTGCACCGGGATTCGAACCACCGCCGACAACAGAAGCGGGGTGTTATCAAGACGTTAGCGAACAGAGCTAGAAATATCTCCACAATGCACTGATGAAGAACGGATATTCCTCCGCCGAAATAACACGTGCGTTGAGGCAGCCACGCAGAAATCATAGTGACGTACAGGCTACTGCAAAATTTAAGGTTTTCCTGTCGTTTTTTAAAAATGCAATGGAAAGAATAGGGAGGATCTTGACGAAGCGGAATATTACCGTAATTTACAAGCCCACCAGGATGATACAGGAATACCTTAAGCCTGCCAAGGACGTTTGCAAACCATTGAAAAAAGCTGGAGTGTACAGGATCCCATGCAGCTGTGGAGATATTTATGTGGGTACCACTAAAGGAAATGTTTCTAAGCGTTTGAAAGAGCACAAAGGCAATTGTAGAAGAGGAGAAACGGAACGATCAGCTGTTGCGCAGCGTGCTTTCCAGCCAGGGAACCACAATATTCGTTTCGAGGAGACGCAAGTACTAGCGGCCACAACCGGACATTACGAAAGGCTCTACAGGGAGGCAATCGAAATCTCTAAACACCATAATAATTTCAATCGAAAGGAGGAGGGCGTGTAATTAAACGGTATTTGGATGCCGGTGTTGAAGAAAATGTGTACCACCCGTCCACTACTGGGTGATGGCAACGGCGATCGACGGCATCGGACAGCGGCCAATTGCACTGACGTTTTCAAAACACGTGACGTCACGCCGCGGCGCGGGAGCGCGCGGACGCGAAATTTAGCGGCAGTCAGTAGCGAGCCAGTGGGTGTGTTGGACCTTCCATCCATCGAGCTACGGACCCCCTTGAAGATGTGACCCGCAGTCGGAGACGAAACATTGGGAATTGACACAGAATTCATCAACCGACCACGGCATAACAACCGGATGATTATAATGGACATGGTAAGTGACCTGTCAAGAGTTGTGCCTAAATATTTGGGAAATTTGTTATGTTTCGTTCGTTTTCAGCATAAAGTAATATTTAGTTCTCTGTCTGCTAGTCTGCTATTTAAATGGAAAGCGCAGGTCTCTGTTTTATTTGAGTTTGGGCATAGTCTCCATTTTTTGTAATACTGGTTTAGTACTTCTAGGTCAGCAATTAGAGTTCTTTCAACATCTTCTAGCCATTTGCTTTGAGTAGCTATAGCCATGTCATCAGCGTAGCAAAACTTACTTGAATCATTGTCTATCGTGTCGCTGATGTAAACATTAAAAAGCAGTGGAGCCAATACAGATCCTTGGGGGAGTCCGTTTTTTATTCTTTTTGACTTGCTGCTTTGTGACCCCAGGTTTACTTTTTTCCAACAGGTTTGTCAATTTCAAGCATGGAATCATGTTGGCAAATTTCAGGATAAGACCATCTATCCATACCGTATCATAAGCTGCACTGAGGTCGACAAAGACTGCTGATGTTCTGGATCCTTATTGGAATCCTGATTCTATGTATGATGTGAGGGCTAATACTTGTTCACAGCAACTTCGATTAGTTCTGAATCCGGCTTGTTCGTGAGGCAGGTGTCTATCGTTGGGTATATCCTATTGTAGATCAGTCTCTCCAGCAACTTATAGTAAATGCTCAATAATGCTACTGGGCGGTAGTTTGCAGGGTTTTCATCAGATTTCCCTGGTTTAAGGGTGGCCAGAGTAAGAGACATTCTAAATTCCTTCGGGATATATCCAGTTTAGGCTATGTCAGTGAAGTAGTCTTTAAGCCAGGCTCTTGCCATTGATCCCAGAATTTTTATTAATTTTAAAAATGTACTACCAGCTCCAGCTGCTTTCCGTAGTTTGAGGGTTTTTATACCTTTGTTCACCTTCCTGATAGTAAAAGGTTTTGAAAACTGTCTGTTTTCTTGTAGAGTCCTCTTTACTTCTTTGAGTGACTCCTTAACGAATGTTCTATTCTCTTGACTCAACATTACATTTTCAGCTCTCTCTTTTATATGTGAGGCAATGAGGTTTGGTGATATTAGTGGTTTCGGGGATGGTGTATGAGTAGCTGTCCGCAGACGTCTTAACAATGACCAACTTTTCCGGCTAGACTGCGTGAAGTTGATATTTACATTGAGCGACTCAAGCAATTGGCTTTCTAGTTGTGGGATACTTGTTTCCTGGTATTCTCAGTACAGTTCTTCAGTTTCAGAGTTCCAGCATGGTATGTACTGCTTTCTATATCGCCTTGGTATGTTTCTCTTCGTCGTCGCTGTTATAAGGCCAGCAAATCTTGCATAATTATCTCTCTTTGTTGGAAGAAACCGTATGTTGGTATCAATTTCTCTTTTGTACGTTGTCCAATATGCTTTTCTAAAGTTCAGTCTTGGCTTCTTGACTGATTCCATCAGTGGGAGTTCTATGCCGACATTTACTTAGGTTGGACTATGTTGGGTATTGCAAAAACCGGGCAGTACCTTTCTCGTGTGGACTATAGGAATTCCCTCATTGTTAGTGGTCACAATACATAGGTCGGGATTAGTATCTGTCTGCCAGAGTGCTGAGTGGAAGGTTTTTTGGTCTTCAGCATCATAGCTGAGGTGTAAATATTCTTCTTCGATCCACTGCTGTAAAGCTTCATCATTCTGGTCATTAGTACTGTACCCCAGTTTGTGTGGCGGCTATTGAAGTCCCCAAGGAAGATAGTTGGTTTATCTTCAACTTGCACTGGAGGACTTGGGAACGTTGTGTTTGGTGGTTTATATACTGACACCAAGTCTAGCTTGGGAAGTTCTACTGTTATCGTTTCAATATTGCAGGTGTTGAACTTCATTACTACTTCATCGTTATTGATTCCATAACATATGTATATAATTGACCCATACGTTTCTGAGAGAACTGTTTCCACCACTGTATATCCTTGAATTTTGGCCCTGGTTAAGATATCTGTTTCCTCAGCTAAATGTGTTTCTTGCAGTGCAATTACATCAACTTGGTGTTCCTTAGCCATTCTACCTAGGTGCTCACGTTTACTGCGACTGGTGCCTTCTATGTTTAACTGCATAACATGGACTGATGGTCCGATATTAACTGTCTTCTTCGCTGAGGATGCACTTGCTGCTGTTGACCGTGAGGGACTCTCCGTCCAGTTCGGTCGCCGTTTGTGTAAACTTTCTGCCCTGCTGCTACCGCAGCCCGTTGCCCGGGAGACACCATCTTGGAGGTTGTTTACACACATCTCCCCCCGTTTTAGGTAGCGCTCAGCTGTGGCTATTACGTTTCAAGGAACAAATGTGTTTATGCGTGTATTGGAGAGTTTAAATGAATTCTTAGGGGTTGAGTTTCAAGAAAACAAAAAAAAAATTGTTTTGACTAGCCTTCTTGTCTAAATGCTATACTTTATTCGTTTATGTAATTCGAAAGTGCAATCGCAAGTGTGCTGTTGTAGTTAATTTATGTTTCAGTTGGGCGGAGCGCAGTGCACTTCGTCCTGTAGGGTGGAGCGTGGCACCGGGGCCTGACGACGTGGCCGCTCCCAGTGGAGCTGCGATTCGTTGGACCGGGCTCCATGTTGCTGGCCTTCTGTCTCCATCTCGTCCTTAAGTTGAGTATTGCTGTTCTCTTTGTTCCTGGCTCTGTGAGGTCGTTAATCTTTGTAGCTCGTTCCTCCGCCGTCTTGGCGGAAAGGCCTTTCACTCGAAATATGAATTTGAACCTGTAAAGCTTGGTCATTCTGTAAGTAGTGCCCGATCAGATTCCTGGAGGCTCCGCCTTACTAATTCTGTATTCCCTTACCAGCCATTTCTATCACATTTGTACCTTATATGCTGATTGTGAAGTTTAATTTTTATAAAGGGTTTCAGGTGCGCATGTTCTCAGGGAATGTTTGGATGCCGAGACGCTGTTTTATTAATTGTTCGTTATTTAACTAACGACTACCTGCACTGCCATCAACTGGATTAATGCTTAGTCAGAAGTTCGTGTCCCCGGTGTCTTCATTGGCGAGCGTTCAAGTTTTAGAAGTTGCCTTATTGTTACTTGCGTGCATTATGTTATCCGTTAATGTTATACCTTGGTATGAATTTAAATTGCAAAAGAGGAGTGATTAAACAGGATAGTCTTGATGTTCAGAGTTTCGCAAGATTTGATTGAATTAAGTATTTACATCAACAGAGATTTGAGAAACATTTTTATCGTTCTATTTAAATTGATCGATTTTGTTATATTTAAATTGTGCACGCTAATAAACATTGTTCAGTATGTTTGGTAATGATGGCCCTGCTGCTTTCTGTCGCATTATTGGGTGCAAAAACCACGTTCCAGAAACTTCGTTTTGTTGTCTTGGTTCTTCATTCTTGCTAACTATCTGAGTCAAACTCTCCTAAACGAGTGTAAATACTTCGAGTTGCATAAAATTTTTGTCATTTACTCATCAATGGTACGCCCATGTAAAGTTTTCTTAATTGCACTGAACATGCGTAAGCATAATTTAATGTCTGTATCTTTATTTGGAAACATTAATCTTAACGAAAAATTTGTCTCCTTTTAAAGCTTCTCCTTGAAGACTTAAGGTTATATATCATCATTTAAACATTTATGTAGAGATATGCACATACATATATGTTTTACAAGCAGATGTTGGTAAGTGCCATGATATTTGTTATTAAATGCAGGTCATTGACGCGTTTCTCTCATTTATAGAATTTGTATCGATCTTTGACCGAAAGATTTGTTATTTATCACAAGTTTCTATCAACTTACAAATATAAAAAAAGTTAGCCAATTATCCCGACACCAAAACTATGAACCATAATGAATATAAATGACAAACTTTCTGAACACAGAACCAAGGAGTTGTGTCCTGCAGGTGTCGCTCGCTGCATGGCCAGTACGTATACTACCGACGGAGGAGGAACAAGAAAAATAAAACTGTGCAGTATTAACCTTGTGATCTTCGTCTGAAGACTTGGTAAACTGCTAAGAGTAATTTTTTCGTAAATGAAAAAACAGTCGAGTCAGTGAATAAGACGAAAGCAGAGAAAACAGTTAAGTGATTGTTTTTGAATATGATAATAAGTTTGTTAGCTTCCTTCCGGTTATGCTACGCAATGTCTTCTAGTTTTCTTTGTTTCTAGCTGTATCAGAAAAATACACTCCTGGAAATTGAAATAAGAACAGCGTAAATTCATTGTCCTAGGAAGGGGAAACTTTATTGACACATTCCTGGGGTCAGATACATCACATGATCACACTGACAGAAACACAGGCACATAGACACAGGCAACAGAGCATGCACAATGTCGGCACAAGTACAGTGTATATCCACCTTTCGCAGCAATGCGGGCTGCTATTCTCCCATGGAGCCTATCGTAGAGATGCTGGATGTAGTCCTGTGGAACGGCTTGCCATGCCATTTCCACCTGGCGCCTCAGTTGGACCAGCGTTCGTGCTGGACGTGCAGACCGCGTGAGACGACGCTTCATCCAGTCCCAAACATGCTCAATGGGGGACAGATCCGGAGGTCTTGCTTGCCAGGGTAGTTGACTTACACCTTCTAGTGCACGTTGGGTGGCACGGGATACATGCGGACGTGCATTGTCCTGTTGGAACAGCAAGTTCCCTTGCCGGTCTAGGAATGGTAGAACGATGGGTTCGATGACGGTTTGGATGTACCGTGCACTATTCAGTGTCCCCTCGACGATCACCAGAGCTGTACGGCCAGTGTAGGAGATCGCTCCCCACACCATGATGCCGGGTGTTGGCCTTGTGTGCCTCGGTCGTATGCAGTCCTGATTGCGGCGCTCACCTGCACGGCGCCAAACACGCATACGACCATCATTGGCACCAAGGCAGAAGCGACTCTCATCGCTGAAGACGACACGTCTCCATTCGTCCCTCCATTCACGCCTGTCGCGACACCACTGGAGGCGGGCTGCACGATGTTGGGGCGTGAGCGGAAGACGGCCTAACGGTGTGCGGGACCGTAGCCCAGCTTCATGGAGACGGTTGCGAATGGTCCTCGCCGATACCCCAGGAGCAACAGTGTCCCTAATTGGCTGGGAAGTGGCGGTGCGGTCCCCTACGGCACTGCGTAGGATCCTACGGTCTTGGCGTGCATCCATGCGTCGCTGCGGTCCGGTCCCAGGTCGACGGGCACGTGCACCTTCCGCCGACCACTGGCGACAACATCGATGTACCGTGGAGACCTCACGCCCCACGTGTTGAGCAACTCGGCGGTACGTCCAGCCGGCCTCCCGCATGCCCACTATACGCCCTCGCTCAAAGTCCGTCAACTGCACATACGGTTCACGTCCACGCTGTCGCGGCATGCTACCAGTGTTAAAGACTGCGATGGAGCTCCGTATGCCACGGCAAACTGGCTGACACTGACGGCGGCGGTGCACAAATGCTGCGCAGCTAGCGCCATTCGATGGCCAACACCGCGGTTCCTGGTGTGTCCGCTGTGCCGTGCGTGTGATCATTGCTTATACAGCCCTCTCGCAGTGTCCGGAGCAAGTACGGTGGGTCTGACGCACCGGTGTCAATGTGTTCTTTTTTCCATTTCCAGGAGTGTATCTGCGATTCGAAGTTTGTCACCCAGCACGGAGACTAGGTGACTCTTCATCCAGTGCAGATAACGAGAGCTGTGAGCGAGCCAGAAGTAATAGCGTAAAATCCAATTAAGCTTCCGCCACAGGCGAGACAATTAAAATCATTGTAGTGAACTGCCGAGACATTCACAACGAATTACAGAAACTTGGCTAAAATCTGTAGTCAACACTGAGACTCTTAGGAAAAATTTAAGCATATACCGAAAGGATAGGGTAACCGGAAACAGAGGTGATGTACACTTCGCAGTAGACAGAAAACTCAAATCGGCAGAAATAAAATGTGATATTATTTGAGCAAGACTTAGTATTACGTTTGGCATAAACTAACTGGATTCTTCTATCCTGATGTATTCGAAAACTTAAAAGAAAATCTCAGTTCACTAAGAAGTAATCATCCCAATCACACTGTAATTCTCGGAGGAGACTTTATCCTCCAACAGTCAGCTGGGATTATTCCAGTTTTGTTGGTGGTACGCATGACAACTTAACTAAATATATTTCTGAAAACTAACTAGAGCAGACCGCTCTGCGCACAACTCAACATTGAAATGTATTAATTCCAATGAAAAAAAAAACACACACACACGTGACGTCTTTGAGGATGTACACCCAGAAACTAGTATCACTGGACATGCGGCACTTATATATGAAGTCTTCACTGGTTGTCAGCCGAGTAGCGTCGTTGTCTCGTAGCAACGTTTGGATGGAATGCGTCTCCGTCATCTTCAGGCGATGTGTCGGGATATCGACATGAGGCAGTTGCAGTAAGAATGATTACCAAAATATGAAGCAGATTAAGAAACGCTGAATGAAAGGAGTATATCTGTGAAGAAAGCAATGCATGATCTCTTCAGTGACCACATTAACAGAATATTGTTGAGATCTTCCACAAAACCCAAAGAAGTTCTGATCGTATGTAAACGCTATTAGTGGAACCCATGTGTCCAGTTAATCAGGGACGAGACAGGAGCCAAAATTAAGGGTCTCAAGCAAAATCAGAAATACTTAACTCCTGTTTTAAATGTTCTGATAATGGGTAAATTTATAAACGATAATTAGAACGAGCCGTGCAGTGTCAACGCGGTGTCAGGCAACATATTACGAACTCAAACATAATGTGGTATATATAATGTTGAAATGCCAGTTGGTAGGAAGGCATGGAGAAAGGAAATGAGATCTTATACTTTTGTTACCAACAGTAATAAAATTTACCTAACGCTGCCAGACTTAAGCGGAAAAGAGCAATTGGCAGGACTGGGAACAGGAAATGAGCAGCATACCTCAGTCGAGATTAGCAAGCCTACGCATGAGCAAAATGTCAGGAAGAAGAAAGTGCTGCAGCGGCTTCAGCATGGACAAACATGGAATCCGGTAATTTCTGTAATACATCAATATCAAAGTGTGGATCGACTGCGCAGCCATAGATCTAATTCCATGCATATGTCATACCTCTTGGCCCCCGATCAACGTCTCTGGCGTCTTGCATATCTGTGACCTGTGGCCGCATGAGCAGAGGTGCAGTGCGCGGGTTTAAAAGGACAAAGCAAGTACAGGAGCGTCACTCACCTCGTCCTCCTTTGAAGATGGCTGGACGGTATTCAGCCGAAATGTCAGAAGAAGAAGTCGAATTCATGCGGCTGCACGCCCGAAATTTCTTCGATCAGTTAACGTTCTATGTGTATTACGATTCGGTTTCCTATGTTGTAGAAGTACAAAATCAGCTGTTCAGGATCTCTCTATAGTTGTAGAAAGTACTGACCAAAAAATGTACTAAGAAAGCTAGTATCATTAGGAATAAGAGGTGGAGCAAATATCTGGATAAATCTCTAGAATGTGGGTTACAAAACGTAGAGGCAACACATAACTCAAATAAGGCAAAACTTCTATTCAAACACTTATCAGGACCAAAATACCTTAACACATGGGTTCCTCACCAAGTATATTATGACCACTACTGTTACTGATACATGTAAATTTTTACCCAGTAGATTATAGACAAAATGTCTGTTTGCTGATTAAAGCAGTTTCAGTGACTGAAAAAGCCTTAGAGCTCTTGAAAAGAAAGCAAATGAAACGTCAAGAAGTTTACAACTGGTCAGTATGCAGTAAAGTGGCATTGACCGTAAAGAAAACCAATGACATGAATTTCAGTTTGAAGAAAGAAAATGACACTGTAAACTGAAATGTAGATAGTAAATCAAACCAATGCCATGAATTTCAGTTTGAAGAAGGAAAATGCCACTGTAAACTGAAATGTAGATAGTAAATCTCTAGATAGCACAAGAATTACAGAATATGTAATCAGTATGTATACTGATTCTCTGTTGAAGTGGCGTGTACTCTCAAAGATACTTACAAACAGAATGTCATCACCATGTTATGATTTTTGAGCCCTTCCATCAGTGTGTAACATGCAGTATCGTTCCGTTACATGCTATTCATGCGTATACACATTCTTAGCTATGAAATCCTTTTTTGGGGAACAAACGTGCAAAGTATGAGGGCAGTTTTCCGGCCACAGAAAAAGTCCCATAAGGATAAATACCGACAACAGTAATCCGAATTCTTGTAATGATGTGTTGAAACAGCTGGACATTTTAACTACATCCGGCCGGGGCGGCCGAGCGGTTCTAGGCGCTACAGTCTGGAACCGCGTGACCGCTACGGTCGCAGGTTCGAATCCTGCCTCGTGCATGGATGTGTGTGATGTCGTTAGGTTAGTCAGGTTTAAGTAGTTCTAAGTTCTAGGGGACTGATGACATTAGACTTTAAGTCCCATAGTGCTCAGAGCCATTTGAACCATTTTCTAACTATATTTACCATTCAGTTGCACGCATCTCAGACACTGTATGTAATTTCTGTATAAACAACCCCGTCCAGAGACATGGAAAATATCTGGACTGAAGTCAAATTTAGCAATAAATAATAGAGATGAAACGCAAATGAGCGTTTTCTACAAAGAACAACAATGTCCAACAATTGCCCAAGGAGACTAAGAAGCTTACTAACACCTATTTAAATATTTCATAACGGCAAAGGATTACTTCTGTTACACTGACTCCGGTTTTGGCCAATAATGTAACAGAAGTAATTAATAATAAGGATGAAACTTCCTGGCAGATGTTTCGTACTGAGACTCGAACTCGGGACCTTTGCCTTTCGCGAGAAGGTGCTCTACCCATGCACGAAACTATCAAAGAGTCCGTCGTTGGGTATTCTTCAATTTGGGCGTCAAATTGAATCTAATGTCGTTACATCGTCAAAGCGCTGGGTCTTCATGCGAATTTCTATGCTTTGTCGTTTTGGGGTACGTTCATATTGATAGCACCGAGTCATTTCACCAGTGTTGATTGTTTCCAGAAAAGATTTGGCCATGTTTAGTATTTCAGTGACGTAGCGGCAAGCTACCAGACGTTCTCGATTTTACTCGGGACTCAATGTAAGCGCAAAAAACTTTGAAAACACTTCTCTTTTCTTGAAAACATTGTTGACAATATCTTGAACACTTGATTTAGAAACATTACTCCCATGCGATTTGTGGAACAACAACGTTGACACACTGCGGTTGCACGTTCACTACCTAACACTGCCTCTTCGCAACTGACTCATGGAATAAAGATACTTATGTTGTTTACAGTTCCTAGTTGAAGCTGAGACCGTAGTTAGTGCGCTGACGTCACTTGTACTACAGGAATAATATTAGTCTTAGAACTTTTTGAAAGAACTATGTATACTCAGGCCAGTAACCGAGGTCCACATAAGTCGGAAAATTTAGTAGTACTTAGAATTTTTACTGAATAATTCTTTGATAACTGTTTCATTTTAATACGGGAATACTGTATGTTGCCACCAGAGAGAGAGAGAAAGAGCGTGATCACCAGATACCGTAATGTCAGCGTATCGTGGTGCAGTAGGAAGGCTATCGCCGTTCATCAGATAGTATTCTGATTTGCCTGCCGTCGTATCTCAAAACAGACTTTCTTTCCGGATTAAGCGAACATATACTTTGCTGAGAGTCGTTTACGTGTGTGGATTGGTGCCGGATACAGAAACTTGAGAGAAAGGCTGCCTTCCCTGTCGATCTATAGACTTCTGCTAGGAGAACCTTTCACGGTGCCCATTGAGCAGGTTGTACAACTTTGCGTTCCTCGCGCGTCGTGGAAACTCCCAGATTTTTTATGCGCCTAACCTCAGCGTCCCTGCACCACTTGTGTCCGATCTTTAGAACAAGCAGCACGAAGTAAGAGCCGCCGCAGTCAGATATTTCCTTGCCAACAAAGCGCGTGATCAGCTAGTAAAGCGCATTTCAATTTCGTCGCTGAAGTCATTGCTCAATTACTCCCTCGTGACATCTCAGCCCAACTAAGTCCCCATCTGACTGGTTTCTAGTTTGACGCAAGACCAACCTCAAAAAGAAATAAAATATTACACTTCCTGACAAAAAATTGAGGCACTCAGAAGGGGAGGAGGAGAAAGTATGTGCGACGGTATTTCAATGATTAAAAAATACTGTCAAATTTACAAAACAAAACAACAAAAAACTTGTCACTATGGCCCAAATATCAGTAAGACTTCTTAATTTATCTAACATGGGCGCATTGACTGATACCGACGGGAACGATGTCATGAAGCCAATGTATCCTCAGGCAAGCTGTTGTAGCTGGTCCTTGGCATCCTGGATCTTCCCAAAGAGACCGAGTTGACGTCCGAGCTAGTCGCAGACAGTTTCTACAGGGGATCTCAGTACCGACAATCATACCTCAACTCTTCCCACACCATGGCTACAGGAGAACACCGTTGTTCCTTTTCAAAACACTGGAAGGAAGGAACATCTCCCCAGGTTGCAGCTATACTCACCGACGATGGATGGGTTTTTGGGTTGCTTTTGGGGGAGGAGACCAGACAGCGAGGTCATCGGTGTAATCGGATTATAAAAGGACGGGGAAGGAAGTCAGCCGTGACCTTTCAAAGCAACCATCACGGCATTTGCCTGGAGCGATTTAGGGAAATCACGGTAAACCTAAATGAGGATGGCCGGACGCGGTTTGAACCGTCGTCCTCCCGAATGCAAGTCCAACGTGCTAGGCACTGCGCCACCTCGCTCGGTTCCGACGACGGTAATCCGTGTTACGCAGAACAGTGATTCGTGTGTGACCAAGATACGACGCCGGTCATTAGCAATGAAAGCCACTGATTTGCTACCACTCCAAACGTTGAAGTCTACGGTCTGATGTTAACGGCAGCCTACGCACGGCACCTCGATTCCCTGGTCTGGAGGCCGTTTTTCTACCTCGGCTGGTAGGCGCCTATTTAATAGCGCTACGATGTGCTCGATATACGATACAATGATCCTCCCTTGCTTTTGTATGTCGATCCTTTTGTTTGGAGGTCTTGGGCACGACGGCCGTTTACTATTGTAAGAAAATAAAATGCCTACAGCCGTCCTTATGGTACACACCTGGAAATTGAAATAAGAACACGGTGAATTCATTGTCCCAGGAAGGGGAAACTTTATTGACACATTCCTGGGGTCAGATACATCACATGATCACACTGACAGAACCACAGGCACATAGACACAGGCAACAGAGCATGCACAATGTCGGCACTAGTACAGTGTATATCCACCTTTCGCAGCAATGCAGGCTGCTATTCTCCCATGGAGCCTATCGTAGACATGCTGGATGTAGTCCTGTGGAACGGCTTGCCATGTCATTTCCACCTGGCGCCTCAGTTGGACCAGCGTTCGTGCTGGACGTGCAGACCGCGTGAGACGACGCTTCATCCAGTCCCAAACATGCTCAATGGGGGACAGATCCGGAGATCTTGCTGGCCAGGGTAGTTGACTTACACCTTCTAGAGCACGTTGGGTGGCAAGGGATACATGCGGACGTGCATTTTCCTGTTGGAACAGCAAGTTCCCTTGCCGGTCTAGGAATGGTAGAACGATGGGTTCGATGACGGTTTGGATGTACCGTGCACTATTCAGTGTCCCCTCGACGAGGGGACAGAGGTGTACGGCCAGTGTAGGAGATCGCTCCCCACACCATGATGCCGGGTGTTGGCCCTGTGTGTCTCGGTCGTATGCAGTCCTGATTGTGGCGCTCACCTGCACGGCGTCAAACACGCATACGACCATCATTGGCACCAAGGCAGAAGCGACTCTCATCGCTGAAGACGACACGTCTCCATTCGTCCCTTCATTCACGCCTGTCGCGACACCACTGGAGGCGGGCTGCACGATGTTGGGGCGTGAGCGGAAGACGGCCTAACGGTGTGCGGGACCGTAGCCCAGCTTCATGGAGACGGTTGCGAATGGTCCTCGCCGATACCCCAAGAGCAACAGTGTCCCTAATTGGCTGGGAAGTGGCGGTGCGGTCCCCTACGGCACTGCGTAGGATCCTACGGTCTTGGCGTGCATCCGTGCGTCGCTGCGGTCCAGTCCCAGGTCGACGGGCACGTGCACCTTCCGCCGACCACTGGCGACAACATCGATGTACTGTGGAGACATCACGCCCCACGTGTTGAGCAATTCGGCGGTACGTCCACCCAGCCTCCCGCATGCCCACTATACGCCCTCGCTCAAAGTCCGTCAACTGCACATACGGTTCACGTCCACGCTGTCGCGGCATGCTACCAGTGTTAAAGACTGCGATGGAGCTCCGTATGCCACGGCAAACTGGCTGACACTGACGGCGGCGGTGCACAAATGCTGCGCAGCTAGCGCCATTCGACGGCCAACTCCGCGGTTCCTGGTGTGTCCGCTGTGCCGGGCGTGTGATCATTGCTTATACAGCCCTCTCGCAGTGTCCGGAGCAAGTATGGTGGGTCTGACACACCGTTGTCAATGTTTTCTTTTTTCCATTTCCAGGAGTGTATTATGTATTGTGCAGCTACCAGTTAAGCGCTTCTTCAAGCGTTAGTTGATGCTGAGTCAGTTCACAATTGGTTGGAGTGCTGACATCACAGTCGCAGATAGTCTTCGATAACCCGTTATGTTGACCACTCATGAAAAGTGTATATGGATCGTGATAGCCCCTTCCGCATCAATTAAGGCCTGAAGATGGCTCATTGAAGCAGTAAATAAGATCGTGAGGAGGCCTATAATCGTTTCATTTTCTTACAAATCCTCCTTCGTGGTCACCCAGAACTCTTACGACGACCGTTCCTGTCCTCACGTCCCTACGCAGACAGTCTAGAATCTGACCAATGCCGGATCCAAATGCCCCAAATATCGGCTGCCCAAGTGGAGTCACAGCATGAGGCCCCTTTCAAATGCTGCCTTACACGTGTGCGGCGTCCCCGTCTGTATCAAAGTGAACAGTTAACAACTGACACTCTTTATGCCACTTATATGCCGTAACTGTCTGTCACAACACTGAACTCGAATGATTCTAAGGCGCTCTTGTGGCCGTTCTACCTGTAACGGAAAAATGCAGCTCCAATTATTTACACTACTGGAGATTAAAATTGCTACACCACGAAGATGGCGTGCTACATATGCGAAATTTAACCGACAGGAATAACATCCTCTGATATGCAAATGATTAGATTTTCAGAGCATTCACACAAGGTTGGTGCCGGTGGTGACACCTACAACGTGCTGGCATGAGGAAAGTTTCCAACTGATATCTTGTACACAAAGAGCAGTTGACCGGCGTTCCCTGGTGAAACTTTGTTGTGGTGCCTCGTCTAAGGAGGAGAAATGCGTACCATCACATTTCCAAGTTTGATAAAGGTCGGATTGTAGCCTATCGCGATTGCGGTTTATAGTATCTCGACATTGCTGCTCGCGTTGGTCGAGGTCCAATGACTGTTAGCAGAATATGCAATCGGTGGGTTCAGGAGGGTAATACGGTACGCCATGCTGGATCCCAACGGCCTCGTATCACTAGCAGCTCTGAGCACTATGGGATCACTAGCAGTCGAGATGACTGGCATCGTACCCGCATGGCTGTAACTGATCGTGCAGCCACATCTCGATCCCTGAGACACCAGATGGGGACGTATGCAAAACAACAACCATTTGCACGAACAGTTCCACGACGTTTCCAGCAGCATGGACTATGAGCTCGATGACCATGGCTGCGATGGTGTACTCAACGACGAACCTGGGTTCTGTTTACAGCATCATGATGGTCGCATCCGTGTTTGGCGGCATTGTGCTGAACGCACATTAGAAGCGTGTATTCGTCATCGCCATACTGGCGTATCACCCGGCGTGATGGTATGGGGTGCCATTGGTTACACGTCTCGGTCAGCTTGCATTCGATCCCTGCGAAACCCTACATTTCAGCAGAATAATGCACGACCGCATGTTGCAGGTCCTGTACGGGCCTTTCTGGATACAGAAAATGTTCGGCTGCTGCCCTGGCCAGCACATTCTCCAGATCTATCACCAACTGAAAAAGTCTGGTGAATGGTGGCCGAGCAATTGGCTCGTGACAATACGCCAGTCACCACTCTTGGTGAACTTTGGTATCGTGTTGAAGCTGCATGGGCAGCTGTACCTGTACACGCCATCCAAGCTCTGCTTTACTCAATACCCAGGTTTATGAAGGTTGTTATTACGGCCAGAGGTGGTTAATCTGAGTACAGACTTCTCAGGGTCTATGCTTCCAAAATGCGTGAAAATGTAATCACATATCAGTTCTAGTATAATACGTTTGTCCAATGAATACCCGTTTATCATCTGCATTTCTTCTTGGTGTAGCAATTTTAATCGCCAGTAGTGTATACACACGCCGAAATTGTGTACGTACAGGAAGTTACGTTCACATCCGACCATGTCTTCAGGATGTTTTACGTTTATTGTCAGGCAAAAAAGGCCAGCACGTTATATATACCCGTTTGTTGTACTCTCGTCCGTCTTAAGATTACTTTGCTTTGTGTCGTTCTCGCACTGCCACGATGTATCCTACTCGTCTGTGCAGTGAGGTGTGGTTTCTTTCGCATTTCCCCGGATCATCTTGCAAAGCTGCTCAAGACTATAACCCGTGTAAGAGGTCCGTGACTAAGGAATTTATTGCTAGTGCACTCGAGCAGGTGTAATTTCGATTGATTGCTCACGCCCTGCCTGCGACATGTGAGCTACAATGGAATCGCAGGGCAGAGAGCCGTGCCGGCGGCTGTAGTAGCAGTGTTGGCAGTAGCAGCGGCAGCACACAGTCGGGCGGTTGGGCTGGTAGTGCCTCAGCGGTACAGTACAAGGTGAAAGCAGCCGCGCGCGTATCTAATACGTTACAACTAAATTTGTACTCTTGTCATATCAAGTTCCATGTAAATGTCTTTAAAAAGTCTTTTAATAATAATCTCTCTTATAAAATTAACTTTTGGCAATCATTCATCTGAATTTAAAGAATTTACTAATTTCTGCAATTCATGGTTATCCCGATTATCGTAAGAAAATCAGTTGTTTCCTTTTATACATGACAAATCTATCGGCCAGCATTGCACAGGGCTGTGCCAGAAAAATTTCTCATAGAAGCAGATATATACGCGTTATCCGGCGACTTCATTGAGGTAAGAATTTTCAGTTTATTCAGAATGATCTTTCAGGGCCACGACGCACCAATGCTGACGTCAAAATTTACCAGTTTATATTCACAGTCAGATAATTATTGAAAGATTATATATGAGTCACATTTTTTTTTAGTGCGAGGTTAGTCACGTTATTATTGCGGGGTTACGGAATAATGAACTGTTGGGAGGTTACACTAAACGTGAATGTTATAAGTATAATTATATTTTTTTTCTGTTGGGAGGTTACATCCGAGCTCCACTTCTTCAGCCATTTCAATGGGGGCGCTGTTCAGCACTTATTGACATCGGGTTATCTTTCACGCGAAGGTACAGGTCCTTCTCGACCTATCGATCGTAGACCGTATACCCTTATTATACTCTTGCGCCACCATGCATCTGCCACATTCCCTAGCCATCGGCTATAGGCGAAGTGTGAGCCGCACTGGATGAGAACAGATTGGTAAAGTTAATACATGAAATAACTATAGTCTACAGAATATATCTCTATTTTTAAGTATTAACTAAATGAAAAACTTATTTAGCCTTGTTTCACAACCTTTATTATTACTGTACGATCTAGATTACGGATCATCAGTCAATTTTCTAATACATAACTAATCCCAAAGATGAGTACTTGAAAATGGACTTATAAACTGAATCTAGAGTGTACAATACTAGTAAAGTTTGTGACACAGGCCTATAAAAGGTTTCGTTTAGTTGACACAGTACAAAATGTTTCACAGAAAACCCACAGTTAAATCTTTTTTTTAAGAACAGAGTAACGAATCTTTCTACGTATCGTTTATTTAATATCGTAAAATTTGCGTCTTGAGAACAGAGTCCAGTATCTCTATTTACCTTTACTGATCATAAGTATTAAATTACATATACGGAATAGCATATAACCACACCAGTCGGTAGGAATTGTGTTCTCATGCCTTTTCTGTTAAAGAAACAAGGTCTCTAAATTTCTTTGCGAATTCGCACTAGTCATCTCAGAGTTACCAGAATGTGTCCTACGAACCGATTTCTTTTTCTAGTGAGGTAGTGACACATATTTCTTTTCTTCCCATTGGCTACGTGATCTGTCCATCTAATTTGGAGCATTTATGTAACGCAAAATTTAAAATACGTCTCCTCTCTTCTTGTCTAAACTGTTCTTCGTTCGTGTTTCATTTCTATAGATGGCTACACTCTGCATAAATACTTCCCGAAAAGACTTCTTAACACTCAAATCTAAATTCGAAGTTAACAAATTTCTCTTCTTCAGAAATTTTTCTCTTGCCACTGCTAGTTTACATTTTATATATCCGCACTGTGTCGCCTATCATTAGTAATTTTTCTGCTCTTATAACAAAACTCATCTGCTAAAGTGTCTCGTTTCCTAATCTAATTCCCTTATCATCATCTGATTTAACTAGATTATATTCCGTTTTCCTAGTTTTGCTTTTTTGGGTCTTCATTTTATATCCTTGTTTCAACACATTGCCCATTCCGTTTAACACCTGATCCAAGTCCTTCGCTGTCTGTAACAGAATTTCGTCGTCGGACGTCCTCAACCTTTTTATTTCCCCTCCCTGAACTTTAATTCCTACTCCAAATTTTTCTTTGGGTTTCTTAACCGCTTGCTCAATGTACACTCTGAATAACATCGGGTATAGGCTACAACTGTCTCCTTCTCTTCCATGCCCCTCGACTCTTATAACTGCTTTCTTGTTTCTGTACCAGCTGTAAATACCCTTTCACACCCTGCTATCTGCAGAATTTCAAAGTAAGTATTTCAGTCAACATTGTCAAAAGCTTTCTCTAAGTCTATAAATGCTATCGAAGTAGGTTTGCCTTTCCTTAACCTGTCTTCTAAGGTACGTCGTGTGGTCAGTATTTCCTGGTGTGTTCCTACATATCTCCGGAATCGAAACTGGTCTTCTCCGAGGTTGGCTTCTGCCAATTTTACCATACTTGTGTAAAGAATTTGCGTTAGTACTTTCACATCGAAATAATGAGAAGTCAGTTTCCTTACGCGATTTCAGTAACTTAGTGCCCTCCTTCATAAGAACGCGTTTTCGTAGTATTTTCAACATTGACTTATCAAACTGATAGTTCGGCTATTTTCACAACTACTCATTAACTGCTTCCTTTGGCATTAGGATTATTAAATTCTTCTTAAAGTCTGAGGGTAGTTCGCCTGTCTCAAAGATCTTGAACACCAGATGAAAGAGTTTCGTATTGCAGGGTGACTCCTTTGGAATTGGATCTTTTATCCCTCTGTCCAGTTCATCTCGAAATATCACAGCTTCCATCGCATCTTCATCTACGTCCTGTTCTATTTCTATAATACTGACTTCAAAATAATTTCCCTTGTGTAGACCCTATATGTACTCCTTCCACCTTTCAGCTTTCCCTTCCTTGCTTAGCACTGGATTTTCATCCAAGCTCTTTATATTCAACAGTTGCTTCTCTTTTCTACAAAGGCCTCTTTAGTTTTCCTATAGGCGGTATCTACCTTTCGGCTGGTAACATGTGGTTCTATATCGTTACATTTGTCTTTTATCCACTCTTACTTAGTAATTTTTCACTTTCTGTCAACCTCAGTTTTTAGACGTTTCTATTACCTTTCGCCTGCATCACTTCCTACATCTTTATATTTTCTATCATCTATTAAATGCAGTATCTACTGTGCTATCCGAAGCGTTCTATTAGGCCTTGTCTTGTTTTCGATACTCGGCTGCCTTCATTATTTCATCTCTCAAAGTTCCCCATTCATCTTATACTGTATGCCTTTACCCTGTTTTAGTCACTTGTTGCCTAATACTCCTCTCAATCTGTCAACTTATCTAGGTCCCAAATACATAATTGTCTACCTTTTTGCAATTTCTTTAGTTCTAATGTACAAGTCAATAAAATAATGGAATTACATTTCCCGTCACTCAGAGACAAGCCAAAGTTAACAACGGTCGAGAGAGCTCTTTGGCGCAGGACAGGAGCTACGATGTTGCGTAAGTCAGCCTTCGTTAAGCTGTAGACTTTCAGCTTCCAGTTCCTCCTGTAAAAGCGCTGACGATGGAGGCGTCTGACGACGCGGATGCGGCCTCTCCCCCCCCCCCCCCCCCCACCCTTCGCTGTTGTCACGTTCAAAGTAACCCCTCCCCCGTCCTCTCGCCCCTTACCGCTTTTACTCCGACAACAGCTCCTGCCATGAATTTCCCTCTCCTCCTTTGCTCCGGCAACCTTCTGTTCTAGTGAATATCTAGAAAGCATTTTATGAGCATCCGGCGACGACAAAGTCACAGAGCGGAGGACGCAAAAGTAACCACTTGGAGCATGCAGGAAGCGCTCCCCATGCCCCGCTGTCCAAGTTTTGAAGCCACCTCTGCAACTCCCCCTGTAGCGAGAACATGTTTCTCTTCTCTAGAAACGGATTTTCAACGTGCGTAAAGGGATTTGGGCTCCTTGACATTTTTATCCACTTGTTTCTGTGTAATACCCTCCTTCAGACAATTCTGAAGATCTATTCTCTATTAAAGTTGCAGGTTGACCTGATGAATACTGTTTTAGAACATAGTACGCTATAATTCTAGAGATACAGGGTCCTCATTGAAAGCTATTACTTACTTCATTGAAGTGTGACAATTATTACTGCATTCAGCTTAGATGTTTAATTATACAGACTGGACCAAATATTACGAAGTCAAGAAGGGGTTTCAAAAACATGGTTCAAATGGCTCCAAGCACTATGGGACTTACCATCTGAGGTCATTAGTCCCGTAGACGTAGAACTACTTAAACCTAACTAACCTAAGGATATCACACACATTCATGCCCAAGGCAGGATTCGAACCTGCGACAGTAGCAGCAGCGCGATTCCGGACTGAAGCGCCTAGAACCGTTCGGTCAGAAAGGCTGGCTGGGGTTTAAACTATGCACAACTTTATTTATTCGTTTTCCTTTCCTTTCTCCCATAGATGAGTGTAAACAATCTCCAGTTCTTCGTCTTCGAGTCGGTGAAATGTCAATGAAAACTAATGATAAAATGAAAGTCATTCACAGTTTAACACCTTCTTGACCTTTCGTCCACTCTACATTTTCAAACATGGTATATTTTGTACAACTGACGTTTATTGTGAATGGTGTAAAAACTCTTTTGATATGAGAATTCCGTTGTATAAACTGAAAACGGTAAAATATATGACTTCACACTCAATAGTGATATTTGGATGAAGAACAAAGACCATCAAACCGAGCATCAAATTTAAACGAGTGCTCATGAAGAAGGCAAAAGAAAGAAAGAGAAGAATTCCGTTTTCACAAATCTAATACATTTTCAAATATTTAATAACAATAGCTATTAACATTGTTGTTATTATTATGAGAATAAAAAATGACAGTTATATTGAAACAACACATAAGCTGGGAAGGTAACTGGGAAACAAGCCAAGTTATGCATGCTGCCGGAAAATCGTTCACTAACATGCGAGATTCAGCACAAGAAGGTGTTAGTAAGAGGCATAGAAAGTGCAACGGAAGAATTTAGACAGGCTTGATTATAATGGCAATAAAGAAAGAAAGAAATTGTCGCCGGCAAACCAGCACATCAGCTGGAGGACAAATGCACCAGACTTTTGAAATTTTGTATTTTAAAACACAACATTCTCGCTTTTGCTCAATTAAAGTATTTATTTTTAAAATTAAGGATTACTCTTTCGACCTTAAGTGATTTTAATGTGGAACACAGTAATGGTTTCCAGCTTTAGCACATGTAAAAATTTAACGATGTCATACACGCATCTTGGCCATCCACACAGGGTTCATACCCATCCACTGAGTAAATGACATTTATGCCATTCTTTTATGAACAATATCAAACTACAGCACATTTTCACTCATTGATAGCCCCTTACTGATTCGACTTGAGCTTGGATTACGGATAAGCCTACGGAATTCTATGCAACTGGAACTCTCTCATTTCTCCTGTATAGAGAGAGAAACTACATAGGATGCCTGAAGCATCGAAAATATCAGGCGTAGAATGTCACGGGCAAATAAAGGTGTATTCGATATAATAGCTGGACTGCTGTTAAATGTTGATATGGAAATGAGGTCGTCTGGAGCACTGTACTGTATAAATATGAAGCCTGGTCCATTGTAAGACGATAGCAGACGAAAGTTGAGGAATTTCAAATGTTGTGCTGTCGAGGAACGACAAAATTGAAGTATGTAGACAACATACGAAATGAAGAAAAACTAAGGACAATATGTAGGGAGTAATAGATCTATGGATGATCATATCAGACGAAGAGACAGGTTAGTCGGACACCTACAGCGTCCGAGAATAAACGTATCTCTGGAAAGACTGATTATTCCGTTTCATATGCCCAAAAATTATTAAATTTAGGCATTTTTATCAGTTGACCGTTCCAGTTGTAAGTCACTGATGTTGCGCTCATCAGATACTAACTTTTTTGCTTTTTGTAAAGTGCACAATTTTATGTTTTTGATAGATTTATGCGTTATGAAAAACTCTGAATCACTTCGTAATCTTGTCGAGATTTATTTGAACATTTCTGCGTCTTTCTCAAACAGTATTTCATCACAGACATCTGCTATATTTACAAAAAATGTGATGTTGCTAATATTGTCTTGCCAGGTAATTAATATACAAAATGAAGAGCAATCGTCCTCCCTTCCAAAAATCCTCACTCAACTTACAAATTTTGTTGAATGTCCCATGAAATCATTCTTTCAGTAACAGCCGCTGGTGTGATATGCCTCAAATGCTTTCCCTAAATGACGAAATATAACAGTTACCAATCTGTCTTGTCCAACGGCTTTCAGGACGTCCTGTGGGAAAAACGCCAGTTGAGATCCGCATGAACGACTTTTGCAGAATCTATTCTGGTTAGAACGAAGATCATTCTGTTCGATTTACCTCATTAACTCTAAGTCCAGAATGTGTTTTAGAATTCTGCAATAGATGAATGACAAAGATACTGGTCAGTCATTTTGTGGATCACTTTTGCTACGCTTCTTGTGGTTGAGCGTTAACTTACGCTTTCTTCAAAGAGATGGTCACACTTTTGAGTAACCTATAGTACATTGTGCCTAAAAGAGGGGCTACTTAACCAGAAACTTTCGATATAATACGAAAGGAACCCCATCGCATCTTGGGGCTTGGTCCCACTTTAGCGATTCAGCTCTTTCTTAGCGCCATTAACATTCTAATATACACTCCTGGAAATTGAAATAAGAACACCGTGAATTCTTTGTCCTAGGAAGGGGAAACATTATTGACACATTCCTGGGGTCAGATACATCACATGATCACACTGACAGAACCACAGGCACATAGACACAGGCAACAGAGCATGCACAATGTCGGCACTAGTACAGTGTATATCCACCTTTCGCAGCAATGCAGGCTGCTATTCTCCCATGGAGACGATCGTAGAGATGCTGGATGTAGTCCTGTGGAACGGCTTGCCGTGCCATTTTCCACCTGGCGCCTCAGTTGGACCAGCGTTCGTGCTGGACGTGCAGACCGCTTCATCCAGTCCCAAACATACTCAATGGGGGACAGATCCGGAGATCTTGCTGGCCAGGGTAGTTGACTTACACCTTCTAGAGCACGTTGGGTGGCACGGGATACATGCGGACGTGCATTGTCCTGTTGTAACAGCAAGTTCCCTTGCCGGTCTAGGAATGGTAGAACGATGGGTTCGATGACGGTTTGGATGTACCGTGCACTATTCAGTGTCCCCTCGACGATCACCAGAGGTGTACGGCCAGTGTAGGAGATCGCTCCCCACACCATGATGCCGGGTGTTGGCCCTGTGTGTCTCGGTCGTATGCAGTCCTGATTGTGGTGCTCACATGCACGGCGCCAAACACGCATACGACCATCATTGGCACCAAGGCAGAAGCGACTCTCATCGCTGAAGACGACACATCTCCATTCGTCCCTCCATTCACGCCTGTCGCGACACCACTGGAGGCGGGCTGCACGATGTTGGGGCGTGAGCGGAAGACGGCCTAACGGTGTGCGGAACCGTAGCCCAGCTTCATGGAGACGGTTGCGAATGGTCCTCGCCGATACCCCAGGAGCAACAGTGTCCCTAATTTGCTGGGAAGTGGCGGTGCGGTCCCCTACGGCACTGCGTAGGATCCTACGGTCTTGGCGTGCATCCGTGCGTCGCTGCGGTCCGGTCCCAGGTCGACGGGCACGTGCACCTTCCGCCGACCACTGGCGACAACATCGATGTACTGTGGAGACCTCACGCCCCACGTGTTGAGCAATTCGGCGGTACGTCCACCCGGCCTCCCGCATGCCCACTATACGCCCTCGCTCAAAGTCCGTCAACTGCACATACGGTTCACGTCCACGCTGTCGCGGCATGCTACCAGTGTTAAAGACTGCGATGGAGCTCCGTATGCCACGGCAAACTGGCTGACACTGACGGCGGCGGTGCACAAATGCTGCGCAGCTAGCGCCATTCGACGGCCAACACCGCGGTTCCTGATGTGTCCGCTGTGCCGTGCGTGTGATCATTGCTTGTACAGCCCTCTCGCAGTGTCCGGAGCAAGTATGGTGGGTCTGACACACCGGTGTCAATGTGTTCTTTTTTCCATTTCCAGGAGTGTATATATTACTGACCATTGCAGTGGCTCACGAATTAAACTGGAACATTGCTTCTGGATTTTTCTTTGTAAAGGAACATTTGAAAATTCTCAAAATATTTGTTTTAGTTTCGAACCTGTCAGTTTCACCTTTCCTGCCATCCCTGTGCATGAGAACGCTAATTTTGGTGTAAATGATAGCGTTTACATGTGATCGGAATTTGTTTGGGTTTTGTGAAAGGCCTTCCGATAGGATTATGCTACGGTAATCATTGAAAGGATGCCTCAAAGGCATTCTTGACTACAGAGTCTCACAGGTAAGTATCACTAATGACCGTTACAGCGTTTATTTAAAGCGACCCTGATTTTCATCCTCACACTAGCGCTACTTGCATCACTGTTACCAGCGTCGCTCTCATGCGACTGACGCGAAATTTGAGTAGACATCATCTTTAATATTTAGAAGATTGCGTACCAACTTCCGTTTATGTCGCACAACTCCTTCTTGGTGATGTGATTTTTTTTTTCCGTCAGTGTAGCTATATCCCTACCCGACTGATCTACACTTAATTTACTACACAAACTGCACGAAATCCTGTATGTACCACTCTTGATTTTACTTAGAATGGAATGCGGACAACAGTATTCCTGCTGTCTTGCGAGGGGATCGCATTTCTTATCAATGTGAGATAGTTACTTCTACAAAGGATACAGAAGTGCTGTTCTTCTTTTTCTCTTCTTTATCAGTTAGAAGAAGACTATAACCATTACTGCATAAAATTTCTTCAGAAAATTTTCACAATTTTTTGTAATCTGATTTGGCTTGTGATTCTAATCGGATGTGGTGCTCAATGGAGTGGACGTCTACACGTTCGTGTGTTACAGAATGCTGGGAATCGGAAAATATTACTGTGTCTGTGGGAGTCACTTTCTTGTATATCTGAAATAAATATATTTGTTTGTTGATGTAGGTGACATGCCTTCAACCCACGAAAATGTCCGAGCTCCTTCTGATATGCAGACAACTTCAGCACGCTGATTTTCTGAGCTCTCAAGCTGCCTCACTTGATACTCTTCTGATGCGGCACCCAGAAACTTTCTCCTCCTCCCTCTACGAAGGAACCATTGCGTGTCGACTTTGTTCGTGTGAGAATGTTCCTGAACAGCTAATATGGGGACTGCTACTACCAAGCTCTGAACCAAGTCATCCATCTTGTGGGAAACTGTGTCATAAAAAAATGGTTCAAATGGCTCTGAGAACTATGGGACCTAACATCTGAGGTCATCACTCCCGTAGAACTTAGAACTACTTAAACCTAACTAAGAACATCACACACGTCCATGCCCGAGGCAGGATTCTAACCTGCGAACGTAGCGGTCGCGCGGTTCCAGACTGAAGCGCCTAGAACCGCTCGGCCACACTGGCTGGCAACTGTGTCATACTTAAGGGTAAATATGTGGAGAAGGGTTAACACCATTACCAATTAGTTGGCCGCAGCTTGATTTTCACGGTATGAAAAGATTTCACCATCACCACCCTCGTACTCGTGAAATAACGATTATACACCTATACTCTGCAAACCACTGTGAGGTGCATGGCAAACGGTGCATCAAATTTTGCAGTTTTTTAGGAATTTTCCCGTGCCACTTACGTACGGGGCGAAGGGAGTATGATTGTCTGAATGCCTCTATGCGACCAGTAATTATTCCAATCTTATTCTCACGACCCCTATGTCAGCGATAGGTAGGTGTTTGTAGTATATTCCTAGAGTCACCGTTAAAAGCCGGTTCTTAAAACTTGTTTAACCGGCATTCCCGCGAGTGTCTTCAACTGTCTTCCACTTCGGTTCTTTCAATGTCTGAGTGACGCTCTCCCACGAGCCACAAAACCTGTGACCATTTGTGCCACACTTTCAGTCCTACACACTTGAGCAATATCCTAGAACCGGTCGGACGAGTGATTTGTAACCAATCGCTCTTGTAGATTAATTGCACATCCCCAGTATTCGATCAATAAACCGAAGTCTACAACCGCTTTACCCTCTGCTGAGCTTATGTGATCATTCCGTTTCTTATCCCTGTAAAGTGTTAAACCCAGGTATTCATATGACCTGGCCGATTTCATCAATGACTCATTCATATTACAGTCTTACGATATTATATTTTTGTTGTTGTGAAGTGCACAGTTTTACATTTCTGAACTTTTAAATAAAGTTGACAGTCTTTGCATCACTTTCAAATCTATCTGAATTTGATTGAATATTTATACAGCTTCTATGAGACAGTACTTCATTACTGATAACTACTTCATCGGTAAAATGTCTGACGTTACGATGAATATTGTCTACAAGGTCATTAATTTACAACATCAACAGTAAGAGTCCGAACATAGTTCCCTGGGAAACACCTGATGTTAACCCTACACCCGAAATGACTCTCTGTCCAAGGCAACGTGCTGCGTCCGCCATACCAAAAAGTCCTCAGTCCATTCACATAGTCACAGACTTCACTTGACACCCCACAGGATTGTAATTTTGACAACAAGAGTAGGTATAGTACTCAGATAAATGCTTTCAAAAATCAATCAATACTGCGTCTGCCTCACTGACTGGATGCAAAGCTTTCAATATGTCATGTGAGGAAAGTGCGAGTGGTATTTATCATCATCGATGTTTGTTGGCATTGAAGAGGTCATTCTGTTCAAGATACCTCATTATATTTGAGATGACAATATCTTCTAAGATTCTACAACAAACCTATTTCAAAGGTACTGGCCGCTAGTTTCATGGATCACTTCTATTCCTAATCAAAATATCCACGGGTGTACTGCCGGTCTATAGTGTCCAACGGGCACAATATTTCGGCGATCAAACATGACGCCATCATCAGGTGAACTGACGGACTGAGCTCCAGTGAACGTGCCGGCGCGGAGATCCGTACGCTATGGCTGCTCAGGGGGAACTGGGTTCGGTCGCGGCGGCGGCCGATTTAAATACCCTACGCCCGCGGCGCGCTCCCTCCGCCGTCCGCGCCCCGCGCCACGGTAGCGCGATGGAACAGATTGCGACAGCGTCTGAGATGACGTCGGTGTGATGGCACTGTCCGCCGTGGTCGTCACAACTATGCGTTTGCTCGATTTACTCTTGATTAACCCAATCGCTGGTTCCCAAGCCTTGCTAAGATCATAGCAACAGTCACGGTTTATGAGGTCGTCATTGGAGCGAATTTCGATGGCCTCTCTAACAACGCTTTCCCAGTATCTCGACGTCTGTACCAGAATCCTTGTGCGGTCATACTCCATAGCGTGATTTTCCGACAAACAATGTTCAGCGACCGCCGACTTGCTCGGATACATCAGTCGAGAGTGCCTCTGGTGTTCACGGCATCGATCCTCGACGGTACGCATCGTCTGACCAATATACGACTTGCCACATTGACACGGAATCTGGTACACGCCGGCCTTCCTCAAACCGAGGTCATCTTTGGCGCTCCCCACCGGTGCACGAGTTTTATTCGGAGGACAAAACACAGTTCCGACCCGGTGTTTCTTCAGAATGCGGGCGATTTTCCCCGAGAGTGCGCCTGTGTATGGAATAAATGCAGTGCCTACCTCCTCCCTCGTGACTTCATCCATCTCAACAGGTTGTGATGCAGTGGTTGGGCGGAGAGCACGTTGGATCTGCCACTCTGAGTACCCATCCGCTTCGGGCGGAGGGTATTTAAATCGGCCGCCGCCGCGGCCGAACCCAGTTCCCCCCTGAGCAGCCATAGCGTACGGATCTCCGTGCCGGCGCGTTCACAGGAGCTCAGTCTGTCAGTTCACCTGATGATGGCGACATGTTTGATCGCCGAAATATTGTGCCCGTTGGACATTATAGACCGGCAGTACATCCGTGGATATTTTGATTATCAAATACGCCGGGAGAAACTCAAGAATCACATCATACACTTTTACGGGGAGGAGATGTATCGCAGCATGAAGAAATTTGAAAAGTTGCGCCACCGTAGATGTCGTTTGTTAAGTACTCTTGCCTTTCTAAAGAGATGTCGTTCCGAGAATGTTGTTCCAAATTTTGCTAAGGTTATGCATCATATCGATTCTGCAGCAGCTAAGAGAATCAAGACACGAGCCAGCCTCGCATTGGTACGTGAGAGAGTGCAATTCACCCGCCGGAGCCTTGAGTTTATCTCACAGGAATTACTCAAATTACATTTGCAACTGGCTACTAAGTTCACTTCTTTTTCCTGGGATTGGATTGATGGTGTCACCTGGGTGTCAGCTGATTCCGCCCATAAGAAGGCTACGGGACGTCAAACAGCTAAGTTCCCAAGTCTCCTTGACAAACGATCTCTGCAAGTTCCGTGCAAGACTGTTATCAATTTGAGTGGCATGGTGTTGAGTGATGATGCGGTATCGGTTTTGCAGAAAGGTCTCAACTTCGCTTCCACCCCCAAGTTCACTCCGGTCGCAGAAATTGTTAGTGCTGTTGAACAAGTTGCAGCTCGACTTCCGCCAGAATCAGCAGAGGAAATACGTCGTGAAACTTGTCGTGCGTTGACGAAATCCAAGCCAATGAAGTCAAATATCAGCAGTAAAGAGAGGGCGGCCATTCTGAGGGAACGCTCTGAAATTGTTGTCTTACCGGCTGACAAAGGCAATGCTACAGTTGTTGTCTCCCATAAGGACTACACTGATAAGATGCAGAGCCTGCTAAATGATGATTCCTACCGGAAGATCAGCGTTGACCCTACAAAGAAGGTGGAGAACAAGACCAGGGTTCTTCTCAAGGCGGCAGATTTACCGGAGGGTGACGCTAAGAAAATGTTACCCCAAGGTCCGGTACCGCCTAGAGTATATGGACTCCCGAAGGTTCACAAAGAGGGGGTACCATTACGCCCCACTGTCAGCAACATCACGGCACCTACATATTTGTTGGCCAAATACCTGACGGGAATATTAAGTCCTTATGTGGGTAAATGCCCTCATCACATCCGTAATTCCGTGGATTTTGTTAAACGCCTTGATAGCTTCAGGTTGGATGAGTCAGATATCATGGTGAGTTTTGACGTCGTTTCCTTGTTTACGAGGGTACCCCTGCGAGAGTCGCTAGAGTTGATTGGTCAGCGGTTTGACTAGAATACCACTGAACTTTTTAGGCATGTCTTGACTTCCACGTATTTTCTTTTTAATGGAGAATACTACGAACAAACGGAAGGGTAGCCCACTCTCACCGGTGGTAGCGAATTTGTACATGAAGAACTTCGAGGAGGAAGCCCTGTCGTCATCCGAATGGAAACCTACTTGTTTTTTCCGTTACGTGGACGACACGTTCGTCATCTGGCCACATGGTATGGATAAACTCCTTGACTTCCTTACACATCTAAACTCCATACACCCCAACATCAAATTCACTATGGAGACTGAAACGGAGGGTAAATTACCTTTCCTTGACGTCTTGGTCAGGAGAAGGGCTGACGGCACCCTAGGTCATGGGGTGTATCGAAAGACAACACACACTGATCTGTACTTGCACGCAGACAGCTGCCACCACCCTTCGCAGAGGAATGGGGTACTTAAAACTCTAGTACATAGGGCGCGCACTATCTCTGACACAGAGAGTCTACCCCAGGAATTGGAACATCTGAGAACTGTGTTTCGAAAGAATGGGTACTCAGAGTGGCAGATCCAACGTGCTCTCCGCCCAACCACTGCAGCACAACCTGTTGAGATGGATGAAGTCACGAGGGAGGAGGTAGGCACTGCACTTATTCCATACACAGGCGCACTCTCGGGGAAAATCGCCCGCATTCTGAAGAAACACCGGGTCGGAACTGTGTTTTGTCCTCCGAATAAAACTCGTGCACTGGTAGGGAGCGCCAAAGATGACCTCGGTTTGAGGAAGGCCGGCGTGTACCAGATTCCGTGTCAATGTGGCAAGTCGTATATTGGTCAGACGATGCGTACCGTCGAGGATCGATGCCGTGAACACCAGAGGCACACTCGACTGATGTATCCGAGCAAGTCGGCGGTCGCTGAACATTGTTTGTCGGGAAATCACGCTATGGAGTATGACCGCACGAGGATTCTGGTACAGACGTCGAGATACTGGGACAGCGTTGTTAGAGAGGCCATCGAAATTCGCTCCAATGGCGACCTCATAAACCGTGACTGTGGCTATAATCTTAGCAAGGCTTAGGAACCAGCGATTGGGTTAATCAAGAGTAAATCGAGCAAACGCATAGTTGTGCCGACCACTGGCGACAGAGCCATCACACCGACGTCATCTCAGACGCCGTCGCAATCTGTTCCACCGCGCTACCGTGGCGCGGGGCGCGGACGGCGGAGGGATCGCGCCGCGGGCGGAGGGTATTTAAATCGGCCGCCGCCGCGACCGGACCCAGTTCCCCCTGAGCAGCCATAGCGTACGGATCTCCGTGCCGACGCGTTCATTGGAGCTCAGTCCGTCAGTTCACCTAATGATGGCGTCATGTTTGATCGCCGAAATATTGTGCCCGTTGGACACTATAGACCGGCAGTACACCCGTGGATATTTTGATTATCAAATATGCCGGGAGAAACTCAACAATCACACTTCTATTCCTCTTCTTGCAGAAGGTGTGACTTGTCTTTTATTGTCATTCAAGGACTGGGCACAGTTTTTATCCAAGGGATTTATGATAGATTATAGGTAGAAGAGGGCTAATTCAGCCGCAAATTCACTATAGAATCCGACAGGGATTTCATCATGCTCTGGAACTTTCTTCAATTTTAAAGATTTCATCTCTTTCTCAACACCACTGATACTATTTCACTCTTCTTTTCTTTGTAAAGGAACATTTGAAAACGGACTTAAGCATTTCATCTTTTGCTTTGCTACTCTAAATTTCAGTTCCTGTCCACCCTCAATTTCAGTTCTTGTCTCATTCGCTAGGGGCCGAACATTAACTTTGGTGCCACTAACGTTCTTTACATACAACCAAAGTTTCTTCGGGTTTGTGAAACATCCTTTGAGATTACGTAAGTCACTGAAGGTACCATGTTTTGCTTTCTTGAGCAGCCTAACGCTGTCTGTAGTCTTACGCTTTGTTCTACACATATTACGCAGTAGTCTGTGTTTCTTTACAAGTTTCTTTACAGTGACTGCATATTTCTTTACAGTGACTTTATACTGTGGAGCTTCCCTGGCATTACGAACTGTTCTATGGGGTACATATCTGTCCAGTGCATTGTCAACTATTCTTTTAAACTTGACCTATATTTCCTCTACATGCTCCTGCCTTTTGCTGAAAGTTTCAGTTTCTCTCTGAGATATGACACTATTGACTTTTTATCCAGTTTACTGAACATGTATGTCTCTCTGCTAGTTTTATTTGTCCTTTGTACTTTGGTAATCATTGTTGTAAGTTTAAGCATAAAAACTATTACTAACACTTTGTATGCAACACAGATTACTTCCGCCTAAGGCAAAAGAAATTATGTTTGTTCTATCTGTGATACTGAGTTGTAATGTTGCAAACTGCATTTGTTGCGGCAATACATCTAATCACTGAACCATAACGAAACTCCGAATGGACACACGTAACACAGCAAAGTTTCTCCATTAATAAATTTACAATTTTGAAAGAGTAATAAAGAACCGCGTTTTGTGTTAAACTTTTGGCATAAAGTGGAGGACGAAGTTTGTGACTGCTGACGAAGAGAGACTAGCTCTTACGTAGCTAAGACGGGCACTTTAAAAGTTTCTTCCAGGCTTTGTTAAGGCTAGAATATCTTAGAAACTTGGGACGCCACTGGGAGGTTAATTAATGACCTCGTTGAATGTAACATGGAACAATACAACCAGAGTCGACGGCAGTGTTCATCATTGTCTTAAACAAAGAAACAAGTTTCCACGTTATGTGCGGAGTAGAATCGTAAGAAAAATGATTTAAAAACCTTTATTTTTATAGTGAATGGACCGATGTATAGTTTGTAGCAGACGGTACTTTCGAGTAACATGACTTGCAGTTATACAGAAAAAGGGACAATTTTTGTTTTAATTCAATGAACAGTGATACGTAACCTTAACACAGTCATAACATGTACTTAGCCATTCAACTTTATAACCTAACAACTCGAATAGAAATGTACTGAAGAGATTCTACTAATAAACAATTATGTGTGTGACATTGTTTGAAGAACTCCGTTGCGTGGTGATGTGATACGTAGATATTACGCAACACCATTGTGAGCAACCGTTGCGAATGTAGCACTATATCCATTTTGTGGGGTTAAACTGAAGCGTTTGGTGGAAACCAGTGCTAGTGCTTGGTAAGGATTAGTCAGGTAGCTCTATATGGTTTATTTTGTTCCATTTTGTTGTATTTTGAAAGATATTTCCGCCATTTCGCTGTTAATTGCTCTTTTAATTTACACAATTGTGGTTACGGCCTTTAGAGCCAATCGGAATTCCTGTTGAAATGTTAAAATATGCCTGACCTATCTGTGACATGTCATCGTCGAAAAAACATATTTATGATCTTATAGGCCATGTTCCAGGATACTAATACAAATGGAAGAAACGTAATATGACTGACTGTCCACAGTGCGAAACCATTAACTTGCAGTATGGCGTATTTAGCAGCTAATATACTACCGTAACCTGAAGTCATCACATATGTTCATCATGGACATATTACTGCAACACAACATTAAATACATTTTATGTCTCTAAGTAGCTGACAAGAATAACATACAGAACTATCGAAAAGAAAATGGAGGGTTAGTTTGGACTTAAAAAATGTAAAGGCACCAGAGTAGCAGTTCTGACTGCCTAAATAGCACGTGCCAACGATATTTAAAACTTTTCATACTTTGGTAGCTGATCTTTATAGATTTTTATGAGATCAATCCAAATCTAGCCTTAGTTTTTATGTATCAGCCATAGTTTTCAAGCAATATGCTCTTTATTATATAGTATAAAATTTCTATGCTGTACGGTAAATGGGGAAATTAATGAAACGCTTTTTTACAACATAAACATGGTTTGTATTTACAGTAAGCTACTTAAAACAATAATACGTGTTAATAAAGGTTTCACTTGTCAGTTACAATTGGTTTGTCTTTTCTTTCTCTTTTTTCTTTTAACCTTGTTGTGTAACTTTTTCTATGATGAATCGCTTGCTGAACTTCTCGGTGAACTGACAAACAGTGGTCTCCCCATCGTGTTGGTGTTCCAGCGGCCTTGTTAGCGTTTTCCCATCCTTTTAATATCCTGGTGAAAACGCTCTCCTTGTTCGTCACTAACATTTCCCATATTGTCTGGGAAGTAATTAAGGTGACTGTTCAAAACGTGAACTTTCAGGCTAATTAAACATCCTAAAGTTTAAAACTTCTTCAACATCGAACCTATAATAGAAACATATTCTGAGTCTTTTTCATGTCCTGAGAAATTTTTAATAACTTGCTTGAATGATGCCCATGCTTCTTTCTCATTTAAGGTCATTGTGCATTCAAAGTTAATGTCAAACATCAATTTTCTAATGTCAGGTTAGACGAAGACTTCTTCTTTTAGTTTCGCTTCTGAAAGTTGTGGAAACTTTTGGCAAAGATACTTAAAACATTTTCAGGCAAAGCCTTTACAAATTGTAGTGCCTACCTTTAAGGTAGAGGTGGTAGGAGTAGGTTTTTTGGATCTACAAGGTTATTGCGTAAATGTTATTCTCACCAGGTTTTAAAGACTCCCTCATAGGCCAATTCTTTCTGAACCAGTGTTGATCCCTAGCCCCACTGTCCCATTCACACAAGAAACATGGAAATTTGGTAAATCCACCTTGCTGACCAAGGAGCTTTAAATCAGCACATATCATCCAACCATGAGCAGAACAGCCTATGTTATTGAGCACTGTTTCTAGATTTTCATAGCTTTCATTCATATGTACAGAATGTCCAACAGTTATAGACACATACATGTTACCATTGTGTAATAAAACAGCTTTTAAATTAGTTTTGGATGAATCAATAAACAACCACCAATCTTCCTTTTTGTGTTCAATACCAAACTCATCAGACTGGGAATGTGTGAGCAGTACACTACATCACCCACTTGTTGAAATAAAAATTGGAAAATTGCTGCTCTCCCTTTCCATTCATGAATATGCTGGTTCCAACTGCCAATAAATTCTTTTCTTTTAATCTAGAGCCAATCCCTAACCAAATCGTTTATGTGGGTCTAAATACACAATTTGCGTTCTAGACTTGCTGTATTACAACGGAATTCATCATCATCTGGTTCATCTAAATCACATTGAACATCAGAAAATACTTCTGTTGGAATAGAATTTAAATAATCTGATGGTTCAGGGACTGGCAAATTTGCACCATACCCTACTGGTTGGGTGGTGGAGGATTGTAGCTTATTACCTTCTTGTTTTTCGCATTATGACCAGTAACATCAACACTGCAAAAGTAGCAATCATCAGAATGCTTTCTTGGCTCCTTCCATATAATATGAACAGCAAATCTAAAGGCTTTTTTTTCACCTTTTTTGAGAATTTTCTCAGATCTACTATGCACACATAACATATCTTACGTGGCGACCAAGATTTATCTTGATCACCATGTTTACATCCAAAGTATGATAGATAACATTTTTAAATAAGTTTCTAATATTATTCTTGTGTTTTAATCACAAATTCACCACAAATATAGCAAAAACTGTCATCAGAGTTTTTACAACCACGATTAGACATTGTACTGAACACATGTACAGGAAACGGTAAAGTGAGCTTCAGTTGACAGTAAACGAAACACCATCTGTTAGCACAAAAGTATAATCGACATTTTCCTGGCAGAAAATGTTTTTCAGCAGTGCTACCAATCCTTTTTAAATTATTGTAACTACACAAAAGCTCTTAAATTCTTTAAAATAGATTAATTTATTAAATGTAACTGTAAAATGTGAAGAAATGGTGGCCGATACAGTTTTTTGAGTATCATATTTGCATTTCCCACCTTAAAAACATAAGAATAAGGTATTTTCAGCAAAAAAAGGTTTTTCTGTCGTTGGCCTGTGTTATGGATAAAGGACAAAGAAATTAGATTGATCCACTTAGGAAAAACGTTCGATAACGTAAAATGGTGCAATATGTTTGAAATTCTCGGAAAAACAGGTGTAACTATTAGGGAAAGATGGGTAAAGTATATTACAAACATGACCCAAGCTATGCCACTAATAAGTCAATACCAAGATACAATTCCTTGGTTTAAATGAGGACGTATAGTAAAGATAGAGTCTGTCTCCTCTGGATTAAATTTGTTTAAGTGAAAGTGCTAAATGACACAAAAATATTGGCCATAATAATGCAATTATTTGACACAAATAACTTTTTCCTAAACATGAAACTATTAGTCATTAAGTATGTAGCAAGGGAAGGATTATGTAGAAAATACAGGCCTCAACAGATACATACAGACATGTACGGTGTTAAAATGGACATGTATCACTTTCTTCGCAAACGATGAACAGAAAGAAATAAAGATGATCTCCCCTTACAAAACTAAAAGGAATCGTGAATGATTTTAACATTCACAACTGGAAAAGGTTCTCAGCTTTCAGTCACCAGACCACAATACATTTAAATTTTTACGAAGCTAAATACGCCAAACTCAACCTATATATTTGAATGTTTCAAGGGTATTAAATCTGGCCGTTCATTGCCAGATCCTAGGGCAACCTTCATTTTGACCTACTAGATTCAATATTCTTCCATTAGAGGGATTTAATATTTGAAATGGAAGAATAACTGTAGTCGGTTAACATATGGACTATACTGTAATCATTTTTTGTAACGCTGAACACCTTTAGCAAGAACATATCGGTATATTTTCAGTTACATGCATTTGTGTTCTGTCATTACATGTCAATAGGACATGTATAAAGAGAACAGGGAGTTACTTCAAAGATAATAAAGGCCAAAATTTGTAGACAAAGACAATGAATAGCATACATACAAGAAATGATTCGTTGAATAATTTAGTAAGCTTACCCACAACAGTGTAGGGATTAATTTTAAGCTTTAAAGTAACGGCACGTTGTCTGCCGCTTCTGTAACCATTAGTTGTTCATAATTTTACTAACAAAGCCTTTTTCTCGTTAAGTGTCGGGATTTTGGCCGCAATCGTACTTTTGTGCAGGCTGTTGTCGGCAGTGTATAAGTTCTCGTTTCCAATACATCAATATCTTTTTAATAACCCTTCCTTTTTTGTGTGGAGATCTCCATCAACGTGTTTACTTTCTTAGTTTATAAGTTCACAAACCCCAGCATCTGCGGACAAATTCGATTGTCGTATGTAATCAAGACAGGGACAGGAAATCTCTCTTAATTTTGCAACGGACAGGGTTCAAGGTGAAGATTCTCCATCACGTAAATTTAGTAACTCGCTCCCTAGGAGGAAGCTACTTGACTCTAACGAATCAAAGCACCGGATCCACGAAAATATTCCGACTACCAGTGTTGGTCCCTTACCACAGCTGAGCAACAGAAATCCCTCTATTAGATGGAGAGCGCCAGATACATCGCAAATGACAAAAGGCTCCTGTTGATCAGTAGTGAACAATCTAAAATGACCGAATTGATGAAACCGGTAATATAGGAAGTTGGGTGTACATTTTACTGTGACTCAACGAAACATCACTGACAGTCGCGGAAGCCCTGCATCGAAAGGAAAATTTCGGACAAAATAAAACTATCTTTATTTAAGCTGTGCAAGAGAATGATTAGATTAATGTAATTCGAATGTGAGGAAAATAGTGTATAGGAAGCATCAGTTAAAGAGTAGGAGCAGCTACGTTGGCTTATGGTCTTCTCTGCGCTAACCCCATTCTGCCTTCTACTGTTGCGGCAATCTGTCATTCGCGCTGTCGATTTCTGATAATCAATCACTGGCAGAATCTTTTCTTCCCTGCTTCAATAGGCGTCATTAATACGCATTCGCTCTCAATTGTTTCTTGATATTTATTGCTCTTTACGCATCTCTTCCTGTCAATATGTTTCTCAGAACAACAGAAGAATTTAACAAAGGATACTGTGTTTTCACCGTGGATTATTCGGCTCCTGCAGATTACTCCAAGCCGTATGATGTTTAGTTAGAATTTTGTATGTTTCAGACGGTGTTCCAGGCACTAAGTACAACTAGTAATAACAGGCTTTTCAGAAACGATTACTAATTTTCGGATGTACTATCACATTTATCACTTTATACACAGTGTAACTGTTCTCTCTGTTCTTCCTTATATTATCAGGGACGTTGTTCAGATCAAGTACATATGGTCTCGAAATTTTTCTACACCCGTGTTATTCCACCCTAAAAAATTGGTGTTCAGCTACAGAATGTCAAGTTTTTACCTTGACATATCCGTTTCTCGAATTTCTTTTGGGAGTAATGCCCAACAGACGGCGTGGTTATCGGGTTAGCAGGTCTTTTCCTTGCTTCGTACTGTTCCTCTGCTGCCAGAGTGCAAAGCAGAGAATAGTCACTGAGCAGTGGTTGCGTAAGATTCGATCTATGGTTCGCTCTACAAGATTTTGAAATTTCTACATCTACATCCACAGCCATTCTCCGCAATCAACCTGACGGTGTGTGGCGGAGGGTACCCTGAGTACCTCTATCGGTTCTCCCTTCTATTCCAGTCTCGTATTGTTCGTGGAAAGAAGGATTGTCGGTATGCTTGTGTGTGGGCTCTAATCTCTCTGATTTTATCCTCATGGTCTCTTCGCGAGATATACGTAGGAGGGAGCAATATACTGCTTGACTCTTCGGTGAAGGTATGTTCTCGAAACATTAACAAAAGCCCGTACCGAGCTACTGAGCGTCTCTCCTGCAGAGTCTTACACTGGAGTTTATCTATCATCTCCTTAACGCTATCGCGATTACTAACTGATCCTGTAACGAAGCACACTGCTCTATTCTATCAACCCTATCTGGTACGGATAACACACTGCCGAGCAGTATTCAAGCAGTGGGTGAAGAAGCGTACTGTAACCTACTTCCCTTGTTTTCGGATTACATTTCGTTAGGATTCTCCCAATGAATCTCAGTCTGGCATCTGCTTTACCGACGATCAACTTTATATGATCATTCCATTAAAAATCACTCCTAATATATACTCCCAGATAATTTATGGCATTAACTGCTTCCAGTTGCTGGCCTGCTGTATTATAGCTAAATGATAACGGATCTATCTTTCTACGTATTCGCAGCACATTACACGTGTCTGCACTGAGGTTCAATTTCCATTCCCTGCACCATGCGTTAATTCCTTCCAGATCCTCCTTCATTCCAGTACAATTTTCCACCGTTGCAACCTCCCGATACACCACAGCATCATCTGCAAAAAGCCTCAGTGAACTTCCGATGTCATCCACAACGTCATTTATGTATATTGTGAATAGCAACGGTCCTATGACACTCCCCTGCGGCACACCTGAAATCACTCTTACTTCGGAAGACTTCTCTCCATTAAGAATGACATGCTGCTTTCTGTTATCTAGCAACTCTTCAATCCAATCACACAATTGGTCTGATAGTCCACATGCTCTTACTTTGTTCATTAAACGACTGTGGGGAACTGTATCGAACGCCTTGCGGAAGTTAAGAATAACGGCATCTACCTGGGAACCCGCGTCTATGGCCCTCTGAGTGTCGTGGACGAATAGTGCGAGCTGGGTTTCACACGACCGTCTTTTTCGAAACCCATGCTGATTCCTACAGAGTAGAGATCTAGTCTCCAGAAAAGTCATTATACTCGAACATAATACGTGTTCCAAAATTCTACAACTGATCGACGTTAGAGATATAGGTCTATAGTTCTGCACCTCTGTTCGGCGTCCCTTCTTGAAAACGGGGATGACCTGTGCCCTTTTCCAATCCTTTGGAACGCTACGCTCTTCTAGAAACCTACGGTACACCGCTGCAAGAAGGGCGCAAGTTCCTTCACGTAGTCTGTGTAAAATAAAACTGGTATCCCATCAGGTCCAGCGGCCTTTCGTCTTTTGAGAGATTTTAATTGTTTCTCTATCCCTCTGTCGTCTATTTCGATATCTACCATTTTGTCATCTGTGCGACAATCTAGAGAAGGAATTTGTGCCAAATATGCGGCAGTTTATGGATGACAGCTATAATTATCACTTTTGCAGTAAAGAGTAGTCTCACCTGAATTGTGTCCTTCTATGCAAGATATTTCCTGGCAAAATATGACGCTGCTACAAGTGCATCATTACCGCAAGAATTGTACCAAAAAGTAGAAAATTTGGCACCCTTGGTCTACACGAACAATATAAGGTGTGAACACAGTGCGAAAGCAAATTTGCACCATATTCTCAACTGCTCTGTGTACGAAAGGCAAACTACTGACAATTAATTGTATACTTACTATTGTAGCCAGAAAAAATATACCTTTATGGAAGCAGAGCGTGGTGATAGTTTTTTGGGAATAATAGAGTGACAATTTACTGTCAAAAGATCTACATTTTTTACAAGCACCCTTTGCTGCTAAATTCTTGCAATTCCCACAGCTACGGCTTTATACTAAACTTTGCAAAAATCATCATTACGATTCAATACGTTGGTGCTGGTTTCGAAGTCTCTCTCCATTGGCCAACCCCTATGCGTACTGTGTATGATAGCGGAGACCTTACTTTGCGTTGGATGGTCCGTAATTCTGGAGGGAAGCAACGAAATTTCTGGTTCAAATTTTAGCCTGAAGCATCTTCATATTAAATCTGTGACGACTGGTGACAAGGTGCCTGTACCAAACGAATCGGCGCCAGGAACAATCCACATTAAGTATTTAGCAAAACAGGAACACTTCCGTGAAAACTGGCTCTCTCACAGGAGGCTCTGGTTCCCTGGTTTCGAGAAACCCTGAACAGCCCTCTGCCGGCTGCCGATTCTTCCAAGACCAACTCCCAGCACAAAGTGCCAAGCCCACACAATTCTTTATCCCATAGTAGGAACACAGCTGAAACAAAATCGCAGTGCGATACATGACAATCGTGTTACTCTTATTCAGAAATGACAAATACCCGGTAACAAAGAACTACTGGTGGCTGGGTTTAAACTGGTGACCAACACCAGACCAGACAGCAACGCTAGTAACTACGCTACCTTTTATGCACTACAGCTTCGACAATATTCTTAATTGAATTGTGGCTGAAAAGGCAAGCTACTGACAGTATGTTTCGTGCTTAATATCATAAAAGGACAGAGGTACCTTCTTTTTTCAAACAAAGTACAGTGATTGTTATTTGGGATCAATACAGTAATAATTCATTGTCAAAAGTGTTTCATTATTACATTCGTTTTACAAGTACTTTAGAGTTACTTAAGTCCTATGCAAGTACTTTCGAGTTACTTAAGTCCTATGCAAAAATATTGGTTAACTGAAAAAGGGATTGCAGTTAACAGAATTTGTGCTGTTAATTTGTGTAAGGAGGTGAAGATTTGCAAGTGTGATGGGTCATATTGTAACAGAACTTGATTAAAATAGCATGCTTAGCTTGTCAAGATGAAATTGAATTCAATGTGATATTAATGACTAATTCAGTTTTATTCCAATTTCATTTGGAAATGTTTCTTGAAGCTACTTGTTTCAACAATCGGTATTGATGTTGTATTTACTGTGAGTTTAATCCCTGGTACTGAAACTAAAGTTGCATTTATTCAAAGTTAAATTCATTAACCATTTCAAGTTCAATGAAAGGAACTATTGTCAAAACTCAAGAACGAATATGCAGTCTCGGTTGCAAAATGATTTTTTATTTATTCAATTGGTAACACGTTTTACTCTCACAGTAGCATCCTCAGACATATTGGAGAAAAAAAATTCCCTCAGTACTAATTTCTGAGCCAGGAATCGGCGATAAAGCTACATTGTCAGTTAAATAAAGCAACTGGGAGACCACAACCTGAGTTGTGAAAAGAGCGTAGCCAAACACAAACTCATCGGTTAAAAACACTCGAGGACGGCTGGCGAGAGTACGGAACACTCTGTAGTCACCAAAAGTGGCACGTCGTCCAATAAAATATGCAGGACACGTCCCCCTATGAAATAAATAAGAATATGTTTCAAGGCGAAGAGCGCTAAGCGGAACAAACATAAGAAACCACCTAAATAAGGATGGAGATAAGGGAACAAATATTGAGGGCTAAGAGACCTTTGGTCATAGAGTATGTGAGTAAAATAAGAAATAAAATCGTGCAAGAGTCACACGTCACCCATGTTTACACGTATTCGCTCTTACCACAACGCACAGCATGTTTACAACATGGGCCAGGTGTATATAGCGTCCTTATGGCACAAGTTTACAGCCCCTAATACAGAGCTATAAATCAAAGCACCCAACACGGCACTAGCTGGCACCACGGGACGAGAACACAGAGAATCTGTTTACGGAGTAACAATAAACCTAGATCCATCATATAAGGTAAAAACAAGGAAGCATAGGCATTTACTTAAAAAGTAACATCATAGCCTCGAAGTAACCCTGACTAGAAATGGTCAGTTGTTCGCTAAGCTAGCCTGTGCTCTTAAAGTACACTCTTTTCGAAATTTCAAATTCTTCGAGGATGTTCATCTTCTTGCCTTTTTGTACAACATCCAAACCATCGAGATCATGGTGGGTGAGGGAAGTAGAAGTTTTCAAACGTTACGTGAAGGGAGAATATTTTTTAAGGTGCCCTTTTTTTTTTTGTTAAAAGATGCTCATTGAAGCGGACTTCCCCGCCTGGCCGATATAGTGTGCATCACAATCAAGGCACGTAATTTTATACACTCCCGTACTTGAAAAGAGGAAAAACAGGTTTTCTCATTGTGAGGAAGCAGGAACGATGTTCTCATATTTCTAGAGAACATAATTTGTACCTAGTATTCATATTAGTATTGTACCTTAGTATTCCTAAATGCCCTTTGATTGTGGCACCATACACAATCATTAACCTGGTTCCACGGAGGTAGGGTGCACTTCCCTATTCCTCCACTGGAGTAATTCCTGTCTGGCGCGTCCACGTCACGGCGGTGGGCATCCTACACTTCAGTAGGCCGGAGTGCTAGGATGGCTGAGTTCAAGCAGGGACCCAATCCCGTGGGATATAACACGAAACCCTTGCCCAGTGTTACGGGTGAAGACCTTAATGGCAGCGACGGCGGAGAAGGAAGACTTCGGAACGGCGTAGCTGGCAGATGAAGCAATCCTCCTTTCAGGGGGTTAAATGAGAAGGGAACCACTGCCTTGTGATGGAGGATAAACTCCAAAGGCTAAGGGAGACAACCTCAACAGAAAATCCTTCCTTGCGTTAGGCCTAGCAAGCCAGTAGGAAAGTCTTCATATATTGCTTTCAAAACACAGACGAGCGTTAGAACGAACCAATGAGGATTGGACCCCACTGCTTCTTCAAGTACTGGTGCAAATGATGGGAGATCTCATGATATTCATCAGTACAAGAAGATGAAACCAACTGGACTAAAAAATAAACGAAATATTGGAACCCTTAATATATTAACCCTCAATGGAAAAATGGAAGAAATGACAGATGTACTAACAGAGAGGAAGTTAGATATATTGGGATTAAGCGAAACAAAGTGGAAGGGAAAGGTGAGAAGAATTTGAGAGGAGGAGGGAAACTGTACTTGAGTGGGAATAACAGGTCTGGAAGGAATGGTGTGGCAGTGATGGTGAATAAGAATGTACAAAGCTGTATTGAAAATGTGAGATATATATCAGACAGGATCATAATCGTAAACCTGAGATTCCAAAAAGAAACACTAAAAGTAATCCAGATTTATGCACCTCAAGTGGGATGTAGCGAAGAAGAGAAGATGGACTTTGAAAATGTGTTAGAAAAGCATATAGAGAGTGCTAACATAGTGATGGGAGATTTTAATGCACAGGTAGGCAAAGACAGAAAGGGATTTGAGCAAGTATTGGGATGTTTTGGATATGGAGGCAGAAATAAAGAAGGGGAAAGACTCCTGGATTTGTGACAGAGGAATGGAATGAAAATAGCAAACAGCTGGTTTATGAAGAGAGAAAGTCATGTTGTCACCAGATTCAGTTGGTATGGAAGAACGAAAAGTATAATTGACTATATTCTAGTAGATAGGGAATGGGGAGAGAAAGTAACAAATGTGAAGGTAATTCCAAGTGTGAGTGCAGATGGAGACCATAGATTACTGGTGGGACAATGGAAAATGAATCAGTGTGTGAAAAATAGAAAACAGAAGAAAGTGATGAGGAACGGGATTGGAAATTGAAGGAGAGTGAATGTGCTGAGAAGTACAGAGAATTAATAACACAAAAATTTCCAAAAGAAGTTTTCTGCGATGTAGGAAAAGAATGGAGTTTATTCAAAGACACTTTAGTCGAAGCAGCACTAAATGTATGTGGCAGAACATCTGGAAAGGAAAAAATAAGACAGACAAGTTGGTGAGATGATACCACAATCCAAGCAGTTAGAAGAAAAAATGGAGCATGGAGAAAATGGTGGAAAACTAAAAGTGACGAAGACCATGAAAGATATATAGAGGAAAGGAAGAAGTGCAAAGAAATAGTGGAAACAGCAAAGGAAAAGGCATGGGAAGAGTTTACAAAAAACTTGAAGAAGATGTGAAGAGCAATAAGAAAATGTTCTATAAAATGATGAAAAATAAAAGGAAGGCTTCAGAAGTACAAGTAAAGATGGAAACAGAGGACGGTACCATTATTGAAGATCCAGGGAATATAAAAGATCTCTGGAAATGACATTTTAAGAAGCTGTTAAACGCTGAGGAGCAGGTCGCAAAGTCTCAATCCAATCCTAAATTTTTCAGGCAATTGCAAATAAAATTATTTTAACTTTATGGGCAATGAAACTGACTAAATCTTTTAGACATAATGGACAGTTACCATTATAAATTTTATATTCAGCGGTAATTGGATTGACTAAAACCTTTCACGCAACTGATATTTGCAATAAAAACATTTTAAAATACAAAAGGAAGTAAACTGCCTGACAGTTTAATTAAGGCACTGCTCGAAATGTTCAGGTACAATTTCAGTGATCTGACAAGACTTAGATACAAAACGTACAATCCTTAACGTTCAAGATTCAAAACGCTGTAGAAACAACAATACTGACCAGAATGACGTCAAATTGTCATGGAATATTATCGGAGAAGGGGGGGAAAGGTACGGCAGAAGAAAAATAAATACTTATAAAATGTAGCAATAGATTTCGCTGTAAGCATCTTAATTTAATCGTGATCGACTACAGATAACAAATGAATCATACAACAATCCCTAAGGTGTACGCTTGACGTTAAGCAAAGTGTACTACTCAGTGTGCAAGGGTGTACAGGTATGATACTGTTAGTTACGTAAGCTCATCCACCACGGCAAGGTCATACCACGTCGGATGGTAAAAATCTGATTTCGATTGTCCAGAGGCCAAAAACCGCATAAAAAGCACCGATCACATTGGCTTTTAATTGCCCTGATGTCATAAACCGAAGAAAGTCAGTCAAAATCAAATTGGATTATTAATTTCTTTGTGACTGGTGCAAAACATGTTCAGTGTGTTGTTCACCATTTTCTGTAACAAATTGAAAGAGCGAAGCAGCATGTGCTGCAACTGATCGAAGTGTTTCCGGGGTCAAGTTCAGAATGTGTTCCGCAGTGCGTGCCTTCTATGCAGCTAAGTCTGCAAACGGAACACTGAACACAACATCTTTCAGATAGACCCACGGTCAGGAGTCACACGGATTAAGATCAGGTGATCTGGACGGCCAGGCTGCAGGGAAATGGAGGCTGATAGTTCTAGTGTTTACGAAATACCGCTTCAGCAGCTGCTTAACTGGATTTTCAATGGGCGGGGGTGCGCCTTCTTGCATAAAAGTAATCCCATCCACACATCCACGCTGTTGCAGAGGTGGAATGACGTGCTTGCGCGAGAAACACTCATAGCGCTTGCCATTGATGCTACACGTAACAGGACTGGAAGCACCTGTCTCTTCGAAAAAATTTGGTCCTATCATAAACGATGCCGTAAACCCGCACCGCACAGTGACCTTTTAAGGATGAAGTGGTACTGGTTGACTTGCGTGTCGATTTTCCGTGGCCCATATTCGACAATTCCGTGTATTCACATATTCTGTCAGATGGAAGTGGGCTTCGTCTGTCCATAAAATCTTCCATGGGCAATTATTGTCCACTTCCATTCGAGCAAGAAATTTTAAAGCAAAGATCTCTGTTGCTGGCAGATTAATAGGAAGCAGCTCGTGCACATGTGTAATTTTGATGAGACAAAAAAGAAGGATGTTTCGTAGGATTTTACGAACTTCGCTCAAGGGTATGTCCAATGTCCGGGCAATTCTCCACGTATTACACGTTTCCACACCACCACTCATCTCCTCCAGCATTGCTGTGGCCACTGCTTCCACTGACGTCGAATCAATTCGCTTCCTCCCTCTGGTGGGTTATGCACCAAAAGAACCCGTATTTCGAATTTCCGAATCATTTTCTCCAGACCCTTCAGTGTGCGGAACTTCTGCAGAGCGACGTGTGCACAGTCATCATACAGCTTTACAAGCAGATCCCGATCCTGCAGTGAGACAGTCATGGCGAACGTCGCAGCAACAAAAGGAAGAAAATCCGTGTATCCGGCGCGTTAATACCAACTTCAATGGGCCGTGCACATGAGAGGTGTTTTCATTTACGTATTCTGACACATACAGCGCCATCTATTAATCAATTTTCACTCCATTTTTTCCCCTTCTCCCATACTTCTCCCTTCTCCGGTAATATTCCGTGGCAATTTGACGTCATTTTCGTTTATTTCTACAGCGTTTTGAAAGTTTAACTGTAATCACCCTGTACATCGAAATCTTCCTCTTCCGAACCTCACAATCAATGACATATAAAGGGCAAAATGATATAGTTTTAGTAGACACAACAAGGTAATGGCGCACAGTTTAATACTGAAGCATATCATGTATACCAGAAACTTCCAGCCGGCCGGAGTGGCCGAGCGGTTCTAAGCGCTGCAGTCTGGAACCGCGCGACCGCTACGGTCGCAGGTTCGAATCCTCCCTCGGACATGGATGTGTGTGATGTCGTTAGGTTAGCTAGGTTGAAGTAGTTCTACTTTCTAGGCGACTGATGGCCTCAGAAGTTAAGTCCCATAGTGGTCAGCGCCATTTGAACCACAAACTTCCACTAACGTGCCTCGCGAGAACTGGCACATAAATAACAAGACTGATTTACTTTAGCCAATGGAGAAAAATAATAGTGCGCCTATCGATCATGAGTTAGGCAACCGCTCAGTAATGTAAAACCTTACGGACGTAACCGTAACTTTTACTTTCCTTTGGAAGATTTATACTGAGGGACACCACAGTCAACGGTTCATCGTACACAAACGTCGTACACGAATGTTCTAGACACAATCTAGAAAGGGGCACGGGAAACTGTCCATGTTAACCATAGAAGTCACAGCTGGAGAAAACGTTGATTTTGCAGGAATAGAAAAATCCGGCAGATTGTCACCGCCAGCCGCCGGGGCCGAGCGGTTCTAGGCGCTGCAGCCTGGAACCGCGCGACCGCTACGGTGGCAGGTTCGAATCCTGCCTCGGGCATGGATGTGTGTGATGTCGTTAGGTTAGCTAGGTTTAAGTAGTTCTAAGTTCTAGGCGACTGATGACCTCATAAGTTAAGCCCCATAGTGGTCAGAGCCATTTGAACCATTTTGATTGTCACCAACCACAGATCAGTAAGGCTGGCATTAACAGCGCGGCCTTCGGTTTCGTGCTTCACCCCCACCACCACGCCGTTCCCCGCCTAGATGCGGTCGCAGTATTCTGCGGTGTACGACAACACTTTGCTGCCCCTCCTCGGCTCGTGCCTCCGGCTCGCTCCTCGCTGGCTCAGGGGAGATCCTGTCCGGCGGCCGTGCCGAACGCCGCGCAGCAGCCTCACGTGCGCTCCGTCCAGTCTGCAGCTATCAGAATCCACAGCTTAGCACGACTTAATAAAGAGCAACCTGCGACATTGTGGCGAAGAGAACAGTACCCCGTACATACAGTGAGTTTCCTTTAATTTACGTCAATGGTCACAAACGTTTTGTGAACAGATTACCGGTTTCGGTCTGTAATGACCATCATCAGATCTGTTCTCGAAAACAAAGACCTAATATAGTGCAGACTATGTTTTTATAAAACAGATCTGATGATGGTCATTGTAGACCGAAACCGGTAATCTGTTCAAAAAAAGTCTGTGACCTGTGACGTAAATTAAAGGAAACTTTTTAAATAAAGAACCTCCATATTTTCGCACGTACTCTCTTGTGAAGACAGATTGTCCATAGAGTCTCAGCGTAGGTAACGATCGATAGATCGAAAAGATACATACAAGAAATTATAAAGGAGAGCTGCTTCTGATTACACTATGCTTAGGTTCAAATTTCTCTGTTTCTTGCTGCCGCCTTTCTACGTCTTGCTTGTTGCAGTACATAAGTATGGTTAATGTCTTGCTATTGATTGTGAGTGTCAAATGACTCTGAGCACTATGAGACTTAACTTCTGAGGTCATCAGTCCCCTAGAACTTAGAACTTATCAAACCCAACTAACCTAAGTACATCACACACGTCCATGCCCGAGGCAGGATTCGAACCTGCGACCGCAGCAGTCACGCGTATCCAGACTGTAGCGCCTAGAACCGGTCGGCGACCGCGGCCGGCGAATGTGTGTGTCTATTTGTGTCTTTTTATGCTGTCTGTCTGGTGCTAACTTTGTGCTGACTTTGGTTCGGTACACTGTATATCACGTACTAGCCTAAGAATTTTACAGCTCCTGCTCGTGTCCTCCCTGATGTATATTACACTACTGGACATCAAAATTGCTACACCAAGATGAAATGCAGATGATAAACGGGTATTTATTGGACAAATATATTATACTAAAACTGACATTTGATTACATTTTCACGCAATTTGGGTGCATAGATCCTGAGAAATAAGTATCCAGAACAACCACCTCTAGCTGTAATAATGGCCTTGATACGACTGGTCATTGAGTCAAACAGAGCTTGGATGGCGTGAACAGATACAGCTGCCCACGCAGCTTCAACACGATACAACAGTTCATCAAAGATAGTGGTTCAAATAGCTCTGAGCGCGATGGGACTTAACATCTTTGGTCATCAGTCCCCTAGAACTTAGAACTACTTAAACCTAACTAATCTAAGGACATCACACACATCCATGCCCGAGGCAGGATTCGAACCTGCGACCGTACCTCAAAAATAGTGGCTGGCGTATTGTCACGAGACAGTTGCTCGGCTGCTCGGCCACCATTGACCAGACGTTTTCAATTGGTGAGAGATCTGGAGAATGTGCTGGCCAGGGTAGCAGTCGAACATTTTCTGTATCCAGAAAGGCCAGTGCAGCACCTGCAACATGCGGTCGTGAATTATCCTTCTGAAATGGAGGATTTCTCAGGGATCGAATGAAGGGCAGAGCCACGGGTCGTAACACATCTGAAATGTAACGTCCACTGTTCAAAATGCCGTCAATGGGAACAAGAGGTGACCGAGACGTGTAACCAATGGCAGCCAATACCATTTCGCCAGATGATACGCCAGTATGGCGATGCCGAATACACGCTTCCAATGTTCGTTCACCGTGATGTCGCCAAAGACAGATGCGACCATCATGATGCAGTAAACAGAACCTGGATTCATCCCAAAAAATGATGTTTTGCCATTCGTGCACACAAGTTCGTCGCTGAGTACACCATGGCAGGCGCTCCAGTCTATGATGCAGCGTCAAGGGTAACCACAGCCACGGTCTCCGAGCTGATAGTCCATGCTGCTGCAAAAGTCGTCTAACTATTCATGCACATGGTTGTTGTCTTCCAAACGTCCCCATCTGCTGACTCATGGATAGAGACGTGGCTGCACGATCCGTTACAGCCATGCGGATAAGATGCCAGTCTTCTCGACTGCTAGTGATACGAGGCCGTTGGGATCCAGCACGGCGTTCCGTATTACCTTCCTCAACCCACCGATTCCATATTCTGCTAACAGTCACTGGATTTTGGCCAACGCGAGCAGTAATGCCGCTATAGGATAAAACCGCAATCGCGATAGGCTACAATTCGACCTTTATCAAAGTCGGAAACGTTATTGTACGCTTTTCTCCTCCTTACACGAGGCACCACAACAACGTTTCACTAGGCTAAGCTGGCCGACTGCTGTTTGCGTATGAAAAATCCGTTGGAAACTTTCCTCATGTCAGCACGTTGCAGGTGTCACCACCGGCGCCAACCTGGTGTGAATGCTCTGAAAAGTTAATCATTTGCATATCTCAGCACCTTCTTTATGTCGGTTAAATTTCGCGTCTGTAGCATGTCATCTTGGTGGTGTAGTAATTTTAATGGCCAGTAGTGTAATTTGTAGCTTCCTTATAATAAAGTTTCCTTTATATACCAGAGGAGCTGTATTATTGCTATTTTATGCTATTGTCTCAGGTTAACTCTTTGTTATTTTAAAATGCGTGTTCATGCTTCCTTTGTAATCCCAGAGAGGCAAATATTTCAAAATGTATTACATTACTGAACTGAGGCTCTAGTGTCAAACGGTATTTGTTTGCTACTTCTCGTAGATCTATTCTGAATTATTATACTGGGTAATAAATTTTACCTAAGTTTCATTAACAGTTTACAGCCACACAACCTGCACAGTTGTCCGGCTCGGTTGCCGCGCCGTCATCGCGGCGGATCTGTGACCGAACGGGCCCGAGTTCGACTCCTGGCCGGATGGGAGTTTTTCTCCCGGAGGGGACTGAATGATGTATCGTCCACACCTTCGTATTATCCTAACTGACACCCTACAATTCAGATGGCCCTACGGGAATGTTCAGAAATTCAGAAAAAACTAAACCACATTCCACTCCCGTCTTTCCTAACGCCACAAAATAATACGGTCTATTATACCGCGGTCGTACAAATTTTCGGCCCTATCTGCAGAGAAAATTTTCATAAAGGTTTGTGGTGTATATCAGTGTTCGATTTAAGCGCTAGCTCGTTACTGTCTGAAGTGGAGTTCCGTTTCCTTGTGCTCCCTCACAGTGGCGTGCGTCATAATTCTGAGAACTAGTGCGTCTTTGGCTAATGTTGGTTACCATCGCCCCCTGTGACTATTATTTTTTGGTGAAATACAAGTAAACACTTTTTCAGCGCTGGAATCCAGACACCATTTGGTTTCACAACCTCCTGATTCCGTTTACAAAAAATTGTCGTGTTTAATAATACGTGTCTCATTCGTAGAGACTATCCTAATACATAGCACCTAGGACCCGAGATTTATCAAATCGATTTTGATGGCCATCTGATTGCGAAGTGTATTTCACAACAGATTGCCTGCTTCTCCGATTTTAAAAGTTTTCTTGCGTTCTGCAAGTCGTTTATCCATAGATTTTGTATTTCACAGGCACAACTCTCCACAACCACACTGCATCCTCTAAATTCTTGTCTCCTACGGTGATTTGCGAGGAACCTTGCCAACCGCAAGTTTGTGTCTAACTGGTGATACTCAGTTTCTTCAAGATCTTCTCCTTGCCGTCAGTAACGTCTTTAATATACGGCTGGAAAACTTTGGATTTAGAAGACAGATATATGCCAATATGACCTTTAGGTGGCGGTCTTAATGTTGATTTTATTTGAATGAATGAATATTCACTAATCACCAACATCTTAATCTGATTTGAGCAAGTATGGTTTACGTATGTTTCTCGCTCTATCCGTTGAAGTTTTATAGTAACGCACTTTTATCATGGATGGTAGTTTGAAAGCCGGTGTAGACTATTATCCGTGTATTTTTAGTACATCATGTGACTCAAGCTGCTTTCCAGAAAAATTCAACCTACGACCTGCCTTCTCCTGAACTGTGAAATCAATCTTTGGACAGATTTTTTGAGGTATTAGTTCCGCTAATCTGTCTTGATAACGTAAGGTATTTAGGTCTGAGTGCCTGTTCATTGAATTTTTTCCAGAAGTAATCTATTGACACGTAATCAGCATGGCTTCAGAAAACATCGCTCTTGTGCAACGCAGCTAGCTCTTTATTCGCACGAAGTAATGGCCGCTATCGACAGGGGATCTCAAGTTGATTCCGTATTTCTAGATTTCCGGAAAGCTTTTGACACCGTTCCTCACAAGCGACTTCTAATCTATCTGCGGAGCTATGGGGTATCGTCTCAGTTGTGCGACTGGATTCGTGATTTCCTGTCAGGAAGGTCGCAGTTCGTAGTAATAGATGGCAAATCATCGAGTAAAACTGAAGTGATATCAGGTGTTCCCCAGAGAAGCGTCCTGGAACCTCTACTGTTCCTGATCTATATAAATGACCTGGGTGACAATCTGAGCAGTTCTCTTAGACTGTTCGCAGATGATGCTGTAATTTACCGTCTAGTAAGGTCATCCGAAGACCAGTATCAGCTGCAAAGCGATTTTGTAAAGATTGCTGTATGTTGTGTCAGGTGGCAGTTGACGCTAAATAATGAAAAGTGTGAGATGATCCACATGAGTTCCAAAAGAAATCCGTTGGAATTCGATTACTCGATAAATAGTACAATTCTCAAGGCTGTCAATTCAACTAAGTACCTGGGTGTTAAAATTACGAACAACTTCAGTTGGAAGGACCACTTAGATAATATTGTCGGGAAGGCGAGCCAAAGGTTGCGTTTCATTGGCAGGACACTTAGAAGATGCAACAATTCCACTAAAGAGACAGCTTACACTACACTCGTTCGTCCTTTGTTAGAATATTGCTGCGCGGTGTGGGATCCTTACCAGGTGGGATTGACGGAGGACATCGAAAGGGTGCAAAAAAGGGCAGCTCGTTTTGTATTATCGCGTTATAGGGGAGAGAGTGTGGCAGATATGATACACGAGTTGGGATGGAAGTCATTACAGCATAGACGTTTTTCGTCGCGGCGAGACCTTTTTACGAAATTTCAGTCACCAACTTTCTCTTCCGAATGCGAAAATATTTTGTTGAGCCCAACCTACATAGGTAGGAATGATCATCAAAATAAAATAAGAGAAATCAGAGCTCGAACAGAAAGGTTTAGGTGTTCGTTTTTCCCGCTCGCTGTTCGGGAGTGGAATAGTAGAGAGATAGTATGATTGTGGTTCGATGAACCCTCTGCCAAGCACTTAAATGTGAATTGCAGAGTAGTCATGTAGATGTAGATGTAGATGGTCACACGATCTGTTTGTTGATAAGACAGGTCGTACAATTTAAAGAACGTGGTGGTGAGACAATATTTCAAAAACTCTGAAGTATCTATTTAGTGCTTATTTAGCCAGACTAGATCATGGCTTTAAGGCTGCTCTTACATCCAACAAGGAACAATTGCTACCAAATATATAACAACACATTCGCAATGATAGTTAAAATAACAATAATTTGCAATAATAATCATAAAGTGCATTAAGAATTACTAGTTGAGGGAGGGGTAGTGAAAGACGGATAGACTGAAGTGAAATTGACAATAGGTGGTAAGGAAGAACAGATTTTACATAGAAAACTCCGTAGCCAAGAGGGAGCGAGAAGTTATTGGGGAGGGTTGGGGTTGACGAGTGTGAGCTACGGACAAATTTATGGAAGAGATAACTTTTGGGACAAAGGGTGAACCATTAGCTGTCTTTTGAAGTTAGAAAGGAATTTCTCTGATATGTTGAGGAAGTTTGCTCCAAAGTCGGGTTCCTGATACAGAAGTGATTTAGAGAACATGGCAGTGGTACGAGGTGGCGCACTGTCCAGACAGCAGTGTAAGAGCTGAACGTCAGAGGGTGTGCAGTGATTAAGATTGATGATGATGACATGATGTTTGGTTTGTGCGGCGCTCAACTGCGCATTGTCAGTGCCTGTACAAATTCCCAAACTTAACACAGTCCAATCTTTCCATTTTCACGAATGATGAATACCTGATGAGGACAACACAAATATCCAGTCCCCGGGCGTAGAAAATCCCCAACCCGGCTGGGAATCGAACCCGCGACCCTGTGATCCAGAGGCACACAAGATTTCATAACCAGTTCCAGATGGTGTGAGATTTCATACGAAAGCCCTTGGAGAACAGGATCAACATAATGAACTTTTTAAGCTCGAAAGGGACTTTTTTATGTTTCTGAAGTGAGTGAAGTGACCCTCACACTTTCTCACAGACTACAGTTGTGACATCTGTCCAGTCTAAGTGATGGCCCAGAACTGTCCCCAAGTTCTCCGGGAAAAAGAAAATGTTTTTTGTGCCGTTTAGGATTAAAGGCGGAAGAGATTCTCAGAACTAAGGAGTAATACATTTTTCTGAGCTATTAAGACTGATTACGTTTTAACCACAAAACATTTAATGAAAATATTTGTACCCATTTTCCTGAAAATCAGTGTGTATATTAGCCACTGCAGTTGCGGTTTTAATCAAAACGAGATATATAGGAAGTAATTTCGAGAAATCTGTGATGAAAGAAAGATATACACTCCTGGAAATTGAAATAAGAACACCGTGAATTCATTGTCCCAGGAAGGGGAAACTTTATTGACACATTCCTGGGGTCAGATACATCACATGATCACACTGACACAACCACAGGCACATAGACACAGGCAACAGAGCATGCACAATGTCGGCACTAGTACAGTGTATATCCACCTTTCGCAGCAATGCAGGCTGCTATTCTCCCATGGAGACGATCGTAGAGATGCTGGATGTAGTCCTGTGGAACCGCTTGCCATGCTATTTCCACCTGACGCCTCAGTTGGACCAGCGTTCGAGCTGGACGTGCAGACCGCGTGAGACGACGCTTTATCCAGTCCCAAACATGCTCAATGGGGGACAGATCCGGAGATCTTGCTGGCCAGGGTAGTTGACTTACACCTTCTAGAGCACGTTGGGTGGCACGGGATACATGCGGACGTGCATTGTCCTGTTGGAACAGGAAGTTCCCTTGCCGGTCTAGGAATGGTAGAACGATGGGATCGATGACGGCTTGGATGTACCGTGCACTATTCAGTGTCCCCTCGACGATCACCAGTGGTGTACGGCCAGTGTAGGAGATCGCTCCCCACACCATGATGCCGGGTGTTGGCCCTGTGTGCCTCGGTCGTATGCAGTCCTGATTGTGGCGCTCACCTGCACGGCGCCAAACACGCATACGACCATCATTGGCACCAAGGCAGAAGCGACTCTCATCGCTGAAGACGACACGTCTCCATTCGTCCCTCCATTCACGCCTGTCGCGACACCACTGGAGGCGGGCTGCACGATGTTGGGGCGTGAGCGGAAGACGGCCTAACGGTGTGCGGGACCGTAGCCCAGCTTCATGGAGACGGTTGCGAATGCTCCTCGCCGATACCCCAGGAGCAACAGTGTCCCTAATTTGCTGGGAAGTGGCGGTGCGGTCCCCTACGGCACTGCGTAGGATCCTACGGTCTTGGCGTGCATCCGTGCGTCGCTGCGGTCCGGTCCCAGGTCGACGGGCACGTGCACCTTCCGCCGACCAATGGCGACAACATCGATGTACTGTGGAGACCTCACGCCCCACGTGTTGAGCAATTCGGCAGTACGTCCACCCGGCCTCCCGCATGCCCACTATACGCCCTCGCTCAAAGTCCGTCAACTGCACGTACGGTTCACGTCCACGCTGTCGCGGCATGCTACCAGTGTTAAAGACTGCGATGGAGCTCCGTATGCTACGGCAAACTGGCTGACACTGACGGCGGCGGTGCACAAATGCTGCGCAGCTAGCGCCATTCGACGGCCAACACCCCGGTTCATGGTGTGTGCGCTGCGCCGTGCGTGTGATCATTGCTTGTACAGCCCTCTCGCAGTGTCCGGAGCAAGTATGGTGGGTCTGACACACCGGTGTCAATGTGTTCTTTTTTCCGTTTCCAGGAGTGTATTTGGAAACTAAAGTTAATTTATTACAAATTAATAATATAATTTTATTACGGTGGTTATATTTTGTAGGTCATAAATCATATAACCCGAAGAAGGCACTCATTTATTGTCTTCACATACATGATGTCAACAACAAGTAAATCACGATTGGAGATTTCGTAAGTGAATCAATCAAACGTTGAATTAAAAAGATAGACACATGTGTTTGCTAGTGTAGTATTCGGTGAAATAGTAGTAATAGTAACTTTACGCACTACGTGATCGCGCTGTCTGAGACACGGACGAAATTCTGCTTCTGCTGATCCGCGTATTAATGTGTAACGCAGCAATGAGATTGCTGCTCCTCGTGACTCACACTCGCGCAGTGATACATGAACGTGTAGGATATTATCCCTTCCGATTAGTCACTCCCATATGTCTGCACTACTCTGTACCTGTCTGCATTAGTCTGCATTAGTCTGTAGTCAAGTTTCAGTCTGCGCATAATAAGATTATCATATTCCTGTACATAGCCATGAAGGTAAATGGATAGACACTTTGTAAGGTATCAGAGGTATGTGAGAATACGATTAACGTGCCAAGACCAAAGGAACTTCAGATTGTCAATTGTAAACAGCATCCACAATCAAGTTACGTAATGTCTATGCTTTTTATTATTTCAATAAAAGTGTGTGAAAATTAATCAAGTTCTGTTTGAAGTTGGTCACCGTCAATCTGCTACTCTAAATGTGCAAGTGGCATTTCTATCGTCTGACCTAACGGCAGAAGATAAGCACGCCACGATAAGACCACGAGACATATTGCTGACACTCGCCTACTTCACTAGAGCGACAAGTTAAATAATCTGATGGTGTGTCTACCGCAGGTCTTACAGTACGCACATCACAAAATCTTATACAAAATAATTTGCAGTGTGGCAGTGGCGCAGTCCCTGGGCAGGCAGCTGTAAATAGCATTAATATTGTTCGGAAAATATTAAGAAAATTTTCAATATATCTTTTAGAGTTTATTGTCTCTTCAAGATTCGTGTAAAGATATTTGAGTACGAAGCATGTTACCTTTTATCTTATTTACCTAATCATTCTTAATTTATCTGTGACATCGGCGTATTCAGTAGATTGTAGGAATGGCTGCTATCGAACAGAAAGAGAACTCTCAATACGCGTTCAATCAACTTTTTGCAATCTACCACTCATCGCCTTCCGCTACTCAAGAGAAAAAAGTAAGAAAGTAGGCAGAGAGGTATATTCTGACCTGTCTGTGGCTTAATGTTATCTTATATTAAGGTTAACCATTAAATTACTACGAACGTAGTTCCCACCCAAGACTGGAGGCACTAACCACACAGGATGTTTCAACAGAACGTTATCATCATGCGTAACCGAGACTTCAGAATTTTGAATGTTACGGTGAATGTTGACGCAGAGTGAGTAGAACTGAGCCTCGTAAATTTGAATCAACTGAGCAGCTGAATGGAATCCAATCGCCCATCCCCGGATCAGTCGCGACTCAGACGCTCTAGTTTCCCCTCTCCCCCCCCCCCCCCCCCCCCCGCCCCCGGCAGCTCGCGGCGTTTACGATTGGCTTAAAATCGTTACGGCCCGAGCCGCACCGCCAGCTGCCGGAGGGAACGCGGGATAATGCAAAATCTATAACACTGGCCGCGGCTGAAAAATCACTTCACGCTTCACTGTCAACGGGGTGGCGGTACCAGACAGCGCCGTAGGCGGAAGCGGAAGGGAAATAGGGGGGAGGGAGAACATGTGTCTCCATGACACGTGCCAGATACGTCCTCTTCCTTTAGACTGCGAAGGAATACTTGCCCCGTGGTTTCTCCTTCAGATATCGCTAGAGAAAAGGTTTTGTCCAGTAAGTAACTGAAAAACATCTTTTAACCGCCAAGAGCTGTTCACAAATAACTATTTATTTCCTACCGGTTTCGACCTTCAGATCAACATCAGGCCTCAGGGAATAACTAACATTAGTAGAAGGTACTGTTCACCAAGAAAAAATGTGGTGAGTTGCTGTGTATGTGTGTGTGTTTCTCTGTGTGTGTGTGGATATAAATGTAGATAATTATTTACAACAGCCTACATGGGGACGTTAATACAGCGTCGGATAAAAGGACAAACGCGTGCAAAAGGTATTGAAATGCCAAGTACAAAAGTGAGAGCGGATAGGATGACTGAAACGACGATGTTCTACACAGTATCGGCGAGGAGAGGACCTAGAAAACATTAAGTAGGATAACAGAATTACACGACATGTGTTAAAGAAATCAGGAAACAATACTCGTTGCACTAAAAGTAGCCAGATAGTGCAAAAATTGACCTGAAACACAGAGACTAAAATAAATCAAATAAATAATCGAGAGTGTTAGGTGTAACTTATACTCGTAGATGAAGATACCGACAAGGAAGAGTTAGTCAAGGTGGACCTAGTGGATTCAGAGAACCGATGACCAAAAACAGAAAACCAAGCTTATTTCGTACACTGGGAAGGTACGCCTGCCACCGTCTCTTACTGGTGAACTTTCCGGGAAGCTAGATTGTCATCAATTGCAACATTTTGTACACCCACAGAATTCCGTGAGTGACCTGAGCATTCATTAAGCCAACAGTAATGCCTGAGATTTAATACATGGGGTAAGTAGCTCATGGTAGCTGGCGAATTTGGAGGAGAACGATAGCAGGAAGTGAACAAGAGTTGGCGTGTTGGTGGAACTACACTACTAGTCATTAAAATCGCTGTACCAAGAAGAAATGCAGATGATACACGGGTATTCATTGGACAAATATATTATACTAGAACTGACATATGATTACATTTTAACGCAATTTGGGTGCATAGATCCTGAGAAATCAGTAACCACCCCTGGACGTAATAACTGCCCTGATACACCTGGGCATTCAGTCAAACAGAGCGTGGATGACGTGTACAGGTACAGCTACCCATGCAGCTTTAACACGATACCACAGTTCATCAAGAGTAGTGACTGGCGTATTGAGACGAGCCAGTTGCTCGGCCACCATTGACCAGGCGTTTTCAATTAGATCTGGAGAATGTGCTGGCCAGGCCAGCAGTCCAACATTTTCTGTATCCAGAAAGGCACGAACAGGACCTGCAACATGCGGTCGTGCATTACCTTGCTGAAATGTAGGGTTTCGCAGGAATCGAATGAAGGGTAGAGCCACGGGTCGTAACACATCTGAAATGTAATGTCCACAGTTCAAAGTGCTGTCAATGTGAACAAGAGCTGACTGAGACGTGTAACCAATGGCACCCCATACCATCACGCCGGGTGATACGCCAGTATGGCGATGACGAATACACGCTTCCAATGTGCGTTCACCGTGATGTCGCCAAACACGGATGCGACCATCATGATGCTGTAAACAGAACCTGGATTCATCCCCAAAAACGACGTTTTGCCATTCGTGCACACAGGTTCGTCGTTCAGTACACCATCGCATGCGCTCTGTGATGCAGCGTCAAGGGTAACCGCACCCATGGTTTCCGAGCTGATTGTCCATGCTGCTGCAAACGTCGTCGAACTGTTCCTGCAGATGGTTGTTGTCTTGCAAACGTCTGCATCTGTTGACTCAGGGATCGAGGCGTGACTGCACGACCCGTTACAGTCATGCGGATGAGATGCCAGTCATCTCGACTGCTAGTGGTACGAGGCCGTTGGGATCCAGCACGGCGTTCCTTATTACCCTCATTAGAAATCGGTTGGAAACTTTCCTCATGTCAGCACGTTGTAGGTGTCGCCATCGGCACCTACCTTGTGTAAATTCTCTGAAAATCTGATCATTTGCATATCTCAGCATCTTCTTCCTGTCGGTCAAATTTCGCGTCTGTAAAGCTTCTTCTTCGTGGTGTAGCAATTTTAATGGCCAGTAGTGTATTTTCTACAAGCGGCAGCCTGTAAGAGATTACCCTCAGTAACTCGCAGATACGATGGACTGCGAATTTTCCAGCGGCACTGATGTAGCGGCTTAGCATGACGTAGGAGCTCGAACGCAACGACAAGTAGCCGGAATAAAACTCTTATCTTACGTTGTGAACTTTCCTGCCACTGAGAGAATCTCAAGGTATAGATAACCTAAGTAGGGGACGGCCAAGGAGTTGCTCGAATATGGTGTCTTTAAAGTTTTGTAGAGAAAAAAAACTTGAGCACCCCTCCAAGAACTTTGTTATTAACTGTTTCAAGGCAAACAATCACATGGCTTCATGAGAAAGAATGAGAAATCTGGTGGTTACTGCAGACGAAGGAGGGACTTTCTTGAGATGTGATGAATGCCAATTACGCATGCGGATACCTGGAGGAAGAAATCGAGGGGAAAGTATTGTAACAGTTTATTACGTCCAAGGTCGCTAAGGAATTCCAAAGTTTACATTATCGGTTTCATCACTTTTCTGCCATGTTCAGGTATTAATTCACTAACTGCTTCATCAATATGTCGAAATTTCCCCTATAATCGGCCATTTGCAGTTTTGCAGTGATAGACTGTCATTATCTATTACTTTGTAGAAATGTTTCTGTGACCAATATCGACGTATTACACAGTGTAGGTTGTTTCTCTGAGTTGTTGGGCGGAAGCTTTCGGTCACAGGTTTCATGGACGTGGTCAAGCAGCATTCAGGCTATTGGGCGACCATGCTCGTGAGTACGAAGTACACGTTCGTGGGCGCTTGAATTGGGTGGAATCTAATTGCAGTGGTGACGGGTCTGCAGTTTTGGCGACAGAGCTACATTTATTGCTGTTGTTTGACGTATTTTTTCGTCTTATATAAGGTTTTCTCTTAAATCATTCGTATTGTGATTCCATCCCACGGCAACTTTTCAACGTAATAATTTGCTACACTTGCCATGATCCGCGGAAGTACGGTGATATCCCTGCGTGTTGTGTCACAGAAGTTTCGTGCCTTTGTGATTTTTATTTCCTTGGGGCCGAAAACAGAAACATGATCTTGTTGTTCAATCCGAAACATTATCTCGTCAGCTCAGCCACTCTCATTTTTCGACTTAGTTTATTATATGTGAGTTTCTGTAGGTTGTTCATAGAACTGAATTTATGTGATTGCTGCTGTATCTGACTTAGTTGAATGTGCCTTTTGGATGCGAAATGGATTGCGTATTATGTGAACTTGACCTGAAAGGAATTATATATTTTAACTGCACGAGCTTCTTCTTGTTTGCCTTTCCCTAATTCAATCATCGTATATTCGGCTGCGTAGTGGCATTTCTTTTTCTGTGGCCATTTCGTTATCACGTGTTACAAGGTGTAACCTTTGTCTCAACCGACTTTTGCACATGCTAAAATATCAACTATTTAATATCTCAGACAGTTTACCACATTTACAACAATACGTACAATGCATATCCCGCCCTTACGCGTGCTGATTTCAGCAGAGAAGCGAAGTCTTAACGTCAGTCGCTAAGCAGTGAGCTGCTGTGGCTGATTCTGTCAAGTGTATTTCTTCGTAATGCACAAACTAAATAACGGAGAGTATTACGCATGTATTACCTGGTGACTGAGGCATATTCAAATCTTCCCTGTGGGAACCTCATTCCATATCTGAGTTTAGGAATTACTGCAGGAGACGTCGATCTCGATTGCACAGTGATCTCCTATATGCTGTTCCCTACTACGCTTTTGGCAGGCTTTTACGAGTGACTTTCACTTTCACTGATGATCGAGTATTCATAATACGTCTGTCATTTACTGTTGTTGTTGCCGTCTGCAGTCCTGAGACTGGTTTGATGCAGCTCTCCATGCTACTCTATACTGTGCAAGCTTCTTCATCTCCCAGTACGTACATCCTTCCCAATCTGTTTAGTGTATTCATCTCTTGGTCTCCCTCTACGATTTTTACCCTCCACGCTGCCTCCAGTACTAAACTGCTGATCCCTTGATGCCTGAGAACTTGTCCTACCAACCGATCCCTTCTTCTATTCAAGTAGTGCCACAAATATCTCTCCTCCCCAATTCTATTCATTACCTCCTCATTAGTTATGTGATCTACCCATCTAATCGTCAGCATTCTTCTGTAGCACCACATTTAGAAAGCTTCTATTCTCTTCATGTCCAAACTATTTATCGTCCACGTTTCACTTCCATACATGGCTATACTCCATACAAATACTTAAGCTGCGCGATTTATGTAAGCGTGCGCTGAACATTTCAATTCGTTTGCATTATTGTAATCAGTATTCATTTATTTATTACTGGGCCATGAATTTGTTTATAATAAGCTGTAGTTCGAATAATTGACAGAGTGATTGTTCTACTTGCATTAGTTATTCAATTGCAAAAAGATCAGCCATTACAATACATAATTATGCCGGTTAAGCTACCTGAACACGTGAAGTCTTATAAATCATGTCAGTCAATATATTATATCGACTATAACTGAAACCGAATATAATTAAATCGTTGCCATGTGTTGTTTATTTTCATACGGAAATTGATGGAAGAGAGTGAATTGACAGATGGAGTTGTGGACTGTGTAGGATAAAAGGAGACGTTCATTGTAGAAGACGTGTAAAATTTAACGACTAGACAAGGGATCGATCGGAAATAGAATGGCGGATTGTAGTGAGGAGATTGTGAAGGCAAGGCGCGGTGATCAATGATTTGAGAATGAAATTGATAATCAGGTATCGTTGACGTATTATGGGACAGGCGGGATCAATTTTTTGTAAGTGTGGAGTGCAGCCCCCATCTATGGTCAGTTAGCAGTTACAACTCATTGTGGATTCTCCGTTGGAAGGTTGGTAGTGTCATGTTGCAGTGCCAGTTGCCGACTGAAGCCCACTCCGCATTTAGAAATAAATGACACAGTGCTATGAACAATGCATCTGGAGACTAGGGTGCGGCTTCTAATTCGCATCAATGGACTGCCGGCCGCTGTAGCCGAGCGGCTAGGCTCTTCAGTCTGTAACCGCAAGACCGCTACGGTCGCAGGTTCGAATCCTGCCTTGGGCATGGATGTCTGTGATGTCGTTAGATTATTTAGGTTTAAGTAGTTCTAAGTCTAGGGGACTGATGTCCTCAGATGTTAAGTCCCATAGTGCTCAGAATCATTTGAACCATCAACGGAATCTTCCAGTGTATCAGGAATATAAATAAATAAGTCGGGACAAAATTGAAATGTTTATAGCTGTGGTATCGTATCACAGCTTCACTGAATTTCTCAAGTAGGTGCAATAGCTCTCAACGAATGGAAGGAGCTATGGCCGTGAAAATTGGTTTCATGTTATCTGTTTAGTCCACTCTACAACCCGTGAAATAGAGTAACAGAAACTGAAGTGTACAGCAGGTGGTGACGGGGGGGTCCATGAGGTGAGAGGGCGACATGCTGAGGCGGCCTCATTCGCTGACCGCCACGATGTGAGGGGGAGGGGTCGATGCGGGAATCGGAGCATCAGTCACACTGCGGCTTTATGATCCAGCCTCTGGGATTACAGCGCATCGGAATGGAGACTTATATCCTGCTGCGGATTAAGGCTGAAATATGAGGAATTACGGATTTCCGATGGCCGTCCCGCAGTTTTTCACCGTACAAAACAAAACTTCTGCATTAGTCACGTTCTGTTTGCTGAAATATTTCTATCTAATAAAAAACTGCATTGCCACAGAAGATGCAATCCTCAAATGATAAATGCTTCTTTTTTTCTTGTACAATAAGATATTTTTATATTTTAGTTCCACACAAACATGGAGATTGAACAAAATACAAAATCACAGGAGGCATCGCGGTGATGCGAAACATTGAAGTATTATCGTAGCTAAATCGTTCCAAAAGATTGACTTAGAACCACATGCAAATTTCACGTAGACTTTACATTCTTACCACACTGGGTATCGTCTGGAATATCGTAGTGTCAGCTGTGTGAGGTGGTTCATTCGTCAAACTCCAGGATATTTACGCAGAAAGGGCAAACATTCAGATCTCCGTTCCACAATGCATAATATGTTTTCCTTGAGAAACAGTCAGTACGTTTGATTCGAGAAGAATGCAGTGAATAAGAAAATTCAGCTTAGCAGCTGCAGGTATTTAATGTACTCGGTATTAAGTTCCTCTTATACAATGTGTTACTGAATTACAAACTACTAGGATGTAGATGCCACGACAGCGAAATGATGTTTCAAGTAGGAAGCAATATCTCAATACGTACCCCTCAGATGTGCTCATAGTGCTCAGAGCCATTTGAACCATCTGACCCTTAGAAATTCACACACATTTGAACAATATGTAAAGCAGGGCCATTTGCAGGATGAAAGAGTGGAAGTAATTTGAAAGTGACTTAGTGGGACACTGGTAACTGATACATTTCTCACATTAGAGCAATGTCTGAATTTGACGCTGTAAAGTTCGATGTAATGTGTCTTCCAACATGCATGCATGTCTGAAGAAAAAGGCACTGCTTACGATTGATAGTTGTATTAAATCAGAAAATGTATTTGAAAGCTGGGAACAGATGAAAATTTGTGCCGGATAGAGACCCAAACCCAGATTTCCAGCTTTATGCGTGCGGTTACCTTAGCCACCCACTTAGGACACTTCAGGGACAGACCCAAACTTCCATATGTCCTAGTGTCACTCCCGTACAGGGAAGGACCTATTTTGTTTTCTCTTCTACATCTACATCTGCATCTACATGACTACTCTGCAATTCACATTTAAGTGCTTGGCAGAGGGTTCATCGAAACACAATCATACTATCTCTCTACTATTTCACTCCCGAACAACGAGCGGGAAAAACGAACACCTAAACCTTTCTGTTCGAGCTCTGATTTCTCTTATTTTATTTTGATGATCATTCCTACCTATGTAGGTTGGGCTTAACAAAATATTTTCGCATTCGGAAGAGAAAGTTGGTGACTGAAATATCGTAAAAAGGTCTCGCCGCGACGAAAAACGTTTATGCTGTAATGACTTCCATCCCAACTCGTGTATCATATCTGCCACACTCTCTCCCCTATAACGCGATAATACAAAACCAGCTGCCCTTTTTTGCACCCTTTCGATGTCCTCCGTCAATCCCACCTGGTAAGGATCCCACACCGAGCAGCAATATTCTAACAAAGGACGAACGAGTGTAGTGTAAGCTGTCTCTTTAGTGGACTTGTTGCATCTGCTAAGTGTCCTGCCAATGAAACGCAACCTTTGGCTCGCCTTCCCGACAATATTATCTATGTGGTCCTTCCAACTGAAGTTGTTCGTAATTTTAACACCCAGGTACTTAGTTGAATTGACAGCCTTGAGAATTGTACTATTTATCGAGTAATCGAATTCCAACGGATTTCTTTTGGAACTCATGTGGATCATTTCACACTTTTCGTTATTTAGCGTCAACTGCCACCTGACACACCATACAGCAATCTTTTCTAAATCGCTTTGCAGCTGATACTGGTCTTCGGATGACCTTACTAGACGGTAAATTACAGCATCATCTGCGAACAGTCTAAGAGAACTGCTCAGATTGCCACCCAGGTCATTTATATAGATCAGGAACAGTAGAGGTCCCAGGACGCTTCCCTGGGGAACACCTGATATCCCTTCAGTTTAACTCGATGATTTGCCGTCTATTACTACGAACTGCGACCTTCCTGACAGGAAATCACGAATCCAGTCGCACAACTGAGACGATACCCCATAGCTCCGCAGCTTGATTAGAAGTCGCTTGTGAGGAACGGTGTCAAAAGCTTTCCGGAAATCTAGAAATACGGAATCAACTTGAGATCCCCTGTCGATAGCGGCCATTACTTCGTGCGAATAAAGAGCTAGCTGCGTTGCACAAGAGCGATGTTTCCTGAAGCCATGCTGATTACGTGTCAATAGATCGTTCCCTTCGAGGTGATTCATAATGTTTGAATACAGTATATGCTCCAAAACCCTATTGCAAACCGACGTCAATGATATAGGTCTGTAGTTAAATGGATTACTCCTACTACCCTTCTTGAACACTGGTGCGACCTGCGCAATTTTCCAATCTGTAGGTACAGTTCTATCGGTGAGCGGGCGGTTGTATATGAGTGCTAAGTAGGGAGCTACAGTATCAGCGTAATCTGAAAGGAACCTAATCGGTATACAATCTGGACCTGAAGACTTGCCCGTATCAAGCGATGTGACTAGACTTTGGCACGAAATGGATTAACACAGCGTCTGTATTTGCATGCACGTCAGAAAGAATATTGCATCCAATTTTAGAGGCACTGTCAAATTCACACACTGCGCTAATGTACTTCACGGCAAAGTCAAGACTCAGCATGGGTTTCGAGAAAGATGATCGTGTGAAACCCAGCTCGCGCTATTCGTCCACGAGACTCAAAGGGCCATAGGCACGTGTTCTGAGGTAGGCGCCGTCTTTCTTTACATCAGTAAGCCGTTCGATACAGTTCCGCACAGTCGTTTAATGAACAAAGTAAGAGCATATGGACTATCACATCAATTGTGTGATTGGATTGAAGAGTTCCTAGATAACAGAACGCAGCATGTCATTCTCAGTGGAGAGAACTATTCCGAAGTAAGAGTGATTTCAGGTGTGCCGCAGGGGCGTGTCGTAGGACCGTTGCTATTCACAATATACACAAATGACCTTGTGGATAACATCGGAGGCTTTTTGCGGATGATGCTGTGGTATATCGAGAGGTTGTAATAATGGAAAATTGTACTGAAATGCAGGAGTATCTCCAGCGAATTGACGCATGGAGCAGGGAATGGCAATTGAATCTCAGTCTAGACAAGTGTAATGTGCTGCGAATACACAGAAAGAAAGATCCCTTATCACTTAGCTACAGCATAGCAGGTCAGCAACTGGAAGCAGTTAATTGCATAAATGATCTGGGAGTACGCATTAGGAGTGATTTAAAAGGGAATGATCATATAAAGTTGATCGTCGGTAAAGCAGATGCCAGACTGAGTTTCATTAGAAGAATCCTTAGAAAATGCAACTCGAAAACAAAGGAAGTAGGTTACAGTACATTTGTTCGCCCACTGCTTGAATACTGCTGAGCAGTGTGGGATCCGTACCAGCTAGGGTTGATAGAAGAGATAGAGAAGATCCAACGGAGAGCAGCGCGCTTCGTTAGAGGTTCATTTAGTAATCGCGAAACCTTTACGGAGATGATAGATAAACTCCAGTGGAACACTCTGCAGGAGAGACACTCAGTAGCTCGGTACGGGCTTTCGTTGAAGTCTCGAGAACATACCTTCACTGAGGAGTCAAGCAGTATATTGCTCCCTCCTACGTATATCTCTCGAAGAGACCATGAGGATAAAATCAGAGAGATTAGAGCCCACACAGAGGCATACCGAGAATCCTTCTTTCGAAGAACAATACGAGACTGGAATAGAAGGGAGAACCGTTAGAGGTATTCAAGGTACCCTCAGCCACACACTGTCAGGTGGCTTGCGGTGTATGGATGTAAGACGTAGATGTAGATGTGACGAAAAAACTAAAAAAGTCTCTTTCTGGATTTGTGTTGATATCATGATATAGTGCGAGCACTATGTATAGCATATACTGGGACATATGCGTGTTTGGGTGTGCAACTGAAGCGTGCTCGAATGGCTGATCGCCGCAGGGTAACTCGGCGTCTTTTGTCAGAGGGTTGGCTGCCCTCTGTAATAAAAAACGGAGTGTTTTCGAAGATTGAGTTAAAGGGATATCATGCGAAGTCCACCTATATGAAATGCTGAGTAGAAAAAAGGTGGGGGAGGGCGGTTAATGCGACCTGTAGAGGTACATTCCATAATACAATACTTATCCAACTAAACAACTAAGGTTTGGACAACGTTATCTTCTGCAGACACGAAAATAGTATTTGCGTGTCAAGCTATACAGATGGCGATGTCCAAGTTTTCTCGGCGTGTTTGATAAATAGTACATTGTGTTTGGCAAAGGACTTGACATCTTTGAAAATTGATATAAATTAATCCATTGTATCTACAGAGGTGATTGTAGTGTGGAGTGGTAGAGAAATACATCACTTTTTTTTCTCGCGTAGTTCGCTAGTGGCGAATCTCTCTGGAAGGAGCGCCAGTGGTAGCTGCGTTAAAGATGGCTGCCTTCACTGAAACCGAGAGTGCTAGCTGTGTGTTTTGGTTTGAAGAATCGAAGTCGGCGACAACAGTTCAACGTAATTGCCTTGCCAAGTACGTTAAATATCCCCACAGTAGGCCAACAATTTATGAGTGGCATAAATGTCTTGTAGGAACAGGGTGCTCGGTAAGACATGGGAAGTCATCAGGTCACTAAAGCACTTCTGATGACGCCGTTAAGGAAGCAAGACAACGTTTTGTCAACAAGATCAATGGAGGACATCGTGTCTGTACCCTCTGTGCCCGCTTCTCTACCTGAACTTAGAGCAAAACTTTACGCCGCCACTGAGCACGTTACACCTGCAACGCTACAGCGAGTTTGGGAAGAAATTGCCTTCCGATGGGATGTGTGTAGGGTAACCAACGGAAGCCACATACAACATGATTAGATGATGTGTTTCCCTACGAAATAACACTAAACTCAGCTCTATATCAAGTTTCAGTAAATTTATATGAATTTTTAAAGTTGTTAAGTCCTTTTTGAAACACCCCGTATAATTTAGGATGTTTAGTGGAATTGTTGTTTCCATTTTATTCACGAAATTTCGACGACTGTCCAAGTCGTCTTATTCATGTGCTACGAGCTGTGCTGTGTGTACTGCCACTCATTACCCACTCATGAGAGCTTAGAGGGTCGTGATATAATTTGGTTCTTTTAAGCCAGATATGCCAACAGTCTCGAGATTGACAGTGGTCTCAAAATTGGGAATTTCTGATAGTGGATTTTCAGTTTCCGCATTCGTCTGATCGTCAGAGGAGGCTCCCCGTGAATCTTGGACAGAATCTGTGAATTACTGTTAGTGTCGCCACCCGCTATACAATCTGATGTTGAAAGATACAATGGAAATCAGTGACACATCCGAAAATAACAACGATAGAAAATCAGCTGCTGCCGGGTACTACCTCGAATATAATCATCAAATGAAATACGCGCCACGCCCACGAGAGATGTACACTTCACGGAATAACAGTTCGGACTGCAAAAAGCAAATCACCACTGGGAGGGGAGCACAGAACACGGGCTGCTGGAGTGGTGGTGCCAAACCCAGGTCGAGGGTACAGCAAAAATGTTTTACTTTTCCTTGTGTTTGATCATACACAATACAGTGATAGGATGCACACAATAGTTAAGCAGTTTGTGGTTTTAGAGACTAGGTCAGCAATCTGAGCAGAACAACTGAGATTCAGAACAAATGTTTAGACAGACTTCCATTCTAATAAATATTAAACTTGAAACAATTAAGCATAATATTAGTGTACAGGCAGGTTCAGCAATGTGACTAGTAAAACAGACTCAGAGAAACTTTAATTAAAACAAACTTTGACTGTAAATCTAAAACTACTTGTTGAATGCAAGGAAACTGAGCAATTTCACATACCTGAAAATAGATATGCAGACCAATTTCATAGCTTTACTTAGGATACAGATAGAAGGAAATTTTTTTACAAGGTTAAGCGCGATCGCGCGTTCGTTCTCTCAGTTGACCTAGGCACCGGGCTATGGTCGGAGTAACTTCAGTAATGTTACACGCATAAGCCGAGGTAATCTAAACACACCAAACGCTAACTAATACATCGATCTCTGCTAATGAACAAGTGATCAACACTTACGCTTAACACTCCCACAAACCACAGCACAAGGAAAAAGTTAATATTACTTTCAACGAATGCTTACGGTAGAGAAGAATCCAGACTGAGGCCCCTTCAAAGGATGGACGAAAACGTTTTCCAAACAGGACATTTTAATTTCCACTGTCTATACTTTTACGAATAAATTCATAAAACTTTGTCAGCATGACCAGGAAGGATTCAGGTTTCCTAATCACAGCAGTGAAGTTCAAAAACATAACAAAATAATTTTTTTACATCTGAAAGTTCATCAGTTTCTCACTTCTATTGGCTGCGTTTGTTGCTATAGGTACACATTTCTTAATAAGAAAGAGAGGTACTCCGATGAATTTTGCACAGCATACAAATCATACTTACAGTTGTATGAAACTCTAGAAGTTATTTAATTTATGAAAATCTGAATGTGCTGTTATATTTTAAACTTCATGTTTAGAAAAAACTCAAATTTTGTAGTTAATTATCTCGATTTTTACCACCGTTTTTAATAGATCTGGAAAATTCTAGAGTTTGATACACCTGTAAGTATGGATTGTATGCTGTGCAAAATTCATCGAAAAATCTCCCTTACTTATGAAGAAAAGTGTACCTATAGCAACAAATGCTGCCAATGGTAAGTGAAGAAAATGTTAAATACAAATGTAAATTAATTATATTCATATATTTTTTAACTTCCACCACTACAAGTGTAAATCTTGAATCCTTTCTGGTTATTCTGACAAAGTTTTATGAATTTATCTTTAAAAGCATAGACAGTGGAAATTAAAATGTCTCTCCTGCTCCAAATCGTCCCGTTTTACGTCCTACCCCACCTTAATTTATTTTACACTACTGTTAATGGGTGGATCACTATGGCAAAAAATTTTCGTGAGGCGCCTTTTAAACTAAATTTGAAATTTCTCTAAAGCTGAAGCAAATTTAGAACAGGGAAATAAACTTTTAAGTAAGTGTTCAGTGAGTAAATAACAGCAATCTTTCACTGAGCTGTCTTTAAAGATTAGTAAAATTATTTCAGACTTATACAAATTCACAATACTAAGACTACATTAAGCTACCTGAAATGGTGAAGACTTTAACTTCCAGACCCCCCTCCCCCCAGTTCAGAGCAGAAGTTCCGGAATTACAATTATCAACAATAAATTAACATGGCGGAAGATCTGTAGAACGTGGCACGCTGAAGGACACTAGGTATTTGGGGACAGCAGACTAAATCTAATAAAAAGGACGTTGACGTGGTATAGGGAAACGCAGTGCACTGCTGACAGGAGTGTTTTAACAGTCACCACTATAGGGAAAACCGAATTTCCACACCAGTAACGTTCAAATAAAATGGCTCACGAATCAGGATAGGACTCAACAGAGCAGCTCACGCGGACCCTTTACTGGAAACAATTCCATGAGACGACACACATTGCCCAGGAGACAGTCACTTGGCCGGCCGGTGTGGCCGAGTGGTTCTAGGCGCTACAGTCTGGAACAGCGCGACAGCTACGGTCGCAGGTTCGAATCCTGCCTCGGGCATGGATGTGTGTGATGTTCTTAGGTTAGTAAGGTTTAAGTAGTTCTAAGTTCTAGGGGACTGATGATCTCAGCAGTTAAGTCCCATAGTGCTCACAGCCTTTTTTTTTGAACAGCCACTTCCACCATAAGACGCGCTGCTCGTGCGGGACGTTTAGACAGCAACTGGCCAGTTCAAAGTCACCACTTACTCCCGGACACACTTCTTGCCTCTGCAAAGACGCTCTACTCGTTTACACACGTGGCCTTTGCATCAGCAATCCGCACTACCCATCTGTGTCGCTCGCGATCACCGGCTGTCCTCCAGCTCCCTCTCAATACTCACCTCATAACTCCGCGATCATTCCCTCTGAAAAAGCGGCAAAACCGAAGAAATCACTCACCGAAGATACGGCCGTGGTAAACCCTCCGGCCAATGATACGGGCCCTGCGACCCAAGAACCACCAAAAGGCGTACCGCTGCTTGAAGTCGAACTCATACATAAACAGCGGTGCAACTCCAGCAATGACTCATCGCTTCTTTTGGAGTTACGAAGCCGATGATTGTGGACTGGAACGAAGGAGAGCGAAAGGTGTGTGGTGGGTGGCTGACCGGCGTAGCTTCCTTCATGCCGGCGCCGTCCGGAATCTCGCCCTCCCCCCTCCCCCTCGACCCCACATACAACTTACGACAACGCAGCATTCGACTTGGACAAAGACTTGGACGAGAATTCACAGTCGCGAAATCAGTATGACGAAATGCCCTTTCGCACGCAACATAGGGCCACGTTCAACGGAACTTGCTGCTCTCTTGTCACGAGTCATGTAACTGTTGCCCATCGCCTCACCACCGGTCGACACCAATACCGTCACGATCTGGCCGAGGTTACAGTCTCGCACGTGCCATTTCCGGTCGGCGGTTACTCGAGAGCATATTACATCGTCGTCTACCGTCGCCAAATCTGCCGCTGACCGGTGCCCTGCTGCGGGCGACATATCTTGAACCAAAACTCGCTATTTTCATTGCACTCCTAAGTGAGAGAGGGCCTCCAGAAGACTACACAGACGTGGTGTAGGCCAGTCACTAGCGTCAAACCGTTGCCAAAGAGGACGACTCATCCTCCCACGGGGTCCCGGATTCGATTCCCGGCTGGGTCGAGGATTTTCTTCGCCTGCAGACTGGGTGTTTGTGTTCTCCTAATCATCATATCATCATCATTCGAGTAGTGGCAAAGCTGGATATGGAAAGATTGGGAACTTGCACGGGCGCTAATGCCGACGTTATTGAGCGCCACACAATCCAACATCATCATCCCAGTCTGCCACCACTTCTAATACTCCTTGACACACGTCGCCGTGTATGAAGTAGCTGCGTCAAGGTGTTTAAATCTCTTGAGCTGCCGTGTCAGGAAGAGGGGTTCTCGTACTCCGGTCCAAGCATACTTGTAGGTCTGGTGTGCTTGACTAGGTTCCCCCTGTGCAGAAGATCAACCCTTTCAACTCAGTCAGCACCTGTGACACTGCCCCAGAGGCGTATAAAGGTGCTTCCCCGTCGCCTGCCGTCACCCAGTGGATGGAAGATACTAAATCCTTGGAACGGAAGATCAAGAGAACGACGACGCGATCGTCTATCTATGTCTCTGGCTGTGACACCTACGGAATCGCCTTACATACTGACGACTGCTGCAAGGGCGCTTCATATACGTACTCATCAGAGCCTCTGAAAATAGATATGACTGAGCCGTATGAGCTTTCAGTATCTAATCAAAAGTTCAACGTAAAATCTCTGCCGGTCCCTAAGGAACACTCCGCTCAACGTGAAGCCATGGGGCACGCACTCGGTATGGCGTGTTAACGTCTCTGTGGATCGCTTCGGCCTCAATCGTTACCTTGCGCTAACAGGAAGAAGGCCGTCAAACGGCTCCAGCTGGAACTTATGTGGAACTTAATGGGTGAAAGCATCTGCCGGAATGGGATCGTAGTCGGAGCGGGAATCTTGTATTTCCCAGTTCACCTGACTGGGAAACACGGCGTTCGAATTACAAGATGGCCTCGGTGTCAACCTAACGTTTGTGAAGTGCCGATACACAGGGGAAGTGGCGTGGTGGAAGCATGTGGACATTGTGAGCCTGTAATTCTGTGCTCAAGGCTGCTTGTACTCTGTACTTCAGTTGATCCACTTGCTAAGGTGTGCTTACCGGCAGTTACGTTTGTGAACGGGATTATACCGTGCATTTACGTGCATCTGTGGAATTTGCTCATTGTGCATTGTCGACATTTCACGAACAGTGGGAGTTCACCTGTAACAGGTGCTCAGGTCCATGAAAGTTCTATTTTGTTGTCTTAACAGAGCCTACTGCGGCGTTCGGTTGTAGTTGTATTTATATATCTTCCTTAATTTGCCAAGAGCGCAAGTGCTAAGCTTTAAAAACCGTTTCATCTGCTTACGTTATAAATTTTCTGTTAGCGGAAGCCTTCTGGGAGTGTTTGCATCTGTTTATATATGTTTTACCGTTGCCTGGTTTATTTAATACTGTTCTTTCTTGAGTGGAGCTGTGTGAGGCTTGCGCTCAAAATAATTGTAGTTTCTTATTACTTGCCATCCACTGAGATTAGCTGCGCGTTAGTGTGGGCCTTCAAATTAATTATTAATACTAACTTGTACATATGTTTTGTCATCGCTCACTCCTCTTACCGTGTGCGCGTACTGTCTTTAGTCATTCATTAATTCTCATGGCTTGCTACTGAAATCAGTTGGCCTTCCTGTCGTGAATTTTACTTGTACACGTTTTAATCATCGTCCATTTCTTATAGAGCACTGCATTTACGGGTCTCTGTCTGGTTGGAGACAATGACCAAATGTCCATTTTGTTATCTTTACAAGTAGGCAATTTGTTTTATTCTTCGATTTGTTTTATAAGCGCTCGCCCAATAAGGGTGGAAACACCCACTGGAGAGCTTAAAATCAAGTGATCTTAAATTGCACAACTTCAAACTGCTAAATTTTGCTATCTGTTCAGTAGTGTATGTTGTAACTCTCTACGTTCTAAAGAGGTGTTAAAGAATAACGATAAATGGTATTTACTAATAAATGTTTATTATGATATAGATTTTATTTGACTAATTACGCAGCGTCTTACTGATCCCAGCTCCTCGCTAGCCTCACTGCTTCAGTGATGTTCCATGTCTTCCCTTTAATTTGTATCCAAACCATTTAATGGATGAGCTTGGCATACACTCCACGTCCCACATGAACTCCCACTGTAGTCACAAAGATATACCAATCTATCTCGTTGTTCTCGTCGACAATGTGGAGAGCAGAAAAATTTTCCAGCTAGAGTTGGTGGCCGAGCGATCAGATCAGCTGTTGGTTTTTCCTGCGCTGCAAATGGTTCAAATGGCTATGAGCACTATGGGACTTAACATCTATGGCAATCAGTCCCCTGGAACTTATAACTACTTAAACCTAACTAACGTAAGGACATCACACTACACCCAGTCAGTCATCAAGAGGCAGAGAAAATCCCTGACCCCGCGGGGAATCGAACCCGGGAACCCGGGCGTGGGAAGCGAGAAACGCTACCGCGCGACCACGATCTGCGGGCGTGCTGCGCTGCAGCTGCCAGAAGTTGAAGCTGTTGCTGTGGCTGCCAGCGTCTCTTCCAGCTCGATTTCTGTGGAACCTACCAGCGGCAGAGAGTCCACCGAGCTTCAGTAACTCCTTCTGTTCTTCAGGGAACGTCTTTAGCAACTCCCAGTATTCTTGTTATACGCGGTCGTCGCTACCGTCCAGGTCATATTTCTTGTACGTTGCTGGAAGCACAATGGCTAATGCTCAAATATATGGATTCATCTTTTGTGTCTGGAATGGTAACAGACTCTGCTACCGGGTTAGCGACTTCTGTCAATTCCTTCACGATGGCTGTTTCATCTGAGAAACCCATCTTAAACCACGGGCCTATGTGTATGCAGTTAATTACTCTAGCTAGTGAAATGACAGGCTGATAGCTGATTCCAGAACCGCGAACTATGTCAAGAGGCTACACTGGGTATTTCTGTCCACAATTCAGCTTCAGTCATCAGCGTCACTGCAGCCTAACGCCTCCATAGAGGGTTTCTTGAGGAGGCAGACTTCGACACTCTCCTATCGATGTGGAGCAAGCTGAGCCTTGATCGTGGCCTTAACATTGACCACACGGAATGGAATTTGTGGGTCGCCAACAATAATGACCAGCGTCTACTTTGTGTCTCACAGCAACATGGTTCGATCATCCTCAAGTCATACGATACCAACATCAACCCCGACGGGGGTCCACCTGTTGTCCCGGCCTTCAGGAGGTTGGCAGTTCATGTGTGTGTCGGAGCACTGTGCTCTGTTATCTGAGCATCTTCTGGTGCTGCTTCATATGGATGTTGATGGCACAGCGCCACCTAGCTGACGCCTCCCATTCTTGAGGCCGTCAAGGAGTAGAATTGGGCCTTCCAACAATGGCAACTGATCCGTCATCTGGCAACCAAGTACTCCTCCACAGTCTATTGGGACATTCAGGTAGCGGTCCATGAGCACTGATAACGAGACTGTGACGTAATGGATAGGATAAAAGTTCTGTATACCGCAGGTTGTGGGTTCAGATCTTATGATGTGCACAGTTTTTTTAATCATTATCGAAACTACTTCGATCATTATTTTTATTCGAGTAATTAATTGAAATATATTTTTATAGCTAATCCTTTAACAATCATGAAAGAAGGTTGTATACATGGAAGAACCCTGGAGATACTAAAAGGTATCAGATAGATTATATAATGGTAAGACAGAGATTTAGGAACCAGGTTTTAAGTTGTAAGACATTTCCAGGGGCAGATGTGGACTCTGACCACAATCTATTGGTTATGACCTGTAGATTAAAACTGAAGACACTGCAAAACTGTGGGAAATTAAGGAGATGGGACCTGGATAAACTGAAAGAACCAGTGGTTGTACAGAGTTTCAGAGAGAGCATAAGGGAACAATTGACAGAAATAGGGGAAAGAAATACAGTAGAAGAAGAATGGGTAGCTCTGAGGGATGTAGTAGTGAAGGCAGCAGAGGATAAAGTAGGTACAAAGACGAGGGCTGCTAGAAATCCTTGGGTAACAGAAGAAATATTGAATTTAATTGATGAAAGGAGAAAATATAACAATGCAGTAAATGAAGCAGGCAAAAAGGAATACAAACGTCTCAAAAATGAGATCGACAGGAAGTGCAAAATGGCTAAACAGGGATGGCTAGAGGACAAATGTAAGGATGTAGAAGCTTATCTCACTAGGGGTAAGATAGATACTGCCTACAGGAAAATTAAAGAGACCTTTGGAGAGAAGAGAACCACGTGTATGAATGTCAAGAGGTCAGATGGCAGCCCAGTTCTAAGCAAAGAAGGGAAGGCAGAAAGGTGGAAGGAGTATATAGAAGGTTTATACAAGGGCGATGTACTTGAGGACAATATTATGGAAATAGAAGAGGATGTAGATGAAGACGAAATGGGAGATACGATACTGCGTGAAGAGTTTGACAGAGCACTGAAAGACCTGAGTCGAAACAAGGCCCCCGGAGTAGACAACATTCCATTAGAACTACTGACGGCCTTGGGAGAGCCAGTCATGACAAAACTCTACCAGCTGGTGAGCAAGATGTATGAGACGGGCGAAATACCCTCAGACTTCAAGAAGAATATAATAATTCCAATCCCAAAGAAAGCAGGTGCTGACAGATGTGAAAATTACCGAACTATCAGTTTAATAAGCCACGGCTGCAAAATACTAACGCGAATTCTTTACAGACGAATGGAAAAACTGGTAGATGCAGACCTCGGGGAAGATCAGTTTGGATTCCGTCGAAATGTTGGAACACGTGAGGCAATACTGACCTTACGACTTATCTTAGAAGAAAGATTAAGAAAAGGCAAACCTACGTTTCTAGCATTTGTAGACTTAGAGAAAGCTTTTGACAATGTTGACTGGAATACTCTTTTTCAAATTCTAAAGGTGTCAGGGGTAAAATACAGGGAGCGAAAGGCTATTTATAATTTGTACAGAAACCAGATGGCAGTAATAAGAGTCGAGGGGCATGAAAGGGAAGCAGTGGTTGGGAAAGGAGTGAGACAGGGTTGTAGCCTCTCCCCGATGTTATTCAATCTGTATATTGAGCAAGCAGTAAAGGAAACAAAAGAAAAATTTGGAGTAGGTATTAAAATTCATGGAGACGAAGTAAAAACTTTGAGGTTCGCCGATGACATTGTAATTCTGTCAGAGACGGCAAAGGACTTGGAAGAGCAGTTGAACGGAATGGACAGTGTCTTGAAAGGAGGATATAAGATGAACATTAACAAAAGCAAAACGAGGATAATGGAATGTAGTCAAATTGAATCGGGTGATGCTGAGGGAATTAGATTAGGAAATGAGACACTTAAAGTAGTAAAGGAGTTTTGCTATTTAGGAAGTAAAATAACTGATGATGGTCGAAGTAGAGAGGATATAAAATGTAGACTGGCAATGGCAAGGAAAGCATTTCTGAAGAAGAGAAATTTGTTAACATCGAATATAGATTTATGTATCAGGAAGTCGTTTCTGAAAGTATTTGTTTGGAGTGTAGCCATGTATGGAAGTGAAACATGGACGATAACTAGTTTGGACAAGAAGAGAATAGAAGCTTTCGAAATGTGGTGCTACAGAAGAATACTGAAGATAAGGTGGATAGATCACGTAACTAATGAGGAGGTATTGAATAGGATTGGGGAGAAGAGAAGTTTGTGGCACAACTTGACTAGAAGAAGGGATCGGTTGGTAGGACATGTTTTGAGGCATCAAGGGATCACAAATTTAGCATTGGAGGGCAGCGTGGAGGGTAAAAATCGTAGAGGGAGACCGAGAGATGAGTACACTAAGCAGATTCAAAAGGATGTAGGTTGCAGTAGGTACTGGGAGATGAAGCAGCTTGCACAGGATAGAGTAGCATGGAGAGCTGCATCAAACCAGTCTCAGGACTGAAGACAACAACAACAACAACAACAATCCTTTAATGTATAATTTTAATCAATGTATGAACTTTTGCATTTGTTTAATTTCTTCTTTATATCATTTTATCCAATCGGAATTTTTGTGAATATTAATTTAGTTGTACTTATCTATAATAATATTCAATTATTTGAAAATTCCTAAAAACCACAAAAAAATTAAGACGAAATAATCTATTTATATGTGTGCAGTGGTGTGATGAATGCATTTTGGTTACCAGATGTGCAACTTTTTTTGCACGGTAATCACCATACAAGCATTTTAAACATAGGCTACATAATTATTGCACTATGGACAAATTAACTCAGATGGAAAATTTAAAAGAAAAAGTATGAGTGGCCTCAGGTAAAGGCGCAACTAGTTTTCTAGTATTCAATGTTGTTTAGAAGAGCATTTACGCCAGTAGTAATCGTTAGGTATCATCGCAGTTGGGGGCTTGCCTACGGGTTCTGAGCATATGAATTTGCAGCAGTTGGGTACGTGAGAAGCAGTAGCATAAGTTGGTTGTGCGGGAGTTACGCACGGAGCCTTGAGAAAGTAGAAGTCCATGCAGAGACGAGCTGAGTTTGGGTCTGCAACGGCCTGCGGTAGCGGAGACTAACAGCGGAAAGGGCAGCGAAGACCACCTGCGGCATCAGCATCTCGGCTTTCGGCAGCAGCAGCAGTACAGCAGAATGATCCACACGCAGCGCAACGGACGAGCTAAGTACTTGTCCCAACAACGGACGAGCTAAGTACTTGTCCCGACAACGGACGAGCTAAGTACTTGTCCCGACAACGGACGAGCTAAGTACTTGTCCCGACAACGGACGAGCTAAGTACTTGTCCCGACAACGGAGGAGCTAAGTACTTGTCCCGACAACGGACGAGCTAAGTACTTGTCCCGACAACGGACGAGCTAAGTACTTGTCCCGACAACGCTAATATGTGCGAACTCATAGAGCTAACGTCAGTGACGGAGCTTCCAAGGAATAAGCAATAGTCCAACGTATGTATTTCAGATAATGTTATTCGGCCAGTTACTCCAAAATCTGATCGTGGTATTGTTGACAAGGATGGCATTAGTGGGGCGGATAGTCCAAGATTAGTGAGGCGAACTAAGCTTTCAGATTACACATTGTCGCAATTAATGCAAATTTTGCTAGGAATGCAGTCTAGTATGGTGGCGTTGGGTACAGAGCTCGATTCTGTGAAAACAGACCTTGCTTCAGTTAGGAAACAAACTGAGAATATAGAGACCAGGAGAGAAGAAAGTAACTCTGAGGTGAAGAAATTTAAATCTTATATATGCGAGATGATTGATTCAGAGTTAAAAGTCAAAAATTAATATGCGAGCAAAATTTCTGATAAGATTGGACTGGATAACACCAGAGTGGATACCGTGGAGAAACATTCGGGGACAAGTCGTAAAAGACACAGGACTAGCTGGGTACAACGTTGAGAATTGTATGCGGGGACAAAATTCGCTTGAAAAATGACCACTAGAACGGTTATCGTCAGGTAGAGTAGTAGATTACGATAAGGAGGTCCTTAAAAACAGAGAGTATTTTCGAATCTGGACTAATGAAGAAGCTGTGCAACGAGAAGAGCAGATTAAAGAGAATTAAAATATTTAGCAGTGAAGTAGGATACTACTTTAATATGTATTCCACACGTTAGTTCAGAAATGACAAAGTGCTTTACAGATGATGTAAAAATCACCCAGTTGATTTTCTTACTGCTTATAGAGATGGTTTTGTGAGAGAAATGTTGCAAGAGGCAAACATTAAGTTCGCTAGAAGATATCTTGAAGGAAGCGCACAGTCATAGGCAGATTTATAATGAGTGCTTCATTTAGTACCTATGAAGCGCCTGAGAAATGTTCCCTGAAAAATTTCTGGAGTGAAGCGGAACAAACGAGACTTCGAAATGAGTTCCTAAACGGGCCAAGTTTTATACATGGAAGTAGGTTAATACGGGATTTTTATGTGAGTGAACTGGCTAAGTTGACACATATAAATCGTCGGATGGGAGTGTTGAGTGATATTACTAAGCCTCAGTGACGACAACCAGACTTTTTACAATGGGATCTTTTCCACATTCCGACGAACTTTATTGACGAGTATTAGATTGTATTGGAAAACTTAGGCGGACGTTGAAATTCAAGGTCACATAATGGGAAGAGTAGGCACAGAAATGGGTAGCAGAATGGGAATCATAATGACAGTAACAGATGTAATTATCACACTCAGAATAATTTTCAACTGGAAAATGGAAATAGGAATTCCTAACAATGGAAATCAAAACCGGGAATGAAGATTTAAGAGATAGAAACCACACGATGTGTAGCGTGAGAATACAAGTCCGTAGATGGCGAAATAAACCGGCGTTGAGGAGGACACGTTACTTTAAAAATCCTGTCGTGTCGAAAATTCGGCAAAGAAACCACAAATGTTGAAGATGGAGGTTATAACAAGTAATAATAAAATGAATAATAAAGAGGAGGCACGAAACGTTATCAAATGTGTAGAGAAATTTGATAATGAGGATATGTTGAAAAATTAATTTTGTGAAAGTGAAGCCAATGAAGGAATGAATGTATGTTTGTTGAAAACTTTTGTAAAGGGAAGACAGGCTGTGGCGTATCTACATTTGATGGAAGTGGAATGTATGACGAATTATGATGAGTTACTAGTCTGTAGCAGCAATTGTAATAATGTACACTACTGGCCATTAAAATTGCTACTCCAAGAAGAAATGCAGATGATAAACGGGTATTCATTGGACAACTATATTATACTAGAACTGGCATGTGATTACATTTTCACGCAGATTGGGTGCAGAGAGCCTGAGAACTCAGTATCCAGAACGACCACCTCTGGCCGTACTAATCACATTGATACGCCTGGGCATTGAGTCAAACAGAGCTTGGATGGCGCGTACAGTACAGCTGCCCATGCAGCTTCAACACGATACCACAGTTCATCAAGAGTAGTGACAGGCGTATTGTGACGAGTCAGTTGATGGGCCACCATTGACCAAACGTTTTCAATTGGTGAGAGATCTGGAGAATGTGCTGGCCAGGGCAACGATTTCCATTTTCTGTATCCAGAAAGGCCCCTACAGGACCTGGAACATGCGGTCGTACATTATCCTGCTGAAATGTAGGGTTTCGCAGGGGTCGAATGAAGGGTAGAGCCACAGGTCGTAACATATCTTAAATGTAACGTCTACTGTTCAAAGTGCCGTCAGTGTGAACAAGAAGTGACCGAGACATGTTGTCAATGGGACCCCATACCATCAAGCCGGGTAATATGCCAGTATGGAGATGACGAAAACACGCTTCCAATGTGCGTTCACCGCGATGTCGCCAAACACGGATGCGACCATCATGATGCTATAAACAGAACCTGGATTCATCCGAAAAAATGACGTTTTGCCATCAGTACACCCAGGTTCGTCGTTGAGTACACTATCGTAGGTGCTCCTCTCTGTGATGCAGCGTCAAAGGTAACCGCAGCCACAGTCTCAGAGCTGATAGTCCATACTGCTGCAAACGTCGTCGAACTGTTCGCGCAGATGGTTGTTGTCTTGCAAACGTCCCCATCTGTTGACTCTGGAATCGAGACGTGGCAGCACGATCCGCTACAGCCATGCGTTTAAGATGCCTGTCATCTCGACTGCTAGCGATACGAGGCCGTTGGGATTCAGCACGGCGTTCCGTATTAGCCTCCTGAACCCACCGATTCCATATTCTGCTAACAGTCATTGGATTTCGACCAACGCGAGCAGCAATGTCGCGAAACGATAAACCGCAATCGCGACAGGCTACAATCCGACGTTTATCAAAGTCGGAAACGTGATGGAACGCATTTGTCCTCCTTACACGAGGCATCACAACAACGTTTCACCAGGCAAAGCCGGTCAACTGCTGTTTGTGTATGACAACTCGGTTGGAAACTTTCCTCTTGTCAGAACGTTGTGGATGTCGCCACCGGCGCCAACCTTGCGTGAATGCTCGGAAAAGCTAATCATTTGCATACCACAGCATCTTCTTCCTGCCGGTTAAATTTCGCGTCTGTAGCACGTCATCTTCGTGGTGTAGCAATTTTAATGGCCACTGGTGTAGTTGAAAGTAATGTAGATGGTTTGGTACCGTAGGGAGTAGATGAAGCTGTCTGTGAAGATGACGAAGCTGTAGCCTCATCACCTGGAGGTGTATTTTGTGATGTATCGACTGAAGTATTTCGGAAGGTAGGGAATCAGTCGTCTAGTCAGCTGCTAATGCATTTTATTATGTGTCAGCGGATGTGGATGATGTACCGTTAAATGGGAAGTAAAGGTGATGTTTTAGGTGATGAAGTTGCGAAGGTTAAACCTACTGATCTAGATATCTCGGAGGGAGGAATCTGTGCATTTATTTCTATTGATGGAAGTGAATCGATGTCTCTCGATGAGCATGAATTAGGAGTGGACGTGGAAGGATGAATTTGAAAGTAATTTGTTAGCTAGTAGCTCAGAATCGAGAGTGTCGGAGGAATCTGAGAGCAGAGAAGATAGATCGGAGTTTGGCACAATTCCAGGGTACTGTGAATTCTAATGTGGAACGATGTAGTAGCGGCAGTTTATATGTGAGATCGGGGAAGGTTTACGTAGTTATTGGTGGTGAATGCTATAGCGTATTGACGGATGTAATCGATATTTTAAGTAAAGCAGCCTGTGAGTTATCGGTGGATGTTAATGGGTTAAATTTGATTAAGTATATACTGTTTCGGTGGAAATAAATGAGGATTTGTTTAGTAGAGACGACGTTTTAGGCTATGTGGTTAATTGTGAGAATGTTACAGTTACTAGTATCATTAATTCGGAGGCACGGAACAGTATATTTCATGTTTACGAGTGTGATGAAACGAAGGATTTTGACAGCGATTTAAAGCCTACAAATGATTTAGAAGTAGATCGAGTCGGTATAAAAATGGATAATGCGACAAGAATTTATTTAAAAGACGATGTTAGTACTGATTGGCAAGCCACGGAAGACGTGACTACTCTGTAAACAATTTGACAGTGTATGAAAAAATACTGGAATAATTACTACTTCAGTGGTAGGCACAGTGGAAATATAAAGCAGCAAGAGGCCTTGAAGGGAGGAAAGAAAAACGGGGGCGAAGGAAATGTTTAATGACTTGTTTGATGGTTATAATTAGAATGAGGGTTGGTCTGATGTTGTAATGTGTACGATTAATGGGGAGGAGAAGGCAAGGGACGCTGAAAATGATCTGTTGAGAGAACAGCGTTTCGACAGGGGTGAGATTAAAAACATTTGCAGCCTGTGAGTGAAATAAACGATGATGATGAAGAAAGAAAGTGTGCGTTTCTCAAGTCTAAAAATATTGTTCCAGTGGTAGTCACAAATTTTATCTGAAAACGTAAGAGTCCGTTGGCGAATGAGGTAAGAGGCCTCCAAGGTGAGCAGTTCCAAACACATGAGGAATTGAGATTCAAAACACATTCATACAGGCTAGATAAATGTTACAAGTGGCAACGGTGGCAGAACTGCATCTTGCAAGAGAAGAACGGCATGTATATTAATATAAGTGTGTAAATAAACGTATTTTCATGTGTAGTTTTAAGGTTTTTGGCGGTTATTTTGTTTTGTGATAAAGTGTTGATTAACGTAAAATGTATGTCATAAAGAATGGGACCCAACTCAATGAAATAACGGAATATATATTGGCCGCAAAACTCTTGGTGTGCAGAGACTGGCAAATTTATTATTTACATAAGACAGGCATATGAGTCGCCTGTATGTAAGATTTGAGTGAAAAATTCTAGGGGTTATATAAATATGCTATTTGTAGTGTTTTCGATGGGTTTCTCGTTTAATATGTATAGTTCATTTGTAATTACTGTTTTCACAAAATCTCATGCGTGGAGGTCATTAGAACTCATTAAAACGTTAACTGATTTGGGGGGGGGGGGGGGGAACAAGTAGCTACATGCTGATGAGTTTTGGGAGATATATTACGCAGGATAATAATGTAATTATGTCATTTAGGAAGGGTTTTGAAAACATTTACGCACGAAAACTATAGGTACGATTTAGAAATATGTTTAAGAGACTAATTCTGCGGATAATCGTTTCATTATGCAAGTAGGATGTTGATGAATTTAAAATGCAGTTTTCTACTGGGTTGAAAGGAAAGATAAATGGCCGAATTCTGCTCAAGGCAGCATTAGTTTTAAGGTTTTCAACTAGACTCGGTAAATTATAGAGAAACCATAAAATTTTAGTTGATGCATGGAGAGGATATTAAAATCCATGGAGAAGAAATAAAGTAGTAAAGGAGTTTTGCTATTTGGGGAGCAAAATGCCTGATGATGGTCGAAATAAAGAAGATATAAAATGTAGACTGGCACAGGCAAGAAAAGCATTTCTGAAGAAGAGAAATTTGTTAACATCGTGTATAGATTTAAGTGTCAGGAAGTCGTTTTTGAAAGTATTTGTATGGAGTGTAGCCATGTATGGAAGTGAAACATGGACGATAAATGGTTTGGACAGGAAGAGAATAGAAGCTTTCGAAATGTGGTCCTACAGAAGAATGCTGAAGATTAGATGGGTAGATCACATAACTAATGATGAAGTATTGAACAGAATTGGGGAGAAGAGGAGTATGTGGCACAATTTTACAAAAAGGAGGAACCGGTTAGTAGGAGATGTTCTGAGGCATCAAGGGATCACCAATCTTCCGTTACAGATGTTTTAAATAATTACTTAGGCATGCTTGTCAGAAGCGGCAGTCTGTGTTATTTATCATGAGTACACTTGCACAGGAATAACGGCTTGTTTATTTATGGACTAATCTTCATTATATTGACTATGAATTGTCTGAAAAGAGGCGGATCTCAGATTTTGTGTACCTTTAGCAGGCCATTGAAACAACATAATCTGCAAGCAGTAAGTTGCACTACTCTTGAAATTCCGAGAAAATCGCAAGAGAAGTTTCACGCGTCTATTTTGTAACGGATGCATCTGTGCGTAGGTGTTGGATGCTAGAGTTGATGGAGGGCAAGTCGTTAGAGTTCAAGCTTATTAAGACAAACGTGTCTTTGGTGTCTATTCGACACCCGCCCAAACTCAAAACTCAATTTTTAAAATACACTTTTTCGTCACTTGTCATATTATTTGATTTGTATGACGTTTGAAAGGCAATATAATTTAAAAAAGAAACACATGTATTTGCATAAAGCTTTAGTTAAATTAGTGTTATTTGACTAGTTAACAGCAGAGGAAACAAAAGAAAAATTCGGAGTAGGTATTAAAATCCATGGAGAAGAAATAAAAACTTGGGGTTCGCCGATGACATTGTAATTCTGTCAGAGACAGCAAAGGACTTGGAAGAGCAGCTGAACGGAATAGACAGTGTCTTGAAAGGAGGATATAAGATGAACATCATCAAAAGCAAAACGAGGATAATGGAATGTAGTCGAATTAAATCAGGTGATGCTGCGGGAATTAGATTAGGAAATGAGACGCTTAGAGTAGTAAAGGAGTTTTGCTATTTGGGGAGTAAAATAACTGATGATGGTCGAAGTAGAGAGGATATAAAATGTTTACTGGCAATGGCAAGGAAATCTTTTCTGAGGAAGAGAAATTTGTTAAAACCGAGTATAGATTTAAGTGTCAGGAACTCGTTTCTGAAAGTTCTTATATGGATTGTAGCCATGTATGGAAGTGAAACGTGGACGATAAATAATTTAGACAAACTCAGGAGAGCGGTGCGCTGACCACATGTCCCTCCATATCCGCATCCACATGAGAATGACACGGCGGTCGGTCGGCACAGTCTGGCCTTCATGGTTTGTTCGGGCGGAGTTTAGTTTTTAATGAGATGCGGGGCATGAGAGCAGATGAGCGCTGCTTGACCTTGTGGTTACATGACCACATCGAGCTGTTCTGTTTAAACACAACATTGCCTAGCCCAAATAAAAGTACAAGTAACTGCAGGTGAGGACGCATCAGGTTTTCTCGTATGGGATGCTGCTTAGAAGAGTAACTACACTTGCAGGAACCATTTGGTACCGTCTCAGTGCCAAGGCATTACACTGTGTTGCACAACACTACGTTATGTATGACATGACGTGACTCCTATTTGCACCTGAGGATGAAGCTGTAAGTGCTGTGAAACTGGTAGTGGTTGAAAAAAAAAATTACTATTGAAGCGGATTTAGTTCCAAACGTGACATATTGTGATAGTTATTTTATGACCACCTCAGTAGCAGAAGGTTATAATAAACCGCGACCGGTAATGTGCACATTGCCTTTTGAAATCATGGACGAATAAAGCTAATTGTATTCTGTAGCAGCCTGATCACTGATACTCTCCTTCATTAGACGACAATGTTTACTGAGTGTGAGCTTCAGAGCGATTAGATATTTACACTCGTGTTCTTATTGGAGAGTGGTTATATCTACCACATTGAGACTAGGAAATTACTTTAAGTATATGGTTCACAATTTTTAAATTAAATATCTAAATTTCATTACAGATCAGACTTCGACTTATAAGACTAATCAGTTTGGTTGTTTTCCTGTTTTCCTTTTCTTATTTTTTCGTGGACACTTAGAAGTGTCTTTCACAATTAGTATACTGCGCTGACAAGTGTAGGAAGGGAGTTAGAGATCAGTTCTAGCCCAGTTTTAATATACATTTCGCTCATGTTAGCTTGTTGCTTTTTAAGCATTTTTTTCGCTGACGCAGGCCATCCGCAGTTGTTGGTAGTAGTTTACTGAACGCCGGCTCCTCTCACACCAAAACATTTTACACTTCCTTTTCCGGCTCTTAGGCCATTTTCAAGTGTCACAACTGACTTTAATTGCCAGACAACAAACATCTTAAAATGACGTAAGAGCAGTTACAAACAGAGGAAATACGAATAATATTGAATACGAACTCGCTACAAGTAAAATGGACGCAGGCAAGCTTATAAATCTGACACAAGAGGAACTGTTTTGTCAGTTGGAGTTCCCAGTGCACATTTATCAAATTGGAGATGTTGTTGATGTCTTAAGGACTAAAAGCATACAGCTGAGACGGAGATTTCCAACTGAACACCATTTGGATATAAAGAAATCCCAAAACGTTACATCTTTTTCGTGCCTTATAGCTTACTTCTGTGCTGATGACTGTAATAATCGAAACCAGTTAAGAGTAATGTACAGTGTACAGCTGATGGCACAAATATGTTTTTTCAAAATAATCTGTCAGCTGAAGACAGTCACCTACGAAAAGCTCTACAACTTGAAAAAGTTTATCCTTGATAATTCTTTCTGTTTGGCTGACGAGTTTATATTTACATAATATGCAAAAGGTTATAAGTTGGAATTACTAACTCACATGTGTAAGGAAGTGTAAAGAATAAGGATGTAGCCATATTTATATATGAATGTGTAATAGAATGTGAAATGACTCGTTCCACATCATTACAACACAACATAGAAATTTTGCATGAAACATTAGAGCTAATTAACGTTGAGATGGAAGTAGAAACATGCGCAGTGATCTTGTGCATTAACGATATTACGTGTAACGCCCAGCAGTTACACCAGGGATGAAGTAAACTCCAAGCGAATCTATCTGCAGAGAAAAGTAGTGTGTGTGTGTTTGACCCGAAATGGGAAAATCCCAGTTTGAGAGTTTTTTACACTTAAGAGGATAGACAATGTTCCAAGAAAAGGCGGAGTTTCAGACAAGCTGAAACATGACTTCTTACAGCTCTTTGCTACTCAACAAGAATTTCCAATCAAGTTTCAGTTCATGTTTCACAGTGAATAAATATTTACGCAATTAACCTCTGAGTTTACAACTTTTAATCGCTTCATGCAGTTTCAATGAACGATATCTCAGGTTATAGCATTCAGTATAGATATCATCCCTGAAAATTACTTATCTATATGTATTTCATTTCTTGATTTATTGCGTTTTTATGTCTTTTCAGCATTAAAATGTTTGTCAGAACATCGTATCCTCCGCGGTTACAAGCAAATGAATACAGCATGTATACTTTAAATTTGTAGTACTTGCGTAATTATATAATGAACAGTTTACTCTTTTGCAGCAACTTTATTTAAATTTTGATTTCAACTGTTATAAAGAAACTGTGCTAATTTACAAATGGTCAGTCGTATGTTTTAGCGGATCCCATAGTTGAAAAGAGAACCTACAGACGTTTCTGTCAGAAAGGCATAAATAATTGTTTAAACATTATTTAAGAACAATCTGTTGCCATTTATCGTAAGCACACTTGCGCAAGAATGCTGGCTGACTTATTTATGATTCTGCTCTTACTTATCTTTAATGTAAATGACCTGAGTGTAACCAGATCGTTACAACACTTCTTTGAAATACTCGTGTAATGTATTTGCTTAGTGCAGGAAAGTGGTCAAAATGAGTCAGATAATGTCTGTAGCATAGAAGAACGGTGTAATTTTTCTGGGAATAGCATTCAGCCAATGGAAACGTGGAGATCAGCGGAAGACTATAGGAGTCAAAAGGAGACTGGGACGTCTAGAGTGAGGAGCCCCAGGGAGCAATTCTGGTAAATTTATGTCGAGTCCTATAATGAAGCAGACCCGCCTATAGTAACAAGGGATATTCAGTCGTGGAATTGAAAGATTCTGGGCGGTGAATGGCTGCTACTATAATTTAACTTCTAAAGGAACTTCATATTTCGAGAGGTATGAACGTACTCCACAATAAGACTTTTTATACTTGAATTTCGGAATGGATGATCGACAGAGTATAAGTTATGATTCTCTGTATCGCGTGTGTGAATTTGTAAATCGTCATATAGGATTGTGAACTGTATCAAGATGTGAATATTTTGTTTAATGTGACTATGAAGTGGACTTCATTTCCGCTAATTTTTGATGACTGTTTAGTTTGGGGATTATGTTACCATTCACACAACACTCTCGACGCAAGTTTACTTCATTTGATAAGGACATTTTCTGTTTGTACGTATTGAATATTGTAGGAGCACTTCCCATTAATGTGTGATGTCCTTTCTTGAATAAACTTTATTTGGCATAATTCTGTCGTCTACTTCAATTACAGACATCACAATAGTACCTTTGTTATTAAAATATTCATTTAACTTTTGTTTTGTACCTGTATATTTTATTAACTCCCAAATCTAGCCATTGCACAATCTATTTGACTGCAGAACAACAGCTACAGGTTACTATTTGCAGCGAATGATCTGCGGGGCATGAAAGCACACGGGCACAGCTCGACGAGATGAGAACACCGAGTTTCCCTCATTTTGCACAAAGCCGCGCATAATCGAACTTCCTAAGGTACGTGCAATATCAGGCAAAGTCGCAACAGGTTTGTTGGGATGGTCTGCTGTTTGTAAGAGCATCTTCACTCACCGAAACACACTAAAGATAGTTGTGGGAGTGACAGCGGGCTTTCATCGTGGTTAGGTAGCTAGTATAACACTATCCCTGGAAATACAGATAGAGAGATTTCAATTTTCCCAAGAACATTAGAGCTCATGCACTTCATTGTATACAAGACGATAAAATTATGCGTCTTACAAAGAGTGTAGTGAATTTCTTGTGCGTCTGCTCTTTAGACAGTAGTTCTGTCAGTTTCAATGTTTTGTGTCAGTGTCTTACAAAGATTGTTAGAGCTTTTAAATATTGAAACTGCGAATCAGGCCAATGGCTCATAGTATGCCATTTCGTTCTAAACAGGATGTAAAAAAATTCTCGTACAAAATTTTAGATTGTTCGAAAGAGATAAAAGGAAACGCATTCCTATGTTTTGAAAATGTCTCAGGCTCACCGTTTTTCCACTAGGTGCCCATGAATGCCTTTGATGCTAGGGCTGTACGAAGACGATGTTCAAACTTTCGTGTGATGAATGCTCTTTTACAGATATTGCTGATTGCTGAAAAGTCATTCGTCTACATTAATGCACAGATGTCATCTACATGATTTATCTGTGTCTCAGTCCGTGCTGTTTTCAGTGTTCGAATAATTCTACATATTGCTGGTCATCTTTCTAAATTATTATTCACATCTGCATCGTCATCGTACAACGTCTCACAGCCCAAACAACTAAAATGTGGAATTTGGTGTAATATTGTGGCACGTAGAATAATCTTTGCTGCTATTGAGTGTTTGCCCTACAGCGCCATGATTACTTACTTTGAGGTAGAAATTTTAAAGCTCCATGTATGCTTTATGAATCTTATGTAGCTAACAAAATAGCTTTCTGCAGATTATTTTCGGTCATCAGCATATCCTAGCACATTTAAAACAGTGGTTCTTGGACCTTCCAACTGTGTGGGATAAAGTCCAAACAAACGTTAAAGAACGTGGGTGATAATACAAATACCTATCTTCTTACTATCCGATTAAATGCTATGTTTCCCCTCCATGATTACATAAGTCAGTCCTAAAGCAGGTGCCAGTACATAAAATGTTTAGACACATTATTGTAAGTTTAGCTGTTATAATCTACCTGTGTACCTTATTGAACGCCTTCCTTAGATCTGCAAATTTTCTCTGTTTGTTGTTTCATAGGACATACATTTCCAATACATCTCTGCCTTCTCTAAAACCATTCTGTTCCACATGCAAGAGTGACTTTGCTATTGGCTTTCATTGATTATTTGATAAACCAACGTATAGTTTATATGTTAATTATACTATATTTATACCTGTGTAGTTTGTGGGTTTTTTTCCTCTTTCCTAAATATAGAGAGATGCTTACCATTAATCTCGTATCGAGAATCTTCATTGCAAGTTGCCTGGTGTTTAGTAAGTGAAGAAGCAGAGTTTGAATAAACATCCTTGTTTACTTATGAGGTCTATGTCTGTAGGGTGGGCCACTAACTATTGCCACCAAGATAACTCCAAAAGTAGGATAGTAGCTGAAACGTTTGTGGGACAAATGTTGCATGGGTCAACAGGGGACATAATATGACGCTGGTTTTTATTGCTAGGTGGGGTCGCTTCAGAGATACCAAGGTCAACTTTTTTATGGGATGCTACAGTTTGGTATTTATTTTATGACAGCGCCTATCAAGACAAATCCAATGGTGTGTAACAATAAGGTCTTTGAAGGTCAACTAAGGTCAAAAAGGTGGCATGAACGTCCATTTATAGAAGATGTTCGAAGTGATGATCACTGGTATGAATGCAGTGCTGCAATCTTCTTATCATTGATTGAATGGTATCCCTTATCTCTTAGGCACTTACCGAAGTACATGCGCAGACAATTGTCTCTAGTATATCGTGCAAATAGTAAATATTCACCGAATATGGCGTATCCATCTAACGTGCCATTGACATGTTAACACCATTTGACAGTTTTGCAATACAACACTAATAGGAAAGGGAAGATTAGTATCGTCGAATCAAGATAAAGTGAATGATGTATTTCTCCGGGAAACTAGTAAATATGCTTCTCGTTTATGGAGAATGCCAACGAAATTCAGTGAGAACTAGAGACTTATACGCTGATAATATCAACATATTCACCCTACACGTCGTACATTTAAATATGTGTATGGTGAATTGAGAACAACTGGATCTTTAAAGCATCGGGAACATATCCGGATAAAGGAAAGTTACTAACGAGGAAACGGAAATTGGTACTCTTGCCCTGTGATTAGAGATCCTCGTGTTAGTTCGCGTCAAATCGCAAGGGAATCTGGCATGAGCCAGGGTAGTGTTGCTCGTGTTCTGCATCGTCATAAATATCATCCTTACCATATCAGTCTCCAGCAAGAATTAGCTGACACGAATTGTATGCGACGCATTGCTTTCTGTCGATGGACTCAACTTCAGATTCAGAGGGATTACACATTTATTTAATTTATTTTATTTACTGACGAGGCTACATTTACGAACAATATAAATGTTAATTTGCATAACATGCTTTATTGGGCAACTGAAAATCCTTGTTAGCTGCGGCAAGTTGCACACCAAAAACCGTGCTCGGTGAATGTATGGTTTGGGATTCTGGAGGACAGAATTATGAGCCCCTAAATCATCGAAAGGAATCTTAATGGTAGGGAGTACACCACATTCTTGCTAGAAACATTAGGTCTGTCATTGGAAGAAATACATTTAGGAACAAGGAACAGAATGTGATATCAACACGATGGGTGTGTGGCATATTTTTCACTAATGCCTAGAAATGAGTTACAGAGACAATTCCCAAATCGTTGGATTGGACTCGGAGATGTGTCATGGCCGGCTCGATCGCCAGATTTGACGCCTCTGGGTGTTTTCTTGTAGGGATTCGTAACAAACATTGTTTATAAATATGCTCCAACTGCACCTGAAGATATTCGAGAGAGAATTGCAAGTGCATGTGCTTCGATAAGTGCCGACGTGATAAGGAATACCACTCAATCAATGATAAGAAGATTGCAGAACTGCTTTGATACCAGTGGTCATCACTTCGGACACTTTCTGTAAATGGACATTCAGTCCACCTTTGTTACCTTTGTTGATCTTCAAAGACCTTATTGTTACACATCATTCGATTCGTCTCGATAGGCGCTATCAGAATGTAAGTACCAAACTATAACATCCCATTTAAGAAAACAGAGTTGATCTTCATATCTTTGAAGTGACCCCACCTAGCGACAAAAAACTAATGTCATATTATGTCCCCCGTTGTCTCATGGAACATTTGTCAAACAAACTATTCAGCTCCGTCATATTTTCGGAGCTATTCTTGGTGACAATAGTTGGTGACTCACCCTATATAACCTCTGGTCCTGGCGATTTTTTATTTTTTTTGTTTTCTTGTTACTGTCTCTGACTCTCGTAAAGTAAGTAAGTTAAGATCTTCTACTAAGTCTCCGGTCCTGCCTTCGGTATTAATAGAAATGTCTTCCTTAGCATTAAACCAAATTTTTTCACAATATTCAATTCACTATTCATGTGACACAATTTGTGTTCTGTGCGTTGTCCCTTTCTGGATTATTTCAATTCATTAACAATTTATCGACAATTTCTTGTGTCTCATATACATCGTGTTCTACATCGTCTCGCCTTTTCCCAGTTGTCTCGAGGTGCCCTTCTGGTTCAAGTTTTTGCATTAGTTCTTGAAGCTACATAAATTTGTGTTGCTTCCTAACTGTGCGTAATTTTCAAATTCTATATTCTTATCCATGAGGCCCTTCCATTTCCCAGAGATATGTTTGTCTAACCTTTATCTGCTCCTCTTTTCATATACTCCTATATTCCTCGGTATCCTTCATGAATACTCTTCTTTGTGTCTTTTTTAACAACTGTATGTTTAACTTTTGCTGATCGTGGTATGCTATAGATTTTTATTCGAACTGTAATTCTGTAATTTTCTTCACTTTTTTTTCTTGTATTAATTCGGTTCTTCTTAGTAGCACAAATGATAATAATATCTGTCCGTCACACAGTTATAATCTGCCAGGGAATTTCATATCAGTTGACGCTCCATTGGAAAGTGGAAATTTAATCCTGGAAACATCCACCAGGCTGTGGCTAAGTCGTGTTTCTGCAATATCCTTTCTTCCAATAGTTCTTCTCCTGTAAGATTGACAGGAGGCGTTCTATGAAGTTTGGACTGTAGGAAATGCAGTAATGCCGGAAGAAAAACTGTAAGGAAGGATTGTACTTGGGTAGCTCAGTCGGTACAGTACTTACCCATGAAAGTCAAAGGTTCCAAGTTCGTGTCTCGCTCTGTCACACAGTTTTCATCAGTCAGGAAGTTTCAGTGATAACGAAATTGATTATCCAGAGACGTGGACACTGCTAGCTGTAAGAGGCAGCTGTATTGCGCATCACATTCTAGTGTCAACCTGTTGCATGCAAAGGAGTGAAAACACATGCGAAGGTTTGCCCAAGGTTAAGTCCAGCCTGAAACGCTTCAAAGGCACCTTACAGGGAAACGGTGCTCCTAAGATATTTGCGTCACGTAACAAAAGTATTTTCTTTTATTTCCTCCAATAAACTTAAAGAACTGTATACATAGTATTTTTACATCCCATATATTTCATAGTATAAATACTCTCAGTTGTTTATAATTGGCCGTAAAATGTCTAGTTCCTTATTCCCCATTTAACTTCTGCTTCAGCAACCTGCGAATCATTGTCTGAAAGAATGACTTTTATGTCATTTTAGATGAAAGGAATTATTACATATTACGACATAGTTTGTGGTACACTAGCGATAGTTATTTGTAATAGAAATACTGAAATTAAGTTCAAATACCACCAGTGTTTCCTGAACAGACCGACTGACTAAAATGCTCCTGTTGTGTAAGTTTCATAGCATTGTCGGCATATACAAGGTGTTTCAGCTGGCTCTACTGCTGGGTATTATGCAACCCACAAGACCTTCAAATACCATGTGCTATCCAGAATGAGATTTTCACTCTGCAGCGGAGTGTGCGCTGATATGAAACTTCCTGGCAGATTAAAACTGTGTGCCCGACCGAGACTCGAACTCGGGACCTTTGCCTTTCGCGGGCAAGTGCTCTACAAACTGAGCTACCGAAGCACGGCTCACGTCCGGTACTCACAGCTTTACTTCTGCCAGTATCCGTCTCCTACCTTCCAAACTTTACAGAAGCTCTTCTGTTCGCAGAAGAGCTTCTGTAAAGTTTGGAAGGTAGGAGACGGATACTGGCAGAAGTAAAGCTGTGAGTACCGGACGTGAGCCGTGCTTCGGTAGCTCAGTTTGTAGAGCACTTGCCCGCGAAAGGCAAAGGTCCCGAGTTCGAGTCTCGGTCGGGCACACAGTTTTAATCTGCCAGGAAGTTTCACCATGTGCTATATTTACATATTCTCTCACTCGCTGTATGCAGATTGTTATTCATACAAGAACAGAAAAAAATGAACAACACATTTTTGCAGGGAATTTACTGTAGCTTAATATTGTACTGGAATACGTTTTCGCTACAGGCTGTACTTTTCGAAGTACTCAAGAGAAACCTACAAAAGTGACCTTCAGAGATGTTTTTCTGAATAAATTGAAAATTATTGCTTCGAAAGTGTATCAAAGTACAAATTTAAGCTACATTAAATTTCCTACAAAAAAGTCCTGTTCATGTTCTCTTAAGGGAGGTAGGACGTCAAACGGGCCGACTTACATCAGAAGAGGCACCACAGGACATTTTAACTGCCAGTGTCTATACTTTTACAAATAAATTCATAAAACTTTCTCGGCATGACCAGGAAGGATTCAGGATTCACTGTCATAGCAGTGTAAGTTCAAAACCAAAGCAAAATATTTTTTTTACACGTGAAATTTCGAAATTTTTTCACTTACTACGTGCTGCATTAGTTGCTGTAGGTACACTCTTCTTCATAAGTACGATAGATTCTTCGATGAAGTTTTCACAGCATGCAAACAGTACTTAAAGGTGTATGAAACTCTAGAATGTTTCAGATCTATTAAAAACTGTGATAAAAATTGAGATAATTAACTTTAAAAATTGAGTTTTTTCTAAACGTAAAGTGTAAAATGCAACACCTCATTCATTTTTTCATAAATTAAATAAATTGCAGAGCTTGAGACACCTGTAAGTATGGTTTGTATGCTGTACAAAATTCGTCGAAGAATCCCTCTTACTTATGAAGAAAAGTGTAACTATAGCAATAAATGCAGCCAATAGTAAATGAAAAAATGATGAAATTTCACATGTAGAAAAAATTTATTTTATTGTGTTCTTGAACTTCCACTGCTATGAGAGTTAATCCTGAATCCTTCCTGGTCATAATGACATAGTTTTATGAATTTATTTATAAAAGTGTAGACAGTGGAAATAAAAATGTACTGTGGTGCCTCTCCTGCTCCAAGTCGGCCCGTTTGACATCCTACCCCCTTAAGGACTAATAGTTTGCATTAGAGAATATGAAAACTTCGCATACAGTTTATGAAGGTGTTGAGGGTTGCGTAAAACTCAGTGATAGGAGCTACTAAATTACCCTTTATTTTACTTATGATGTGGTAGATGTATCTGTTACTTGTGACGAGTCAATATGCAATACTATTCATAATTGTGCTGTGTATAGCTAATGCCTTATTTTTAGACTCTTTTTGTCTGTCGTTTATAGTCAGTTCCGAACACTTCAGTATGACTTAAAGGTCAAACATAGCCGTGTATTTTCTTTTTTCTTTTTGTGAGCTGCCGTTTAATGAAAATCGTGTTGGTCTGTTAGCAAGGTCTTCACCACTGCATAGAAATATTTTCTCGTTACCCCGTCGTTCTCTTGTGTCAGCGTAGATGGCCCAGTGTATGAATTTACTGCTGCCAGCGGCGGCCGTTAGCTCGCCATATTACGGCTGGGCGGACCTGCCGTGTCGTGCGGGCGCTCTGTCCTGCCTGGGGCTCCCCTGCAGAGCTGACCACTGTGTGGTACCGGCGGCCGCTAACCACCCGGCTATTAACCGCAAACAGCGCCGTTCACCGTATTAGCAAATTACTCTCTACGGGCGCCCTAACTGATGCAGCTGCGTTCCCTCGCTGCCACACAAAACCGCAGACTCTCCCACCTACTGAGCAACTGCCGTAGCAAGCGCGGCACAAATCCACAACTTACACTACGTAATTATACTTAAATTCCTTATTTATTTGTTAACCCTGGAATTCTACCAAAGAATTTTTGACCATCACTGCTACCCATTCGTCGATTCGACGAACACCACCACTTTTCATGTTTATGATCAACAATAACAGCAGTTTATGTAGATTTGAGTATCGGAATGTATATAATACACGTTTAGAATCAGTAACATGTGACTATTTCAAAATAAGTAGGGTTCGAACGAGGGCTGCTATGGGGATATAGGTAAAGAACTATTTCAGAAGTAGGTTTGGTTCGATGTTTGTTAATGTAAGACCAAACAATTAAATTCCTTCTGTCTTTTGGGCAACAATCACTTGAAAATCAGTAAGAAAAGTACAATATAACTATGTAACAATAAGCATTCGTCAACGAGACTCAGAGGGTCATAGCACGGGTTCACAGGTAGATGCCGTGTTTCTTGACTTCCGCAAGGCGTTCGATACAGTTCCCCCACAGTCGTTTAATGAACAAAGTAAGAGCATACGGACTATCAGATCAATTGTGTGATTGGATTGAGGAGTTCCTAGATAACAGAACGCAGCATGTCATTCTCAATGGAGAGAAGTCATCCGAAGTAAGAGTGATTTCAGGTGTGCCGCAAGGGAGTGTCGTAGGACCGTTGCTATTCACAATATACATAAATGACCTTGTGGATGACATAGGAAGTTCACTGAGGCTTTTTGCGGATGATGTTGTGGTATATCGAGAGGTTGTAACAATGGAAAATTGTACTGAAATGCAGGAGGTTTTGCAGCGAATTGACGCATGGTGCAGGGAATGGAAATTGAATCTCAATATAGACAAGTGTAATGTGCTGCGAATACATAGAAAAAAAGATCCCTTATCATTTAGCTACAATATAGCAGGTCAGCAACTGGAAGCAGTTAATGCCATAAATTATCTGGGAGTACGCATTAGGAGTGATTTAAAATGGAATGATCATATAAAGTTGATCGTTGGTAAAGCAGATGCCACACTGAGATTCATTGGAAGAACTCTAAGGAAATGCAATCCGAAAACAAAGGAAGTAGGTTACATACAGTACGCTTGTTCACCTACTGCTTCAATACTGCTCAGCAGTGTGGGATCCGTACCAGATGGGGTTTTGGAGAGGATAGAGAAGATCCAACGGAGAGCAGCGCGCTTCGTTACAGGATCATTTAGTAATCGCGAGAGCGTTACGGAGATGGTAGATAAACTCCAGTGGAATAGTTTGCAGGAGAGACGCTCAGTAGGTCGGTACGGGGTTTTGTGGAAGTTTCGAGAACGTACCTTCACCGAGGAGTCAAGCAGTATATTGCTCCCTCCTACGTATATCTCGCGGAGAGACCATGAGGATACAATCAGAGAGATTAGAGCCCACACAGAGGCATACCGACAATCCTTCTTTCCACGAACAATACGAGACTGGAATAGAAGGGAGAACCGATAGAGGTACTCAAGGTACCCTCCGCCACACACCGTCATGTGGATTGCGGAGTATGGATGTAAATGTAGATGTATCGTAAATGCAAACGTAAGCATAAAACAGTTACATATCAAATTATAACACATTAGTGTTAGGTAGTAAGCGGTATTGTTTGACATAGAGCATACAAGACTTCGACGTGAACTGAAACCACAACATACCTGGCGGAGCAGGAACAAAATGTGACACCAGATATGTGTGGTGTCCTCTACTGAGTCACTGGTGAATAATTGAGTGGGAACAGCGGAAGTAACGGGAAGTTTGAGTCTGAGTGTCAACCACACGAATAAGGCACGTGTCTCCCTGAAATGTGCGTGTTCTCTACGGACTGGGCATCGGTGCAGGCTATTTACGAGTAGTGCAGAATTCGTATCTGCATTCAGATGCCGAGGTCGACGTGCATTGAAAGACCTAATAGTTCCAAGGAGAGCAGATTGTAGGGCATCAGTAACAACGACAGCCAGCTTATTGAATGTTTCGAGAGCAACTGTTTCAACAGTCATCACAGCCTACGCAAAACATGGAAACACATCATTGTGTAAACGTAATAGTGGCTGCTAATCAAAACAAAATGAAAGAGATCGCCGTACGCTAACAGGAGTTGTGGTAAGAAAACACAAAACTAAGACGACTGAAGTGACTGCACAGCTAAGTATCCACCTTGGAGATCACGTATCTATCGACACTGCCCGCCGAGAACTGCATAAAGCGAATATTAATGGACAAGCTGCTATACGGAAACCATTAGTGACGACAATCAACGCAAAGAAAGGTAAAAAATGGTGTCAGGAGCATAAATCCTGGACGTCTGATCAGTGGAAACACGTCATATTGTCCCACGAGTCGACGTTTCCGTTATTTCCAACAATGGGCAGGGTTTACTCCTGAGAATACCAAAAGAACCTTACAGTCCTGATTACTTCATTCAAACAGTTAGGCATGCAGGTGGAAGTGTGATGGTGTGAGCAGCCATATCATGGTATTCACTCAAAGGCCGTGTTGCAGCCAATGCTTATGTAAACATTTTAGGTGATCATTTGGACCCCGTGATTAAAATGTTGTTCCCCAACAATGATGCCGTATTTCAGGACGATAATGTATCCATTCACACAGACAACACAGTGCTGCCGTGGTTAGATAGGCATGGAACAGAACCGCAGCGTCTTCCCTGGCCAGCGCAGTGCCAAGACGTGAACATTATCGAACCCTTGTGGGCGGTATTGGAGCGCAGAGTCCAGAGCACACTTCCGCTTCCCTCACACTACAGGAATTAGAGGAAGTTCTGATCGAAGAGTGGTATAACATTCCAATAGAGACTGTACAATCATTATATGCCAGAATTCCAAGAAGAATCGCAGCTGTGTTATTTGAAAATGGGGATGCCACACCTTACTAATAAACCATTCTGTAGTAAGTACAGGTGTCCACATTATTTTGCCCATCCCCTGTACTTGGAGCCACAAGGCTACCACGCTGATAACAATAAATACAGGATAGTGTGTAATGTGTTCTTTCATTACAAACTAACGGATGAAGATCCATTTACAATTCTATACAACAGCGAAAAGTACACTATTAAAAATTATGTATCAAAATAATTAAAATGAAATAAATAATTAAAATGAAAATATTACAATAAAATATGGTGTGCCCTATGTGGGCATAAATTGGTCATCTCTCTTTCAGTATAGGTATGTGGAACAGGGCAGGACTGCACTAGCAAATGGTAGCCAGAGGCGCATAAAAAAATACCGAACAAATAATTAAAATAAAGCAATCTAACAGCGTTGTGGGATATAAAACATGTTCAGACAAACTGGTATTAAATGAGGCCATAGTTACATTCAATCGTGCACCCTTCTGGGCTTACACAAGTCACGAAGCCAGCTGAGAAATAAGATACCCACGTTTAGTATACGCTTTTTGAAATTACTTCCCTGTAAGCAAATAAAAATGTGAAAATAGTATAGTAGTTACAAAAAGCTAGCGTAAACTCTGTTGCTCTATGCAACTTCTGTCGCCTAGAACTTGGAACTAATTAAACCTAACTAACCTAAGTACGTCACACCCATCCATGCCCGAAGCAGGATTCGAACCTGCGAACGTAGCGGTCGCTCGGTTCCAGACTGTAGCGCCTGGAATCGCACGGCCACTCCGGCCGCCTTAGTAAGTTTGTTCGTCGATACATGCACATTTAGAATGTCAGGTAGTCCTACTTACTTACTTCATAATTCAGTACCAAATTTGACTTGTAACTGATGAGTAAGCTTCTTGTTGAGAAACATTTATATCTCTGAAACCTCTCCGTCGTCTGATTTTCTTCAATCTGTGTATAACTCAACAGTGTACTACTTACTTTCTTCCTTCCCAGATTTTACAAGCACAGATCCTTAAATTGTTAAATCTTGACACAAACTGTCCGCCTAAACTCAAATTTTCGACGAACTTGGCGCTGTCGTACAAGTACGTCGTTGCAACCCCTCCCACCTCCCCTCCCCCGCTATTGATGGACGTTTGCACCGATTCTGTTAGGTTGTCATAAAGCTGTTGTATTCTTTCCTTCAGGCAGTGATAGTCAGATCTGACGAAAGTGTGGGCCGCGTCAGTCCCATAATTTGGAAAGCCGTTATTGAGGAAATCTCGGACAGTAATTTAGTGCGGTGGTGCACCATATTATACAAAAGCGTTCGGTGAGATGTTGGTGAGCCTCGTCAGTCAGCAGAATGAGAAAGTTTTCCATCTTAGCGAAATACACAGTTCCCTTGATTGTTTCCTCTTGGAAAAAAGAAGGGCTGTAAACTTTTCTCTTCGTAAATGTACAAAACTTTTGGAATTTCACGACCTAGCTCCAGGATTTTCGGTGGACTTCCAATTAACCACCCCACCGCCCCGCCTTCGCCACCCCGCCCCAATCCTCTCAATCACCCAATCGCACAACTGTCTCCCAGAGTGACAGTTGTGTTTATTAATGTAACGAAACTTCCTTGCGGATATAGCTCAACACGTCGCTCTTAACGGAACAAAATCGATAGATGTCAAAGTAATTTCCGAAGTATCCCAAGGAACTGATGAATGGTGCAGGCTGTGACAATTGCCCTTTCCATCACGTGGAGGATTACTAATGAAAATTTCGAGAGCGCATTTTCCAGGAAGAAATTGATTACATATTACATCATCCCACATACATCTTACGTAATAGCCACGACGGAAAGCCGGAGTGGCCGAGCGGTTCCAGGTACTTCAGTCTGGAGAAGCGCGACCGCTACGTTCGCAGTTTCGAAACCTGCCTCGGGCATGGATGTGTGTGATGTCCTTAGGTTAGTTAGGTTTAAGTAGTTCTAAGATCTAGGGGACTGGTGACCTCAGATGTTAAGTCCCATAGTGCTCAGAGCCATTTTGAACGACGGAAGAATTCGACAAATTACAGTCAATACGTAGTCTTACCCCCTCCCCCCCCCCCCTCCTCCACGCCGTTAGCGAGTGGAACAGGGTATGGGGATCAGTTAGTGGTACCAAAAGTCCCCTCCGCCTTACAGCTGCGAAGTATGATGTATATTCTGATGTCACACCTAAGTAAAATTCAGAGTCATCATTAAAGATAATGTTTACAACGAAAACTTAGTTTTCCTACAAAAAATGTGACATTTCCCGCTTATAGGTTCTAATCAAATCAGTGTCTTTTTATTTCTTATACAATTTCTATTTTGTAAGGGCTGTGATGCAAACGGCTTAACACACATCAGTCGCAGGTTGGACGCCCAGAACTCAAGAAGCACGTAAGGTCGATTTTGTTGGCTAACATAGACTTGCCTCACTTGCTCTACAAACGTAGTCAGACACAGTCGGTCGCCTCAGGAATTTTCTGACTTACCGAGGACCCAGTTTCAACAAAACACTTGTGCCAGTCATGCGTACAGGTAAGATTTTTACTATACTCAGTACGAAAATTATGTTCCCCAGTTGTCGTAGACTTTGGTTGTTGAAATCAAATGCCACAGCAAGCGCTTTCGCGACCGCTGAAAGCAGCGAAATGATTGGTGTCCTGAAAGTAAGTTCCGAAATGGAAACGACTATGAAAATCCGAAGAAGCTTTGCTGAGATGTGTTGGGCAGTGCCTCTAGTATGACCATAGACAGCATCACGTCGATCTTCGCATTTCGGAGCTCACAGTGAGACGTAAAAATGACTAGAAATTAGTGTCTCCCGCCAAGTACGAGGGCCTGGTGAGAAATTTCGCCTGAAGCTATGCAGCCAACAACTGTCGTGCGATTTCTTCTTCAAGACAATTCACAGTAACATTCTGTAGGGGCAGTGAATCTTTTTCAATTTGAAATGCTTCACTACCCACAATACAGCCCGTATTTTTCTCCCTCTGAGTTTCATCTCTGCTCACATGAACGGTGGCTATGAAGACAACATTTTGGAGCTAAAAACGTGCTGTAGGCCAGCGTAGAGAATTGCCGGAAAGCGGTGGCGGTTGCCTTCTATGATGAGGGTATTGGAAAGTTGGTACGACCCTACGACAAATGTCTGAGTCAGAACGGCGACTACGTAGAGAAGTAGCTGGAAGGTGTAGCTATCTGCTACAAACAAAACATTTCTGATTTTCTCTGTGGTTTCCATTTCGCGAGCAGTAGTAACTTACTTACTGGACAGCCGCGTATTTGTTACAACAGCCCTTGCGGTTCTACGTTTCGGTACTAGCGCTCTAAGTGACTCAAAACGTGATCTACTACTTTCCTGCAAAATAACGCCAAGGTTAGGTGAGTAAGTAGTATGAGTAAATCTGAGGCAGGATTAGCAGCAGCATATGCTGAGGGATGATCTGGAGTTCGTGAGGCTGTATGCGTTTCATATGAGAAGAAAAGCTTCGGAAATGTAAATAATATCTAAATATTAAATTTCTTCAAGCATGTTCATTGGGCTCAGACCAGTTCGAAGTGACCAAAACATTGTACAATGACCGATGAAACTAAATACTGGTGTGACATTAATAGCCGTCAGTTCCCATCTGCAGTTGTTCAGTTGCTAGGTACAGGTCTTTCTGTTTGACGCACTTTGGTGTATTTGGGATGAAGATGAGAATGAAATCATGAGGACTACACAAACTCCCAGTTTCCGGGCGGAAAATTCTTCAACCAAGTTGTGAAGCGAGACCGGGATCCGTGATATAAAGACAGCGGCGCTAAACACTACACTGCGAGCGACTGATGATACGGACGGAGAATTGGTGGTATGAAAGAAGTCAGAGACTTCAGACTAAAATTGTAACTCAGCATCTTCTTTACATCTGTTCTTGCATTCATAGTCTTACAGTGCTTGATCTCTTCTTTCTTCGTTTGCTTGATGTGTCACGTCTCCCATCACATACACATAGAGGCAGCGTCTAAGTAGCATACATAATTTCAGTCGGTACCACGAGACAATGCTTGCCTTCATTTATAGCAAACTGTAATCGCACCCTTCACTTTTTTTACCCAGATATCTGCATGGCGAAACACATCTACTGCCTTTACTGCCTCATTTTATAATGTAGTTGCCTCAGCATCACCTAATATAATGTGATTGCACTGCATTACATTACCCCTGTTTTTCTTCTCCCTGCACTCTAATTCCCTATTCAAATTCCTCATTCGTGTCCTGTACTACTTGCTTGATATGTATATTGATCAGCATAAGGCACTGTCTGTAACTTTTCTCGCATCCCTATTTTCTATTGCTTGCCTTTCGTGTCCCTCGACTCTACATCACTGTGCATACACAATATACATCACCGACGCCAATGTCATTGTTGCACTACTAGTACACAAGACCGGATGCATATTTCACATCATATGTTATGGTACAGTGACATATCACCAAAGCTAAGTCATAAACTTTACTTTTTTAGTTTGCCACAATATTTTAGAGTTTACACAATAAATGCTAATCAAAAGTAATGATGTTTGTAAAATCATTGAATTTTCTTAGTTAATATTTACAACTGTATGACGTTATACTTTTATTACGAAATCCCTGTTAACTCTATTATACGTTCCATTTTGTCTGTATTTCGTACCCTCGATCATGTTTTGCCGAACTTTGCAAAACTCCCTTGCCTTATTGGTTTACTGGAAAATACAAATCATCTTAAACGAATCGCCTATAAAAACAAGAATATTTCCGTATAATAATGATAATAACATAATAATAAAATAATTGTAGATTCCGCACCTCAAATTGTACACGGAAAGATCGATGTGCTTTCTTTCGTATCTTTGAAAATTCAAAACTACTTTAACAAAATTTGACCAAGCTGAAGTTACTATCTTATTGTGAATATAATATTGTTGCAATTACATAAATCTTAATCAGTGGATCAGATATTCAAATATTCATTCTGAAATAGGAGAACGAAGTCTTTCGCGACGGCACTTATATGTAAAACAATCTCGGTTTTCTTGCCGCGTCAATTCGGGATGCGCCCTTTAAGGACAGTCTCGGCCTCAGGGTCCCTGAAATTTATAATAATATCCCCTGTGGGTGTGGAAGCAATTATATAGGTCAGACAATTCCTACCGTTTCCGACCGCTGTGCAGAACAATAACGCCATATTAAAAATAGAGAACTGGAGAAATCGACAATTGCAGAGCACTGCCTCACGAACAAACATAAAATACTCTTCGATACTGTGATTCTGTTATGAAGGAGGCTGTTTAAATAAGAATGAGCGAGAAGAGCTTTAACCGTGATAGCGGATACTATCTGAGTGGTGCGTGGAAACGAGTGCTCGATGCAGAGAAGCAGCAGAGACGTTCCTTCCAAGGTTTACGTTCCAACGGAAGCGGTGGCGCCCCCAACGCACATATTCACACCGTCTGCGACAGCAGTACGTAATCGCCGGCTAGTCACAAGCCAACCTATCAGAAGCCGTTCACAGGCTATAAAAATGCCACCACAGCAGCAGTGAAGACACAGAATCACCTTAAGCTTTTTGACGCATGGTGTAACCAGAGGCTCCTGAAAATCAATCCTTCCAAGGCCCAGGCAATCATCATAGGTCGAACTACTCGCTCCTTCTGGCTCCTAGATTTCTCCCTTAGCATCTGCGCCCGTCGTGTCCGCCTCTCCCCCACCCTTACCTATCTTAGCCTCACCATTGACCGTCACCTCACCTGGATCCCTCATCTCCGCTCTACCCAATCCAAAGCCCACAACCACCTCCAACTCCTCTCTGGCCGGACATGTGGGTCGAACCTCTCTACCATCCTCCACATCTACACATCTTTAATCTCTCCCATCCTCTGTTATGCCAGTCCCACCTGGATATCCGCCCCCCCCCCCCCCCTGCTGCGGATCCTCTACGACCTGATTCCTTCCCCTCATCTGCTCTTTTTCCTTGAGCATATCCTCTACACCTCCCACCACCTTGACCCCCTCATCGTCTGGTTGCTCCTCTCCAAACCCCCGCCCTCTGCCGCACCTTGTTTCCCCCCTACCCTTCACCTCTACACCCCTCATTTCCTTTCCCAAGGTGGTTTCCTCTGTCCTTTCACCAGGCTCCCTCTTCCCCCCCTATCAACCTGTTTCTTCCCCACCTACCCTCCCTCACCTTCCCTGAGTCTTTTCTGCTCTCCCCTCCACTGCCTTTTCCACTCCTTCTTGCATCGGCACAACCCTTCCCTTTTCTATGTCCCCTCCCTCCATCGGCTCCTCCTTTTCCCTTTCCTCTCCTTCCCTCTTTTCCCCCTCATAGGTTCGGTTCCTTCTCCCCCCCATCTGCCATCGTGTCACCTGTATAGTACTGTTATAAGTGAGTGTTCAGTGTTGTGCGCTCCTTGTCAGTGTTGTGAGCAGCCACCATACTGTTGCTAGTTGTATTTTCATCTCATGCACACATAAACCAGACTGTCACCGTGTTTTTTTAATTGTAGCTGTCTACTTCTTGAGTGTCTTCATCCGCATCATTACCACAGTGTTTTTATATCTTAAATTCAGCAACTTTCCTTCATTTTACAGTTTTTTTTTTACAATATCACCGTTTTACCACTTGTTTTTCTTGCTTGTTCCTATTCTCATTATGTTTTTTAACTTTTCTGTTCACTATAGGGCAGCATATTACGCTACTGCCAGCCTGCTTTCCCCGATCCTCCCCCCCCCCCCCATCTACGGGGGGGGGGGGGGGGGCGGGGGAATTGAAATCCACTAAAGAAAAAAAAAGCAATGAAGACAGTCAGTTGCTCCTGACGATTATGATGGAGGCTATCGTCGAAAGCTCGAAATTTTATCCCGAATTGACCGTGAATGTTTTACATATTCATTTTGAAAGTCGTAATTACAAAAGTGAAAACGCAACTTATATAAGTTTGTTTACACTTCCAGGGTTGTGAAAAACCACTCAGTATGATCCTGCTGACAGATTTTTAATGCTTAAGCCAATATAAAATTTAGTTTTAAGAACCAAATTAAACACGGCAAACAGTATCTGGTGGTTCACGCATTCCCTCGCTAACATAATGCTTTGTAGTGCGATGATTACAGTATGACTTTAACTCCATTTCAAAAATCAGAACAAAACTAACCTAATACATATAGCCTGATCACAATGTAATCTAAATAATACAGGTAGTCCGATCATAATGGAATCTAAAATAGATGACGCTCTGTATCGCAGTGATGGTGCCAGAAAATAATTGTTATTATGTGCTGCACTGAACAAATTCCATTCCAGAATGACCGCCATGTTGTTCCTCCTGTTGACAGATAGCAGATGGTGGAACCGGCACGGCTACTCTTCTTCTCGCCGGAATATATCTACACCACCGCTACTATTTACTTTTAATCTCCGCCTGTTTGACTTAAAAAACCGCAGAGGTTGGGCTAAGCGCTCATCTGGCACTTCGTTTACAAAAACTGTGTGGTTGGGGCAGAGCGGCACATAAAAGTTCAAAGCGGAAAATGTTTAAATGAGGCAAACCTGGACGTCTTCCGTGCACACACTCCGCCACGTCGTCTTCCAGCAAACATGCACTGGCGGTGAAAAAGAGAAAGTCAGGTATGTATCTGCCTGCTCTGCGGACATCTCTTCTGTCATTCAGAGGAAACAGTTTAGTACGTATCCCTAAATATTTTCCACTTATTGTACGAATGCTACTATGGTGGCCTTTACGTTTATAATTGCAGAACACGATATCTTTCGCACGATTACACTAAGAAACACAATGATTGCTTGTGTTTCATGTATGAATGCTTCTAACAAATATACTTGAGAATATGCATGAAATGGTGGCGCGCAGAATCGATGTTTGTGATTATGTGTATGAGGAGGGTGCGGTGGACGGGGGATTGATACCTGGTTCCTATTGGAGTTAGGATGAGAAATGTTTCTGGTTTAGCCCGGACCAGCGGTAATTTGTGTAATCGTTCAAACATCTGGCTTACTGCAATTATGTTACAGTATACTAAGCAAGGTTTGAACAATGATCCGGAGCTGGTGCCATGTGCGAATTGGTTAATTCCTTTTCCACAAGATTTTAATTGTCTTGAAATCAATGCTCAGGTAATATCATTTCAACGTTCAGTTTTGCATGTCCCCGTTCGGATATTACGAACAAAAACAAGTTTTTGTGGAACATTTTTGAAGCACGCCTGTTCTATTCTGTAAAGGCCGCCCCGATAGCTTCATTTCCCGGCTGGCTCGGAGATTTTCTCCGCTCATGGACTGGGTGTTGTGTTGTCTTCATCATCATTTCATCCCCATCCGGCGCGCAGGTCGCCCAATGTGGCGTCGAATGTAATAAGACCTGAAACAAAGCGGCCGGACCTGCCCCGTAGGGGGCCTCCCGGCCAATGACGCCAAACGCTCATTTCCATTTCATTCTTTAATGTAATACGAATCGGTTCAAACTCTGCACGAAGGTAGATAATCGGACCAAGTCACAACGAAATTTGTTCGATAAATGACCATTATCCGTTGCCGACATACGAGCCACGTGTAGCACATAAAATTCGTTCTGTAGTGAAGTGAAAGTGCGGGAACGGAATAAATATTCCATTGTTTCGATTGAATTGAAAACTGTCTTTCAAAAATCTAGCTTCATTTGGATTTGACGTGCAGAAAACACTTCACTTTTTTTCACTTGCTCGCCACTTCTTTGTTTCAAATTTGCGTGAATCGGTTGAAATTTTGTAACAATGCAGAGAAATAGTCTATGTAATTTATGGTTATCCTTTTGTTTTGTCAAAGCTTCACTCCTTGCCTCGATATAACGGTCTAAAGTCGCAAAGAAATGCACGTAAATGCGGTTTTATGCAAATTTCAAATGCTGAAGTGATACCAAGGATAACAAAAAATATATTCATATAGTATCTACAACAATCGTGACAAAAGTCGTTCATTGTTAAGGTCCTAGATCAGAAAAGTCACGCCTCTGAACATGACACTGTTTTCGTAGTAATCTGTGGCATTTTAAGCGTTGTATTTGGATATAATTTTACAAAATGGTTATTGCAACTATCGTTTGGTTGTTTATACGTCAAATATCTTATTAACAGTGGGTTAAAATCATCCATAAATCTTTAGAGGTGCAAAACAATGCATGTACCAGACCAGAATTTTGCCCAGCCCGGAACCGAATAGTATACTGCTCCATCCAGCATTTAAAGTATTGTCTGTTAACACGTAGAAAATTAAACTATCCAACAAAATTCCGATAAAGGTAATAGTATTAAAAGCTACCTTATTTGTAGCAGCACGAAGTGGTTTACTGTGTTGTCCTTAAAAGCTACTATGGTAACTTGTAGAAAATTAGCTGTGGACAAAACAAACTGAAGTTCATCAATTTTCGTACAGGACTGAATAGCTGACAGTATTTTATTGTCCATATACCGTTGCACAGTTCTTCTGCTTATTCCAGCCAATCATACACATACTTAATTAGGTTTGTTTTGTTGCAATATTCCGCGTCAAAATTATTCTCGGCACTTTTTCTGATGGCCGTTTCTTGATTTTAAGCTTTTGTAATTGCGTATTTTAAATAAACAATGACAAGAGTTTTGAGTTACTAGATAATAATAATATGTACAGTTTCCAATAGTTTATTATATGTTGTTCAAATCGTTCAGCTTGCAGTATTGTATTAAGTAAGTTTATCCACGTAATATGGTTGTATCGTATGTTTCACTCCATAATTTCAACCTTTTACATACATTATTATCATGAACTTCTCACAGTATTTAATATCTCTTCCGGTATCGTATTTATGTTTTCTGTTATTAGGTGCACTGTATTTAGTAATTATGGCTATTTTTCATGTGTTTGCGTAAACAATATCATGCGAGTATATCAATAAAATGTCTGTAACTATGAAACAATAAATGAAAAGAATAAAAAACTAAATAAAATTGAAAATTAAGAGAGATTAAACAAAGTAACAAATAATAAAAACAAAAACCTTGAAAAAGTTTAAAAAATAGTGTGGACATGTGACCTTGACGCCATGGTGATGCTAGTGCACGCTAAGGGGACAGTAAGGTGCACTGGACAGGTTCTACATGTATATCTACGTACATACTTTGCAAGCCACAACGCAGCTCGTGGCGGAGCATGCCTTGTGCCACTATTAAACTAGGGCCGATTAGCATAAGAGGGTGACACACGACAGCTGAATAATATGATGAAATCCTACTGGCATAACCGTAAGCGATATTCAGATCTTTAATGTTAACGAACAGGACGTGAGCGGTCCCTAGAGCGGCCGGTAGAAATATGTAGTGAACTTTAGTAGTGACTGGGTACGTGGAAGTACATAAAACCAATACAATTTCCTTCATAGCTTCGAATGCCACGGCCAGTAGACTTACACCAATGTGCTTTCTGATAAGTAAATAAAGAACAAAAGTAACTATTATGCACTAAACTTTACAACAAATATTCTATTACCTAATGATACAATAAGGTGACATGCTGTCATCGTTCAATGTCTTTTGTGTGGAGGAAATGATGATATGGTGATTAACTGAAAATACTGGTAATTGAAATTCACCATATCTCTTAAACAAACAAAGTTACAAAGTTGATATTTACAACATGTCATTTTAATGTTGCGCTTCTATATCAAATGTCTATCGTTAAGATCGACTGAAGCGGTCATATTTTAGCATTCATGTCTTTGTTACAAAACTTTTAACAGTAAACCCTAAGCTATTATATAAACCTTCAATTTTTATTGGGATCATCATGAAAATTTATGGAGCTTGGCAGATTAAAATTAGTGTGGCTTCATTCCCTACATTACCACAGAATTAAAAAGTTTCCATAAATGTATCCCTTTAGAGCCGATCTTAGGTCCACCATATTTAACACTGCTATCTCTCCTCGGCCACATACGGCTTCTACTGGGTTTCCCTAGGGCATAGGTTCTCGCCTGTCTCACTCGCACATTACAGAGTTTAGTCCTCAATAGACAATAGAGACCTGTGAGTTTCCCATCTCGTGGTGAATCTGTGCCCTTTTTGGCACCCCGTCCTGGACGACAGGGTACGTTTCACAATTCCTGTAGGCTGACCCTTCGGGCCATATACATAGATGAGAGCGCAATTCTCATTGACTCACACTATTATGTATGTAACTGTTTTGTTGTCAACATAGTTTCTTAATCAGAGTGTGTGATCATTTCCTATTTCATATTTTATGAGGCCATAGACTTCGAACTCTTTATTGAATGATTATTCACTGCATTTTGTTCAAGTCTAGAATGTTTTTTTTTTAGATGGGCCACTTCAACTTGGTTTTTTAACAGTTATCAGCTAGTGGTGTTAGAAGTAATAAAACCTTCGCTGTACAGATCTATTTCAGAGCATCCGCTTTCCATTGGTCGCGTACTCTCAGCACCTGAGAGGCGTGCGCCGACCTTGCAACCGACAACGTGCACGCTGACACGGCCAGGTTCTCGGATGCGGCGCATATCTCTCTCCAGGGACATCAGGTGTTAGTAGTTGACGTCGGATAGCAAGATTTATTAATTAAGTGCGATATGGACAAAATGAAAGAAATGAAAAAAATTATTTCAACCCATCCACCCTCAGTCGTAAACAACACATTGCTACACTCTCCAACCATACCCCTGTCTGGGCGCCACAGACAATTATTCAACACTTCCCTCAGACAGCAAATTTCTTCAATAGTGTGATTTACTTGACATTGTTCTGTTGCAGCCGACGTATCCTTGCCTTACTACTTGGCGTTCGAAATTACTTAGCAAATCAGTTATGGTACAAGGTGATTATAATAAAAGTGAAATTTTCAAAACCCTGTAGAAATAACACCACTCTTCAGAATGACGTCAAATTGCAACGGAATATTATTGGAGAAGGGGGAAACGCATGGCAAAAGAAAAACAAATAGTGTGAAAATTGATCAATACATGGCGTTGTATGTGTCAGAATACGTAAATGAAAACACCACTCATGCGCACGACGCATTGAAGTTCGTATAAAGACGCCGAGTACACGGCATTTCCTCATTTCGCGTCTGCGACGCTGGCCATGACTGTCTCAGTGCAGGATCGCGCACTGCTTGTAAAGCTGTATTACAAGAGTGAGAACTGTGCACACGTCGCTCTGCAGAAGTTCCGGACACTGAAGTGTTTGAAAACAGGGCGTTGGCCCGATTACAGCCGTCGGTCTGGAGAAAATGATTCGTGGGGAACCTGGTAGATGGAGGAAACGAATTGATTCGACGTCAGCGGCGGCCACAGCTTTGCAAGGGGAGACGAGTGGTGGTGTGCAAACGTGTAGTCCAGGGAGAATTTCCCGAACATTGGGCATACCCTTGAGCAAAGTGCGTAAAACCCTACGAAACATCCTTCTCTGCTGTCCAGTCAGAATTACCCATGTGCTCGAGTTGATTCCTGTTAACCTGCAAGCAAGAGAAACATTTGATTTAGAATGTCTTGCTCACATGGAAGTGGACAATGATTGGCTGTGGAATATTTTGTGGACAGGCGAAGCCCACTTCCTTCTGACTGGATATGTCAATACACATAATTGTCGGATATGGGCAAAGGAAAATCGACAAGCAAATTCAACCAGTACCACTTCATCCTAAAAATGTCACTGTGATGCGGGTTTACGGCATCATTTATCATATGGCCATATTTTTTCGAAGAGACAGATGTTTTCGGTCCTGTTACCTGTGCCATCACTGGTTAGCGCTATGAGTGTCTTTCGCACAACCGCGTCATTCCAGCTTTGCAACAGCGTGAATGTGTGCATGGGATAATTTGTATGCAAGATGGAACACCCCCGCACGTTGCGAATCCAGTTAAGTAGCAGAAATGTTAGGATTATCAGCTGCCATTTCCCTACAGCCTCTCCGTCCCGATCACCTTTCCGTAATCTGTGTGACTTCTGGCTGTGGTGCTACCTGAAATATGTTGTGTTAAGTGTTCCGAATACAGACACGCATTGGCAAACATTCTGAACGTGACCCCGGAAACACTTCGATCAATTGTGGAACATGCTGTTTCTCGATTTCAGCTTCTTGCAGCAAACGGGCGAGAGCATACTAAACATGTTTCGCGACAGTAACACGGAAATTAATAATCCAATTTGATTTTTATTGGTGCTTTTTATGTGGTTTTTGGTCTCAGGGGAATTAAAAACGGTTTTCCCACAGGATGTGATATGACATTGCCATGGTGAATGGGCTTATGTAACTAACAATATCACACCTGTACATACTTAGTAGTACAGTTTGGTTTCGTCAAACGTTCACCACATTGTTATATGTTTGATTTGCCATTATTTGTCACTAGTTTTCATACGTAGAAATTATTTACAGAGTGCAGAGAAGTGACAAGGGACTAAACAATCCTTGGACCAACAGAGGATTGTAAACAATCCTGTGATAATAGCCCATGCTTCTGGTGATTTCCGGGGCAAGAACGGTTCTATACACGATGTTCTACTAGCTTTAAGTCACAAAGCGCTACGTGGTCCGCTGGACCAAAGGTCAGCTGTGTAGAAAACTGTTCAATTTGTATGTCATAGAAAATATCGATACCACATAAAGTATTAATATATGTATATTATTTGTTGTTGCTAGACTTATATGTAAAGTTAATTAAGTAGATGTAATTTCTCGTCTAATTCCGCGCTTTTCCGACAGGTTTGCTTGTCGGCATTTAAGTTTATAATATATATATATATATATATATATATATATATATATATATATATATATATATATGATGTATATAAGTAGCTGTGGACGTCTCTAAGTCTGCTTTTTACGAAATACTAAAGAACAATCGTGCCGAAGGAACATCCGCAACTAATCAGTACAGTTGAGACTGGAAGAGCTGAAGAGTTGAAGAGTTTCCACGCTTAGACCACGACCGCTTTCGGGATATTAAATGCCCATCATCAGGTGTAATACTGAAAATAAACACCAGACCGATGGGAATAATAATTTTTTCACGCAGTAAGACACATGAGAAAACAAAAAAGAAGTACTGTATAACATTTTTTAAAAACAGCGATCGGGCTAGGTGCAGTAAAACATAAGTCAGTGCCAAGGCGACCCCATATAATACAACGGACAACTTTCTGGATAAAGAAGTATGGAATAAACACCAGTACACTTAGATTCTGTTCTGTCAGCCTGGTCGCTGAGACGTAGAGTACAGGCCACGGTGTACGACCAGAAAAAGCAAAGCAGTGAGTTGCGAACACGGAGAGAGTAAACTGGTAAACTAGATTGGCATCTGTTGAAGGGAAGAACTACGTGTGACTAATTAGCTGAACCGTTTACAATTTAGATTAGAGATTTACGTGCAAAACGAAAAAAATGGATGAAAAGCGTTAAGAGTACATTATAAGTGGTAAAGGAAGAAATTAAAATGAAGCAGTACAGAACTGTAGTTAATTCCCTAACTGGAAGCCGGCGACTTAAAGTTTATGAATAAATCGTAAAGCACACTACCGCGCTCTGCGGCAGACTACGGCACGCAAGTACATTTTAGTGGGATGCATACAGCGAGCGCCCTGGAATAACTTCTCATATTTATGACAAGTGTCACAATCAGTAACAAACGCATGGGCCACTTCTACTAACCCTCTGGTAACCAGAAAATCTGCAAAGCGTTGCCCACGAGTCGTACTTCTCAGGCGCGTGTTGTTTAAATCGACATAAATTGATACGATTTAGGCTTTTTATAACATGAACACTTTTTGAGGTATAAATACTTTAAAAAAATATTCTGTTACTGATAAGTGTGCTTTATAATATTTGATAATCACTTTGTAAACATCGTTGGTGAATTAAATAAAAATCTAACTTTCTAAAGGGAATCATATAACTGTATTGCAAAATGTGTTTCCGAGATTGTTATCTGAAATACTCCTCTGTGATATTGACAAGGGGGAGACTGAGTTAACAATTAAATCACTAAAGACTGAGCACTCTCAAGGATATGATGGCCCATGTAGCAGAACACTAAAGTACTGTTCGTCACGTGATAGCTCCGTACTTAGCCCTATTCGTAACTTTTCGTTTAGGAATGGTCAGTTCACTGAACGATTAAAGTACTCGCTACTAAAGCCGTTTTATAATATGGCATTAATGGATAATGCAATATTTCTATGCAACCACACCTTACTAAAGGGTCTCTGTAAGGATAATCGAGCTTTTTTTTCATAAAATTTGCTATCACTTCGGTTGTGGAAATGGTTTAACGATTGAAAACGCTGTATTCTCTTTTCCTTGGGAGGTACTAGATGGATTAAACAAAATGTTTCGAACGCTAGACACCTTTCCTGATTATCTGAGGCGTTTGACTGTGTCGACCACAGAATATTGCTCCAGAAGTTGCACTATTATACCATACGGCGAGCAGCTCACTATTGGTTCATCTCTTACTTTAAGAACAGACAGCGAAAGTCATCCCCAAAGTACTGAGAATGGCTATAATGTGGGGTAAGACTGGGGAACAGGTAAATGGGGAGTTCCCCAGGAATCAGAGATGGCGCCATTCCTGTTCCTCATTTATATGGATGATGCACCCTCCAGTATCATAGGTGATTCTAAAATATTTCTCTTTGCTAATGACACTGGCTTATAAGCAAAGGATGTTGTGTGCAACGTTGACACTTTTTCAAATAGTGCAGTTCAGGACATAAGCCTATGTAAAAATAAACTAACGGTAAATCACAGTAAGACTCAGTTTTTACAATTTCTAACACGCAACTCAACATAACCTGACGTTTTAATTTCACAGAATGGTCATATAATTAATGGAACTGAACATTTCAAATTTCTTAGTGTTCAGATCGATAGTAAATCGTCTTGGAAAGTCCATGTTCAGGATCTTGTTCCACGACTTAATGCTGCAATTTTTACTGTGAGAATAGTAGTCTACTATGCTTATTTTCATTCGCTAATCACATATGGTATGTTATTTTGAGGTAACTCTTCCCGTTCTCAAATAGTACTTTTGACTCAGAAACGGGCGGTTTGGGCTATAAGTGGTGTACGCTCGTAAACTTCTCGTCGACCCCTGTTCATAAGTCTGGGTAGTCTGACATTCTGCCCTCTCTCTCTCTCTCTCTCTCTCTCTCTCTCTCTCTCTCTCTCTCTCTTTCTCTCTGTCTATATACATATCGTTGCTTGTTGTTAATAATATCAGCTTCATTCCGAAGATTTAGTAGATTTCACTCAGTTAATACTAGGCAGAGGTCCCATCTGCATTTGGCTGGCTGGCTCTGAGCACTATGGGACTCAACTTCTGTGGTTATTAGTCCCCTAGAACTTAGAACTGTTCGCCTAGAACCACGAGAACACCACGGACGGCTCCGCATTTGGATCGGACTTCCTTGACTCTTGAGCAGAAAGGAGTGCAGTATTCTGCGGCATCCATTTTCAATAAGCTACCACAATAATTACCAGTAATCCACTCGCTTTCAAATCTAAATTGAAGAGCATCTCATGGGTCACTCCTTCTATTCTGTCCACGAGTTCCTTGAAAAATTAGGCTGATTCCTGTGTTATATTGTTGATTGGGTTAACATAAACTCATGGCATGACATCTTTCTAGGATTCATAAACATTTTATTTTACCTGTTATAACTTTTCTGTTGCAATTTCATGTACTAACACTATCCATGGTTACGGAGATTGGCTCCTCAATTTGCTCTACGGAACTACATGTGTAAAATAAATAAATAAAACTTACTAAAGCTCACATTTTAAAATAGCACAATTTTATACTTTTACTTGTGACTTTATTCCTACCTCAAATTGGCGCAGGGTCTACAGACAATAGCAGAATATTTCTATCCTACAGGTTTAGTGCACTTATAGCATGTAATTTGACCTTTTCTTTCTCCTTTATACAATATGCAAGTGCTCCTCTTTTCTTAGCTTGTGGTTTCACTGCCCTTCCTGGATCTAGTACCTCAAATGAATTCATTGACTTCCAACCTGGTAGTTGCTTTCCTGAAATTGATGACGAATGTTCGACGTCTCAGTTTTTGTTGGTAGCCAGCTTCATAAAATTTACGTATGCATTCATTATATCCATCATGTAGTAGAAAACCATCAATGGCTAGTGCCTTGTTTTTCACTCTGTAGCATCACTTCTTCTGGTCCATGGTGTCAACGACGCAGTTGATGGAATTCTGTGTCACTACAACTTCAGGCTTCTTTACTTGTGATGATGAAACCGTTGATTGGTCACGAAGAGAGCTAAAGACAGTAACAATTTTGTGTTTCTTAGAAATATGAGAGGCTATCGTTACATTTGGTTGAAAACCAAATAATATATACCTCAGGTCCTGTAGGTGTATTAAAATCGGCAGGCAGTTCTTCTTTCCAGAATGTGATTTTCACTCTGCAGTGTAGGGTGCTCTGATGTGAAACTTACTGGCAGATTAAAATTGTGTATCGGACCGAGACTCGAACTCTGGAGCTTTGCCTTTCGTGGGCTGTTGCGCCGCTATGTTCGTTAATGACATGGTGCATCGATGGACGTTCGCCCACCACTCCATCTAGTGTCCTCGCTCAGACTGCGGCTCCTTAGAAATCAAAGCACATAACGGCAATGATTTTTGTCTTGGCTCGTTGTACTACCACTTTTCTGCCAGGAGAGCGTGGTTGACACACTCTCGTAATTTCGTGACACAGAAGTTTAAAGACTGCCGTCTCAACTTTGAATGTTCGCTCCCCCAACGCTATCAATGCACGCCGTATTGCCGGTTTGGTACAGGCCACCGTCGTTGCATCATTGGGTACATCTGTCGAAGCCCTTCACAAGATTTCCAAACTTCATTAACTTGGTGACACTCTGGTGCTGTAATGTGTGCCGCAGCTTCACCACACCTGCTGTCTCTGGAGGTTGATCACGGAGATATATACCATGAGGTCGGTGAGAGCTACTGGCCGAAGTCCTACGCCATGGACATCAAGTTAGAGGCAGCGCCTGACGTAGACGTGTTCGATGCTCTCGGTTGAGTAGCCGGTTTGGTCTCTATAGTCACGATCGTACGGATCTACTACCTGCAGATTTCGTATAAATGTTCTCAGTTCTCGACAAGGGCTATAACATGGGTATGAATCCTTCGGCTTCAGCACTCAGTTTAAGTTGCCGCCGAGGATTTAATGAATGTGCTGTCCTAGTAAGTGCCGGACTATTTCATCCGTGAGTAGGCGCGATGGTTCTCTTCGTCTGTCGGTGCCTGAAGGCGCAAAGATGTTGATAAGCCACACTCCAAGTTTTGCAGCTGCTCCGTGTGTCGATGGTAAATAAGTGATCCTCCACTGCGATGCCTTCCTCACAGAATATCGCTATGCCACTACCAGTTTCTAAAGTTGGTGACATCTAGTTGTCGTAATCAGGAAGGGACGGGAATTCGTAGACGTATAAATTTTGTAAGAGAGCTGTATGGATATCTGTCGTATGTAGCATATCTTTGAGTAAGGTCATCTTGATCCATGATCTTATAATACTAGTTTTAGAGGGTGCGATGTGGAAGATCGCCTGTTGACGTCCTACGTGTTGTGGGGCGTGCGTGTTTGATGCACTTTGTCCTCGTAGGTGCGGTCTACTTTGGGGCGTCAGTGAACTTGCCAACGTCAGTTATTATGTGGGTCCATGCCGGGGGGCGAGGGGTTCGCCTCAACCCGCGATTGTAGTCGGGTGGTTTTCTTCCTTGCCATCGCTCCAGTTCTGCCAAGACGAATCCTATGGCAGGTTCACAGTCTCAGCTGACCGTGTTTCCCTCTACTGTACCGAATTCTGTGACATCCTGGGCATCTGGTTTCATGGTCTTCCTGGAGAAGTCCATAAAATTCTGTGATGTCTCGTCGGTCGTTGTCAGAGATCTCAGTACCCTGCAACCTGGCGTCGTGATCGTCTGCCTGTTCGCGTTGATCTACTCCTGTACGAGGAAATCAGTCATTTCATCGTGTGCACCATCCTTTCTTTCACCCTTTCGGTGCTGTCGTACGACCGTACCCATGTCTGAAAGCTGTACCGAACCCTTATCGTCTTGGATGACAGGGGACAAAAGCGGCTGTCGGTAGCACCAGCCAGCTGCTCTACGGAGAGTTCCTTGCCTAACATCTTTGAAGCATTTTCATCCACCTGTGTCATGATATCGTCCGTCATTTAGTACTGGAGAACGTGCAAGATAGAATGCTTCTGGTAGGCGACAGCGTACGTAAGAAGTATGCATGCCGTCGTAGGTTTGGGTACAGCTTCGCCCGTGATTACTTGTAGTATTATCCACTTTTTAACGCACCCTGAGCGTACGTGGTCCTCTTTATCACAACCTGAGCAGGCCTTGGCTGCCCCTGTTAAATAATTATCGCTCTACAGCCACCTATAAGGAAGTAAGAAAAGACATGCTGTGTAAGTTCCATACGAACTTGCCTCATCCAGTTAAGAACGGGACGTGTAAAAGTGGTGCATGTTTTAGAGAAGTGGCTGAGTACACGTCCATATTGAAACGCCCGATAAACCCACAGGGCATAACAGGTGATTGTTGAAAGGGCCAAATAAGGTGTCAGTCAGGTTCACTCAAAATTGTAATTTATTGTAATTTAATAAGAGCTTTAAACCGAAACGGCATATATCCGAACGGCTGAAGGCCTCCAAACAAGAATTCTTAAAAATCAACAAAATAAAAATGCGGCTAAAATAGCAAATAACGTGATTCAAATATACATGGTATCACAGCTAGGCTGGAAAGTCTCAAGGCAAAAGTAGATAGAACAAACATATGCAAGCTGCAGTACAAGCGGCTGAGGGCCACAAATAAATTTGAAAATTTTAAAATATATTACCATAATTTTTAAGGCAGAAGGCCGCAATGGTTTTGCTTAAAGTGTAATTTCAAGAATAAGGTTTTAAGCGGCTCAAGGCCCACAATTGATTTTCCAAAATTCAAAAATAGGTTAAGTCCAGTAAAAACTAAAAATTTTTAAACCATTGGCTACGATAGATTATAAACAGACAATTAAACACCAGCGAGAAGGAAAATAAAGAAAAAGCACTCGGAGGCTTCCAGGGAGGTCGGTCCGCCCTCGTTCACATAGGTGAGACAGGTGGTGAGCCAAACTATAATGATCCGGTTCTGGGCGCTACAGACTGGAACCGCGCAGCCGCTACGGTGGCTGGTTCGAATCCTGCCTCGGGCATGGATGTGTGTGATGTCCTTAGGTTAGTTAAGTTTAATTAGTTCTAAGTTCTAGGGGACTGATGACCTCAGGTGTTAAGACCCATAGCTAAGAGCCATTTTGCTAGAGGCTGTCACGGTCAGGCAAAGCAGCAATTCAGTGACAGTAGTAATTTACATTAACGTAGTGAGATGGTAGTACGTTAAAAACTGGGTGTAAAATACATGAAGGCAGGAACACGAGTCACAGACGGTTCACATATGGTTATTGACCGCGACGTCTTCCGTAACATCAAAGGGAACTTCAAAAACTTTAATAGTGCGGTGTTCGAGTGTCACGTGATCGAATGACACCGTCCCCACATTCTGATAGAAATGTTTGAATGTCAGGCCATTCTTACGGTCACATAAATTTCTGTCACCTACTCAATTTAAGGTAAACACACATTCTGTAATGGATAGGGAGATGTCTGTCAGGTAATGTGGATCCATTTTGATCTCTTCTTATACGAATCGTTCCATTTATAAAGCTCTGGGTTGTCGAATCCAGTAGCATTTTCTATATGAGTGAGCCATGTTGTGTCTTTAGCGTGGTTACTCGCGAGAAACACAAGAGGTAAACAACCTCGCTCTCATACGCTGACCACGTGACGACCGCTACCTCGTATTCAAGGTCGCAACACCTACACATAAAACATCTGTTACGATTTTCTCGAACTCGCCTAAGTAGAAGGCCTTACTACTTGCACATTAATTTGTCCTAGTGGACTACTAAAAGTGTACAACGTTACAAGTAAATCCGTGATCCAAACGTCGTGTCCTCCCTTGCAAATTTCCATTTTATTCTCTAGATTATTTCAAGTTAGTATGACACTAAAATTACCCATTTAGAACCATATAGTATCGAAAATTCGATACAAGACCTGACTTTGTATCCAACATATGTCGATAAACTATAGTTTCATGGACCCAAAACAGTGATTGATATCACAACAAACTCAAGAAGCACACAACAAAGATTTCACAAACCATCATGGTCGTTATTTAAGAAAAATATACTGAGTTCAAAAACTTGTAAGAGATTTTCAGTTATTTACTGCTCTTAGGGAATCCATTTATGATCAATGAGACAACCACAGTCGTGTTCCGGCACTCGGCCAGTGCACATCGCGCGGTGACGGGCGGTAGCGCGGGCCAGTGTTTACGTCGCGAGCAGTGCTGAGGTGGAGAGCTGAGCAGCGTGTGCGAGCGATGTTAACGTTTGTTTCTGTATAACTGTTGTAAGTAAGATGTCGACAATTAACAGAGCGAACAGCGTTCAGTGTGTTTTCGATCGTGCTGCCTTGCGACCGACGGCGTTTGAAATTCATGAGTGGATCTTTGAGGATTTGAAATTGCCTGAAGATATAGTCGACACATTCCAGTTGGACTTTGTGCAGTACTCGTTATTTATCAAATTTATTTCGAGTGACACTTACGAGAAATTCGCTGAGGAGCATGTTGGTGTGAGACCATTCCGTCATAATGATGGCAGTATTAGTAATATCCAAATCGTGCCTTCGGGATACGGAGTAAGAACCGTCAGGGTATTTAATGTGCCACCTGAGTGCCCTAATGATCTGATTGCACGTTCTCTGTCACTGTACGGCGCTGTTTTGTCAGTTACAAATGAAAAATGGTCGAGTGCCTATCGCTACCAAGTTAACAGCGGGGTGCGCAGTGTACGTGTAGACTTGAAAAAGCATATACCTTCGTATGTTGCCATTGGCGGCTGTCGTGCACAGGTAACTTACATTGGTCAACCCCCTACCTGTTCGATCTGCCATTCAACTGACCATCTGCGGATGACCTGTACACGTAGACGTCCATTTCAACTTCCACGGGAACGTCCTGCAGACGGTAGTGAAAAGCTAGTACCACTATTGAGTGAGGTGGTCGCGGGGACTGTACCACCACCCCGGCAGCCGGAACATGTCAGCGAGGCGGAGATGCCAGTTCAGGTGGAATGCAGTGCCAAAGACATTCGCGGTAGGACGGACGTCGATTCGGCACCGTCATTTTCACCGGGGCAGTTACCGCTGGATACCAACGATGCGCCAGACACCTCTGAAACTAAGCCGTGTGAGATACAGGAGCGGGTGCACATCAGTTTGCCTGAACCACCCCTATCGGTAGAGACTGTAGCAGACACGAAGAAAGGCCGCCGAAGGAGACGCAAAAAGAATAGTAGCAAAGAGGAAAAGTCGAATGATTTAGGACCCGTGCACATGTCAGAAAGTGGCAGCGAGACTGAACCTCAATCTTCTTGCCCCGTGCGCTGCGAGGACACCGCGAGGCAAGAACGCATTCGTGAACAAACCAAACACCTGAAGGCACTACTGAGCGCTGAAAGGGATCAGAGCACCGTAACGGCCAAGAGGAAGAGCGAGCGAGCAGAGCAGCGAGCAGCTGCAGCAGCGATCTCGCAGGAACTCGCTGACGTCAGTCGCAGCCCCGCGTGGTGGCCAGGCGGATGCGACCACGTTGACAGACTCAACCGGCAGTGGTGGGCAGGGCCGCGCGCGCACCGCGCGATAGCAATGAGCCGTGGTGGCAGCAGAACGAGGAGATGCAGCAGTAGCTGCTCTCGCGCATGACCATTGCGCTGCGACCTTCCCCTCCCTGGTCCGTTATTGGTTTTGACATTTCGTTTCGTACTCCAAACGTTACCAACGAGTTTGGTACAAAGCCGGAGAGAAGGACGATGCGAAACTCACAGCTCATTGTCCTCTGAACCATCATGGGTGACAGCCAAACCTACAACATTACCACACTTAACGTCAATAGAATTCAAAGTGCGGTGAAACTCCGTTCGCTAAATGATTTCTTGTATGGTACCAGCGTTGACATTGCCCTCCTACAGGAGGTAGTCACAGCCTTAGAAGTGCCCGGTTACGTTCTTATTGATAACATCAATCTTCAGGATGCTGTAGGCACTGCCATCCTTCTGCGCGACGGTATACCCTTTACGGATGTGCAGCGGCTGCCCAGTGGTCGTGGCATTTCTCTTCGAGTGAATGGTGTGCGGACTGTTAACGTGTACGCCCCCTCAGGTAGCACTCATAAGAGAGATCGTTCAAAATTTTAAAAACCGAGGTTCCCATTCTTCTTAGCGGTTATCGTGAACATCTCATCCTTGGTGGTGACTTCAATTGTGTGCTCAATGACAGAGACCAAACTCCTAACACGAACAGATGTATCGAACTTGAACATTTAATTCATGGCATGCGTCTTCACGATACATGGGAACAACTGCACGGTGAACGGGTAGCGTACACCTTCGTAACCAGTCATTCTGCCAGTCGGCTGGATAGGATCTATGTGTCCGATGCCCTCCAGCGACACACTGTGAACTGTGACATAGCTCCTGGCAATATCTCCGACCATTGTGCATATCAGTGTTACCTCAACCTACACCGCCAGCCAATTTACCGCGGGAAGGGCTACTGGAAATTGAATGTCAGCCTTCTGCAGGATGCCCAACTTGAAGAGGAGGTGAACTTAACGTGGCAACAGCTCCAGCGGCACCGACGTCGTTACGCTAGCGTTCTACAGTGGTGGATTCAGTGTGCTAAGCCTAAATTACGCCTGACCGTCATGAGCTACGCCCGACAAAAAAGCTTTTGGCAGAAACAGACTATTGAATTTTATTGTCGCTGTTTGAGAGAACTGTACAGTCGCACTAACAATCCTTCTCGAGACATCGACGTAAAGATCAAACGATATAAAGCGAAAATCACGGCGATACAATTCCAACGCATGCATGGCATCATCGTGCGAGCCCACCCTAAGGACGTTGCCGCCGAAGAACGGGCCTCTCTGTATCACATCCTGAGAACGACGAAACGGTGTAAAGCCATGTTGATTAAAGCCGTCGTTGATGACGCTGAGAATGCCATCACGAAGCAACGTGACATCATCTCGCACGTCTACGACTATTATAGTCAACTTTACAAGAAGCAACTCGTTGATGAACACTCGTGCGAGGATTTTCTTAGGACCTTCAGCTGTCGCTTGTCACAACAGGATAATGCAAAGTTGGAATCTGTTTTCACACAGGACGAAATCCGACTGGCGGTTCACAGTGCAAAGAAAGGGAAACCACCAGGACCTGATGGTCTCAGCGCTGAGTTTTATCAGCGATACTGGAACGTCCTCGGTCCGACACTCCTCGAGATAGCGAATGAACTCTGGCACCTGGAAGTCATACCCAAGGCATTTACGGAAGGTATCATCCTGCCCTTACCGAAAAAAGGGAACAGCAGGAAGGTCGAAAACATGCGACCCATCACACTCCTGAATGCCGACTTCAAAATCGTCACCAGATCGATTAAGCTAAGGATGCAACCCGTTATGTACAAGGTTTTAGGCAGTTACCAGTACAGTGCAGTGCAAGGTCGAAGTGCAATCTCAGCTGCCTGCGATTTGAGGGACATCATCTGTTCATATGCTGAAACTAAAGGACAGGGCGCTCTGATCTTTCTAGATTTTGAGAAGGCTTATGACCGTGTACGTCATGATTTTCTCTTTCAAAGCATGAAGAAACTAGGATTTGGACCTCATCTCATAGAATTAATTCGCAAACTTACTACAAACGCCTCATCACGGATTCTCATTAATGGCCATTTTACAAAAGAAGTTTCCATCGAGCAGTCCATCCGCCAAGGATGTCCTCTCTCAATGATTTTGTACGCCATTGCAGTAGAGCCGCTCCTGAACAACTTAGTGCATAGCGGGATCGGGCTTAGCGTCGAGTCTGTCACTATCCCATGCATTGCGTATGCTGACGATATATGCGTAACTGTGTCATCATCGCAACAACTTCTGTCAGCAGCAACTCTTCTACAAACATTCACGTTTCTTTCAGGAGCAATACTCAATAAAACTAAAACCACAGTTTTGCAAATCGGTTGCGGTATCGGAGACATATCCCATGTTACCTGATGCAAGGTAAAGGACTCTCACACAACCCTCGGTGTTACTTTTGAAGCCAAACCAGACAAATTCCTGACGAAGAACTGGTCACACATGCTTCATAAATTACGTGCTGCTTTGATGCTTCACTCCGATCGTGACTTGAACATACTACAGAAAGTTAAGACCATCGAGATCGCCATTACGAGCAAGATGAATTATTTGGCGCAAATTCTTCCAATCTGCGACCACCTAGCCAAGAGTATACAACAGGCGTTATGTTGGTTTATTTTTAGGGGGCATATTTTCAAAGTTCAGTTCGATACCTTAACCTTACCTTCATCCAAAGGTGGCCTTAACCTCATTAAAGTACACAAAAAATGTGTCACCCTGCTCCTAAATCGTATCAGGAAGGAGTTTCGTACTCGGAGGACCAGTCTCATCAGAAACCTCATTCAGCGGTGGAAACCTCATAGCTTGGACCCACCCGTTAACATCGCCGGCATTCCACTTTCTTACCGACATGTGCGACTATACTACATGGAAATGAGCTACATTCGACACAACATCGTCGATACCGGAAGCCTGACGAACAGGAAGCTTTATGACCTTCTCATGACAACAAACCACAGGAATCGTCTCGAAGAAAAATATCCACATACACATTGGAGTATAATATGGCGGAATGTGCACAACGACATGTTACCATCACGCGTCATAGCAGACTGGTATCTCACAGTCAACGATAAAGTAGCAACGAATGAAAAGCTACATAAAATAGGCCTTCAACCATCGCCCAACTGTGACGCATGCGGAAGAGTCGATACGCTCCTTCATAGGTTCACTTGCGGACATGCAGAAGAAATTACAACCTTTCTTCGTCAACGATTGTCAGTGATAGACCGTACGACGCCCAGTGGTGTAGAACTTTTAGAGATCACTCAGCCACAAAAACTGAGGTATCCACGAGCAAAAAACAACGCTACAACGTGGATCATGGGCCACACAGCATCGTTTATTATGCAGAATAGGCATGCTACTTTTCTAGACTATTATTCTTACATAGAAATTGAACACTTTAAAATAAGCCAACATTGTGACTACAGGAGAATATCTGGAAATGTGCTGAAAATCATAATTAACGCTTAAATGCTTCAAATACAATATTTGGATAGTAGAGGTTGCCAGTTGCCTGTATGTCTGAATCCTATTTGCTTCCTGGGACTTTATTTCTTGCCGGAATTTTAAGATACTATTCAGATGCTCACCAATGCAGAAGGAATTTTTTTTTCCTTCCCATTTTTCTCTCAACATTTTCCTTCTCTCGCAGAGCAGCGGAGCAACTTTCCTTTCGACAATGATGTGATCGTCTTTTGGGCACCTCAAGAAGACATTTCCTTTCTTTTCTTATATTGCGCAACGGCAAAAAATAAATAAATAAATAAATAAATTTTGATAAATAGTCAGCATTGGCGGCCGAAGACCTCCGGCATAAGAAGTCAGCCTCATTCTGCCAACGGCCTTGTCAAAGAGGGCGGAGGAGCGGATAGAGGTTCAGGGCACTCTCTTGTCCTAGGGGTGGGAAATTGCCCCTAACGGCAGAAGAATCAGCAATGATCAACGACATGAGGATGCAGAAGGCAAGGGAAACCACTGCATTAAAGACACGTAACGTGTATCCACAGGACATGTGGCCTGTAGTTGAAGAAGTTTCATGATGACCTCTCCATTGGCAAAAGATTCCGGAATAGTCCCCCATTCGGATCTCCGGGAGGGGACTGCCAAGGGCGAGGGTACTATGAGAAAAAGATTGAATAATCAACGAAAGGATAATGTTCTACGAGTCGGGGCGTGGAATGTCAGAAGCCTTAACGTGGTAGGGAAACTAGAAAATCTGAAAAGGGAAATGCAAAGGCTCAATCTAGATATAGTAGGGGTCAGTAAAGTGAAGTGGAAGGAAGACAAGGATTTCTGGTCAGATGAGTATCGGGTAATATCAACAGCAGCAGAAAATGGTATAACAGGTGTAGGATTCGTTATGAATGGGAAGGTAGGGCAGAGGGTCTGTTACTGTGAACAGTTCAGTGAGCGGGTTGTTCTAATCAGAATCGACAGCAGACCAACACCGACAACGATAGTTCCGGTATACATGCCGATGTCGCAAGCTGAAGATGAACAGATAGAGAAAGTGTATGAGGATATTGAAAGGGTAATGCAGTATGTAAAGGGGGACGAAAATCTAATAGTCATGGGCGACTGGAATCCAGGTGTAGGGGAAGGAGTAGAAGAAAAGGTTACAGGAGAATATGGGCTGGGGACAAGGAATGAAAGAGGAGAAAGACTAATTGAGTTCTGTAACAAGTTTCAACTAGTAATAGCGAATACCCTGATCAAGAATCACAAGAGGAGGAGGTATACTTGGAAAAGGCCGGGAGATACGGAAAGATTTCAATTAGATTACATCACGGTCAGACAGAAATTCCGAAATCAGATACTGGATTGTAAGGCGTACCCAGGAGCAGATAAAGACTCAGATCACAATATAGTAGTGATGAAGAGTAGGCTGAAGCTCAAGATATTAGTCAGGAAGAATCAATACGCTAAGAAGTTGGATACGGAAGTTCTAAGGAATGACGAGATACATTTGAAGTTCTCTAACTCTATAGATACAGCAATAAGGAATAGCACTGTAGGCAACACAGTTGAAGAGGAATGGACGTCTCTAAAAAGGGCCAACACAGAAGTTGGGAAGGAAAACATAGGTACAAAGAATGTAGCTGCGACGAAACCATGGGTAACAGAAGAAATACTTTAGTTGATTGATGAAAGGAGGAAGTACAAACATGTTCTGGGAAAATCAGGAATACAGAAATACAAGTCGCTGAGGAATGAAATAAATAGGAAGTGCAGGGAAGCTAAGACGAAATGGCTGCAGCAAAAATGTGAAGACATCGAACAAGATATGATTGTCGGAAGGACAGACTCAGCATACAGGAAAGTCAAAACAACCTTTGGTGACATTAAAAGCAACGGTGGTAACATTAAGAGTGCAACGGGAATTCCACTGTTAAATGCAGAGGAGAGAGCAGATAGGTGGAAAGAATATATTGAAAGCCTCTATGAGGGCGAAGATTTATCTGATGTGATAGAAGAAGAAACAGGAGTCGATTTAGAAGAGATAGGGGATCCATTATTAGAATCGGAATTAAAAGAGCTTTGGAGGACTTACGGTCAAATGAGGAAGAAGGGATAGATAACATTCCATCAGAATTTCTTAAATCATTAGGGGAAGTAGCAACAAAACGACGATTCACGTTGGTGTGCAGAATATATAAGTCTGGCGACATACCATCAGACTTTCGGAAAAGCATCATCCACACAATTACGAAGACGGCAAGAGTTGACAAGTGCGAGAATTATCGCACTATCAGCTTAACAGCTCATGCATCGAAGCTGCTTACAAGAATAATATACAGAAGAATGGAAAAGAAAATTGAGAATGCGCTAGGTGACGATCAGTTTGGCTTTAGGAAAAGTAAAGGCACGAGAGAGGCAATTCTGACGATACGGCTAATAATGGAAGCAAGGCTAAAGAAAAATCAAGACACCTTCATAGGATTTGTCGACCTGGAAAAAGCGGTCGACAATATAAAATGGTGCAAGCTGTTCAAGATTATGAAAAATGTAGGGGTAAGCTATAGGGAGAGACGGGTCATATACAATATGTACAACGACCAAGAGGGAATAATAAGAGTGGACGATCAAGAACGAAGTGCTCGTATTAAGAAGGGAGTAAGACAAGGCTGTAGCCTTTCGCCCCTACTCTTCAATCTGTACATCGAGGAAGCAATGATGGAAATAAAAGAAAGGTTCAGGAGTGGAATTAAAATACAAGGTGAAAGGATATCAACGATACGATTCGCTGATGACATTGCTATCCTGAGTGAAAGTGAAGAAGAATTAAATGATCTGCTGATCGGAATGAACAGTGGTTGAGAGTAAATCGGAGAAAGACGAAGGTAATGAGAAGTAGTAGAAATGAGAACAGCGAGAAACTTAACATCAGGGTTGATGGTCACGAAGTCAATGAAGTTAAGGAATTCTGCTACCTAGGCAGTAAAATAACCAATCACGGACGGAGCAAGGAGGACATCAAAAGCAGACTCGCTATGGCAAGAAAGGCATTTCTACCCAAGAGAAGTCTTCTAATATCAAATACCGGCCTTAATTTGAGGAAGAAATTTCTGAGGATGTACGTCTGGAGTACAGCATTGTATGGTTGTGAAACATGGACTGTGGGAAAACCGGAACTGAAGAGAATCGAAGCGTTTGAGATGTGGTGCTATAGACGAATGTTGAAAATTAGGTGGACTGATAAGGTAAGGAATGAGGAGGTTCTACGCAGAATCGGAGAGGAAAGGAATATGTGGAAAACACTGATAAGGAGAATGGACAGGATGATAGGACATCTGCTAAGACATGAGGGAATGACTTCCATGGTACTAGAGGGAGCTGTAGAGGGCATAAACTGTAGAGGAAGACAGAGATTGGAATACGTCAAGCAAATAATTGAGGACGTAGGTTGCAAGTGCTACTCTGATATGAACAGGTTAGCACAGAATAGGAATTCGTGGCGGGCCGCATCAAACCAGTCAGTAGACTGATGACAAAAAAAGAGAGAAAGTTGGCAAAAACACATTAAAGTGTGTTTTCACTTCATTCTATCTACCGCCTGCAATCTTCAGTCGGTGATTCTTCGACAAATGATGATTCGGGAATGATCTGAAACTTGATGACATATTGAAACTGTGTGCTGGACCGCGACTCAAACCTGGAACGTTGGTGTCTGTGTTAAATTGCTGTCCTCATTGCCAGCGTTGCGGGAACAGATAAACAACAGATTGAGCCATTTCTGGGCCGTATGGTGGGTGATCAAAGAGTTCCCATCGAAAACACTGCAAGAGCGTCCCCGTTGCAACTGCAGTGTGCAGCCGATAATTGTCATGAAGATGTAAAAGTATGGCAGTTACGTGAACTGCACGAAATGGGGCGAAACCTCTCAATAAGCGCTTCATACCTCATCTGAGACGCTGTTGTTGTAGGCAACTTTACTTGCTCATTGTTCGCTCTCAACTGATAAAGTGCGACATGACGCTATAAATGGGTATACTAATAGTCAGTGCGCAATGCATCTGTGTAAAGCTTCAATGGATTGTCACTGTGATTTTAATTTCACAGCCAATCTTAGGCTGAAAAGAAATACCCCTCATATGCTAAACAGAGGTAGTCACATGCATTTTAATGGGTGAACTATATGTAAGTCAATGAAGAAATGTATGCAACACACGGACCTACTTCTTTTACAATATTTATGCAGGTAATTTATATAAGTAAACATTAAACTTAATATTTGCACCGCATTTTTATTCACTAATTAAATTTCATTATAATATCTTTTTAAATAAACAGTAACAAAGGTTACAAATTGTTGTGCATTTTCAATAAGACGTTTCTGATTTTCAAAGAAATTTAAATTCTTAAGCAAACGAAAGACGATTTATGGAGCCCACATTTGAAACTTTTATAAAATGCATTCATTTGCTTAATTCTATATACGTATTTTTTGTATGGTTGTGTAAAATGAACCTCATTCTACCTTTTTACAATTTCCTTAAGTTTCCTTCATTATTAGGCATTATTTTGCTGCCAACGTTTTCGATTTCCACAAAATATTTTAAGGGACTTATTACTGACTCAAACCACATACGTTCATCAGCTTATGTGTTAATTATACGACTTTTATACCTTTAGCCACATGTCATTTGCTGGCCTGCCGTGGAGGTGCGGTATTTCCTCAAGAAATGCCTGTGGATAGATGGCCAGATGGCCGCGTAGCATGTGAGCGGGGCAGTTCATACTTTGTGATGAGGTAATTAATATACATCGCAACAACAGAGTCTCTGCGGCCTCTCTTGGCGATTAATTTAGCCACGGCGGCGTGGTATTTCCAAAGAGGAATCACTGCCTGCGATACTCTTCTCCGTCACTAGGAGAAACCAGTATTGGAGTCGAAATACTTTTACATATTTTATGGCTTGTGTCGATAATTCAAACATTTGTCTGGCAGTTTAAACTGTGTCCTGTAATTCTAATTCATCCTAACCTGTCTTCATTCTCTCTCCTTGAGTCATCATTATCAGATTTCTGAGTGGTTTGATGCGGCCAGCCACAAATTCCTTCCTGTGCCAACCTTTCCATCCCAGAGATGTACTTGCAACATACGTCCTCAAATTATTTGCTTGATGTGTTGCAATTCCTGTTTTCCTCTACTTTTTCACCCTCTATAGCTCCCTCCAGTACCATGGAAGTTCCTGGCATCTACATATATGTCCTATCATCCTGTCTCTTCTTCTTGTCAGTGTTTTCCACATATTATAAAATATATTGAACAATCCGCCTCAGTTGCTAAAATTTTGTGGTCTTTACCCAGGTTTCGGCTAGAATAATCTAGCACAGAAGCATAAAATTACTATAACATGCCACAGTAAGGCACAGTCAACACTGAAGTGCAATTCCGCGTGCAGCGGTCAGTGCCAACGTAGCTGCCACTGCCAACCGACCACGTGGTGAAATGATACCGGGGCTGGACTTCAGTTAAGTAGTTTTAATTCGACACAGTACCACGGTACTATAGGTTTTAATTTTTAATGTTGACTGTGCCTTATTCAGGCATGTTACAGTAATTTTATTCTTCTGAAGAAGGCTAGATTATTCTAGCCGAAACCAGGGTAAAGATCAGAAAAGTTTCGCAACTCAGGCGGATTGTTCAATATATTAGTCTATCACAGTTGCTGACGGGTCTGCAATATGCTAAAAATTCTTTCCACATATTGCTTTCATTGCCAATTCTGCGGAAAACCCAATTCCTTACCTCATCGGTCCATGTAATTTTCAGTAATGTTGCTCCTGACACCATAATGCAATTCACAACATTTCTCTGTGTAGCGCAAAGAATGTTGCACCGACAGAACGATCTTCTCCGTACCAACTAGTACTGAATTGGAAACATGAGTCATGTGAAAACGATGTCAGCCTTTTCTCAGTTAACGTCCTGTAAGACATGGATATAGGGGGACACGCGGATATAATTTTTTTACCTTCCAGGGAGCATCTTACTCAACACCACAGGAAAATTTATTTACACAACTACCATAATATGGAGTATTACATAAAATTTGTGACCTGATTTCAGGGGATTTCTGGGGACGACACAGTTATGTTATCTTGGATGAAGAGTTATCGGCGGAAGAAGAAGTAACAAAAGGCGTGGCCCCGGGAATTGTTTTCGGATACCTGCTGTTCATCTTGTGTGTTGTTTATCTGGCAGACAAACTTAATGCTAACCTCGGCCATTTTGCAGATGATGGCACTTATGTATAATGAAGTGTTATCTGAGATAACGTACACAACTATTTACCCAGAGCAGGAGCAGATTTCAAATTTGCTCTAAATAAGCATGAAAGTATAATTCTGTTCTTCACCAACACTGGAAAAGTATGCCTACAATGTCGGTGAGTCACACTGCAATCAGTGGAATGGCACTATTGGCCGGGAGATTCGTCCTGTGTTGTTCGGCCGCTTAGTGTAAGTGTTCCTCTTTGACGCCGCTTCAACGACTTGCACGGTGTACGTCCATTAGGACGAGGTGAAATTACGAGGGCAACGCGTATGCCCAGTCACTGAACAAACGGAATCTCCGAGTCTACCGTGAAGCGAACCAAGGACCTCGCGATGTAGATCAGCAGGCATGACAGTGCAGTGCTGTTGGTGCAACAGAGACGGTTTTGGGTTAGCATGCAGGAGGTCGAGGGTTCGATTCTGGATTCAGGCTTAATTGTTTTTCTTTGCTACAATAGTCTCTGCGGTCTCTGGCATCTTAATCGTCATGAAGTGATTACAGAGGGTCTTCTACAAAACATTTGCAATTACGTACTACGAAAACGGAAATTGAAGTACAATTGTATTCACTGGTAAATTTTTAAAGAAGCCTTTTTGCACTTCGTGGAAACAAATTGTTTGGCGTCAGTGCATCTACTAGATTCCAAACCTGTTTTTGTGTACCCTGGAAATTATTTGTTAAGAACATTGCTATCCCTACCGGAGAGGTAACGAAATGTGAATGAGCTGAATAGAGCACGAAAAATACACTACTGCCATTAAAACGGCTACACCACGAAGATGACGTGCTACAGCCGCGAAATTTAACCGACAGGAAGAAGATGCTGTGATATGCAAATGATTAGCTTTTCAGAGCATTCACACAAGGGTGGCGCCGGTGGCCAAACTACAACGTGCTGACATGAGGAAAGTTTCCAACCGATTTCTCATACACAAACATCAGTTGACCGGCGTTGACTGGTGAAAAGTTGTGATGCCTTGTGTAAGGAGGAGAAATGCGTACCATAACGTTTCCGACTTTGATAAAGGTCGGATTGTGGCCTATCGCGATTGCTATTTATCGTATCGCGACATTGCTGCTCCCGTTGGTCGAGATCCAGTGATTGTTAGCAGAGTATGGAATCGGTGGGTTCAGGAGGGTAATACAGAACGACGTGCTGGTTCCCATTTGCCTCGTATCACTAGCAGTCCAGATGACAGGCATCTTATCCGCATGGCTGTAACGGATCGTGCAGTCACGTCTCGATCCCTGAGTCAACAGATGGACGTTCGCATGAGAACAACCACCTGCGCGAACAGTTCGACGACGTTTGTAGCAGCATGGACTATCAGCTCGGAGACCATGGCTGCGGCTATCCTTGACGCTACATCACAGACAGGAGCGCCTACGAGGGTGTACTCAACGACGAACCTGGGTGCACGAATGACAAAACTTCATTTTTTTCGGATGAATCCAGGTCCTGTTTACATCATCAAGATGGTCGCATCCGTGTTTGGCGACATCGCGGTAAACGCACATTGGAAGCGTGTATTCGTCATCGCCATACTGGCGTATCACCCAGCGTGATGATATGGGGTGCCATCGGTTACACGTCTCGGTCACCTTTTGTTCATATTGACGGCACTTTAAACAGTGGACCTTACATTTCAGACTCTTGGCTCTACCCTTCATTCCACCCCTGCGAAAGTGTACATTTCAGCAGGATAATGCACGACCTATGTTGCAGGTCCTGTAAGGGCCTTTCTGGATACAGAAAAATGTTCGACTGCTGCCCTGGCCAACACATTCTCCAGATCCCTCACCAACTGAAAACGTCTGGTCAATGGTGGTCGGGCAACTGGCTCGTCACATAACGCCAGTCACTACTCTCGAAGAACTGTGGTATCGTGTTGAAGCTGGACGGGCAGCTGTACCTGTACACGCCATCCAAGCTCTATTTGCCTCAATGCCCAGACGTATTACGGCCAGAGGTGGTGCTCTGGGTACTGATTTCTCAGGATCTATGCAACGAAATTGCGTGAAATTAATCACATGTCAGTTCTAGTATAATATATTTGTCCAATGACTACACGTTTACCATCTGCATTGCTTCTTGGTATAGCAATTTTAATGGCCAGTAGTGTAGTTGGTATTAATGATGGGAGCGTTGGTTGAGGGTACGTACAAAACAAGTTTGTAGTGCGAAACAGTTCGCATCCACGCCGTGCGAAAGGTTTCTTTAATATACGGCCCATGAAAACGACTGTATTTGCTTCTCTGTGTTCGTAGTACGTAACTGAAAATATTTGTAGAAGACCCACTGTAATCGGTGTATGACAATAACGACGAAAGAGACGGTACCAAGAGACTACTTTTAGAAAATAACACTCGTATGTCTCAAACCAGAATCTCTCTACCTCCTAGATCCTAGCCCAAACGCTGTCCCCTGCGCCAACTGCACAGCAGTATTTGACAAAGAGAATTACTGTACCCGTGATTACAGTGTTGCCAGATCGTCAATATTTATCGTCGATTTACTGCCCGAAATACGTGCAGGAGGAAATATGGTGTCAGGCATTTTTGTATTGCCAGTATGTGAGTAATCATGCTCCGAAGGCCGAGTGAGTGAATCTTACCTCACCCTGCATTTGCGACCAATGTTCTCGTCATTCCGGTGGACACTAGGCTCGCTCTCTCATGGGGATCGGCGAAAGCCATGAGTAGTAAGTTGAGAATTTGAATATGGTGGAAGGCTTGGAAAAGGTAGTCCGTGCATTTGTGATGACTGTGTCTGCTTGGTGTCATGGTCATTCCACCTGTCTGGTAAGCATAAGACCCAGGTTCGAATCGCAGTCTGATACAAATTTTCAACTTTCTTCATTGATGTAAATCACTGTTTGCTCCCAGCCGATGTCTGTAATTCTTTTGTGTATTAATCCATAGTGGCTGCTGAATCAAAATAGTTTCTGTACTTTCGGAGATGTCGGAAAGAGAAGATACCATATAAATAAAATTATTAATAGGCGATCGTTTTTCTTAAAAATACTGCAGAGATTTTCATTAATTTCATAACAACACACAGCTAACCTGTTAATTGCGAGTTAGAGAGTCATCAAAATTATTTAATAAAGCATTAACCGTAAAGTCGGTGGGACCAGTAAAGATGGTTATGGGGCTTTGCACGCTGTACTTTAGTTCCTGACCTTACCCCTCCCTACCCTGAACTTTTGAAAGCATGTATGTGTGTGTGTGTGTGTGTGTGTGTGTGTGTGTGTGTGACAGAGAGAGAGAAAGAGAGAGAGAGAGAGAGAGAGAGAGAGAGAGCCTTCCGCAGCTCCTGTCACGCCAGTTAAACTTCGGGAGTCGTCCGCTGCAGCAGAGGAGTCGGGTATCGTCCCCCACCCCTCCTCGCAGCCACTAAACGGCCGTAACCACAAGTCACGTGGCGTCAGAGGACACCGTGTGCCACCGACAGGTTGGAAGTGGCGGCGCTCCTCCTTTTGGTCCTGCACGGGAAGTCGCCAGATGCTGCTGCAGAGTAATTTCCGCGGTGGTACCTCCCTCGGATGTGACGAGCCCGGCTCACGTGTAGTTTAAAACTTTTCTCCCAGAACTTCCGACCAGAGGCCTACTTACAATCTTTCACTGGTTTATTCCGTAAGTATTTTGCCAGTCTAAGTGGTTCTGATGCAAAGGCTTAGTTAGACTAGATTTATCACGCAAAATGCTTAGAAAATTGAGACATCAATATAGTTAAATGAATCTTCATGATTGTTTTGCACGATGCAGTTACGTGTAGGTTAATGATTGATGGTCACACTAAGGGACGCAGTGGATGCAGTAAGCAATTATTACATGCTTTTAACTTTCTTCTATTACACGTGCACTAACTTACCGATCAACTAAGTTCGACAGTCACAAACCTTAACGTCCCTTCAAAATTATTTTGTCTGGAAGTCGGTCTGGCTATTAATGATCTTTGCCATCGTTCTATTTCAAATTCTAAGACTTTGCTTTTTTAGGTTAGAATTTTCTTGTCGATATTTTGTTGTGGAAAGTTTCTTGTTATTTATTTCTCGGATATTTTTCTGTTGAGTATTTTCTTGTTCGACCTTCCGATCACGCCTGTTCTTTTTTGTTTTGGTCTTTGGCTGCGGACATTGCTGTGTCTGTTCACCATTCCAGATGACGCACAAGATTGCTCTTACATTATAAATACTTAACCTCCTGCAGTCGTTTCTTGCTGCTCTGAAAATTTTTAGTAAAGCCTGACATTATCAAGGAAGATCAGAATGATCTTATGTAAATTTGTTAAATTTAAAAAGAAACACTTTTTTCACAAATCTTTTAATTGCCAAGGTCGTATACACATATACACAGGTAAACCTAAAGACAACAAGAGAAACTAAACTTCAACACCAAATAAGGAATAACCTTTATTACACGAAAACCACCAGAACCATCCAAATTCAACAAAACATCAGCAAGAATTATAATCACTAGAATAGTTTCAGTTCCCAATGCAACTATCCTCAGATCTAAAAGAAAATACAAAAACGAAAAGCGGGCTTATTGTTCAAATGGTTCTGAGCACTATGGGACTTAACAGCTGAGGTCATCAGTCCCCTAACTAACCTTAGGACATCACACACATCCATGCCAGAGGCAGGATTCGAACCTGCGACCGTAGCAGTCGCACGGTTCCACACTAAAGCACCTAGAACTGCTCGGCCACTGTGGCCGGCACGGCCTTATGAAAAAGTTTTCTTTACATAGAATGTTCCGGCTTAAAAAGTTGGAAAGGATACACAAATACCAATCATGGTAGAACGTCAATATGCAACGAGCAGACCGAACATCGTGTTTAAATATGACGTGTTCTTGAACTGCAACTAACTACAAAGTGTTAAACGAAAAATTTTAATGATAGCATATTCGATTGAGACGCAATTTGAACAAAAACTTCTTGTACCAGTAATAACCAAACCATTCAATGACTTGCATTTGTGTGAAGGGCAAGTTGAAAGACAGATTTCGTTGTAAAAGCACACCAAACACGAGACGTTCCACTCCTGCAGAAATAACGAACGAACTGAGTATCTAGTAAATACTAAGACATGAAATTTTAAGTTAAAAATGTGACATTATTCAAAAGGAAGAACATTCCATAGGTAATACACACGAGACAAAAAAAAGTTATCGTTATACCGTGTAACTTGTCGATGGCAAAAGAAAATATTTGTGTGTCCATTATTGGTAACTTGACAATTACTTACTAACAGCCGTAACATAACGGTACGCAGCAAGTACTCACGCAGGCGGAAGGAGAAGTTGACAGAAGATCTGGAAAGTGGTTCGAAGCTGTATACAGTTTCATCGACAATAAAAGGTTACAGGTGCTTGTAGAAAGAATAATGTAATATCTAAAAATACATGTCAAGGAAATACAGACTATGCAAAAAATGGAGGCCAGAAAATTGAGTCAGTGACAGTAACAAGATAATTATAAGCAGTGTGTGATTAACAGATTGGGCGAGAAGACGGCTGATGCAGATAAGTCACCATCTCAAGTGATACGAATATGATATGTGAGATATGATGCTTCGTGACGAGTCTGACAGGGCACTGAACGACCTGAGTCGAAACAAGGGCCCAGGAGTAAACAACATTCCATTAGAACTACTGACAGCCTTGGGAGAGCCAGCCCTGCAAACTCTACCATCTGGTGAGCAAGATGTATGAGACAGGCGAAATACCCTCCAATCCCAAAGAGAGCAGATGTTGACAGGTATGAAAATTACAGAACTATCAGTTACGGCTGCAAAATACTGACATGAATTTTTTTACATACTAATTGAAAAACTGGGCCGGCCGGGGTGGCCGAGCGGTTGTAGGCGCTACAGTCTGGAACCGCGCAACCGCTACGGTCGTAGGTTTAAGTAGCTCTAAGTTATAGGTGACTGATGACCTCAAAAGTTAAGTCCCATAGTGCTCAGAGCCATTTGAACTATTTTGAATTTGGAAAAACTGGTGGAATCCAACCTTGGGGAAGATCCGTTTGGATTCCCTAGAAATATTGGAACAATTGAGGCAATACTGACCCTGCGACTTACCTTAGAAGCTAGAATAAGGAAATACAAACCTACGTTTCTAACATTTGTAGACTTAGAGATTGATTTTGACAACGTTGACTGGAATACTCTCGTTAAAATTCTGAAGTTTGCAGGGGTCAAGTACAGGGAACGAAAGGCTATTTACAATTTGTACAGAAACCAAAAACTTGTGCCCGACAGGGACTCGATCCTGCTTAGCTGCTTAGTTGAGCGGTAACGTGCAAGCCTCCCATACAAATAAGCAGGCCCGGGTTCGATTCTCGGCAGGGTGTTGTGTTGTCCGAATTATCATTTCATCCTCATCACTGGCGTGCAAGTCGCCCAATGTAGCGTCGACTGAAATAAGACTTGAACTTCCCTTGTTGGGGCCTGCCGGCCAACGATGCCAACGCTCATTTCCTTTCACAGAAACCAAATGGCAGTTATAAGAGTCGAGGGGCAAGAAAGTGAAGCAGTGGTTGGGAAGGGAGTGAGACAGGCTTGTAGCCTATCCCCGATATTCTTCAATCGGTATATTGGGCAAGCAGTGACGGAAACAAAAGAAAAAGTAAGAGTAGGAATTAAAATCCATGGAGAAGAAATAAATGCTTTGAGGTTTGCCGATGACATTGTAATTCTCTCAGAGACAGGAAAGGGCATGGAAGAGCAGTTGAACGGAATGGCCAGTGTCTTGACAGGAGGATATAAGATGAACATCAACAAAAGCAAAACGAATTTATGGAAAGTATTCCAATTAAATCAGGTGATGCTGAGGGAATTAGATTAGGAAATGACACAATTATAGTGGTAGATGAGTTTTGCTATTTGGGGAGCAATAAGAGAGGATGTAGACTGGCAATGGCAAGCAAAGCGTTTCTGAAGAAGAGAAATTTGTTAACATCGAGTGTAGATTTAAGTGTCAGGAAGTCTTTACTGAGAGTATTTGTATGAAGCGTAGCCATGTATGGAATTAGAACACGGACGATAAATAGTTTAGACAAGAAGAGAATAGAGGCTTTCGAAATGTGGTGATAGAGAAGAAAGCTGAAGATTAGACAGGTCTTTCACATAACTAATGAGGAGGTATTGAATAGAATTGGGGAGAAGAGGACTATTTGGCACAACTTGACAAAAAGAAGGGACTAGTTGGTAGGACATGTTCTGAGACATCAAGGGATCACCCATTTAGCATTGGAGGGCAGCGTGGAGGGTAAAAATCGTAGAGGGAGACCAAGAGATGAGTACACTAAGCAGATTCAGAAGGATGTAGGCTGCAGTAGGTACTGGGAGATGAAGAAGCTTGCACAGGATAGGTTAGCGTAGAGAGCAGCATCAAACCAGTCTCTAGACTGAAGACTACAGCAGCAGCATGTGATACAGCAATATGAGCTACTGTCAGAACATAAAAAGAGGTTTAAAAAAAATATATTGCTAACATATTGTTTCACAAAATCAAATTAAGAAATAGGAAGAGAAGACGGCTGATGCAGATAAGTCGCCATCTGAAGTGATACAGAGGCCTTCCGTCTTTCAGTCCCTTCGTGTACGCGCAATTTGATGGCGAAAGGCAGCAGTAAAATCACACAGTCCTCGGACCAGCGATAGTGTAGTCTACCATCAGCATAATTTGCCGGTAATTATACAGCTGTTCGCCAAAAAATACGAAGGAAATAATTCCGATTAAACTCTATCTCCTCATGTAATACTCGATTATGGACCATCTTCGTGAAAAAATCTTCAATGCTTCAAGTAAATCTACCTCCTTTCCTTTAGGCACATCACAGAACACCTCCAAGTGCTGCACAGTGTGTTTCTTCATAGCGATGTGCGTACGGAAAGAAAGGTGTTCCCCAGGAAAGCGTCCTGGGACCTCTGCTGTTCCTGATCTATATAAATGACCTGGGTGACAATCTGAGCAGTTCTCTTATGTTGTTCGCAGATGCTGCTGCAATTTACCGTCTAGTAAGGTCATCCGCAGAACAGTATCAGTTGCAAAGCGATTTTGAAAAGATTGCTGTATGGTGTGGCAGGTGGCAGTTGTCGCTAAATAACGAAAAGTGTGAGGTGATCACCATGAGTTAAAAAAAAAAAGTTGGAATTCGATTGCTAGATAAATAGTACAATTCTAAAGGCTGTCAATTCAACTAAGTACCTGGGTGTTAAAATTACGAACAACTTCAGTTGGAAGGACCACATAGATAATATTGTCGGGAAGGCGAGCCAAAGGTTGCGTTTCATTGGCAGGACACTTAGAAGATGCAACGAGTCCACTAAAGAGACAGCTTACACTACACTCGTTCGTCCTCTGTTAGAATATTGCTGCGCGGTGTGGGATCCTTACCAGGTGGGATTGACGGAGGACATCGAAAGGGTGCAAAAAAGGGCAGCTCGTTTTGTATTATCGCGTAATAGGGTAGAGAGTGTAGAAGATATGATACGCGAGTTGGGATGGAAGTCATTAAAGCAAAGACGTTTTTCGTCGTGGCGAGATCTACACTCCAGGAAATTGAAATAAGAACACCGTGAATTCATTGTCCCAGGAAGGGGAAACTTTATTGACACATTCCTGAGGTCAGATACATCACATGATCACACTGACAGAACCACAGGCACATAGACACAGGCAACAGAGCATGCACAATGTCGGCACTAGTACAGTGTATATCCACCTTTCGCAGCAATGCAGGCTGCTATTCTCCCATGGAGACGATCGTAGAGATGCTGGATGTAGTCCTGTGGAACGGCTTGCCATGCCATTTTCACCTGGCGCCTCAGTTGGACCAGCGTTCGTGCTGGACGTGCAGACCGCGTGAGACGACGCTTCATCCAGTCCCAAACATGCTCAATGGGGGACAGATCCGGAGATCTTGCTGGCCAGGGTAGTTGACTTACACCTTCTAGAGCACGTTGGGTGGCACGGGATACATGCGGACGTGCATTGTCCTGTTGGAACAGCAAGTTCCCTTGACGGTCTAGGAATGGTAGAACGATGGGTTCGATGACGTTTTGGATGTACCGTGCGCTATTCAGTGTCCCCTCTACGATCACCAGAGGTGTACGGCCAGTGTAGGAGATCGCTCCCCACACCATGATGCCGGGTGTTGGCCCTGTGTGCCTCGGTCGTATGCAGTCGTGATTGTGGCGCTCACCTGCACGGCGCCAAACACGCATACGACCATCATTGGCACAAAGGCACAAGCGACTCTCATCGCTGAAGACGACACGTCTCCATTCGTCCCTCCATTCACGCCTGTCGCGACACCACTGGAGGCAGGCTGCACGATGTTGGGGCGTGAAGCGGAAGACGGCCTAACGGTGTGCGGGACCGTAGCCCAGCTTCATGGAGACAGTTGCGAATGGTCCTCGCCGATACCCCAGGAGCAACAGTGTCCCTAATTTACTGGGAAGTGGCGGTGTGGTTCCCTACGGCACTGCGTAAGATCCTACGGTCTTTGCGTGCATCCGTGCGTCGCTGCGGTCCGGTCCCAGGTCGACGGGCACGTGCACCTTCTGCCGACCACTGGCGACAACATCGATGTACTGTGGGGACCTCACGCCCCACGTGTTGAGCAATTCGGCGGTACGTCTACCCGGCCTCCCGCACGCCCACTATACGCCCTCGCTCAAAGTCCGTCAACTACACATACGGTTCACGTCCACGCTGTCGCGGCATGCTACCAGTGTTAAAGACTGCGATGGAGCTCCGTATGCCACGGCAAACCGGCTGACACTGATGGCGGCTGTGCACAAATGCTGCGCAGGTAGCGCCATTCGACGGCCAACACCGCGGTTCCTGGTGTGTCCGCTGTGCCTTGCGTGTGATCATTGCTTTTACAGCCCTCTCGCAGTGTCCGGAGCAAGTATGGTGGGTCCGACACACCGGTGTCAATGTGTTCTTTTTTCCATTTCCAGGAGTGTATTTACGAAATTTCAGTCACCAACTTTCTCTTCCGAATACGAAAATATTTTGTTGAACCGAACCTACATAGGTAGTAATGATCATCAAAATAAAATAAGAGCTCGAACAGAAAGGTTTAGGTGTTCGTTTTTCTCGCGCGCTGTTCGGGAGTGGAATGGTAGTGAGATAGTATAATTGTGATTTGATTAATCCTCTACCAAGCACTTAAATGTGAATTGCAGAGTAATCATGTATATGTATATGTATTACCTGGTTTCTCTAGTTTTCAGTTATCTTGTATAATAAGGGCAATATGCGCAATGTTCTAATTTTTATATCGTTACATAGTCGTCAATTGTAGGGCTAGATTAAAATCTATATAAATTTTACCTTATTCTGTTTTTATAGAGGACATTTTGTGTTTGAATACTGTAGCCACATATGAGTCTTTTGGACTGCAGAAAATTACCACTTTCCAACTATATCTGACACTGGAAGTGTTTGTCTGTTATTCAAGCGTTTGACCAGAATAATCAAACAGAGCAAACTCCCAAACATAGGAGAACCGAGGTTTTCGAGAAATAATTTCATGGTGCCAACGCGGCTTCCAGTCGGAAGGTCAAACAAGACGATAACCCCCGCCTTGAGTCTAGAAATAGCTCCTCCACATAATCGGGAAGAATGTAAAGCTGTTGAGCTTCAATCTTCTGAAGTTAAAATTAGTGGTCATTACTTTGTAACTCATGCTAGATGATCATTGTTTTAAAAACACTGGAGTTGCTTGTACTGTCGGGAACAGTCTCATAACGTAGTGGTTTGTTTAAGCAGAAAATGGTACAACGTCAAGAACTCTGCCTGCTCTGGTAACGTCGGGAGTATGCCCATAGATTTTGAAACTGTTTACAGTGTCTTTACTCAAGACGATAAAGAAGTGTTAGTAGATTTGAGCCCAATGGATGTGATATTCAATTCAAATTTATATGAGCTCCTCTAAAAGTACCATAAACTGTGCTACACACATTGATCATCCGGAACGTCATGTCCACCTACCAAATAGCCAGTATGTCCACTTTGTCACGGATAACAGTGGCGACGCATCATGGCATGGGAGCAATGAGACCTTAGTAGGTCGCTGGAGGGAGCTAGCACGCAAATCACCTAATTCCCTAAAGTTCCAAGGAAGGGGGCGATGAGCTCTCACTTCCAGTTTCTTCACATCCCAGATGTGTTCCATTGGGTTCAGATCTGGCTAGTTGGGGGCCATCATATCAATTGGAACTCGCTACTGTGTTCCTCGTACCATTCCATCACATTCCTGCCCGTATGTCATGGCGCATGATCTTGTCGAAACATGCCACTGCCGTCGATAAACATCATTTTCATGAAGGATGTACGTGGTCTGGAACCAGTGTATGATATTCCTTGACAGTCATGGTGCCTTGCACGAACTCCTGTGTATCAACGTGAATGTTCCCCAGAGCATAGTGGAGCCACCGCCAGCTTGTCTCTGCCCTGCAAGTGCAGGTGTCAAGGAGCTGTTCCCCTGGAAGACGACGGATTCGCGCCCTCCCATAGGCGTGAAGAAGAAAGTCTGTGGATTCATCGGATTGTTCAGCGTCCTGTCGCAGCGCCGACGTCCAGTGCCGATGGTCACGTGCCCATTTCAGTAGTTGCCGATATCGCTGTGTTAACATGGGCACATTCATAGGTCGCCAGTTGCGGTGGGCTCTCATTCGGACTGGTTGGTGCACTGTGGGTTTAAACACATTTGCAGTCTGTCCAACATTAAAGTCTGATGTTAGCTCAGCCAAAGTTTGCCGCCTGTCCTGTTTTACCAGTCTGCAGAACCTACGATGTCCAACAAATTTTGCTTAGGCTAGAACTTAGAAGCATGTGCAACAGAGATTGAATTTCATAATAGGTCCTCTATAATAGTAGCCATATACGGAGAATCTTCAGGAAATTTCAACCTGTTTGTAAACGGTCTTGAAGATTTATTATATGTACAATTAAAAAACAAAGAACTAGTGATTGCTAGTGATTTTAATATAGGTGTCCTTATATACACTGTCAGTGAACAGTTACTGAAATCAGTTACATTGTCATTCAATTTAATTTCTACTGTAAATTTTCCAACTAGGGTATACAAATGATCTAAGACTACAATTGATAGCAAATTTCTAGACAATTCTAGGCAACTAAGCCACATTCCAAAACCAGTAGTAAATGGGCTATCTGACCATGATATGGAATACCTAACATTACATTTTAAAAACTGTCAGGATAAAATATCTATCAGAACTGAGTAGAGAAGGCCAATAAAACAGTCAAAAACAGAGAAATTTAGTAGATTGCTCAAAGAAATTAATTGAATGGATATCCACAGCATCCAAGACACAAATGGAAAATACGAAACATTCATTAATAAAGTTAACACCTTATTTGAATTTTTTTTCCCCTGAAGGTAACTCATTTTAAGCAGAAGTCTAATAAGAAACCATGGGTCACACAAGGGATAAAGATATCATGTGAGACAAAAAGAAAACTCTGTCTGATATGTAGGGACACCTTTGATACTAGCATTATAACTCATTACAAAAATTACTGCAAAATGTTGAAGAAGGTTATCCAGAAATCTAATGTGCATTACAAGTAGAAGATAAATACATCCAGCAATAGAATAAAAACAATGTTGGATATAGATAAGTCAGAGACAGGTAGGACCAGAAATGAGGAGAAACAAATAGCTCTAAAAATAAATGAAACCCTGGTAACAAACACATGTTGTGTTGAAAACCATTTAAATAAGTATTTTGTCTCTGTTACTGATAGCGTGGGGTTGTCAGGTTCAGTAAATGATGCAATGGAATTTCTGAGACCAGTGCACAAAAGCAATTTCAGTAAAATGGAATTGACACTTACTTCACCCAAAGAAATAGAATCTATCATAAAGTCCTTGAAATCAAAGCATTCTTTTGGTTATGATAACATATCAACAAAGTTATTAAAAAAGTGTTCGTGTGAGCTTAGTCATATCTTAAGTTATTTGTGTAATCAGTCACTTATCACAGTAACATTCCCACACTGGCTTAAATATGCTGACGTTATACCTCTCCACAAGAAAGGGGACAAAGAAATGCCATCAAAGTACTGACCAATCTCACCTTTGCCAGCTTTTTCAAAAATCTTTGGAAAAGTTATGTTCAAGCGCCTACTTAAGCACATTCGTGAAAATAACTACTGACAAAGTCACAGTTTGGGTTTATTAAGGATTCTGATGTTGAGAAGGCTATTTACACTTACAGTGAAAATGTCCTTAATTCATTAGACAACAAATTAGAGACAAATGGCATATTCTGTAACCTGTCAAAGGTTTTGTTTTGACTGTGTGAATCACAGGATTATTTTAAGTAAATTAAAATATTATGGCATCAATGGTAGTGCTGCAAAGTGCTTTCAGTCGTATCTCACTAATAGAAAACAAAGGGTGTCATTACATAACACTTCAACAGTAGGAAATCAGACATTATCTGACTGGAAAGAAATTACATGTCATGTTCGCCAAGGTTCCATACTTGGTCCTCTCCTATTTCTTGTGTATATTAATGAGCTGTCGTCTGTTACATTACCTGACGCCAAGTTTGTGTTATTTGAAGAGGATACAAATATTACAATAAATAGTATATCAAATATTAATTTAGAAAGGGTAGCTAATCAAATTTTTACTGATATTAAGGAGTGGTTAACAGCCAATTCACTGTCATTAAACTTTGTAAATAACCACTATATGTAGTTTAGAACTTCCAAGAGATTTCCTTCTAGTGTGTGTATAAAACATGATGACATGGAAAAAGAAGAACTTGAGAGTGTAAAATTTTAGGGATCACAACTTGACAATAAATTCAATTGGGAACGACATACTAACAAGTTGCTAAAGCGCCTAAACAAGTCTGTGTTTGCAATGCTAATTATGTCAGACATAGGAGATATAAATATTAAAAAAATGTCATATTATTTTCACTCCATTATGTCACATGGTATCATATTTTGGGGTAACTCCACAAACTGAGAAAAAAATGTTAGAGTACAGAAGCGTATAGTAAGAGTAATGCGTAGTGTGAATCCAAGAACATCATATCGAAACCTATTCAAAGATTTGGGCATGCTAACCACAGCTTCTCAGTATATTAATTCCTCAATGAAGTTTGTTGTAAATAATGCATCTCTTTTTCCAAATAACTGCTTAGTACACAACATCAATACTAGGAATAAGAACAATATACATAAAGATTTAAAATCACTTACTCTTGCCCAGGAAGGAGTCCAGTTTTCAACAACGTATATTTTCAATATGTTACCAGCAACCATTAAGAGTTTAGTTTCAGACAAGGCACAAATCACACATAATTTAAAAGAATTTTTGGTGGCCAACTCCTTCTATTTCGTCCATGAATTTCTCAACAAGTGCCGTAGGCCATTTCAATGAAAATTTATTATTCTTTAATTTTTAACAATACTTGATTGTAGCAGCCAAGTAACTACCTACTGTGTGAATGATGGGAAGTATGGAAAGCAGATGTAAGTCTTAAGTCTGTAAATAGTGTAAGTTTCATTTTAAATCTTGTACATAACTTGAGTGTTCTTAACTGAGGATCATTGAAATGAATAATTTACTTTAATTTTTGACAATACTTGGTTGTAATAGCCAAGATACTAGCTACTGTGTGAATGATGGATTTAATGAAAGTAGATGTAAGTATTATAGCTGTTAATATTAGAAGTTTAATTTTAATTCATGTACATAATTTTACTGTTTATTGACTGAGGAAATTTAAAATTAATGAAACTCAAATTGCTCTAATTATATTTTTGTGATGTGTTTGTCTGACATGCCGCACGGGATTAGCCGAGTGGTGTAAGGCGCTGCAGTCATGGACTGTGCAGCTGGTCGTGGCGGACGTTCGAGTCCCCCCTAGGGCATGGGTGTCTGTGTTTGTCCTTAGGATAATTTAGGTTAAGTAGTGCTTAAGCTTAGGGACTGATGACCTTAGCAGCATAAGATTTCAACTTTTTTTCGTCTGACGTGTTCCACAACCAGGAGGATCCCCTCTTTTGTGGGTCTATGGAATGAATAATTAATCTAATCTAATCTAATCTAATCTAACCTAATCTAACATCTGGCAGCCTAACACCACGACCTATGGACATGGTTTCACCTTGTTTTCGCCACTTGTTGAAAATTCTCACCTGTGCACTTCTCGGACACAAAGTCTTGCAGCTTCCAAAATGATCATGCTAAGTCTCTGGACTATCACAGTCTGCCCTCAGTCAAACTCAGACAACTCTGGAGTCTCCCCAACTCTACACACGGGCAGAGAGCTCACTGATACGGCGTGCACTGTTCATGTACCTGACTAGCAGTCGTTCCTCGCCAGGTGACGCTGTTATCGCCTGGACTGGTTTTTCTCCACAGCAGGTCGATGGTCACAACGTGCTAGCTTATCAGTGTACGATTTCATTCGTGCTCCACAGTTGTCCAAATTTCAGAGCGTGCTAACGAGATACAGCGATCACACAGTTCGCCTTAATGGTCGTCTGATTGTGTGTGTCAGCTATTTTAAGAGTGGCGCAGTCTTCGCTTCTAGTTACACAATCCAATGACGCTGCCAACACAATGGGACTCGACCTTTTCCTACAGCTTGACAAAACGGTCCAGGATTTGTCGAATCAAGTTATCCACATCACGGATGGAGTGGTTGTATGTACATTGTTCTGCCACGAGTACCAAGAGGCACCTTCGAAAGCCAATCTTTCTTGGCTTTGGCAATGGAGCACTGACTCGGCACCACTTCAGTTACACCAGTACTGATTGGGGGACGAAAAGTTTAATACTTGTCGACAAGTACAGGAACTATCCTTCTTTATCAGGGTGATTAGTATGGGGACACCTGAAATCCTCTGGGCTCTGAAACAGACTTTCAGTGCAGAGGATCTGCATGCAGCCATTGTTACAGATAATGGCACCCAGTTCACTAGTCCAGAATTTGAGTCTTTCTGCATGGTCCATTGTACACAGCACAACATGCCTTTTAATCAAGAATCAAGTTGGTTCCATCTAAAACATTTTTGGGCATTAAAGGTAGAAATGATAATGCTTTAGGCTGACTAAGCATCACAAAACGCTTAAATAATCTTTCTTTCTACTGAAACTCTCTCCACAGTCAAAATAAGATTACTCTCTGTCCCTCACAGAGCTCCACCAACGGGGAAACCACTTTTTAATGGACATGGCAGCAGACAATGGTATTCCATAGCGAAGATACTCTATAGGTAAAAGGTCTGTTATCTGAGGGAAGTGGTTTTCACCTGGGAAATAAATGTCGTGTTGATGGCAGACGCCGAAGGCATGTGGAGCAAGTCCGAAGAAACATCGATACATTCTTCCTCCCAGGAATTATAGCCCTGTTTCAGTTCCATGACGCTGCAACGCGTCTCCCTGGTAGGTAAATGGTGAGCCTCAGTACAATGGAAGCTAACCAGCACAGATACCCTACCACCACTTGAGTCGATGGACACGGCGGCCAGCAGAGTCAGTACAGCATCCGGGATGAAGGTGGAATTCATCCAACCACATTATCAGCCGAAGAAGAAGATGTTTCACCATTCTCTGACAGGGATAGAGGAATGTTGTGTCCCACGCCACTACCCTTGTAGAGTAGTCCAGTCGTTCGTCACGCTGGTACGTCAGCGTGCCTTCACCGAGATAAGGCCAAGAGCAATGAGCACTTCAGCATCTGTCCGCAGAAGTTGCCAGCAGTGGCCACACTACTTCGCTACACTTCATCACAGGCACCAATTAGGCAAGATGGTGGCAATGAGCGGGATGCCTGTTATCACCTTTTGGCCTGAGCCAGTCACAGGGCTTAGATGTGTCAGTATGAGGGGCTTCATAACATGCGGTCTAGCGTATCAACAGATAATTTGTCTTCAGCAGTTCCCCAGTTATATGGCAGCACCAAGGGAATTCCATCATCACTGCGCCAGCCGCGAAGTCTGGAGTTGGCTCTAGCAGCAGTCTGAAGGCAGCAGCTGTCTGTTTGAACTAAGCCGCCTACAGTAAAAAGACCACAAGGAAAAGAATAGCAGCAGAACCTGCCGCAGGGATTTCGAAAACGGACTTACTTCTGGAAGTGTTTATCAGAAGATTCTGAACTGTGGTTCACGCATGTTTTGCAATAAATAATTGTTCAATTTCACTGTTTTAAATAATTTGTATTCCAGGATCTGATAACGACTTAGGTGACTGCCCACATACACTGACGCTCTCTATTGGATATCATCCCGCTGTACACCATATATCAGCTGCATTCTTTTGCTAACAATATACAACATATCTCCACTAAAAGCGATGGTGTCTTATAAATAATACTTTATTAGTTAAGACCGCAAAAATTATTGATTTCAGATCTGAAAATTTATAAGAAACTAGACGTGAGGGAGAACATTGTGACACAAAGTGTCATTATGACAAAGGTTGCAGAAAGTCAGTGCGTCCCACATACGACAAACATTGCTGTGCCCATTCACAAGGTAGGCAGGACATATTTTCATCATGAAAATATTGTGCTTAACAGCATTCAAAGTCCATCCTTTCTGTACATTTTTCAAACAACTTACGGGGATTCAGCCAGGTAATATTTAAAGCGACCGCCGATATTTCGGCTGGAGTACACCCCGCCATTTCCAAGGCACAAACTGGAGTAGACAGACGACGTACAAGCAAATTTAAAACCTCGGTTCATGGAGTAATCCAGGAAAGATGACACACATACACAGTGAACACTAGTGTCACCAAAGATGACCAAAGTCAGAGGTATCGATAGCGAAAGACTACGAACTAGCAGGTGAGGTAACATTGACTCTGTTCCACGGTTTTTTGACAAGGGACAGAGCAGGAGTCCAAGCAGATTTTAAACAAAAATTTCGATCGTTGTTTACAAGGTTGATCGCTAATTTAATCTGAACAGCTTCCTTAATAACCTTCTCCCAATAGCTGGTGCATGCCAATATCGCGATATTGTTATGTAACATAGGGTGACCTGTACCTGCAGTAAATATTACCTGGATGAATTCCTGTAAGTTGTTCGAAAATTGTATAAGACAGGAGGAACTCAGGTCTCCCTTTTTTTACATGCAATGCTCGATGACCATTAATATTTATATCCTCTAGTATCCGACTGTAGGTTACATGTACAAAACTATTGGACTACGATTAGTGTTAAGAACAAGTATGTAATTGATTGACGACTATGTGTTTTCTACCGGCCTGGTGGTCATTCACAGCAACGTGTGTCATGTTTGATACGTACTGACTTTGCATAACCTTTGCCATGATGAAAAAGTGTGTCGCCCTGCTCTCCGTCACATGCAATTTTCTGTACATTTCCGTTTTAGCGGAAACTTACTCACCTCGATTATAAATAAATTTGCGATCTTGTCTAATAAAGGATAAGTCATAAGAGTAAATAACTTTTAATATCTAACTACTGGAATTTCAGGAAACAACAAATATTTATAAACACTGTAAGACAAAGAAACCACCCATGGCATCTAAATGGAACGGATATCGGTGGATTTGATGTACATGTAATCAAATGATTACAATTTCCAAAAAATGAGTGATTTATTCAGGAGAAAAAGCTTGACATGTTGGCCAAATCAATAACTCGATGGTCAAATTCCGGCCCTATCCAAGCAGAGTTGTTGTATGCCCTCCACAGGGATGCCGAGCCAAATTCTGTCCAATTGGCGAGAACGCCATCAAAATCTTGAGCTGGCTGGAGGGCTCTGCCCATTGAGTAGTAACTTTTAATTTTTTTTCTCGCAGTGTCAATTTATATTAATTTTTTCTTTTCCTCATTAGTAATAAGAAATTGGTACATCGCCGCAGAAGACGGCAAACATAGGCTTTTAAATTAATCTTTGTTACAAAGGAGCAATGTCAGGAAAATATTAAATTGTTTTAACAACTTTCGTTTCAATCTCGCTTCAGAGTACTTATGTTTTAGTTGTGTAATTTAACTGGTGCGTCAACATTATGTGTAGTAAATTATATCTGTAACAACACATTCAAAAATATATATATATTAAGGGCTGTCATGGGAGCGAGAAAATTTTTTTACCTCTACGCATGATTTTTACCTGTAATCATAAGAAGAGGCAGTAATTTGTTTCATCCTGCAAGCCATCTTAAAATACATATGCGCTAACCTGCAAGATTTAATGGATAGACTGTATGATCGCCAACCACAAAAAGTTATAGGTAAAACAATATCAGCGTAACTTAAATAGTGACTTCTATAAGGTCACAATAGGTTTCGTTACATGATTAAAATTAGTGCTAAAACATATCTTAATACTGACATACAAAAATCAGAATTAAATCGAACTTTTATGTAACTAATTAACTGTGAAATAATCTCACTCCCAACAACCGCTTGCCTGTTGAAACAAAATGGGTGGACGTATTTTATTTTCCGTTCTTATGTGCACGTCCTGTGTCCTTATTTCCGTTTTTTTGCCCTTCCTTAAAGTGTGTGGCCATGTGTGAGTGATTTGAATGTAGTAGCGGACGAACCAGAGGAGAGGTGGGTTTCTTGATCTTGTACCAACCTAAAGGTATCAGTGGAAGACAGAGAGCAGGAACAGGAGGGCTTGGACAAAGATGAGTAAAGCTAAACGTTTTCCTAGCAGAGGCTGGTGATGGGCCTCATCCAACACCTCGAGCTGCTCGAGGGGAGTGTGCTTGAAGACGGGTAAGCGACCAGACGTGACCTCAGGACGGCTGCGTCGAACACGGGGTAAAAGGTACTTGAATATGTTACTTATTTGTTAAACTCAACAATTTTTTCTCGTTGCTACTTTTGCAATGATCATTTAGGTACCGGTTATAATTTTTAGGTCAATTAATTGGCTGCAGAATAATGTGATTTCCGTTAGGCGCGACCACGCGGTCTATAAATTCAAATCTCAACCCAAACCTTAAAATTTACGGCTTGCCTTCTTATTTTTATTTGTGGTGAACATTTTTAAATTATAAAAAAACTGTATTGAGTGTCCATTTTACAGGACGAGTCGATTTGTTTCCAAGCGCTTCACGCTAAAAATATGCCGTTACCAAACCCTGCTCGATGCCAGCCACGAGGTGTATACAATTCATCTGACTAAAAATGCTGTCGACATTCTCTTGCCCGTGACCACGTGTTCCCCAGATCTTCCCATCCCCACAGGACTATACAGATAAAAGCCAACGCTTGTAAGTCTCAAGTGAGAAAGACATAGGATCCCTTATAAAAATATCATGTATATTTGTCCATCTGTAAAATGCAAAGATATTACTGTCAAAAATACAAAAGGTTAATCGAAAATAAGGATTTTGTCATTTGGAGCCAATTTCCGTTACCGATAATTTATTTCTTAGCATGTCGGAAAAGAGTGTCATATTAGTAGCATTTGACGAAAACGCTCCCCAAATCTAAAGTTCTTAGTACAGGATTAGTTCACAGCACGTAGTTTTCTCTGATTGGCCCAAAATATTATTTTGATACCCGCTGCAACCGTATAATATCCGTAGGTGAAAACAAACTTCTGGAAAAAATAAATTCAATCGGTATAAAGATTGTTCTAGAAAACTCAGGTTGGCCTAAACCTTAATCAATCAACGGAAAAATAATCAGAGAAGATTACGTGGCCAAAAAATTATAATGAACCCAAGATGTTCTATCACAGCCGGCCGGAACAAAAAGAATAAAAGAAATTCCTCCAAGCAAAATTAAGCAACCCCTTCATAGCCTGCCAATATAAATTCTATAATTAAGGACTTGATAAGCACGAAGACAACTGTAGAAACTCTTGTCCTGTCCAGGTGCGTATTATCTGAACTGCAAGCCCATGATGACATGCCATGAAGGGCCAAGAACCAGGACACAGAATATCGTGGAAGCCCCCTCTACTGTAAGGGTTCGGTGGAGGACAACCAAAGCGGCCCTGCTATGAAGCGAAACGGCACATCCTGTTGTCGGGCCATATGGCGGGGAGACAGCCACCTTGGTGTCCCACCCCTAACTGGGGTATCTACACACACGTCACCGGCCCGGAATCTCACTGAATGGAGTAGAATTGTCGCGCTTCCAAATGAGCCACGATGACCAGCGAAGTTGTGTCTGCAAACGCCTCGGACAGTGGTGGGACATCAATCCGACTATGGTCTGTCATACCACACAACAACTTGGAATGAAAATCTGGGTTACCGTTTCTTTTCATATCAGATCCCCTTTAGTTGTTATCCGCTGCACTTCTACAGCACAGCCATACGTAGACGATATTCTACGCCATTTTCTTGGTTCTTCATGGCAAGCCACCCAGAGCTCATATTTCAGCAAGATAACACCCGCCTACACACGGCGCTAGTTTCCGCTGCTTGTGTTCTTGCTTTCAAAACCGCAACCACGGCCACAAGGTCGCTGGTTCTCAGTTACGAACGTTGGGACCATTATGGGCAGGGCTTTCGAAGCTGCTGGGGATTTTGACGGTCTAACGCACCAATTGGACACTATTTGACACGTTATTCCTCAGGAGGACATCCAATAACCACAATGATCAGTGCCAAGCCCAATAACTGCTTGCACAAAGGCCGAATGTGGACCAATGCTTTATTGGTTTGAATTGTGAAGCTCTTTCTTTTAAATAAATCATCCATTTTTTCTGAAATCGTAATTATTTGTTTCTCTGTTCATGTATATCACATCTGCCAATATCCGTCCATTCGGAAATTCCATCATGGTGCGTTGTATTAACGATAGTATTTCCTGAACCATTTCCATCCAAACCAGATTGCTTCTTTGTTATTTGTACGTGATGCAGCGGCACGCCGCCACACAGCTACATTGCTATAATTGTTGATCACAACCGTGGCAAGTGAATATTCTTATGCAACTGCGGCAACTCGCTGAATTAAATTTCCAGTTGCAAAACATTGGCAATAAGCATCCTCTCTTTGCCTGAAATTACCTTTCGGATGCAGAAACCTATAAGGTGAATTCGACGGCTCCATTTAGGGACCAGATCTGCTGTCTCAGTATACTGTGGAGTGATTCAGCACTTTAATTAGATATTACGTGTAAAGGTATTCATAACTTGAGTGTTGATCTTAATGATTCAGTTACTTGTGTAATGCTTAGAATCTATGATTAGAAGTGTGATGGGAATCAATGATTACATGTCTGATGGCACATTCTCATCTGCACTATGAAAGTTATAAGCCGAAAGCAAACACGCTATTAATTTCTTCACCAGTTTCTTAATGAATCAGTTATCATTTTATGTTTGAACACAACATTCGGAAAATCCATCTTCACTGCACTGAAATGTAATGTCTTCTGGCTAGGGCCTCGCCGGCCGCGGTGGACGAGCGTTTCTAGGCGCTTCAGTCCGAAACCGCACGACTGCTACGATCGCAGGTTCGAATCCTGCCTCTTGCATGGATGTGTGTGATGTCCTTCCGTTAGTTAGGTTTAAGTAGTTCTAAGTTCGAGGGGACTGATGACCTCAGATGTTAAATCCCATAGTGCTCAGAATCATTTGAACCATTTTTTGAGCCAGAGCCTCCCGTCGGGTAGACCTGTCGCCCGGTGCAAGTCTTTTGAGAAGACGCCACTTCGGCGACTTACGTGTCGATGGGGATGATATGATGATGACAACACAACACACAGTCCAATCTCCAACCCAGAAGGGAATCGACCCCGGGCCCCATTTGCATAGCATTCTGTCGCGCTTACCACACAGTTATAGAGGCGGACTTCATTGCACTTTCGTTACGTAATCGTGTGTGTGCATTAATGTGTGTCTGTGTATAATCCGTTTAAAGTTCGATGCCATTGAGTGTTCTCTCAGCGAGGATAGGGTATAGATTTCCTTGTCGGACACGACATAGTAAACGTTTACTTCCTCGGAATCTTGGGCGTGATCGGTAGTTGTATGTGGATTCTCTGTCTGCATGTGCGTGCGTGTGTGTGTGTGTGTGTGTGTGTGTGTGTGTGTGCGTGCGTGTGTGTGCGCGCGTGTTGTATCGGCTGGCCATATCGGCAGGCTGAAATGTGGCTTCGTCACTGAATATTAGTTTCATTCGTGAACCCTTACGGCATGCAGAAGCTGCAATTTGTGAGATTTCACTCTTAATCGCATTCTAAGGATTTTTCACACTTCCGTGCTCAGCTCTGCACTAACTCGATAGGGGGACTTGGTGAGACTTGGCAACACACGCCTCTATGACGGGCCACTCCCTGTTCTGACGCGGAAGGTCGGGCCTGACGATTTGCATCTCGCAAAAACCTCCCTCCTTGAAGTAATTGTACCGCTTCACTATAACGTTGTATACTGGTGGCGACTTGTGAGACATTTCACGGAAAGCTATTGGCACATTCAGTACCAACTAGCAACGGACGAAATCTCGCATACAAAATGCTTTCTCTGCGTGGTTCACCGCCAGTTTCAGCAACTGCGGTCGGCTGTGCCCCTGTCGGCAGTTTTCCAAACTATCTCCCAAGTATCACATTAAAAATGAGTTTTCAGAGTTCGCCTTTCCCCTATTCAATGACTTTTTGAGTTATTTTTAGCCTTCCACTTACACCGATATTTTAAAATGTTTCATGTACTTCATAATTAATCGCTAATATTGGTGCTATGTATCCTCTTTCAGTGACTGTAGAGTGGTTGTATGTAGAAGAACTCTGTTAAATGTGTTCAACACCAAACATAGACAGCCCTCTCACCGATACATAATGTCACTGAAATAAAACTAGTCCGAAAGATGTTTACAAGTCTGTCATGAAACAAGTTACTAAAGGTAATGAATAAAAGAGCTAATATTTACACTTGGTTCTGGAAATTGACACAGCTGATGCTGATGAATGATAACTGGATTACGTTGTCCTGCATTATAGAATACACGCAGGCACACTCCTCTTTTATCTGCTTCGTATTTGTATACACTATTTTCCAAAACGGTTATCACAATAACATACTGTAGATACAAACGTATTACAACCTGTTAACAAACTGTAATTAAATATTATACAATTTCTCCTTGCTTACCTTCACATTGCTCAATTACTAAAGCGAACGTGTTCGCATACGCGGCGTCGTTGGCAAGGAGAACTTACAAGCGATTTAATTTGCTAGCGCAGTGAGTTGTAAAGCAAGTAAAAAGAGTTAGCTAATTAAGGTTAAAGCTTTATCGTTATAAACTCTCCCTCATCGGGTTGACGAACGGATCGATAGCCGCACATAGACGAAACGACGCTGTTGCGGTAACTCGTGTGCCCACTTATAGAAAGTGGATAGTGCAATGGTTAAGACACTCGATTCGAATTTGGGAGGATCAGGGTTCAAATACCTGCCCATCCCTTTAGATTCATTCTCTTCTTCGAACTGACCTATTAAATTTCTGCTGAAGTGAAATTTAAGTGAACTTTCTGTGTACAGTATTAAAATGATAAATATAGCACTTGAAGAAATACAGCAACTAACTTCATTTTTGTATCGCTAAATTTATTGCAATGGTTCATTTCGGGTTTTCAGACACGTTAAACTTAGGTAATACGTTTAGGTCCTCATCAAGTTCACGTTTATGTCGACTGCATTTTGAATACTGCAACTGTATTCTGTATTTTGTGTCTCCTTTTCTGTCTTTATAACCATAACACCACTATTTTATGTACACTGATGCACCGATGCAGCGCAGAATTCTCCGGGTGTAATCATTTGTTTTTTAAATCAAATACAAACGATAAAAACGTTTTGTAAAAATTATCGCTTTGGCTAATTCTTTGCTTTAGAGCGGTGGTTACGAAGTACGTAGATTCAAAACGAATAAAAGGATTGTTTAACACGGAAACAAGGCAATTGATTTATATAGCGGGTAGAAAACTTATGTGCCAACGTAGACCAGCCGTTGATTTATTACAGCGAAATACTACAATAGTACGGACGTCACCGAGCCAGGTGGCGCAGTGGTTAGACACCGGACTCATATTCGTGAGGGCGACGGTTCAATTCCGCGTCCGGCCATCCTGATTTGGGTTTTCCGTGATTTCCCTAAATCGCTCCAGGCAAATGCCGCGATCGATCCTTTCAAAGGGCACGGCCGACTTCCTTCCCCGTCCTTCCCTAATCTGATGAGACCGATGACCTCGCTGTCTGGTCTCCTTCGCCAAACACAACCGGCAACCAGTACGGAGTTCAGTTTGTTTACAGTATTTTAAATTATTTGTTAGAGAATAATTAAAAGGATTTAGGCAAATGAAGACTGTGAAAAAAAGCGTCACCAATAATAGTTTATTTGAAACAATTAATGATTTGACGTGAGTATACGCTCAGCTGGCAATTAAGCTTGGCAATGCATACCATTTGCCGATACTCCTAGTAGCTAGTTGAAAAGAAAAAGACACACTACAAAGAGCTTCGCATGTTAATTAATTCTAAAGGTATACAGCCAACAATTTTTTCTATTTGAGCAAAATGAGGTTATGATATTACAATGATATGCATCAAATCAGCTATGTTTTAAAGGGAGTTTGTCTGGCAGTTATTCTTATCAACATTTGACAGGAGTCGTCACATGCGTAGCGCACGAGGGTATGAAGGGATGCTATCGGTTTGAAAATTTCAAAAATCATTTATTTACACTCAAAAGAATGGATCAAATACCACCCAGAAGGGGTGTGCTTTCTGTTACCATTTAGAAGTACATTTTATATTTAAAATATTACAACCAAAAAAACACACGTAAAATACTAACACAACTTCACCAATACAATCTCCAATAACAATAGCTCAAGAATAACAAGTTAATGCCTTAAGGCCGCCCGGGGTGGCCGAGGAGTTCTAAAGCTACCGTCTGGAACCGAGCGGCCGCCTCGGGCATGGATGTGTTTGATATACTTAGGTTAGTTAGGTTTAAGTAGTTCTAATTTCTAGGGGAGTGATGATCTTAAGTCCCATATTTCTCAGAGCCATTTGAACCAATGCATTAACTGAAATTATTTTCAAACAAATAAAATGGTCTCTTGCAGCTTGAAGAATTAAATCGAGAAGACCTGATTAATGCCTATAATGAATTTATTTTAAATAATTTCAGTTCTTATCGCTTTCTAAACGGTTACTAAGATTCACCCAAGTAAGTTAGGAGTTATTAGCAAGAAAAGCATAAAATACGGAAGCCACCGGTTCTACTTCGTACTAATTATGAACCTGTCACGCGGTTAGAGGCCCCATGTCACTGATTGCGCAGCCCCTCCCGCTGGAGGTTCGAGTCCTCCCTCGGACATGGATGTGAGAGTTGTTCTTTGTATAAGTTAGTTTAAGTAGTGTATAACTCTAGGGACCGATGACCTCAATAGTCTGGTCCCTTAGGAATTCACATATATACACACTAATTATGAACCACCAAAGGGAAGGAGATCAAAATATGGAATAACTAGAATTAACATTAACGACACTGTGTAACAACGTAATAAACAATTTACGGAAATCTATATGAGGCTGACAGCAAATACCACTCTTCCGAGACAACTTGTTCCCGCAAGTGAACAGCGACTCAAATTCAATTACAAAGATCTCTATGGCCACCGGCTCACAGTGAACTAAGCAGTTTAACACAGATTTAGCTGCGACGATTTCTGCACAAATAATCACCTTCACAACTAAGCAGCAACCGAACGAATATAGGGCTCTACAAGACAAAAGAGCTCCATCGTTATGCAAAGTTTTCTATCGCACAGAAACTGGAGCAGATCGATACCGACCAAAAGCAGCTTGTTATTAATAAGTGCAGCCGATGGGGTCAGGTAGGTGGCGACTCAGCACGTGGTGGAGACGTCTTGAGACTCCACATCCACTAGAGGCGAAATACGCCCAAGCGACAAAAGTCATGGAGTATCGATATGGACATATACAGGTGGCGACAGTACCGTATACACAGTGCATAAGAGGACAGTGCATTGGCGAAGCTGTAATTTGTAATCAGGTGATTCACGTGAAAAGGTTTCCGACGTGATTATGGCAACACGGCGGGAATTAACTGATTGTGAACGCGGAGCTAGATGCAAGGGACATACCATTTCGGAAATCGTTAGAGACAATGATATTCCGAGAGCCACAGTATCAAGAGTATGTCGAGAGTATCAGATTTCAGACATTACCTCTCACAAGAAACAACGCAGTAGCGGCGGCTTCACTGAAGACCGAGAGCACTGGTGTTTGGGTAGAGTTGGTACTGGTAACAGACAAGCAAGACTAAGTGAAATAACCGCAGAAATCAATGTGGGGCTTACGACGAACTTATCCCTTAGGACAGTGCGGCGAAATTTGGTGGGCCGTACGGCTCTAGGCGCTGCAGTCTGGAACCGCGAGACCGCTACGGCCGCACGTTCGAATCCTGCCTCGGGGATGGATGTGTGTGATGTCCTTAGGTTAGTTAGGTTTAACTAGTTCTAAGTCCTAGGGGACTAATGACCTCAGACGTTGAGTCCCATAGTGCTCAGAGCCATTTGAACCAATTGAAATTTCGTGTTAATGGGCTACGGCAGCAAAGAGTCGACGCAAGTCCTGTTGCTAACAGCACGACATTGCCTGCAACGCCTCTCTTCGGCTGGACCCAAGACGGCTGGCAATACGTAGCCTTGTCGGATGAGTCCCGGTTCCCGTCGGTAAGTTACGAACCCGCGAAGTAGCAGGCCGAAGTTGTCAACAAGGCACTGCGCAAGACCATGGTGGCTCCATAATTGCGTGTTTACATACAACTGACTGTGTTCTGTAGTCCAACAGAACCGATCATTGACTGGAAATGGTAATGTTCAGGCTACTTGGAGAGAATTTTCAGGCACTCATGGACCTCATGTTCCCAATCAGCGATGGAATTTTTTTGGATGACAATGCGCCACAGTTGTTCACGATTGGTCTGAAGAACGTTCTGGACAAGTCGTGCTAGTAATTCGGTCACTGAGATCAAAAATCAAAACCCATCAACTGACAGCTGATAAATAACTGTTGGGATGATCGCAAATCACTTCACGCACCATACAGCCTCCGTCCTCAGGAAGGGAAAAACTGATCCTCTAATCCTGATATATGTCGACGCATCGAAATGGTGTCTGCTGTTACGTTTTCTGATGTCACAGTCCACATCCTAATCAACACACTTATTTTGCAAATACAACACCGCGGCTCATGCACCTATAACCTCAAAAAGTGCCACAACACTCTTCGCCAGCCAATGTTCAGCATCCTGCAGTGTCACCCCATGTCATTCATTCCAGCGAAATGTTTTCCCGGGTCTAACTGATACGGAGCTTACAGGAGGCTACACAGAAAACTACATGATGACCCCTGCTGAAATGGCGGAATGTGCTTCGCTTCATCTGGGAACAACTTCCTGATCGTAGTTCAGTCGTAAGAAGTGCCAATATTTGGATGCAGACTGCCAGGGGAAAAGGTATTATGAATTTTGTAGGTTTTGGATGGAGTGTAACATGGGTATTAATATAGGTTGATGTTAGGCTGAATTATTTGGGAGGGTATGCGGGGCAGGTTTTGAGTGAAGTCCTTGGGTGTGGGTGCAGGGGAGCGGTGAGGAAAGGAGCCATGGCAAGGGGAAGAGAGGTGGATTCTGCTTGTTCCGTTGAGAGGGGATGTGGAGAGAGTGGTGGTGTGGTGTTGAAGGACGCAATGTCCATGTGGAAAAAGAAACGAATGAGTTTCATGAAGGCGATCTTGAGGAAGCAAGAAGGTGAGTTAGCTTCTTCAACAAATTCTTTAGTGAAACTTCCTGGTAGATTAAAACTGTATGCCGGGCCGAGACTCGAACTCGGGACCTTTGCCTTTCGCGGGCAAGTGCAGGAGAGCTTCTGTGTAGTTTGGAAGGTAGGAGGCGAGGTACTGGCGGAAGTAAAGCTGTGAGGACAGGGCGTGAGTCGTGCTTGGGTAGCTCAGTTGGTAGAGCACTTGCCCGCGAAAGACAAAGGTCCCGAGTTCGAGTCTCGGCCCAGCACACAGTTTTAATGTGCCAGGAAGTTTCATATCAGTGCACACTCCGCAGTAGAAGGAAAATTTCATTCTATGTTCTTTAATATGAAAGCGAAAATAAGAATAGTGTATCTATAGCAGGTTATCGCTGAACAAGTTTCACCGGTACCAGCTGTGACGAATGTACTGTACGTGATTGCTGCTCCTGTTTCGAGTCAGTGCCGTAGTTGGCTGGGCCGTCGCTAGGAGCCGCTAGCGAGGTCCCGGGGACGGCCGCTGGGGGCGCTAGGGTGCTCGCTGTGCGTGGCGGGCGGCGGCGGCGGCGGACACCCTGCCTCTGGTTCCAGTATCCCGCCTGACGCCGGGCGTGCAGCGTCGCGGTGCGTAGTCGCTGCGTGTGGCCAGAGAGACAGCGCCGCGAGCTCAGTCGTTGTGTCGGAAGCGCAGCGACGCCGCTACAACTTGGCAGCTACCGCTTGCCACTGTAGGGTCGGCGGCACATTCTGCCCAGTTTGCAAACTGTCTATGAACTGTAGTACATTACCAGTGTGAAAAATCATTTTTCCCTGTTTCACACCTGTTGGATCTGTTGCTTGTCAAAGATGCAGCTCGCAATAGTTATGTGACACTATTTCTGACACTCTCGGCAATATCACTACGATTTTATTCATCGATTACCTTTGAATTCCTCGGGTAGTCTTAAATGTCCCAGTTGCTGTGAACCTCTGGTGTTGCAGTGTTGTAACTGGACCATCTATCCTGACAGAACGTACATAAGAATGTTTCCTGCAGAAGAGGGCTGAGAACGGGATTTTCTTGGACGAGGTAAGCTTGCTGTTTAATTTTAGATATGTAGCCATTGCGACAGCATTTTATGGTGGAGAGATGTGACAGGGAACCTAAGACATAGTAGTGTGGGGTTAATACCCTCTTCAGTTCCCATTTGCATGTTCGAACTTTTTCTTTCAAATGGATACCAAGTTGATTCTTTCACGAAGACCGCATCCAATTCGTTATTTCACTATTCCCTGCTAAGCTCTGAGATTGAGAAAAGTTGAATATAAATTTAAATTTCCGCTGATTTATCGATCTTGAAATTGGTATTTATATCGTTCTGATACAACATTAACGAAATAATCGTTACGCCAAATATTTGTTTAATCATATTTATGCATTGTTTTCGTTTCCGTTACTTGAAAGGAAAACCAAGATTTCCGCACCTTATAGTCAAATTTCCTGCTGTCCCTATGCATTGTCTCAGCATGTCATCTTCACCGAGAGAGCTGAAGAGACATCTTGTGTCGCTCAAATCTTTGTATGTTTTCTGCAGTTTTGAAGAACGTTTTACGTAGAAAGCAACTTGAATGTATTATTACATGCTAATTTTTTTCTTTGTTGCTGTTTGATAAAACAATTTCATGTTTGTGAATGAAAACAAAAACGGTGTTTGCTCTCCAATATCATACAGCATCCTTAGTCTTTTCTTTAAGAAATACTTTTTTCATATGGTACAAATGGCTCTGAGCACTATGGGACTTAACGTCTGAGGTCATCAGTCCCGTAGAAAGTAGAACTAATTAAACCTAACTAACCTAAGGACATCGCACACATCCATTCCCGAGGCAGGATTCGAACCTGCGACCTAGTGGTCGCGAGGTTCTAAACTGTAGCGCCTAGAAACGCTTAGCCACTCCTGCCGGCAATACAACTTCCGAAACACGCAGAAACTGCTCAGTGATACAAAATTATCATCACAATTTCTGTTTCTTCTCCGACTGTATCAGAAACGATGTTCTCTCAATTAATTATTGCCGATTAAATGAAGAAAACAAGCAATGTCTTACATTTATTTTTACTACTTTGTATTCATTAAGTGATTATCCATTCAAGCGCTAGGCCATCGTAGATAATCGGTACATTACGCTACATTCGTGAATTCTGGCAACAATGAAATACCGCACATAATGCGCTGGACTATACATTAGTGCTACTCTGCCTTAACTTGTCGAGGACATTAACAGACTTATATGAACCAGGATATAAGATTGTGGCAGTGACTGGTTTTTCGGATTTGCTTTAGAACAATATTCAGTTACTATCAAATTTGGGATCTTCAGGAGAAATTAGCTGCGAGTTAATCAAAGAATCCTTGTTGGACAACAATTTGCGGTACAGGATGTGTACATGGTGAGAGAAAAGGGGGAAAGATGCGAAGCGGAAAACGTTTAAGCGGTACATCGAGAGCAGACGTTCACAATTTCAGTGACTGAACATATTAGAATATAACATAAAACTAGTCCTATACTACGATAAATCATCTGATAATAGCCCCTACCACATATCAACTAATTTATTTTGTTTTACTTCAGTCATCTGTCAGTCGGTTTCATCTAGTCCTGCTTTTGTCGTACCTTTTGCTGTTGTGTTAATATTTTCATGTACATGTAACTACATTATTTTTGTGTTCTAGTCTTTTTATGCCCTATTTTTCAGCATTGAGTTAACTAGTCCTAGATTCCGTAGAAGATGTACCACGAAACTGTCCCTCATTCTGGTGTGCGTCCTTCAGATTTGTTTCTCACTGTTATTTGTAGAACTACTCCATTTCTCAATTTATCTTCCCACTGAATTTTTATCTTACTTTATTCGCGAATTGAGTGTCTTACAAAGCAATTTTTAGACCGCTTCTAAAGTATTTCTCCTCAATCTTAAAAACTTACCAGGTTAGATTAATAGAATGTATACATAAGTACCAACTATGAACTGCGCGTTTATCACTGGATCATTTAGTGAGAGCTATGGCACTATGGGGTTGCTTGATAAAATCCAATGGCAAACGCTGCAGGAGAGGCGTCCTGCATAATGGGGATGTTCTCTGTTGAAACTTCGAGAAATAATGGCCCAAGAAGATACGGGAAACGTACGTGTCGCGGAATGGTTACCACAAGAAGTCCACAGAAACCAGTGTTCATACGAAAGTGTATCGATATTCGTTCTTCTCACGCAGCACCAGTCACGAATGAAAGAGGGAATGTGGCAAATGACAGCTGTACCAAAAATACCGTCAGATCGACAGTCTGAAAGGGCGCCTGTGGAGTATGAATGTGATACCACCTCAGACGCTACGAACTTCTTCTGCTCATGATTCTTCGTGATTCACAGTTCATTTCCACGCAATGCTGAGAGCGAGCCGCTCATCGTCAGGAACTTCTTCCTGACTGCCACATGAAACCTAATACCAGTATAGTTACAGTAAAGAAAGCTTCTGGTATCTTCATTGCTTCGACTACTCTGCGTAATCACTCTCCGCTTCTTTCAATACTTTGTCGTTCCCAGTTCTGAAGGCTTTGTTTGAGGAGATGGATGCTGTTCCGTGGTTCATGTTAGTGCCTTTTTTATGGTCAGATTTATTTAACAACTACCCCTCTTTGACTTTTTCTGTAATGGAGTACCTTACTAATATATAAAAACTATATGAACTGAAAATTTATTTACGGCTACTATTGTAAGCTATGTTTAAAATTGTAGAACACCTTTTGGTCCATCTAAAGTGTTTGGCGTATGGAACTGCACCGGAGTAAGACCACGCCAGTTATATTGGAACGACATCATCACTCTGCTCCATGAAGATTATCGGGCATGAAATTATGCAGACAGACGCAGCAACAGTTCCTGGAACGTTCCACAAATTCTCCTCGAATTTACTATAATAAGGTCAGCTTCATCGTTTCTCCCGGCCAGTCTGGTAACTTGTTTTCATTTGATTCACGTTTTTTTTTATACTGAAGAAAACTGTCGAGATTTTCTAAAGTGGCAAATCGTGACTTGCCGTGACGACTAGCACTGGGCTTTATTCCCCACATTTACAATAATCCGTAGTTCAACTCACGTGAAACCAAACATCATGTTAATACCTCACAACTGTCCCAGCATCGCTCTCAGTACTGTATTTAGAATCATTGCTTTATGTACCTTTATCTGGAATTCACACGTCATCAAAGGGTGTGTTGCTGAGGGTTCATAGTGTAGTAGTATCAGTGTTTTCCCTCCCCCTTCGTCCTCTATCCACACACATTTACAGTTCACTGATTGTAAAGGTATTGAAATAAATATTATCTTCATCCGTCTAGGCGTGCAAGTATTTCCCTACTGTAAATATCATTTTGAAAATTTCTATTGTTGTCGTATAGTAAACGATATCATCGCAAGTTGTACAATAACTCTTTTAAGTTTTTCTATAACTTCCTTAAATCCAGTATCATAATGGTCTCTGACCGACGAACAGCACTCAAGGACTGGTTAATGGAGGGTCTGTAAACCCTTTCATTCCTGTATCAATTACACTTCCATAAGATTCTTCCAGTAAACCTGAACCTATTACCTGTCTTTGATGCCTATCCATTCATATTGTCGTTTCACCTAAAACCGCTCCGAGCAGAAACACTTAAGCGTCCCGCACACGCTCGGTGTTATTGCACAGTAATATTATGTCTAAAAACGGCCCAAAAGTACGTGGCCGAGAATGGAAAGATATTATGGCACAATATTTACGGTGAAACGCGTCAGTTGTAACTGTGCGTTCACACGAATTAATGGTCTTATGTATGTTCTCTGATAACTATTGCAAGAAAATTATACACGTATATTCGCTGGAAAGCTGACTTCATCTTATTTCTCGGTTATGACCTCACTAAAACAAACATTACTGCTTAGTGCGAGAACGCTATGGTCTTCAGTTTCCTCTTCTGTTGCGAACAGAGAGGTACATTCCGTTTCATGATCAATGAGGAACATCATTTCTTCAAAGTATTACATGGTTCAACAATACCCATATTCCACTCACCTCCTGTTTTCTGTCATTAACTTTCTACTGTTCATTGTGTAAATCTATTAGAAGTGAACTGATGTGATGTGTATTGCGGAGTACCATCCTCACATGGTGCCATATATTACGCAGGATATTCGACGAGCGGCATCATTTTTAAACCTTTGCAGTCTTTTTTAATATGTGATTGGCAATACTGATTTAAAATGATCAGTATTACGGCGCAATAGCTTGTATGCAATAATTAATTAACCAAAGACATTCACGCAGTGGCAACACCGGTTCTTATTCGATCATCAGACAATTGGCTAGCACTTGAATGGATGACGGTTCGGATCTACAGAATGTTCTTGGCAAGCGGGTTGCACTCAGGCATTGTGAAGCCAATTGCTGGGCTTCTTGTTTTTTTTTTTTTTTTTTTTTTTTTTTTTTGTGAGTCATCTGTCTTCATACTGGTCTCATGTAGCTCGCCAAAAATTCTTCTCCTGTGCCAAACTCCTCATCTCTGAGTAACACTTGGAACCTACGTCCTCAATTATTTGCTGGCTGTATTCCAATCTCTCTCTTCCTCTACAGATCCCTCTAGATACATGGAAGTTATTCCCTGATGTCTTAACTTATGTCTCATTATCCTGTCCCTTCTCCCCGTGACTGTTTTCCGCATGTTCCTCTCCAGAACCTCCTCATTCCTTGTCTTATCAGTCCAACTCATTGTCAACATTCGTCTCTAGCACTACATATCAAATGCTTCGATTCTCTTCTGTTGCGGTTTTCCCACAGTCCACGATACAGTACCATACAAAAGGTGCGTCCTCAAGTATTGCTTTCTCAAATTAAGGCCTATGTTTGATACTAGTAGACTTCTCTTGGCCAGGAATGCCCTTTTTACCAGTGCTAGTCTGCTTTTGATGTCCTCCCTGTTCCATCCGTCTTGGTTTATTTTGCTGCCTAGGTACAAGAATTACATACACGCATCAAATAACGTCAAATGAGCCGGCCGCTGTGGTGGAGTGGTACTAGGTGCTTTAGTCCGGAACGGTGCTGCTGCTGCGGTCACAGATTCGAGTCCTGCCTCTGGCATGGATGTGTGTGATGTCCTTAGGTTAGTTAGGTTTAAGTAGTTCTAAGTCCAGGGCACTGATGACCTCAGGTGGTAAGTCACATAGCGCTCAGAGCCATTTGAACATTTGACATCAAATGCCTAAGGATGGCAGGGCGCTCGGTCGGTACCGTTGGTCCTTCCGAGGCTTGCTTCGATGGAGTGAGAGAATAATTATTGAGCTTCTAAGAAACGTTTTGACTTATTGCAGTGGTAAATCACCGTTCCCGTGATCAAAAGATACCAGGTCTACTCCTCTATTAACGCACATAGTTAGTTAGTTGGCTGCGTTTTCCATTCATCAGTAGCACGGAATAACCGTTATGATGTGGAACGTGTGAAATGCACAAGAAATGCGCACAGGAAATAAGTTTTATTTTTAGATTATAGTGTTATACATAAATATTCCTATTATCTATCCCATTCCTTTAAATGGCACAAAATGCATATATTATATCTCCATGATTTATTTGCTCACATTCAAGAATTCATGTATGGTACAGAAGGGGTTGTTAAGAAGGTATGATTTCAGTTTGTTTTTGAAACTATTACTGCTGTCTGTCAGACATTTTATTTCATCTGGTAATTTATCAAAAAGTTTTATAGCAGCATATTTTACCCCTTTCTGTGCCAAAGATAGTAAAGCATAGTGTACGTCTTTCTTTTTTATGGTATTGTAATCATGAGTGCCGCTGTTGATTTTAAACTGGTCCATGTAATTGAGAAAAAATTTCATTAATGAGTTGCCCCAGAATATTACTCCGTATGATATATCAGTGAGTGGAAGTATGCAAAGTGTGTTAGCTTACTAATTTCTACATCCTCAAAATTGGCAATTATTCTTATTGAAAAAGTTGCTGAACCTAGTCGCTTTAGGAGATCCAAAATATGACTCTTCCAATTAAGATTCTCATCTATATGTACACCCTAAAACTTTGTATGCTCTATCCTGGCTACTGACTGATTTTGATGTGTTATGTTTATTGAAGGAATTATACTTTTTGCAGCAGAAAACTGGATGTACTGTGTTTTTTCAAAGTTCAGAGCAATCCCATTCGCAGAAAACCAATTAATAACTTTTCCAAAGACTTTATTTGTATCATTTTCTATCTGACTTCCTTTACTGGATTAATAATTATGCTTGTATCATCAGCAAACCGTGTCAGTTCAGCATCTTGATTTACATAAGAAGGGAGGTCATTTGAATATATCAAGAACAGGAGGGGATGCATGATCGAACCTTGTGGAACATCTAATGTAACTTCACCCCAGTTAGAATAAGTGGCAAACTCCTTTGAATCACTTGAAGCATAGAAAGATACCTTTTGCTTCATGTTCTGTAGAAATGACTTAAACCATGCATATGCTGTTCCATTTATACCATAGAATGGCAATTTATCTAACATAATGTCATTGTTCACATAATCAAATGCTTTGGACAAGTCACAGAATATTCCTACTGGTGGCATTTTACTATTTAAGACTCTATTATGTCGACAGTGAAATTGTGTATTGCTTTCTCAGTGGAATAGCATTTCTGAAATCCGAACTGTGATTTACTAAGTATCCCATTACTGTTGAGATGGCTGACCACTCTTGAGTACATTACATTCTCATAGATAAAATGGCCATAGTCACGATATGATCTTTGAACAAGGGACTGTACGTCTGTGGGTCACTCTGCACATAGTAATAAGTTTCTAACTGTGTTGTCTCTTCGTAAAGAACTGCGCTGTCTCTGAACATTTTTCGTTTATTTATTTTGATTTATATACAGCTTATTGCTTCCTTTAGCTCGACTCCCTTTGTTTATTTCATACCGCGTATTTTAACACATTCTTGAAGTTTTTTTATATTTTTATTGATTACGAAGCGATGTCCCACTAATAGAAATAATAATATTGATAATATTACTCATAGTACAGTACTAAGGAATGGGAATAAATATACGAGTATATATCTTGATGAACGTAATACGTGGCAGTACTAACATTAGTTGAGAGACTACATGCATATTTATTGGCTAAAAGTAGAGAAAATTAAAGTTTAAGAGAATAGTAAATACGTGACAGATGATATTTAATAGCATGAACCTTGTCACACTAGATTCTAAAGAAGAGGGCTACGGGCAGAGAAAAAGTAATAAATACTATCCCTTGTAAACAGTAGACAAATAGATATATGCTGTGTAATGAGGTCACAGCAAGTTACCGTTCTATCTCTGCCGTAGCAATTGCAGTTGTGTATGTGTATGTGTGTGTGTGTGTGTGTGTGTGTGTGTGTGTGTGTGTGTATGTGTGTGTGTGTGTGTGTCTCCAAAAACAGTCTCGGGAAAGCATCAGGACTGTTTACTGAACTGCAGTGACGTGTTACGCAGCCCACCCCAACTCGCATCTCATTGTCACCGTCGCCGACGTGGGACTGGATACTGGCCTGTGCTGATCTGCTATTGCGAGTTCTGCCCAGTGCGTCACTGTGACCGTGGATGCACAAGCACATTCTGTAATGCAACGCTCGAATACACTGTGAACAACCAAGTAGGGTATAGAAGTTATCCGAAGGGTGTCTGAACAAATCGTGAATAGCACTCACCTAAGTCATGCCAGACTCTATCTCTCGTTCCGACGATGCCTTACCTTGAAGAACGACACACTCTTATTTTCTGTCTATTTTTAACCCAGTAGCACATATATTTGTATATTCCGTGGTGATGGTGACCGTGCAGAACTATGTAGGAGGCTTTCTGGGAGGTAAGAAAGAAAGCATCAAATTACTTGACCTGCTTCTACTGCCTTACATTCCGGTCTATTCTTGCTAAGTGTATGTGTTATCTTTTTCCGCTGCATTTAACAATCAGGTTTCCATGCACAGTCCGTGCACAGAGAGTTTGAAACGTCATACACTAACCAATCAGGTGGGCGTGAAGATTTGAAGCTGCAGATATACATCAGTCCTCATCATCAGTCAGTTAACGTCCAGTATCGGACAGATGGCTCCTCTGGACTTTTCCAAATATTTCGGCGTTCGGCTGTATGCCTACATTACAATATACACTCCTGGAAATGGAAAAAAGAACACATTGACACCGGTGTGTCAGACCAACCATACTTGCTCCGGACACTGTGAGAGGGCTGTACAAGCAATGATCACACGCACGGCACAGCGGACACACCAGGAACCGCGGTGTTGGCCGTCGAATGGCGCTAGCTGCGCAGCATTTGTGCACCGCCGCCGTCAGTGTCAGCCAGTTTGCCGTGGCATACGGAGCTCCATCGCAGTCTTTAACACTGGTAGCATGCCGCGACAGCGTGAACGTGAACCGTATGTGCAGTTGACGGACTTTGAGCGAGGGCGTATAGTGGGCATGCGGGAGGCCGGGTGGACGTACCGCCGAATTGCTCAACACGTGGGGCGTGAGGTCTCCACAGTACATCGATGTTGTCGCCAGTGGTCGGCGGAAGGTGCACGTGCCCGTCGACCTGGGACCGGACCGCAACGACGCACGGATGCACGCCAAGATCGTAGGATCCTACGCAGTGCCGTACGGGACCGCACCGCCACTTCCCAGCAAATTAGGGACACTGTTGCTCCTGGGGTATCGGCGAGGACCATTCGCAACCGTCTCCATGAAGCTGGGCTACGGTCCCGCACACCGTTAGGCCGTCTTCCGCTCACGCCACAACATCGTGCAGCCCGCCTCCAGTGGTGTCGCGAAAGACGTGAATGGAGGGACGAATGGAGACGTGTCGTCTTCAGCGATGAGAGTCGCTTCTGCCTTGGTGCCAATGATGGTCGTATGCGTGTTTGGCGCCGTGCAGGTGAGCGCCACAATCAGGACTGCATACGACCGAGGCACACAGGGCCAACACCCGGCATCATGGTGTGGGGAGCCATCTCCTACACTGGCCGTACACCTCTGGTGATCGTCGAGGGGACACTGAATAGTGCACGGTACATCCAAACCGTCATCGAACCCATCGTTTTACCATTCCTAGACCGGCAAGGGAACTTGCTGTTCCAACAGGACAATGCACGTCCGCATGTATCCCGTGCCACCCAACGTGCTCTAGAAGGTGTAAGTCAACTACACTGGCCAGCAAGATCTCCGGATCTGTCCTCCATTGAGCATGTTTGGGACTGGATGAAGCGTCGTTTCACGCGGTCTGCACGTCCAGCACGAACGCTGGTCCAACTGAGGCGCCAGGTGAAATGGCATGGCAAGCCGTTCCACAGGACTACATCCAGCATCTCTACGATCGTCTCCATGGGAGAATAGCACCCTGCATTGCTACGAAAGGTGGATATACACTGTACTAGTGCCGACATTGTGCATGCTCTGTTGCCTGTGTCTATGTGCCTGTGGTTCTGTCAGTGTGATCATGTGATGTATCTGACTCCAGGAATGTGTCAATAAAGTTTCCCCTTCCTGGGACAATGAATTCACGGTGTTCTTATTTCAATTTCCAGGAGTGTAGAAATAAAATCTTACATTTCACAGAATGTTAACTTTCGCCTCACTGTCAGCTGAAAAATATACTAGACGTACAGTTCACTTAGCTGGTACCTTTTTAGCTGTATAGAAAACACAGTAGGCGTAGAATCTGACTCACTGTGAGACAAGTAAGGTAGCCATGCGTAGATACGTAGCATCTGCATTGTTGACCACTGTCCGCAGGTTTTCTGTCCGTCACTTTCAGCTATTCTTCTTCTCCTGTACATATGGACCTCTACCTCAACAGTGAGGTGGTAGGATGTACGAGAACCTCATAAGGAGCTACCTGATATTTACTGAATGCCTCCTTTGTTGCTACTGCCTCCCCATCCCCTTCCTCCTGGATTAATTTTTTCGGACACCCGCGGCTACATCATCGAACTCATTTACCCAGATTCCCAAATTCCCAAGATCAGCAGTGGCATCTAAGCTCTGGAAATGGTATGGCATGTTTCGTGTGTTGTCACATCGAACGTTTTCATGTAATGTAGCAAGGAACTTTGTTAATCCACCTACCTTCCATTTACTGCCATCTACCCACTATCATTTCATTTACATCATCATCGTCAACTTCACTTCATTTAGTAGACTCGACCTTGTGTTCCGGAAACGATCTTATCCTTGTACATCTAAATTTTCGCTGTCCAGTGGGCGATTATAGATAGAGGATCTTGCTGCATTCTTCCTAAATGATTACACCAGTTGACTTAATATTTCAAATGTAAAGTCTGTCGCTCCAGCGTTATTTCTGTTTCTTATATTTTGTGCAGGCTTTTAATGCCCTCAGAATATTCATCTCAGCTGATGTAATTTAATACCGGAACAGCTATTGCTTTATAAAGCTTCTGCTTACTTTTTCTTGTTTTACATTCCAGGGTTCTATGAACTGAACCTCCTTACATGATTAAACTTGCAATGTTTTGTTTCTTTATCGTTATCTGTAATTGGGGATATTTTGTATCTGAGGTAGTGAAAGGTGGATAACTTCTCCAGTATTTGCCATTTATCTCTATTGTGCAACTTATCATGTATCCCGCAAATGACATTACTTTTTATTGATATAAAGATATTATGATTTCATATCGTTTTGCTATATTTCTTACAGCTGATAGCCAATTTTGCAAATCATTTTCTGTCCATTGCAGAGTAATAAAGTAGTTGCACGTAAAATACTGTTTCAACTATTATACCACACTTGAAAACCTGTTTCCACTTTATCTACATCTACATCCAAACACCGCAAGCCACCCGACGGTGTGTGGCGGAGCGTAGTTTGAGTACCTCTATTGATTCCTCCTTACATTCCAGTCTCGTATTGTTCGTGGAAAGAAAGATTGTCGGTATGTCTCTGTGTGGGCTCTAATCTCTCTGATTTTATCCTCATGGTCTCTTCGTGATATATATGTAGGAGGGAGAAATATACTCCTTGACTCCTCGGTGAAGGTATGTTCTCGAAAAATCAACAAAAGCCCACACCGAGCTACTAAGCGTCTCTCTTTCAGAGTCTTCCACTGGAGTTTATCTATCATCTCTGTAACGTTCGATTTCTAAATGATCCTGTAACGAAGCGCGCTGCTCTCCGTTGGATCTTCTATCAACTCTAACTGGTACGGATCCCACACTGGTAGGCAGTATTCAAGCAGTGGGCGAACAAGTGTACTGTGACCTACTTCCTTTGTTTTGGGATTGCATTTCCTTAGGATTCTTCCAATGAATCTCAGTCTAGTATCTGCTTTACCGACGATTAATTTTATATGGTCACTCCATTTTAAATCACTCATAATGCCTACTCCCAGATAATTTATGGAATTCACTGCTTCAAGTTGCTGACCTGCTATATTGTAGATAAATGATAAAGGATCTTTCTTTCTATGTATTCGCAGCACATTACACTTCTCTACATTGAAATTCAATTGCCTTTCCCTGCACCATGCGTCAATTCGTTGCAAATCCTCCTGCATTTCAGTACAATTTTCCATTGTTACAACCTCTCGATATAGTACAGCATCATCCGCAAAAAGCCTCAGTGAACGTCCGATGTATCCCAAGGTCATTTACGTATATTGTGAATAGCAACGGCCCTACGACACTCCCCTGGGGCACACCTGAAATCACTCTTAATTCGGAAGACTTCTCTCCATTGAGAATAACATGCTGCGTTCTGTTATCTAGGAACTCTTCAATCTAATCACAGAATTGGTCTGATAGTCCATATTCTCTTATTTTGTTCATTAAACGACTCTGGGGAACTTTACCAAACGCTTTGCGGAAGTCAAGAAAAATGGCATCTACCTGAGAACTCGTGTCTATGGCCCTCTTAGTCTCGTGGACGAATAGCGTGAGCTGCGGTTCACAGGATCGTTTTTTTCGAAACCCATGCTGATTCCTACAGAGTAGATATCTATTCCCCGGAAAAGTCATTATACTCGAACATAATACGTGCTCCAAAATTCTACATCCGTTCGACGTCTCTTCTTGAAAAAGGGGATGACCTGTGCCCTTTTCCAATCTTTTGGAACGCTACGCTCCTCTAGAGACCTACGGTACACCGCTGCAAGAAGGTAGGCAAGTTCCTTCGCGCACTCTGTGTATAACCGAACTGCTATCTCATCAGGTCCAGCGGTCTTTCCTCTTTTGAGCGATTTTAATAGTTTCTCTATCCCTCTGCCATCTATTTTGATATGTACCATTTTGTCATCTGTGCGACAATCTGGAGAAGGAGCTACAGTCTTCCTCTGTGAAACAGCTTTGGGAAAAGAAATTTAGTATTTCAACATTTAGCCTGTCATCCTCTGTTTCAGTGCCATTTTGGTCACAGAGTGTCTGGACATTTTGTTTTGATCCACCTACCGCTTTGACATAAGACCAAAATTTCTTAGGATTTTTTTGCCGAGTCAGTACATAGAATTCATTGAATGCCTCTCACATGGCCCTACTCACACTAAAATTCGCATCCTGTAGTTTTTGTTTGTCTGCAAAGCTTTGGCTATGTGAAGTTCCCTTTGCTTCCGTAGCAGTTTTCTACGTCGGTTGTTGTACCACGTGGCTCTTTTCCATCTCTTACCATCTTGCTTGGCAGATACTCATCTGGTGCATGTTGTAGGGTGGTTTTGAAGTTTGTCGACTGCCCCTCAACACTATCTGTACTTGAGAGAAAACATCTGTGTTGTGCCGTAAAGTACTTTGAAATATGCTTTTCGTCACTTTTGCTACACAGAAAAAATCTTCCTACTTTTTTAATATTTCTATTTACGGCTGAAATCATCGATGCAGTAACCGCTTTGTAATCACTGATTGCGTGTTCTGCGTTAATTGTTTCATATAGCTCGGGTCTGTTTGTCACCAGAAGGTCATCGACACGAGTCGGTTCTCTGTTTAACTTATCATGACCTCGTCGACAAAGCTATTAAAATATGTTGGGAAGAACATGAAACTTGTCTAGCTTGGTTGGTTGACTTGGAAGACGGGACGGAAGAGCGAGGTCATCGGTCCCATAGGACTAGGGAAGGAGGGAGAAGGAAGTCAGCTGCGCCCTTTCAAAGGAACTATCTTGAAATTTGCCTGAAGCGATTTAGGGAAATCACGGAAAACCAGCCGCACGCAGGTTTGTACCACGGTCCTCCCGAATGCGAGTCCAGTGTGCTAACCACTGTGCCACCTCGCCCGGCACTTGTGAAGATCCTGTATATAATTTGCTGAGACTGTTAGTTATTTTTCCATTTAAATGATTTGGCTTCTCAGATACTGAAATGTCATAACTGAGTTCTGTTGATCAACGTCTTCCGTCTTAGCGCCGTGATGGTGTCGCGTAGTTCCTCAGCTACTGTAAGGATTTCGTTTGATGCCCGAAATTGACCGACTAACAAAGATAACAGGGGAAGATTACATACCAGCAACAGCCGTACAAAGAAAAGAAAAGTAGAAGCGAGAGGCAGTCTCGATGCAAATAGATGGGAAGTAGCTAGTCCACAGTTTTGAATTACTCATGTGATTTGCTGTGGACAAAGCCACAAGCACACGAAAAGACATAAAGTATAAAAATACGTAACTTTAGACAGTTTTGGTACAGCATAATGATGACGAACTGAGGATCCGAATCTAAAATAAATTTAAAGGGACATGTGTAGAATATAATATTGATAAGGCCACAAAGCTGGTCTCTCACGGGGAAAACGGAATATCTGCATCTTACACAAGGTACGTGTTGCTATGTGTGCTCTACCACGAATGACTCGATAGAAACTGAGCGTAACATGGTTGCTTCCAAGGCGGTGGAAACGAGGACATGGATCTCAAAATTGCAGTTACTAACGCGTAGCTGCTGGTTACGAAGTAAAGCCTACCAAGTACTGACCCTTAGAGGGCGTCTCTCAGCAATTTTGTAACATCGGATCCCCACACACTGTGTGCTTCCTCCGAGAGCAATAGGTACCTATTGCTAATTTGAATGGATGAGGGACACCGACGATCGCTTAGGCTTTCAGCAGAGGAGCCGTCATACCCAACCACTTACAGGTTGGTGGCCAGACGCTTGGCTGAGGGAGAGGGAGTTGTCCCTCCGTACAACCGTACCCTTTAGGTATGGATTTTTTAAAGTAATAGCCCCTGGAACCTCTGCAGCTATGCACCCTATTGAGGAGTTTTTGAATTGACTGGAAGAACAAAATGGTTCAAATGGCTCTGAGCACTATGGGACTTAACATCTGAGCTCATAAGTCCGCTAGAACTTAGAACCACTTAAAAACTAACTAATCTAAGGACATCACACACATCCATGCCCGTGGCAGTATTCGAACCTGCGACCGTGCGGTCGCGCGGTTCCAGACTGAAGCGCCTAGAACCGCTAGGCCACACGGCTGGCCTGAAAGAACAGACACCACACTTGCATACAATAGGTTCGTCTCGATGGACAACGAGTCCACCTTCTTCATTGAGAATTCACAAATACGTTCCACCTCCCGCAGGAATCTCAGGGTAGCGAATATGGCGGGAATGGGCAGGGACAGCTGACAGGTGGCGCTAGGTGGGAATGTGTGTCGACTGAGAGGCGCGCCGAGATAGTCCAGGCAGTTGCAACAAACACTGTGCGTGGCTGGCGCAGTGGGTTAACGCACCTGGCTATTTATCAGGAGATCCAGGGTTCGATTCCTGGTCCGGCACACACATTTTCAGTCGTTACCGATGACTCCGCGTTAAGTACCGATACAGATGTCTTAACTAGTCCCTTTTCTTTCCTTTCTTCCCACCTGACTCGCTCCTCCACCTCCAATTTACATATAGTGAACAGATTTGTGATCACAGAAATCTGTTCACCATCTGATAGTCCGATGCTATAGTCCGATACCCAGGTACCCCACTTATGATAATTCTTGTATTCATCCTGGACTCGGGATAGTTGCTGATCAAAAACCACAAAAAACAAAAACAGAACAACAGGCAATTTTCAATCAGTTCTTATTTATGTTTCCTTAATCTACCACTTTCGGCACTTCACTGATGCCATCCTCAAGCGCCTGTACATTTGAACATCAACAAGTAGACAATGCAGTGTTTGACTGGTGTATAACTAAGATGATAACACACATACAAATCCAGAAGAGCAAAGGTCGCTATATTATATAAAATGTAACACGAAGGGATATAATGCTGTAAGGAACTGTTTTTCTTTGATCTGGTGTCACCACCATAGTGTGATTTAGTACGTCTCGGTTGTTAAGGTTTAGTATAGGCATTCTGGTTGTATTCAAGAACTTTGCTATTTATGCTGACATACGTGTTTCCCTTATGTACCCTCATGCTTCTGTAACAGTATATATATTTCTTGTACATTTTTATTGCTCTTTTTTTGGTTCTTATGTACCCCTTCCCACCCCCGCCACTTTCGTTTGTCCTTTTCCTTCCTCACTCCTCCCTTCTGTTTCGTGCGTACCTTGTAGCTTAAGCTTCTACTTGGATCTGTTTTCATCGTTCTTATTAACGTACGGAGGTATGGCCCGATATAATTACTCGTGGAATCGACTGATTCAATATGCAATACAACGTCAAATTTACTTATCAAATTGCGCAATAATTACCGCAAGTAGAAATAGCATACTTAGTACAACTTAAGGACTGCACGTTCCCGTAAGAATGACTACAACAGTGTAAAGCTACTGAAAAGTTGAATCACTGCAGCAAAATCTTATCAGAAAACTGTTTCCAACTATTAGCATCCTAGCCGAGCGGTCTGGAGGCGCTGCAGTCATGGACTGTCCGGCTGGTCCCGGCGGTGGTTCGATTCCTCTCACGGTCATGGGTGTATGTGTTTGTCCTTAGGATAATTGAGTTCAAATAGTGTGTAAGCTTCGGGACTGATGACCTTAGCAGTTAACTCCCATAAGATTTCAACACATTTGAACATTTTTTTAGCTTCCATAATATCGTTTCTGATAATGTAAGACAATAGGATGTTAAGACAAGAATCTTTAAAAGCTACAGATACAAAATCCAATACCGTTACTTTAATAAAATCGTAATACAACGATCTTGATGTATCCCCTTTACCGAATAAACCATAACCTTGGAACCCCATAGATGAACACCCTTCACAGAAATACAGAGATCTATCATAATACGAAAATGATACTTCCCTTCTGTTGCAGCACCCGTAAACCGCTGTCATTATCCTGTCCAGGAAGTCAACAGCATAGAATGTGTATACAGCGTGCTTTACTTTTACAGAAGCAACAATAGTTGGCGTTCTTAGGCATGGACTGTGTCCTCATATACGTTGGCCTTAGACACTCGTTTGTTAACATGCAAGAGGTATATGTTACACATTGGAAACAAAAACACTTCACGAGCTTAACAAATAATATAAAAGCACCCTAATGAATTCAGTAGCCTACAAGCTGAGACATGGTCGCAATTGAACAGTGGCCCTAAAATGAAGGACAAATTTCTTTTATTTGACGTCTGTGGTCACAAACTCGTAGGTCCTCAGACTACCGGTTCAGGTCAGCAATGTCCGTCTTCAGATCTCCAGCAAAATATGGAAGGAACACAAATACAAGTAGCGAATCGTCTCCAGCTCGAAGGAATGAAATAGACCATGATGAAAAGTATTGCTGACATACATGTCCACCGACCGGTGTGGCCGTGCCGGTCTAGGCGCTTTAGTCTGGAACCGCGTGACCGCTACGGTCGCAGGTTCGAATCCTGCCTCGGACATGGATGTGTGTGATGTCCTTAGGTTAGTTAGGTTTAAGTAGTTCTAAGTTCGAGGGGACTTAGATGTTAAGTCCCATAGTGCTCAGAGCCATTTTAGAGCCATACATGTGAATTTATGCGCCTCAAATATGACGAGGCATACGTGTTTCATAAAAACATGTTCTAGCATACTGGAGCCATCGTCAAACGCTAATCATAAAATCAGTACCATCATCGTCACACATACATAAATATTATTCAAGAAAATTCACAGCCACGTAGCAAAACTGCTTTGGGACAGCATTTATTAGAACCTGATCACTCTATAGGGAGCATTGAGAATAGTATACGTTTTCTCCCCAGGCTGGAGAAAAAAACATGCTCTTAACTTGCTGGAAATATATCTTGCTTTTTTTTTTCTTTATTGAGTTTCGATTCCCCCGAAGGGGGCGGACTGGCGGCAGCTTAGTATGCCGCTCTGCAGCCTACAGAATTTGTTTTAAAACGATGAAGATAATAAATGATAAAAACAGGTGATAAAATCGGAGACTTAAATAGAAACATGGCGGAAAAATCGTGGAACTTAAAACATAGAACAAAGGGATGATGAAGCTAATAAAATACACATGAAGCAGACAGATAAAATAATAGACAGACCATTAAAAACACACGGTGACAATCTGGTTTCTGTTCGCAGAAGACATAAAATTCACACCCAGCGACAGCATGATTTCTATTCGTAACACTTTGGAAAGTCGAACAACACTGAACATTCACGTGAACACTGCACTAAAAAGTTGGCAAATATGACATACTCGGGGAGGTGGGATGCATCTTGCTTCTTGCATCAGCTATTATACAGTTCTTTACATATTTACCTCGTTTTCTTACGTTGCGCATATAACAGTAGTGTTTTCTTGTCCCTTCTCTGTTTATTAGTAATATACTTCATCAACTAGATAATGTTGCTCAAGCACTGTATACGGGGTTATACCGTCCTTTTCTTGGAACGGCGAGTCGCACGGTACGAAGGGCACTTTGGCGGTCACGTTCATCTAACAACTTCTCGCCTCTGCAGAGTTCTGGCGTTAGCGCCAATAGAGAGCGCTCATTATGTGCGTCAGCCTGTTTTCATTCTTTGGGCTCCTTTAGCTATTTGTTTTGTAGTATTTAGATTATTCTGTGTACTCGGAAAAATGTTTATTATTTATGTTATTATCTAAAATATCACCACTTGAGCGGATGTGAATTACTCTCTCTTAACTCCTTCCTTTTCAACAATGTAATTTTTGTCAAGTTTTAAGTCATTGCATTTTTATTACTGTAATGACTTTTACACCATATAAGCCCAGTACGGATTCTATCCCTCTTTTTATCTTATGACGTACAGTTATGACTGAAGGATATGTGTATGCCTACAGTAGCGACATCTGGAAAACTTGCAAAACAAATATTTTCTGGCTACTGTAGGGCAGTTTGTTTTTAACATTAGTGCTGCTGACAATATGACTCTTGTGTATCCTAATATTTACATATATTTGACGATGCTGGCACTGATTTTGTGTTTAGCATCTGACGACGCCACTGTGACTCCAGTATATTATGACGTGTATTTTATAAAACAGGTATCCTTCGCCATATTTAAAGCGCATAGCTTCACATGAATGTCACTAATAATTTTCATCATGGTCTGTTTTATTGTTTTAAACTGTAGACAATTTACTAGTTGCATTTGTGTTTCTTCTCATATTATGCTGCAGATCTGAGGATGGTCACTGCTGGCCGAAACTGGTAGTCTGAGGACCTACAAGTTTGTGACGATAGAGGTGAAATAAAGGGTAATCAGTATCATCAGATTGCTACAAAAACTATTAGATAAACATCAGTCTGTTACTGCTGCACCTTATAAATATGTCTTCAGTCTCCCTTTTCATACACCATTGACACATTACAAAAGACCGACCACAACTAAATTCAGCACCTTATTCCCGAACCAGAAATAGTACTCGGGATTTAACAAGAGAGAGAGGCAGTGACAACAGCTGAGAACAGTTCAAAGAAGCTTCTTCTGTAAACTCTCAGAAGAGGCACAGTACAATTATACTTCAACTCGAACGTCGGCTTCGTACTTGCTTACGTCGCCACAAGATGCTGTTATCACGTTTTCCGTTCGAGCACTGATACTACAGCAACAACACCCTTTGGGCATATCACCAAGTACACCACTCGTTCTCGGCCAGTTTCCCCGTTCCACCAGCCACACCGTGTCCACCACTCCTCCGGTTGCCCCACTCTAGTCAACAACCACCTCTCTCACCACCGCACCAGAGAGCCTTTGGAGCTTCCAAGTCCGAAGATAGGTCATTGCCCCTTGATGCCTTGATGCGACTATCGATAAGTGCCTGCATTGCGCAGCTCTTTCTATAAAATACGGCCTTTGTATGAAAATTTGTACTCTCTAACAGAAGGTGGTAATTACACAATTACCTTACGGCACCGTAACAATGTGTTGTAAGCGACTTCCCTCTCTGGCTGGTATGAGGTCTGGAGCTTCTCGTTAGACCACCAATAGTACCTGCCCTCCGGTTAGTTCAGGTTTATGAGTTTCTCCATGCTGCTTGTTTACCATACCTGCCATAATAACCCATTAAGGACAAAAATGTTTTCTTCGATCTATATTTATTTCTGTGGTGCTTGATTGACATAGAGATGAGAGAAAGGGATATAAAATTTTAAAAAATGCAATAACCTTGAAATAACTGATTTATTTTAATCGATCCCCAAATGGGGATCATAGCACATGTCACTCTCTTCTTACATTGTCTTCTATTTTTTGTGCCAGACAACAATATAATCAGTATGGCGTCCCACATTGCACACAGAACACTGTTTCTCACATTTTTCTTGCAAATTGCATTTTTCTTTGTTTCCCCAGTGTTGTGCGTTCAGTCACACGCTCGTTTCCAGAAGTCCTGAGTTCAACTAGAACACGTGGAAGGGATAATTTTGGGGCGATGGAGGTCGTGCTTTTTTCGGATCATAAGCAGCAGATCATTGAACAAGATGTGCCCTTGCCACCATCCTCTGGGATCGAAGCAGTGGAATATTTTCATTCGGGAGGCAGTAGATGACAGCGTGTTGACCAACGCTACAAGTAATGCATTGGTGAACAGTGGGAAGTGCCATTTCTTACCTCGAAGTCTCATACGATATTTCTGCCCATTCCAGTCTAGTTTGTCCAAACCTACGGTATTATTATTCTGAAATCATTCTTGGCTTTGGAACTTGCGCTTCTTTGTTCTCAGCTTTGCTCCTTCCCTTTACTTAGATCATTGATGTACTGTCTCATGGTTTGACAAGAGCTTTACACAATTGTTATCCTTCCACTTTACTGCCATTATCTCCATATTCTTGTCAAACCTACAGTAATACGCACCTCTTCGTTTCTTCCTCATGCTGTTATCAGATTCCACTGGACAGTTAATCATTCGGTTCATACGGGCAGTTTCAGTTCCCTCACTCTCATTTCTGAGACCTCTTTCATCAGACGGAAGCCAGTTATCAAAATATATTTTGTGAAGCTCAGGAGTCTGCAGAAAAGGAATCATACTCAACACAACCGATCCCCCAAGTCCCATAACTGGAACATCATTTGTATCCTTCGATTTTTCTTTATAGACTGACGTATGGTTACAGAAACCGCTTTGGAAACAGCACGTGGCACACAGTTTGAATCCAAATCTCACTGGTTACCCGTGAATGAACTGTTTTAGGCTATGGTGTCGATAATATCGTATTGTTCATCATTGCTCAGGATGTTGGAAGAAACTTCAACTATCATGACATTATTATTCAATAAATCCATCAACGGACGAATTTTAAAAATGTTATCCCTTTTATCAGCTGGGATTCTGTTCAAACGTGTGTTATCATTGAAATGAAGGGGGCGCTTTCTTTCCAGATATCTTTTGCGACTCATACCCTGCCGTTCACATCTTATATCGATGCCCACCTTTATTCCAGTATAACTTTTCCTGTGGAAGAGCATGCTATCCAGTGAAGAGTAGTATACATATAAACTTTTTTATCCATCCATTGGATAACTCATAGCTGTGATTATTGTTCTGTATAACATGTCGGACAGTTCCACTGATAGTCAAGGTCAATACCTGTTCACCAAAAAAATTCTTCAAAGCACTCAACAGCAGATTTTCCTTCTAGTGCTGCTTCCAAATTGGATTTTCATTGTTAATTTTCTGCTGTATCAGGATAGGTTTTAGAGTGCCTCGCATCGTCTATTGTCCTATTAGGAGTGATAATAGGTTCCACTTCCTTCTTTCTTTGGCCTGAATGTTCCTCATTTTCCGTTTCTCCACTGCCATGAATTTCCAAGGAACCTGGCACATCAGACTGAATAGTATTTACAAATATATTTTCGACCATATCTTCACTGTCAGACATCTCATCTACACTATCTCGAGGGAGCTCGGCAATTGAGGTAGTCTCATTCACATCAACATCATCACCAAAGGAAGCCACGAAGTTTCAATTATTTACAATTTCTACAATTTCGGTCCTAGAAAGTGCTTCATAGCGACACATTGTGCCTGAGGAGCAAATAAAAGAAAAACAAAGTTTTACAAGGAAAATTCCATGAGCCGCAAATGGGGATCGAAGGTCAGACAGGTTTCATGCAGAAATGAAATAGGTCTTTGAAATAAATGATCGATAAACATCTTACAGAACATGCCTGTACACAGATATTGCAATTTATTTACATAATAAGATAACATACACTGTTTTTTTAAATGTGCAACTCTTGCATCGCTGAAAACGTACCTTCTTCATAGAAATAAAAGTGTACGACTCAGTCGTTTAACAACAATTGACGAAACTTCAATGCAAGAACTCGACAAAGGTCTGGACAGCAACGGGAAATGGTAGCATTCGCTGCCAGCATTATTAAAATTGCAAAATTTCCGTTACAAAGACAAATCTCCAAATGGGGATCATGGCACTTAATGGGACAATATGAGGACTGTTGTGTTTGCTACTAAATATGTTTTCTTTGATAGTGTGACTGCTATTTCAGTTATTTTCATGGGTGGTGCATAATACGTTGGTGTTGAGTGGTGCATAATACGTGGGTTTACTTTTTACTAGAAGGAAGTTGGTCTTCTTTTTAGAGTTTCGATTGATTTTACCCATATGACTTGAGTGGGCCTTACATTCGTATTAAATAATATGCACACCTCTGTTGGTATGTTTCCTGATTTATGATCATTTCATGGATTTGATTGGTTATGTCACATTCCAAATTTTTTGTAGTTTCTGTTGGATGTCTTTCGTGGGTAATGTGTTACTGGTGCCAAACAGAATGTGAACATGCTGTATTATAGGGTGGCTGGTGTGCACATTTAACTCGTTATATCCCTTTATGTTTAATTCTGTATCATACACCGACCTTTCCGAGTCTTGCTTTGTATCTAGGTATCATCATCTTGTGTTATACACCATACATACACTATATTGAATCTTGTTAACGTTCTAATGTACAGTGGCCTGAGGGTGGCACCAGCAAGGAGCCGAAACTGATAGCTTAAAGAACAATAAATAAGAAATGATCGAAATGCGGATGTTGTTTGGCTTTTGTTCAACATACTATCTGTGATTGCCGATGGGCTGAGAAAATGATCTTTAAGGCATAATTATGCGAATTAAATTCATCGTCTTTTTAATGTAACGGTGTGCATCAAGGTATCTACTGCCACTGAATTCGTAATAGTGCAATCAACCCAAATCTATCATTGGAATAGCAGTCTTAACATATTTTACCCTCTCTCTTCGTATAGGGACTGGCCTGGACACGTGCTCGAAACGTCTCTCCAAAGTCTATGTGTTGCAAACACAGCAGCATTTTCATACACACTGTTGATCGTTCTTAGTAGATTATCTGGTAAAGCTTTCCGATCAAAATTTCCCATATACGTCTTTATTCAGTCTGTGAAATGTATTTTGAAAATCGATGAAGGCAGTATGAGTTTACAAACTGAATTTCATAATTTTCCCATCATTTGTTTCACTACAAAAATAACGGCTACTGTAAAGCGCCCCCTTCTTAACCCCAATTGTTTTTCGTTGATGATGATGATGCCCTTAAACCTGCTATCGATTATTCTGAGGTTTATTTTACAGGAACTGTCCGCTAACGTCCCTATAATTTTCAAATTCACTCCTGTCACCTTTCTTGTAAAAAGAGATGATCTCCATTCTTAGCTAATTCTCAGATATTCTTCTTTATCTCCAGCATATATTCAGCAGATGCGTGAGTGTAACATGTGTGAAGCTTTATCCGTATTTTTAGCACTGTGTCTTAATCTCGTCTCTTACTACTACTACTCTCCTATCTCTTTTTTCTGCGTTTTTTGTAGCAAAGATTTCCAAGCCGACGATTCCTCGTCAGTCACATGTAGTTTCACCCTGTCATTCTGTTATTTATATAGCATTTTCAGAGGCTTGTAAGAGAAATACTGTCGATCATGTACATTGTTCTGAATGTCTGAAATGAATTTGATCTATGAGTCTTGTTGAATCTTCTTTACCAGGTTCTTTGCTGTATTTCTGTTTATCCCCTAGACTTCCAAATCCTCTGCTAAAGGCGTCAGTTTCGCTGTGCTCTTTCCTCTTGAATTTCTTAAGATCTTCACGCCTTCGTCTCTCCAAAATTTGCTTTTCTTCCTGGAACCTCCGCGACTACTTTGTTTATGGCATTCTAGATGCTCTTCCATTCCTACTGTACGTCATTTTTTGTTTTTCTTTGACGAAGTTCCTGATTTAGGCACTTTTGAGAAAATAGTTTATTGATCTCTTTTAATGTATATGTTCTATAAACGTCTTCTTGTCGATTTTGATTTTTTCTTTGTCTCCTCCAAGTAGCATACGTTTCAATGATGCTTAGCAGAAGACAGCTTATACCGCAACCTGCCGATACTCTGACGAGGGTAACATGTCAGACTATTTTGTCATTTGTAATGATGTAATCAATTACTGATCTAAAACCCGTTGTGGTCATGTGTATTTGTTTGCATTTTTTATTAAAGAAAGATATTATGTATCTTCAGTTAGTTAAAGAATATCTTGGCATCCCTCCAAATTTTTATTTGCGTTTCCTCCAAAATAAGCTATGCAATTAGGAAAGCCTCTGTTGTCTATTCGTACTTTAAAGTCTCCAGCTATGACAAGCTAACCACTATTTGCAAATCTGTTAAATACTTTTTGTAACATTTTATTACTTCTCTTATTCTCCGGTTTTCCCCTCCTCTGTGGCTTTGACACACATAAGGGTAATCATTCTTGTTAGATGTTTCACTGGTATGAGTACAATTCCGAGATAAATTAATAGCTCTTAATTCTTTCTTTCAAAAGTTCTTTTGTTATAATTGCTAAGCCTTTCCTTGTTCTCTGCTGCTGGGCCCTCCCACTATAAAATATTATAGAATCCTCTACTCATTGCCTACCTTTAAGCTTCTTTTTGTTTCCGGGATAAATGCTGGATCTACCTTAGCAGTTTTCAAGAATCTTACTAGTTCATTTTCTTTGGCATTTATTGTCTAACGTTCCAAGTCTAAAAGCTAATTTTCCGGCAGTCCGTCTCTTGTCATTGTTTTTTCCCAGTCCGTCTAAATTCAAACGATTACTAGGTCTGCAGCTTTTCAGGTTTCTGCCAGTTACGTATTTTTTTAAATATTTTTTTCCCCTGGCTGTAGCACTAGCGCCACTCAGGGAAAGTGCGATGGAAGGTCTCCGCCTGAATGCGTCTGAGCTTGCACCATTTTTATCCGAGGTTTACTCCCCTAGATTCTTCCGCTTTTTCCACTGTTGAAATAATCCTCTTCCACCTTCGAGCCAGTTAGATAAACTAAACGAGAAAATGAGACTTGACCAAGAGAGGAAACAGATGTCTGGCACAAGTAACTGGAAGGGTTAACTTTCATTACAGTCATGATTACGTTACCTCTCCAATCTGTTCCCCGATTCATTCAATAGTTTCATGTCACTTCTGATAACAACATGCATTTATCCATCAGTATCCTAGAAATTGTCAGTTTATGAAGTTTCTCTTTGAGCGTCATACCATTGGTATCAAGCGGTAACTCGTACTAAAGAACGTCTTCCATTTTAAGACGTACCGGAGTCATTTCCAAAACCTTGATTTCCTTGCTAAAATCCCTCTGGACTACTTTTATACTTTTCCTACTTTTAATGTCCATCCAGTCTTTCTTACGATTCACCTCAATAACAGAAATCATTAATTTTTTCTAGGCCTGCATTGTAATTATGTACAATTTTTCCTCTACATTTACTTACACACGAATTGTTTCTGTTGTAACTTCACTTCTTCGTTAATCTATGTGGCGACTGTGACTTCTACACCTTGAAAACAGTCTAAGAGGCACCACTGATATGTCTGTATCAAGAGGGACGCAACCCCCAACAAACAGTATCATTCACGCATGCACATAAATATATTGAAGTGAGCGAGGTGACTCAATGGCTAGCACACTGGACTCGTATTTGCGAGGACAGCGGTTCAAACCCGCGGTCGACCATCCTGATTCAGGTTTTCCGTGGTTTTCCTCAAAATCGCTGCAGACAAATGCCGGGATCTTTCCTTTGAAAGGGCATGGCCGATTTCCATCCCAATCCTTCTCTAATCTTAACTTGGGCTCTGTCTCTAATGACCTCGTTGTCGACGGGATGTTATACCCTAACCTCCTCCTCCTAATCTCCTCCTAAAACAATTGAAATGTCTGTGAGCAAAACACGAACGTATTCAGTAAGACAAATACTTAACTTTTATGTGACCTTTGTACAATCCTTCGTAGCCTGAGCCAGTGTCCCGTTCAGCCCAAATTGCTGTTGCTGGTTTATGTCGTAGACTCTGCTCCGTGGCGATGTCTCGTCTCGTCAGTGGGCTACTGTGTTTTCATCGGTGTCATCGTCGACGAGCGAGCAGATTCCTTCTGCGAACGGGACAATGCTCTTCTGCAGATGGACTGCGATCGAACTCCTCAGCCAACTCGTATTTCATTTTTATTATTTGGAAATTAATAATGAGATACTCTCGCAATTTTATGTTCATTAACAATACCTATGTGTATACTGTAATTGTTTGGATGAAAAAATGTATAAACTAATCCTTATAGACAAACACGCAATCTCGAACATTCCTCGAATCTGCTGCTCATCTGCCGCTGTATGTTTAGTCTAGGCTCAAATACAGGAGGAGAAATACTGGAATTTGCAGACAGAGGCAACACATGACGCAGCAGGCCTGAGCCGGAGGACTGAGAACGCGTCAGGTGTGTGGCGCGCGTCGACTGCCTGGCTAACCCGGTTGCATAGCCTGTAGGAAACTGAAACAGCAATCACACATTTTTTCTATAATCAGACAGGCCTTTCTTTCCGAATACGCCTCGTACGTTGGAACAAGTACACTCACGGTAGAATTGAAGTCTCACAAAATAATACTACTTATAAGGAGTCCTAAGAACTGGGCTGCATTTGATAAATTAGCTAATAATATGTTCCATAATGAAATGTTGTTATTTCTACTAATATAAGTACGATACATAGATGTAGTTGAACAAGAAGAAGAAGAAACTCGAAAAACAGTACCACAGATACGAAGGTGATAACAAAGATCAATGGGTGCCAACTCTGTTGTTCCGTCAAAAACAATAGATAGTGTCGGAAGTTCCATGCGGCTTTTCAAAAAATGGCTCTGAGCACTGTGGGACTTAACATATGTGGTCATTAGTCCCCTAGAACCTAGAACTACTTAAACCTAACTAACCTAAGGACATCACACACATCCATGCACGAGGCAAGATTCTAACCTGCGACCGTAGCAGTCGCGCGGTTCCTGACTGAGCGCCTAGAACCATGCGGCTTTTCGCGGATGATGCTGTAGTATACAGAGAAGTTGCATTATAAAAAAATTGCAGCGAAATGCAGGAAGGTCTGCAGCGGATAGGCACTTGGTGCAGGGAGTGGCAACTGACCCTTAACATAGACAATTGTAATGTATTGCGAATACATAGAAAGAAGGATCCTTTATTGTATGATTATATGATACCGGAACAAACACTGATAGCAGTTACTTCTGTAAAATATATGGGAGTGTGCGTACGGAACGATTGGAAGTGGAATGATCATATAAAATTAATTGTTGGTAAGGCGGGTGCCATGTTGAGATTCATTGGAAGAGTCCATAGAAAATGTAGTCCATCAACAAAGGAGGTGGCTTACAAAACACTCGTTCGACCTTGGTGTTGCTCATCAGTGTGGGATCCGTACGAGGTCGGGTTGACAGAGGAGATAAAGAAGATCCAAAAAAGAGCGGCGCGTTTCGTCACAGGAATATTTGGTAAGCGTGATAGCGTTACGGAGATGTTTAGCAAACTCAAGTGGCACACTCTGCAAGAGAGGCGCTCTGCATCGCAGTGCAGCTTGCTGTCGAGGTTTCGAGAGGGTGCGTTTCTGGATGAGGTATCGAATGTATTGATTTCGCCTACTTATACCTCCCGAGGAGATCACGAATGTAAAATTAGAGACATTCGAGCGCGCACGGAGACTCCCGGCAATCGTTCTTCCCGTGAGCCATACGCGACGGGAACAGGATCGGGAGGTAATGACAGTGGCACGTAAAGTTCCCTCCGCCACACACCGTTGGATGATTTGCAGAGTATAAATGTAGATGTAGATGTAGAACAGGGCTACAATGATATCCTAGTCCAACACATCTTTCACAACATTTTTAATTATGATAAATGATAAACAATGTGGAACGTTATGGGTGCATGTCATGCTTTGGACTTGGTCCTTTCAGTTTAGAACTTTTCAGACCTGTCCCCCACCTGATCATCTCGCAAAGTTTGACAAGACTATACAATTCTTTTTTATAGTTTTTGAACGACAGCCAATATGTTCTAAGACGGATATGTCGAGCAGGCTTGTACTTTGGCTCAGATCTCGGGACGTTTCTGTCTGGGGTCATCTCAAAATAGAAACCTACTGCAATTCCGTTGGTACATATTGTGTCACTTCCGTCCCGCCTGAAGTAATTTTGCTTGTGTTCCGAGCAGCAGCTACTGTCATCGTTATTGGTTGGTTGGTTTGGGGAAGGAGACCAGAAAGCGAGGTCATCGGTCTCATCGGATGAGGGAAGGACGGGGAAGGAAGTCGGCCGTGCCCTTTCAAAGGTACCATCCCGGCATTTGCCTGGAGCGATTTAGGGAAATGACGGAAAACCTAAATCAGGATAGCCGGACGCGGGATTGAACCGTCGTCCTCCCGAATGCGAGTTCAGTGTCACCGTTATTCAGTGTTAGTATGTTCAACGAGAAAGTGAATAAGTTTTTTAAGCCTCTTACTGACTTTCATATTACCGAATTTTTTTTTTAATTTCTGGTCATGTCACTTAGAAAAATATTAATTTCGAGTTCACAGGAAACTTCTCGCATTGCTCTCCTTACGCTCATGTTCCCCTGTTACAGCTTTTGATTGTCAACTAGGCTTTGACTTCAATTAAACCTGTACTGAAGCTCTCTTCCCTTTCGCTTCAACTCTGTAACACGACTATTAAAATATAGTGGGTCTTCACCGTCACTCAACATGTTTCTCGGCACATACTGGTGTGAGGATAATTGACTGATGCTTCTGAACATTATCCATTTGTGGCATATATCTTCGAGCTCAGAATATGTATCTGATGTCAACTACTCAGAAACTCTGTAACTCGTTTCTAGTCTTTCTTGCCAAGGAAAAATATTTTCCTACTTTTCTTAGTATTCCTTGTAACTCTTGTAGCATTTATTTTATAACAGCTTTTTTCCAATGGTGTTCTCCTCTAAACTACCTGCTTCGAGATGTTTATGTCTGTTGGTCACAGAAACGCATCTTCTACATTATTTTAAGAGACTTGTGGTGCTTCGTGTGCAATCCAATCAGAGTAGACCTTTTGGTGATCAGACTGCTAAATAATACGTTCCTAGTTTTGTTTTATTCCTCTCTCTTATTTTATTATTATTTCTGTACATAATGTACTTCACATTGTAATTGAAAATACTGTAATTTACAAAGAGTTAACGCTTTTGTTAGTAAAAAGCGACTAAACTAAAGAGTGTTTAGACTGATGCACAAAAGAGACGATAGTGTCCTTTCTGATGCAGTCAAATCGAGCACACAGCGGGATATCGAAACACACAGTACTCTGACCCACAATTTGTCACGTTATTGATTAATTAAACAATCATTTATTCCTTCATAATCCGTTGTCTCAGCATTCCTACAGCAGTCCGAATCCTTTGCCGTCACTAATGGTTGACACACACGTTGGATACTCGTTTCGTTCCCAATATTCGACTTGTCTATCAGCAGTGAACCAATTAAATTTTATTTCATTTCGCAAAGTCTATCCTCAGTAGCTCCTTCTTACAGTATGATAGAGTTTTCTTTTCTTATTTATATTAGAGCGTGTTTCTCAACTAGTCTGCGTTGTCTACTAATTTCAGAAACATTTTCGAGGGAATATCTGGTAGTAGCAGAGTTGTCAATGAATAAATCCCCTAATTCAATTTTGTTGTAAGTCTCCTACTTTCTGTTGCGCCAGAATAGGCTTTAGTCAATAAAGAATGCTATTAATATATTCTCTTATTTCTTCTTCTTGTTTTAATGAGAAATTTGGCCCCTAGGGCCACTTATTTCCGTTTGTTTCTATTATACATCTTTCAAGCTGTTAATCTGTACATAAACCTAACAGTAAAATGCTATATTTCATTAATGCTAACTTCCTTCTTTTCATACTTGTTGTTAGATAGGTGTTTTCATTCACTCTTACTTTCTTATTGCCTTCGTTACATGTGGCATTTTACACACAGAAACTTTCTCCTCATAATATTCGATTTTCCGTACGGCGTCGAACGTACTAACCATTGCCATCTAATAAAACGTGGTCAACAATAATAACAGCCGATAATTAAAAAGCTAGTTTGCTATATATTATCATGTAAAAGTAAATATCCGCTTTTTTACCATCGAGTTGTCTTTCCAATTTTTAACTTCATGATCAACATTTTGTTTCTCTCACTTTGTTGCTTATCTTACACACAGCAAAACACAAAGATGACTTCGGCCGTGTACCCCTCAATGTACAAACTCATAAGCTGCATCATATCACTTGGCTGAACAAGATTTTGCTCCTGTCAGACTCATTATATGCATAATCGACTACACAAAATATGAAGATACAGTAACTTCTAACCTATAATCAAAAGGGGATTGAGGTACAATACTATGAAACTACATCGAACCTCCTCTAGATTCAAGCGCACTAAAACATTCAACAAAATGACTACGTTGACCAACTCGCGAAGTACCACGTAAAAGACACTTGTTTAGCTCTGATTTTAATGAATCTAACATCCGTTAAGTTAAAGCGACGGTATACCACACGTGGATAAGAAAGTAGGAAGAAGGAGTTGAAGCGTTAGTATATATTATATCCATCAAGGAAAAAGTTGCATTCGTTCAAATAAAAGATAAAATCGTCTTTGGGTTGTGTCAATTTTCTAATGGGACACATTGGTCCAACTTGATGCTGTCAGTCTGTTTCCGATGTCATAGTGAAGTGGAAACGCGAATGGACACGTACAGCACAAAACGATACAGGCTGACCTCGTCTGTTGACTGACAGAGACCACGACATTTGAAGAGGGTCGTAATGTGTAATAGGCAGACCTCTATCCAGACCCTCACACAGGAATTCCATACTGCGTCAGGATCCACTGACAGTTAAACGGGAGGTGAGAAAACTTGGATTACATGGTCGATGCCACACATGACGCCTGGAAACGCCAAACGACACCTCGCTTGGTGTACGGAGCGTCAACTTTGGACGATTGAAAAGTGGAAAAACGTTGTGTGGAGTGACGAATCACGGATCACAATGTGGCGATCCTATGGCAGGGTGCGGTTATAGCGAATTCCCGGTGGACGTCATCTGCCAGCTTGTGTAGTGCCAACAGTAAAATTTGGAGGCGGTGTTTTAATAGTGTGGTCGTGGTTTTCATGGAGGGGGCTTGCACCCCTTGTTGTTTTGCTTGGAACTATCACAGTACTGGCCTACATTGATGTTTTAAGCACCTTCTTGCTTCCTACAGAAGAAGAGCAATTCGGCGATGGTGATAGTGTCTTTCAACACGATAGAGCATCTGTTCATTATGCACGGCCTGTGGCGAAGTCGTTACATGAGAATGACATCCCTGTAATGGACTAGCCTGCACAGAGTCCTAACCTGAATCCTACGGAACATCTTTGGGATGTTTTGGAACGCAGATTTCGTTCAAGGCCTCACCGACCTACATCCATACCTGTCTTCAGTGCAGCACTCCGTGAAGAATGGGTTGCCATTCCCCAAGAAACCTTCAAGCACCTGATTACACGTATGCCTGCGAGAGTGGAAGCTGTCATCAAGGCTAATGGTGGGCCAACACCATATTGAATTCCGGCATTACCGATGGAGGGCGCCACGGACTTGTTATTTTGAGCCAGGTGTCCGGTTACTTTAAATCACATAGTGTATTTTTAACATTAGTCTTTCGTATCTTCACTTTTGCTCTTGTTAAAAATTGATATTTTAACGTTTTCCATTTTGTAATTTCATGTATAACAATTTCAAGAAGTATTCTGAGCTGTACCGTAAACTAAAAAGGACGGAAAACCTCTACGCCGCAACACATCCAATTGGTGCTTCATGGGCAGCTGCATAGTTGACTTTCGTTGTGCGTGCGACTACATGTTCAGAGTGGAGTTCTACGACCCCGCACAAAAGTCATCAGGCTCTAGTAGTCTAAACATAGTGTTGAAAAAAAATACAATAAAATAACGTCGTCCACACATGGCACGTGCCTCTGTGATCTGTCTTTGTAATGTTCAGGTACATCCACGGCTATCAAACTCACCAGATCAGGCTCCAGTAGAACAGATCTGGTGCCAGCTCGGACGTTAGTGCCGTCGTAGAGCCACTATCCAGATTATCAAGGACGAGTAACAACAGCTGTGAGCAAGCTTGGTTCTGGAGAGGATACGACGACTTTATGACTCCATTCCCAACAAAGTCACTGCGTACACGTATCAAGATCATAGGAGGCGCAACGTCGGGTTGTTGAGTGGGCTCAGTTCTCTGTGAATTTGACTCGACTTATTAAACACAGAAGTAGCATCGCGTACCCTACCGTTTGTTGATTGCCTTCCGGGTGCTTCACTTTTTGATAGGTCATATATCACGTCTAAAGCAGAAATACACAGTACATTTGTGACGTGTTTCGTTGTGCCCCTGCGTCAGGTTTCAGTTTGTTGTGTTGATGGCTAAGGCCGAGATGCGCCATAAGGAGTAATAAACGCACTGCGATCCACTAAAATTCTGTGTCAAGTGCTATCAACGAACGACGATCCTTACAAGGTTCCCGTGTGGGGAGCGGCACGTTGGGTTGTTTGTTCGTACAAGAGGCACGAGAACGCTACGGAGACATCAAACACTAAGCGCAGACCTACAAGGAAGGTTGAGGGAATTGAGTAAACGTTTACTGTTAAAATTCCTGTACCTCAAGTCGCTACAATAGTAAATCATACATTTCTTCCTCCAAGGTAATCTCGAAAAATTCTGACGCTTGTAAAATAAAATATTCGAGTTCGCACGGAAGCTCCGTGACAGTCGTTCTTACAGTGAGCTACATGCGAACGGAATAGGAAAGGGGAAGGAGAGGAGAAAGAGGAGGAAGATGCGAGGAATGTAATGGTACCGGCAGACCAGGCGCATATCGTGGGGTGCCTTGCGAAGGGGAGTACAGATGTAGGCGTGTTTCATTTCCGGTCGCTTATGAGTACACGGTTTTTACTGCCGCCGTTCGTTGCTCCTGGTTTATCTGGAACTCTGCTCTGCAAAGCAGTTACGTGTAACACTGCAGAGAGAAATAATCGTTGCGATTGCATCAAAAAAAAGTTACGCTAGTTTCTTCTGCATCTGTTGTGACAAAATCTCATTGGAGATTTCCTTCGATCCTGGAAATACTTATTTTGCTGGAATTGTAATCAGAGATCACAAGAATTTATTGACCAGGTTGTTAATTTACGTCAATGATCAAGATCTTCAGACATAAAACTCCACACGGTTCAGTCACGTTGATTTGACCATTTGTCATAGGCTTGAATAACCAGCTTTTGCAGCACTATATGTGCAAGAAGAGAGAGAGAGTGTGCGTGTGGTTGTGAAAACGTTAGGAATGTGGGGCAACACCTATACCAGTGCGGGGGCCAGCTGCGCTAGGTTCCTTGTTTGCGAATCTATGGCGCTAACTGCCAGATCTACATCTACATCTACATCTATACTCCGTAAGCCACCCAACGGTGTGTGGTGAAGGGCACTTTACGTGCCACTGTCATTACCTTTCCTGTTCCAGTCGCGTATGGTTCGCGGGAAGAACGACTGCCGGAATTCCTCCGTGCACGCTCGAGTCTCTCTAATTTTACATTCGTGATCTCCTCGGGAGGTATAAGTAGGGGGAAGCAATATATTCGATACTTCATCCAGAAAAGCACCCTCTCGAAACTTGGACAGCAAGCTACACCGCGATTCAGAGCGCCTCTCTTGGAGAGTCTGCCACTGGAGTTTGCTAAACATCTCCGTAACGCTATCAAACTTACCAAAGAACTCTGTGACGAAACGCGCCGCTCTTCTTTGGATCTTCTCTATCTCCTCTGTCAACCCGACCTGGTACGGAACCCATACTGATGAGCAATACTCAAGTATAGGTCGAACGAGTGTTTTGCAAGCCACCTCCTTTGTTGATGGACTACATTTTCTAAGGTGTCTCCCACCTTACCAACAATTAATTTTATAGGATCATTCCACTTCAAATCGTTCCGCACGCATACTTCCAGATATTTTACAGAAGTAACTGCTACCAGTGTTTGTTCCGCTATCATATAATCATACAATATAGGATCCTTCTTTCTATGTATTCGCAATACATTACATTTGTCGATGTTAAGGGTAAGTTGCCACTCCCTGCACCAAGTGCTTATTCGCTGCAGATCTTCCTGCATTTCGCTACAATTTTATAATGCTGCAACTTCTCTGTATACTACAGCATCATCCGCGAAAAGCCGCATGGTACTTCCGACACTATCTACTAGGTCATTTATATATATTTTGAAAAAGCAATGGTCCCATAACACTCCCCTGTGGCTCGCCAGAGGTTACTTTAACGTTACATTCCTCATATCGAGATGGTACCGTAGATTCTCGATTGGGTTTTGATCCAGGGAGATGGGGGCCAGTTGGTAGACTCATTCTGGTGCTCTTTGAATTACGCACGTACTCTGCAAGCTGTGTGTCACGTTGCATTGCCCTGCTGGTAAATCCCGTCAATCCGAGGAAAACCGAACTGCATGTAGGGATGGACGTGGTCGCCAAGGATAGATGCATAACTACGTTGGTCCCTTTTCCCTTCCAGAATGATGAGATCATCGAGATAATGCCACGTAAACATTCCTCAGGCCATAACGTTGCTGCAAGGTGTTTGCTTTCAGGCGGTTTAAGCCGCACACACCAACGGTTAACTGCCCGAGGGAGCTTCACCTGGAAAGGCCACCTCAGTGCACATAGAGCTGCGGTAATGCGTGCAAATTCCTGCCTTCGTCCCTGTGAGCAGCAGTCAGCATGGGTGCGTGGAGGAGCAGACGCCTGCTTCGGAGGCCCACGCGCAGCAACGTTCGCTGAAAGATCTTTGAGATGACACTGTAGGTGGCCCATTGGTCCATCAGGCTTGTCATTTACCCAGCAGTTGCACTTCTGTTCTCACGCACACACCTCCGCAGCCATCCATGGCCGTGGTGCACTAAGTTGGAGCTGATTTTTGATAGCGCTATTTTGCCACGTACGATATGCTTTTGCCAGGGCCGCTCGCGAACGGCGTACAAACATAGCCATTTTGGAAATGTTTCCACCCTTGACACGAAAACCAAAGGACATGCCCTTTTTTACGTCAGATCTATCGCTCCGTTTGCATATTACAACAACGATTGAACTGAAATGAAACTTCCTGGCAGATTAAAACTGTGTGCCTGACCGAGATTCGAACTCGGGACCTTTGCCTTTCGCAGTAGCTCAGTTTGCCCGCGAAAGGCAAACGTCCCTAGTTCGAGTCTCGGTCCGGCACACAGTTTTAATCTGCCAGGAAGTTTCATATCAGCGCACACTCCGCTGCAGAGTGAAAATCTCATTCTGGAACAATTGAACTGTTTTCAGTTTCCCACCAATTGGCTTTAAAAAAGTTCCACCGCTAACGCCTGCGTCTGCGAGTGGTATTGCACATTGAGGTCGCTCATAAGAGGTGACCACATTAATGTGACTGTACCGTGTACATACACAGGCGACAATTTTTTCCTCCCGTTTGGAGACAGACGCGCCGCCCATGCGACATGCCGTGAAAGTGGCACAGGCAGTTTTTACTTTATTTCTTTATTTTCAAAGAACATAATCTTGAAAGAAATAGACGTGCATCGGACTCAGAGGCCGTCAGCTGACCGTTTCCTCTCGGTGGCGCTTCAAGCGAACTTCCCAACCTTCAGGAAACTGGGAGAGCCGATACTAATCTGCATGCACTAAGGGGCTAACCAGTGCGATACAGCGGTGACCTAGTAATGGGTGCCCCAGACCGACGTCAGCAGGCTTTGGCAGTGTTTATCTTCGTACAGGGTGACAGCTTTCTTGTGGATCGCTTCAATGAGATACGGTATTCGCTCCCACGGTGTAATCTCCCCCTCACTTATCGACCTTCATGACAGTAAAAATTACACCACCTGTACCTAATGGGAATTTGGGGAAATCAATCGTCACCGAAGTTAAAATGTCGGTACAGAGGGAGGAAAGGGTTACATCTAAATGAAAGGAAAAATGCAAATGAAACTGGTGGAAATTAATTTTGAAAAGGGGTAAAGTTAATAAAGAAAGTAAATGTGCGGCCATTATGTTAACAATCAACTAGCGGAAATTAGATATTTGAGATTTGAGGGAAATCACGGTCGCCAGTCCTATGGACAGTTACTATAGTAACTGAAAAAGAAGAGTTATTACACATATAATTAGCACTAAAAGCGTGTCAGCTGAAGGTTGACACGTGTTGTGTGAAAACTGAATGTTTGCCAGTAGTAATAAATTTCGCTATTCTCTGACTTAATTTAGCAAAAGATTTAATAAAACCGGAAAATTGAAAGTTAATTTAGTGACAGAAATTAATAGTGAGCTTTGTTTCTGAAGCACATCGAAATTCAGTAAAATACGGTTACTCTTGGGCTACCTCAACAATCATTTCAAAAGCTACTTGAATCTACGCTATTTAGAAATAAGAGATTTAACTTTGAACTTGAATTAAATGATTCTGGACAATTAACAATAGAAACATTTAGTACGTACCAAGCTGAGCTGCAGTCACAGGTAAGCTAAAATATGGTAAAAAAACTCACACTCTTAATTTGTGCTTGTGTAATCTACATATTGTAGCCAACTATGAATACTTAAACTGAACTTTGAAATTAAAGCAGTGAAATGGCATAATATTACTTTAATGCTGGCGATTGAATTTCAATGACACCCGGGTTCATTCCGGAAAAGGAAGGGACCCTGCTTGGTAATGGAATTGGGACAATGAGCAACAAAGGTTCATGCTACGTTGCTGTAATTTAGTGAGAAAAATTTAACAGTTTGAAAAGCTGAGTTCTGCCATACAGTTCTAAAACTTTACGCGCTTTTAGTTTTCCTTGTTGGTTGATTGAAGGTTTGAAGTCGTCGATCGAGGAGGTGACGACAGTCACTCATTGTCGGCCGTCGCTGTTGCAGAAGGTTGATGTTGGCGCGCCTTCTTCTCGACACTCTCACAAGGCGAAACGGGCTCTTGATGTGCGCCAGCTAATGGTTCCCGTCCGCGAGACCGTGTCAGAAACTATCATACCAAGTCGAGCGCCATTACATGCTGCCCAACCCCGAACGCGCGGCAACTCGCGGGAGCGTCACACAACACACCTGCTCCAGCCAGACTCTCTCAGCCCGCGCTCCACGCGACAGAGTTAACACTACCAAAGATCGTAAACACTTTGGTTCTCCACACGACCTATCGATGCATTCGTTCGATAGCATACTTTTCCCTAGGGCAGACCCAGCGTATAAATACAAATAATATTCACAAAACAAAGCAATATAAATGCATAAAACAATTACAATACTTAAAGACACAGAAATGTCATATCTTCAGGTAACAAAATAAGGAAAAAAATTTATAGTGCAGCAGATGTAAATGGAGGATATGCATTTCCGGCGTTACAACGGGGGGCTGGGAAAGGGGAAGGGGCGGTAGGCGGAATCCAGCGAGAAGCTTATTTTGCAACACGTGGAGCCGACTCAGTTCGGTGTTTGATCGTCTGCCGCAGGCTGTGCTGCCACAGGACGCCGCCGGGTGGACTGTTGCACCGTAAAGTCGGAGTTTCGTCTTCAGTTCGAGTTCGTCGCCACGGAGGGAGAGTGCGCTCCTGCTATCTGGGGCCCTTTTTGGCGTTTTCCACTGATGTTCCGGTGTAACAATAGTCTCGTGTCTGATGTAACTCCGTGATGACGTAGGGTGACCAAGGCCTCCTGGTTCCTGTACCTTCAGCAGAGCGAGCTGGGGCCCCTTCTTGAAAAAACAGAGTGTAGTAGTCTTATGTAAGTCTGCAAGCTTTCTTGGCCGTTTTTGTTAAAATCGTCTGGGTTGTTAGATCGCGTCATATTTTCTCTTACATTACCGACGTTTCAACCCCTCTGCAGGGATCTTCTTCAGGATATTACTGTGTCCACTAAGGCTAGAACACTGTCAGAGACCAGAAACGAACGGTAACTAGATGGAGTGCGAAGGCAGTTCTTCGTTATCCTTATAAACGTGATTCATATTCCGCCTAAAAGTCCTTTTGATTGAACAACTGCAGTAGACATTTGCCTTCATCGTCCTCTTTAAAAAATCAAACTCCTATTCCAGGCTCTCGTCATCTTTGATACAGAAGGCACGTGAAGACAGAGCGCTGAGCACTCCTTGCTTCTGGGCTGGGTGGTGGTGGTAAGTGACATCTGAACACCTGTTTGTCTTGGTCGACTTTCTATACACTTTGTGACCTAGAGTGTTATAAGATCTTCTGTATACAAACGCATCTAGTCACCTCGGCCGACAATTTTTGGTAAACATTGCCCCTCTCTTACTCTGCCCGTTTCGCATCTAGCCAGTGGCGATGGCCAACCAGTAGCAGCAGGGGTACTTCCAACCAGTAACTCTTCTCCACCGTAAGTGTGGAGTAGTGCCTTTCTACACAATGACAATGGGCAACCAATAGTATCCATAAGAGTTCAGCCAATAACACCCGTTCTTCTGCATCAGCTTGGGAATATTAGCCTACGATGATGGCCCACCAATGGTAGAAATTAGAATTTTACCAATAGTCCTACTTCTCCAGAACGAGCGCGGGAAAACTCACCTTTATAAGAGAAGACGACACTGATCCTTGACAGAGTCCTAGCAATAGTGGGCACCGTAACATCCTGAAGAAGACCCCAGCAGAGGGACTGAAACGTCGATTATTTTACAAGTAAATATGACGCGGCCTAACAACCCAGAAGATTTTAACCTTATTGCAGTAGTCTTGTTGGTGCTTAGTGTGGTTTTGTTTGCCCTGAACAGGATGATGATTTGTGGCAGTTGCGTCTGCAGCAGGGCGCTGATCTACATCTACATCTACATCTGCATCCATACTCTGCGAGCCACCTGACGGTGTGTGGCGGAGGGTACTTTGAGTACTTCTATCGGTTCTCCCTTCTATTTCAGTCTCTTATTGTTCGTGGAAAGAAAGACTGTCGGTCTGCCTTTCTGTGGGCTCTAATCTCCCTGATTTTATCCTCATGGTCTCCTCGCGAGATATACGTAGGAGGGAGCAATATACTGCATGACGACTCGGTATGTTCTCGAAACTTCAACAAAAGCCCGTACCGAGCTACTGAGCGTCTCTCCTGCAGAGTCGTCCACTGGAGTTTATCTATCATCTCCGTAACGCTTTCGCGATTACTAAATGATCCTGTTGCATCTTCTCTATCTCTTCCACAACCCTATCTCGTGCGAATCCCACGCTGGTGAGCAATATTCAAGTAGTGGGCTAACAAGTACACTGAAACCTACTTTCTCTGTTTTCGGATTGAATTTACTTAAGATTCTGCCAATGTATCTCAGTCTGGCATTTGCTTTACCGACGATCAACTTTATATTATCATTCAATTTTAAATCACTCCTAATGTCTACTCCCAGATAAATTATGGAATTAACTGCTTCCAGTTATTGACCTGCTAAATTGTACCTAAATGATAAAGGATCTCTCTTTCCATGTATTCGCAGCACATTACACTTGTCTACATTGAGATTCAATTGCCATTTCCTGAACCATGCGTCAATTCGTTGCAGATACTCCTGCATTTCAGTACAATTTTCCATTGTAACAACCTGTCGATACACTACAGCATCATCCGCAAAAAGTCTCAGTGGACTTCCGATGCTATCCACAAGGTTATTTATAAACATAGTGAATAGCAATGGTCGTACGACACTCCCCTGCGGCAAACCTGAAATCACTCTTACTTCGGAAGACTTCACTCCATTGAGAATGATATGCTAGGTTCTGTTATCTATGAACTCTTCAATCAAATCACACAATTGGTCTGATAGTCAATATGCCCTTACTTTGTTCATTAAATGACTGTGGGGAACTGTATCGAACGCCTTGCAGAAGTCAAGAAACATGGAATCATCCTGGGAACCCGTGGACGAATAGGGCGAGCTGGGCTTCACACAATCGTCTTTTTCGAAACCCATGCTGATTCCTACAGAGTAGATTTCTAGTTTCCAGAAAAGTCATTATACTCGAACATAATACGTGTTCCAAAATTCTACAACTGATCGACGTTAGAGATATAGGTCTATAGCGCTGCTCATCTGTTCGACGTCTCTTCCTGAAAACAGGGATGACCTGTGCCCTTTTCCAATCTTTTGGAACGCTACGCTCTTCTAGAGACCTACGGTACACCGCTGCAAGAAGATGGGCAAGTTCCTTCGCGCACTCTGTGTATAAACGAACTGCTATCTCATCAGGTCGAGCGGTCTTTCCTCTTTTGAGCGATTTCAATTGTTTCTCTATCCCTCTGCCATCTATTTTGATATGTACCATTTTGTCATCTGTGCGACAATCTGGAGAAGGAGCTACAGCGCAGTCTTCCTCTGTGAAACAACTTTGGGAAAAGACTTCAGCATTTCAACATTTAGTCTGTCATCCTCTGTTTCAGTACCATTTTGGTCACAGAGTGTCTGGACATTTCGTTTTGATCCACCTACCGCTTTGACATAAGACCAAAATTTCTTAGGATTTTTCTGCCAAGTCAGTACATAGAACTTTACTTTCGAATTCATTGAACGCCTCTCGTATAGCCCTCCTCACACTACATTTCGCTTAGTGTAATTTTTGTTTGTCTGCAAGGCTTTGGCTACGTTTATGTTTGCTGTGAAGTTCCCTTTGCTTCCGCAGCAATTTTCTAACTCGGTTGTTGTACCACGGTGGCTCTTTTCCATCTGTTACTATTTTGCGCAAGGTTGGCTGCCACTGGTGAAAAAGGCCGTGTCATTTGCAATTTCGGCTATTTTTACGCCTACCTTTAAGGATAGATTCTTATTTAGACATTGTACGTGGCCGGCCAAAGAACTGATCCTTGTGGGATACCGGCAATTAAGGCCGTTTAGCTGGATTGTTTTCCATTAATGTTAGCAACGATGGGCTCTCCTTGCAAGAAACTATACACGATCCATACCTAGCAGTCTTGAATGAATGTCTCGGTTCCCGTCTTGTGATTCAGCTTTTTCGGCCAAATTTTATCATACGCCTACTGCTAATCCAAGAAAATGGCCGATGTGAGGCGAGACATGTTGAAGTTCGCTGTTATGTGTTCGACTATTCGCAGCATCTGTAATGCGGAGATCTTTTTCTGGACGTCAGTCCATACCGCCCTTATCACATCAGGCAGCGAAGGTTGCTGTTTCCTTGTGAGGACGACGTATTCCAAAGTGTTGGCCGCTCTGCTGGGCAATCTGATTGGCCCATAGTGTTCAGCCACGTGGAGGTTCTTATCCCGCTTAGGATGGTCACCGTGGATGCCTTCTTCCATTTTGGAGGAAATAATATGAGCTGGAGAAACCTGTTCAAGATTCTGGTCAGAAGCAGAATTCTTCTCCGCGGCCTCTTCTTTAGGTTGTCGTTCTTAATGCCATCAACGCCACATGCGGAATCGTCTTTGCCGCGAATACAGAATCAAAAATCAATTTAAGCAACATGGAAACATTTGCACACCTGAGTAGGTGCAATATACTCAGACAAATCGTGTCGTTAGATATAGATGTTACAGTCACAATGATTAGCGAAACAAGTTTTTTTACAAAGTTACAAATTTTGAGTACCTTAAGCACCACTGCGGCGTAGATGTTGATACTCTGAGAAAGCAAGTTATACTGCTGTGTAGCGAAGAGTGAAGTGCCTGCACCCTAATATGCTAGATGACGTTACAGGAGGTCAGTTCACATGATTTCAAAATGAATACTCCTTTTAAGTGTACAAATCGTTCCTACTGGAGTTGGTGCAAACAGATATACTCGTGAGAGTGCAGATAACTGTGCATAATATTATATAACAAAGTGTAACTAGGGTGGAGAATTTGCTCCAATTTTTAAACAAGTTTTACCTAAGACCCCTCTTATGTCTAGGAGTGCAGTAGACAATTTCCAAATATTTATCTTCAAAAGATAGTCTTACATCCAACCAGAACATCTTCATTTGTTACACTACATTCATTACGACAGGCATGTCTTAAGACGTATTCTAACATGAATCCAGCACTTCTAAACAGTAGCAAAAATCATTAACAGCAACAGCAGAAAGAAAATACTTCAAGCGGCTTGGCAGTAATGAACCCGATGGAGGAGAGGCGTTAGAAAGAAAAGAGGAACATGACAGAACCCAAAAGGGAGAAGAAAAGTGGCGAAATTGATAGAGAAATGGGAAGAGAACATGGGTACTTAGGCCACAGCCATAATATAAGTGAGACGTCTTGTTGTGATTCTGATCCTGATGACTTCTGGACATTTGATTTTAAGTACTGGAATGTGTGCGCAATTATAAACTAAACATGACATGTCATAGTCATGTAACCTGTCTAGTAGCAATACTGAAGATTCATCAGAATGAGTTACTGTGCAAGTCTGGTTCAATAGTTCAATCTGATCTACTAAAAGAAAAGCTCAGAGGAATGATACAACGAATAGGAATGAGTTTACGTTTCACTTATTGCTGAAATAAGTTCCGAAATAGTTGGAAAGAATGGTGGCATACCGAAGGGTTCCTGTATATGGCGACAGGATTTTCTACCTATTTGCTGTCAGATGACATCCAAGGTAACCGACACAAGAATTTTCG